>NC_137062.1:16199190-16289971 GCF_032717465.1 Coenobita brevimanus | reverse complement strand
TGGACATAACTAGATCCTATCTCAGCTGTGCCTAGACAGACCAGTTATTACCTGGTGGACATAACTAGATCCTATCTCAGCTGTGCTCAGACAGACCAGTTATTACCTGGTGGACATAACTAGATCCTATCTCAGCTGTGCTCTAGACAGACCAGTTATTACCTGGTGGACATGGAATTTAGATCCTATCTCAGTTGTGCCTAGACAGACCAGTTATTACCCGGTGGACATAACTAGATCCTATCTCAGCTGTGTGCCTAGACAGACTAGTTATTACCTGCGGGATATAATTAGATCCTATCTCAGGTGTGTCTAGACAGACTCAAAGTTAGTTACCTGGTGGACATAACTAGATCCTATTCCACCTGTAGGGACTTACCAGGGATTCTCCGAAAACTTTTCCTGACAGTTGTCCTTGTGGTCTTTTTTTTCCTGGTTTTAGGCAATTTGTCTGGTCTTTTTTGCCCCAGGGATATCTTGCTCCTGGGGTCTTCTTTCTCCTGGGGTTTTCTTGCTCTTGGGGTCTTCTTCCATTTAAGAGGGCAGAGGAGGCTGGGGGGAGCAGGGTGATCACATTGACTGCCTCTTCAGGGATGGAGATCGAGGCAGTTTGTTGTGGCGGGAGCAGCAGAGGGATTAATATAATGAGGGCTGCCTGGTCTTCTTGTGGATTTGCAATTGCTGATTGTATGCATGGAGTTATGCTGGCCTGGGTGGTACTATCCTCATCAGCTGCACATTGACATGGGTGTTTGTGTCGATCTGGGGCTGCCAGAAGGGTCGGTGACAGAGGCAGCTTCTGGCCCCTTACTCCCTCTTCTGATAGTACACTCCACTCTCTCCCTCTCCACCAAGGACTTTCCAACCTTCCTGAGGTTTGGCCTTTTGATGGCGGTGCAGTGGGACAAAATGTCCTGCTGGTTGTCCATCCTCGTGATGAAGCCATAACCTGGCCTGAAGCTGTACCACTTGACCTTCCCTGAGGTGGTGGTGGGTGGGGAAGGAGTAGCAGGGGGTGTGGAGGATGTGTGGGTGCTCTGTGGTGGCCCACAGGCTGGGAAGGACATGTTGCTCAATGCTGCTCCACCCGAACTTCTGCTCGTGGAAGCTTCGGCCAGGCCTTATATAGTTTTGGCAGACTAACTACCACCCGCCAGAAAATGGAACTAAACACCGCCCGGATACACATCAACTATGCACCTAAAAACCGCCCGAAAGCCATGAATCTCTGCCAAAAATCCAACAATGAAGAAAATGTGTCATGTGTAATACTGCTATGAATATGTTACCACCAAATTAACAGCAGCAACAACAACAACAATTTAATAATAATAATCTATCTGTCTATCTACTGCTAGACGCCTCAATCCCGTTTGGGGGTGGCCACAAACAAATCGCCTCCAAGTCGCCCTGTCCCCCGCCATTTCACTGCCCTGGTCCCAACTCCCACCCCCTCTCTCATATACCTCTCCACCCCATCCCTCCATCCCCACCTCGGCCTCCCCCTCCCACGTTCCCCCTCCACCACACTCACATACACTCTCTTCTTCAGTCTTTCACCATCCATCCTCTCCCCATGGCCAAACCAATTTCAGTGTGTTCCTCATAACGCTTCCTATCACATCCACATCAACACCACAACGCTCCTTTATATCCTCATTCGTCAGCCTGTCTCTCCATGTGACTCCACAGGCTCCTCTTAAATAACTCATTTCCACTGCTCTCACTCTTGACTTGTGTCCTCCCCACAACGTCCAAGCTTCACTTCCGTACGTTAGAGTTGTTATCACAATACTGTCATGTAGTAACTTTTTCACTTCCATGCTCACTGCCCTGTTTCTTATCACCGCTTTCAAAGAACCAGCAACCTTTCTTCCTAGCTTGTACCCTTTTCACGCACTTCACCTTCCCAAACCTCAACTTCCTTACTCAACACACAACCCAAGTAATTAAACGTAATAAAATTTTCCATTACCACACCAACCAACCTCATTGTACATACAATGACTTCAATTTCAAACACCATCATCACTTTACTCTTCCATACTTTCACCTTTAGAATCCGTTTCTTACACACTCTCCCATTCTCATCCACCAAGTCTTACAGCTCCCGTTCGTCTTCACTCAACAACTCAGTATCATCTGCAAACAAATAATAATAATAATAATAATAATAATAATAATAATAATAATAAAAAAAAATAATAATAATAATAATAATAATAATAATAATAATAATGATAATAATAATGTTAACATTAATAATAATAATAATGATAATAATAATAATAATAATAATAATAATAAAATAATAATATTAATAAATATTAATATTAATAATAATTATATTAATAATAATATTTATAATAATAATACTAATTATAATATAATTACTAATTATAATATTAAATATAATAATATTAATGATAATAATAATAATAATAATAATAATACTCTTAATAATATTATTAATATTATTATTAATAGTAATCTTATTAATATTAATAATAATATTAATAATAATACTAATAATAACATTAACAATAATATCAATATTAATAGTATTTTTATCATTATTATTAATATTATTATAATATTAATTATAATATTATTATTAATATTAATAATAATATTATCAATAATATTAATAATAATAATATTACTAATAATATTAATAATAATATTATTAATATTAAAAATAATAATAATAATAATAATAATAATAATAATAATAATTATTATTATTATTATTATTATTTTTATAATATTAATAATATTGTTAATAATCAATGTCATCATCATCATAACCATTAACATAATCAACATCATCATCATCATCAACATCATCACCACCATAATAATCATCAACATCATCCGGACCTCCTTTTCCAACCCAAGGGCAGAGCAGGAGTAGCAATGTCCAGACAGCCCAAGATTGCCCAATCCTGATGGGTCAATAAAGCTCTGATTCACTCATCATTCAAGCCCCCGGAATCCTGGCTCTAGTCGGATACGCTAAAATATTGACCACGATCTGTAGTTTCACACAATCGTATCCATCAGAGTCAGTCCAAACGCTGCCATGTTAAAAAGGGGTGCCAAAAATCCCTGATCATGCGCTTCTCACAAAATTCATCCAGCCAGCTCGATCTCCTGTCAGTTCCCTAGCCTCACCGACTTCCAGACCTCTCTTCCTCACACATTCATCCACCATATCTCTCCCCACCTTCTCCTTGGCCTACCTCGCCTCCACCCTCCTTCGAAGTCGCTCAGATATACATTCTTCACCACTCTCTTGTTATCCATTCTCTCCACATGACCATACCATCTCAGTACACACTTAAATTCTGGTGTCCACAGAGTTCTCTTTCACTCCGCATCTTTCACGAATCACATTATTTCGTATCCTATCCACCCTCTGTACTCCACATACATTCCTCAGCAGCCCTATCTCCACTGCTCTTACTCTTGACTTTTCATTTTCATGCCACACCATCGTCTCACATCCATATGTTAAAGTTGGCACTAACACTCCATGGGTGTCTTGTGTAGCTGCAACAGTCATTCTGTTTCTTATCAAGGCTTTCATTGCAATTGTATTACTTTTTCTTCCTTGTGTCACTCTACTTTCAACTTCTTTTGCACATTTTCCTCTCTTTTCTATCATTGTACCCAGGCATTTTAACCCTCTTACCAATTCCAGTCTCTCTCCATTCACTGTTACATTCCACTGGGAGTCACCTTCTCTCTCAATAACCATCACTTCTACTCTTTTCTACATTTACTTCTCAACGAACGACGCTTACAGACATCAGCAAAACTCTGCACTAGCCTACCAAATTCTTGCCCGGTACTAAAGTAGCAATTTCTGCATCATCAGCATACAACAAATTTGAGATGTTCCACCCATCACCATTCATTACCAATGCCATCCCTCTCTCTCCTATTACTCGTGTTTTTACTTCTCTCATCACCCCATCCATATAATCCATTGAACAACCATGGGGACATCACTCAACCTTGTCGGCACGCCCACACCGATCGTGAACCATTCACTTAGATGCCCATTAACCCTGACACATACTTCACTACCATCATAAAAACCGTGCAGCCACCTTCTACACTGTACATGCGCAAAACTTTCCACAATCCTTCTCTGTCCACTTTGTTATATGCTTTTTCCAGATCCATGAGTGCCATAAACACCTTATGGTCCTTCTCACATGCCATCTCTACTATCTGTCTCACTGCAAACATTTGGTCCACACATCCTCTGCCAGTCCTAAAGCCACCCTGTTCATCACTCACTAGGACTTCCGATATCTCTCTTACTTTCTTCATAACAATTCTTCCATATACCTTCCCCACCCCTACACTCAGTAAGCTTATGCCAATGATAATTCTTGCACCTACTTCGTTCACCTTTATTTTTGTACAGGGGCATAATTACAGCTCTAATTCCACTCTGCAGGCACAGTTTCATCACCATATCCATGCCTTCTTATATATCTCCAACAAGCACTTCATTCCATTCTCTCCACTACATTTAAGCATCTCTGCATGCACCTCATCAACCCCAGCTGCTTTCTCATTTCTCAGCCGTTTTTAATAATAATAATAATAATAACACAATATCTATCTATCTATCTATTGCCAGACACCTCAATCCCGTTCGGGGTGGCCAAGCAAACAAATCGCCTCCACGTCGCCCTGTCCCTCCGCCATTTCACTGCCCCGCTCCCAACTTACCCCCTCCTCTCTCATAATTCCTCTCCACCCTGTCCCTCCATCTCATCCTCGGCCTCCACCCCTCCCTCTTCCCCCTCGACCTCATTCACATACACTCCTCTTCGTCAGTATTTCACCCTCCATCCTCTCCACATGGCCAAACCACCCTCAGTGTAGCCCTCCTAAAGCTTCCGGGTCACATCCACATCCACACCACAACGCTCCTTTATATCCTCATTTGTCAGCCTGTCTCTCCATAGACTCCACAGGCTTCTCTTAAATAACCTCATCACCACTGCTCTCACTCTTGACTTCCGTGTCCTTCCAGCAACGTCCAAGCTTCACTTTCATGTTCCCTTCCCTGTTTTCTATCACTGCTTTCAAGGAACCAGCAATCTTTCTTCCCTGCTGTACCCTTTTCAAGCACTTCACCCTCCAAACCTCCATCCTTACTCATCACACTACCCAAGTACTTAAACGTACTTTTACATTTCTCCAATTCCTCACCATCCAACCTCGCTGTACATTCACTGACTTCGCGTCTCTCAAAGACCAACACTTTACTCTTTCCCCTACATTCACCCTTTTTTCTTAGATTCCGTTTCTTACACACTCCCTCCCAAACTCATCCACCAAGCCTTGCAGCTCCCCTTCGTCTTCACTCAACAACACAGTACTTCATCTGCAAACAACAGTACAGGGAGTTTCCAAATACTAGCCTCTCTCACCAGGCCACTCCAACATCCACTACCCTACCTTGTACCTCTTTTATTACCCCATCCATGTACAGATTGAACAACCATGGAGATATGACACATCCTTGTTTCAACCCAACCTTCAAAGAGCAGAAAAATTCACCCAGTTCCCCATCCACAGGCACTGTAGCCTTAGCATCATTATACATACTCATCACAGCATTCAACTACTTCCCATCTACTCCATATACCTTTAACACTTTCCACAATCCTCTGTCTATCCACCCTGTCATATTCTTTCTCCAAATCCATGAAAGCCGCATACAACTTCTTTCCCTTCTCTAGAAACTTTTCCACTAAAGATCTAAGAATGAATATCTCATCTTACACAACCTCTTCCCTTCTTAAAGCCTCCTGTTCTTCTTCAGCTAATTCCTCTTGTTCTTTCTCTAACTTTGTCAATAAGTATCCTACCATACACTTTTTCCTATTATACTAAGAAGACAAATGCCCCTATGATTACCACACACTTCTTTTTCCCCTTTTCCTTTGTACAAGGGTATAATTTATACCTGACTTCCTATCCTCTGGGACTCTACCTTCCTCCCAGGCCAATCTGCACATTTTCCACATCCATTCTACTACTATCTCTCCCCCATACTTCAGCATTTCACCACACACTCCATCAATTCCTGGGGCTTTCCCAATTTAACTTTCTTCATTGCTTCACAACTTCTATCCTACTGATTTCTTCCTGTCTTCTCACCTCCCTCCTTCTCCCAACCATTCCCCAGCCACTTATGCTCACATTACTTCCATCCTCAATGTTCAACAATTCCTTAAAGTGTTCTCACCATCTGCTCACTTTTTCTCCCTTCTCCACCAGTAATCTACCATTTTTATCTTTCACTCCCCTGCTAACTTCACTTCCACCTTGTCTTACTCTTTTGACCTCTTTCCAGAACATTTTCTTACAGTCCCTCCACTTTACACTCAAGTTCCTCTCTAAATTCCTCATCCGCTCTCTTCTTACTTTCTCTTACTAATCTTTTTCCACCTCTGTCTTTTTTTTCTACATGTAACTCTCTCTTTCCGCCTCTCAACTTCTTTCACGCCCCTATTTCTCATCCATTGATTGTTTGCTTTTTTCTTTTGTGCCACAGCCTGTCTCACCTCTTTCATTCCACCACGCTGTTCCTTGTCCACCCATTCCTGTATTCTCTCTTCCTCCCACACACCACGTCACATGTTGCACATATTTCTTCTGTAAATATCCTGCACACACCTTTCAACGTCCCCCATCTGCTCCAATTTATATTTGCCCAATCGTTCCTCCACTTCTCTCTTATACTCTGCCTTTCTCTTCATCCTCTTGTAACCTTTCCACTCTCCTTACAAATACTCCTTTTTCCTGTCCTTCCCCTCTATTTCTCCATCCCAATTGGATCTTGATTCTGGCCACCACCAAGTAGTGGTCAGAAAGTCCACTCCCCCAACCTCTATAAGCTCTTGCATCCATTACACATTTTCACATCCTTTCATCCACACATACATAATCAATCATTGCCTTCCTTTCATTCAGTTCACCACCCACCCTTCTCATCACTCGCCATGTCTACCTGTGGATCATTTTGTGCCTGAAGAGGGTATTGGCTATCACCAACCCCCCTCCCAGCTCACAAATGTCCACCAACACACTACCATTCTCATCTATCTCCCAGCAGGCTCACCCCACTTACCAACTATTCCATCCACTCTCACATTCCCTACTTTTTACCATTCATATCAACCTGATCAATAATAATATCAATATTAATATTATTAATTTTTATTAAATAAAAAAACAGAGGAAGGAAAAAACAAATGAATTAAAAAAAATCCATATGGCACCTGATTTACTTGGTGTCCGCTGTTCATAAAATATCTGTAACAGTTAGACTTGAACAGCAAGTAGATTGAAGTGTGAGAGGGAAACAACTCTGGGGAAGCGAGTTCCTGAGAGATGCAGTTCTGGGGAATGAAAGAGAGAATTCTGATAGGCAGAAGATTCTGCAGTATGGCTGAGTGACATTCCAGTCATGAGCGCTGCCAAATGCCCGGCATAGCACGAGGGAAGGCATGGAGAGGTGGCACCATGGATGCAACTTCGTCTGAGCATTTGCTGTAGAAATATCTGTAAAATATCGTATGAGGAGGCAACATTCCTTCTTACTTGTAGGGGAGGTTGTTTATTAGTAATAGCAGGGCCATTATCAATAATTCTAACACTGAAGCTTTGCGCTGAATTTTGTCTAGTTGTTTTAGTGCAACCTCTCCACATCCGGCTCCAATTGCAAAGGGTGAGCAATATTCAAGCTGAGAGCGCACATGACTCTTATAAATCATAGCTAACTGCTCAGTCAGTGTAAGAAGTTACGGACTCTGTACAATAATCCAAGTTTCTTTGAGGCGGCTTTTAGCATGTGATCTGACATAGAGAGGACCAGCTGAGGGCATTGTTAAGGGGATGACGCCAAGAATTTCCAATACTTTTGGAAACGGGAATGCACTGTATTTGTAGCACTTAGAAGGTAATATATGATTCTGGCAATACCTGCCTTCCACATTAGGTAAATTGTATATATTTAGTTTTACTAGCATTAAATGAGACAAGGTTGTTTTGTCCCCATTCCCTGATCGTGGATAAGTCTTGATTTAAAGAGATGAAGCTGTACTGAGGTGAGAGTTAGAGATATATCGGACTTTGCAAAAATGGATGTCTGAGTGTGAATGAACTGCATGAAGTGTTGAGTAATTTGAATATGAATGGATGGGATTGAGGGTGACAGATAAGAGATCATTAAGATATGAATGAGGAACAGGGTTGGTGCCAGAACTGGATCCCTGCAGCACGTCGATGTTAATTGAGTGGAAAGTGGAATACACATCATCTACTTTTACTCTTATTTTTTCTATTACTGAGATATGAAAGAATCAAAGGAACAAAAGAGTTTAACTGATCCATAGCAAGAGAGTTTGGACAACAGAGAACAGGTGCCACACTCTGTCGAAAGCTTTAGAAATATCCAGGAGCTACTGCAAATGAGTTTCTACCATGTAGGTCAATTGATTGATGGATGGTATGAGTTAAGAGATTGAGTATGTCAATTGGTGGATCTTTCTTGGCAAAAACCATATTGTCTATCAGTAATTAAGTTGTTGGATTCAAGATGTTTAACTGTGTGCTTATTGATTATTAATAATAATATTAATAATAATAATTTAATAATATTGATAAAAATATTAGTAATATTGATAATAACATTAATAACATTTAATAATAACTTTAATAATATTAATAATACTATTAATAATATTAATAATAATATTAAATAATATTATTAATAATGTTGATAACAATGTAAATAATAATAATAATAATAGTATTAAGTATAATTTAATAAAAATTTTAAAAAAACATTAAAAATAATATTAATTTTATTAGTAATAATACTTCAACAATGCTAATAATAATACTAATAATAATAAGAATAATAATAATAATATTAACTATAATATTAATATTATTAGTAATAATGATATTAATAATAATAATAATAATAATACTAATAATAATAATATTATTAATAATAATAATATTTATAATAATATAAATAATTATATAAATAATAATATTATTAATAATAATATTAATATTAATAACATTAATAATAAATGATAATAAATAAAAAAATGATAATAATAATAATAATAATAATAATAACAATAATAATAATAATAATAATAATATAGATATTAATATTGATTAATATTAATACTAATAATAAACAATAAGAATATTAATAATAATATTAATAACAATATTAATATTAATAATAGTAAGAATAATTATAAACAATAATAAAATTAATAACAGTAATAAATAGTATTGATATTAATAATATTAATATTAATATTAGTAATAATAATATCAATATTAAAAAATAATAATAATAATAATAATAATAATAAGAATAATAGTGATAATATTATTAAATAATATTAATATTCATTATAATATTACCCATTAATAATAATTATTTAATATTAATAATAATATTAATAATAAGTAATATTATAATAATAATATTAATTAATAATAATAATTTTATTAATAATAATAATAATAACAATAATAATAATAATAATGATAATAATAATAATTATAATAATAATTATAATATTAATAATAATAACTATATAATAATAATAAAAACATTAATAAAAAGAAGATATTTATATAAATAATAATAATAATAATAAATATTCATTCTTAGATCTTTAAGTGGAAAAGTTTCTAGAGAAGGGAAAGAAGTTGTATGCGGCTTTGCATGGATTTGGAGAAAGCATATGACTGGGTGGATAGATAAGGATTGTGGAAAGTGTTAAGAATATATAGAGTAGATGGGAAGTTGTTGAATGCTGTAGAAGAGTATGGTAACGATGGTCGCGAAGGCTGCAGTGCGCGTGTGGATGGTGAACTAAGTGAATTTTTCTCTTTGAAAGTTGGGTTGAAACAGGGATGTGTCATGTCTCCATGGTTGTCTAAAGAATCTGTACATGTGATTGGGGTAATAAAAGAGGTACAAGGTGGTGGGTAGTGGTGGATGTTGGAGTGGCCCTGGTGAGAGAGGATAGTGTTTGGAAACTCCCTGTACCTGTTGTTTGCAGATGATATCATGGTGTTGCTTGAGTGAAGACGAAGGGGAGCTGGCAAGGCTTGAGTGGATGAGTTTGAGAGAGTGTGGTAAGAAACGGAACTCTAAAGGTGAGATGTAGGGAAGAGTAAAGTTATGGTCTTTGAGAGAGGTGAAGTTTGAGTGAATGTACAGCGAGGTTAGATGGTGAGGAATTGGAAAATGTGAGTACGTTTAAGTATTTGGGTAGTGTGATGAGTAAGGATGGAGGTTTAGAGGGTGAAGAGCTTGAAAGGGTACAGCAGGGAGGAAAGGTTGCTGGTTCCTTGAAAGCAGTGATAAGAAACAGGGAAGTGAGCATGGAAGTGAAAAAGTTACTACATGACAGTATTGTGATACCAACTCTAACGTACGGAAGTGAAGCTTGGACATTGTTGGAAGGACACAAATCAAGAGTGAGAGCAGTGGAAATGAGTTATTTAAGAGGAGCCTGTGGAGTCACGTGGAGAGACAGGCTGACGAATGAGGATATAATGGAGCGTTGTGGTGTGGATGTGGATGTGATAGGAAGCGTTATGAGGAACACACTGAGGTAGTTTGGCCATGTGGAGAGGATGGAGGGTGAAAGACTGACGAAGAGAGTGTATGTGAGTGAGGTGGAGGGGGAAGAGGGAGGGGGACACCGAGGATGAGATGGAGGGATGAGGTGGAGAGGTATATGAGAGAGGGGGGTGTGAGTTGGGAGCAGGGCAGTGAAATGGCGTGGGACAGGGCGACTTAGAGGCGATTTGTTTGTAGCCACCCCAAACGGGATTCAGGCGTCTGGCAATAGATAGATAGATAGACAGAATAATAATAATATTAGTAATACTAATAATAATAATATTAATGTTAATAATAATATTAATTAAAAGATTAATATTAATAATAAAAATAATACTAATAATAATTAATAATAATACTACAAATAATTATAATAATATAAATAATAATAATAATATTAATATTGATATAAACATTGATATCAATATTATTTATAATAGTAATAATAATAATAATATTATTATTATTATAATAAAATATATTAACAATAAAATTGATAATATCAATAAAAATATTAATAACATTAATAATAATTTTAATAATAAGATTATTAATATTAATAATAATAATATTAATAATATTATTAATTATATAATAATAATGTTAAAAGTTATTAATAATATTATTAATAATATAATAATATTGTTAACAATATTAATAATAATATTAATAATAATTATTAATAATAATATAAATAATATTAATTAATAATAATATTAATAATATTAATTAACAATAATAATAATAATAATAATAATAATATTATTATTATTATTAATATTTTAATAATTATAATAATAATAATAATAATAATCATAGTAATATTAATATTAATATAAATAATATTATTAATAATTATAATATTAATAATAATAATAATAATACTGGCATAATAATAATATTAATATAAATAATAATTATGATATTAATGATAATAATAATAATAATAATAATATAAATATTAATATTGATAATATTAATACTAATAATAACAATAAGAATATTAATAATAATATTAATAACAATATTAATATTAATAATAGTAAGAATAATTATAAACAATAATAAAATTAATAATAGTAAATAATAGTATTAATATTAATAATAATAATATTAATATTAGTAATAATAATATTAATATTAAAATAATAATAATAATAATAATAATAATAATAATAACAATAATAATAATAGTGATAATATTATTAACAATATTAATATTCATTATAATATTACCCATAAAAATAATATTAACATTAATAATAATATTAATAATAGTAATACTATAATAATAATATTAATAATAAGATGAAGATTAATAATAATAATAATAATAATAATAATAATAATAATAATAATAATAATACTAATAATCATAATAATAATAATAATAAAAATAATAATAATAATAATAATAATATTAATAATAATACTACTAAAAATAATAAAAATATTAATAAAAGAAGATATTTATATAAATAATAATAATAATAATAGTAATATTAGTAATAGTAATACTAATAATATTAATGTTAATAATAATATTAATTATAAGATTATTATTAATAATAATAATAATAATATTAATAATAATAATATTAATATTTATAATAATATTAATAATTATGATAATATAAATATTAATAATAATGTTAATATTAATATAAATATTGATATAAATATTATTAATAATAGTAATAATGATAATAATATTATTATTATTATTATAAAATATATTAATAATAAAATTGATAATATCAATAATAATTTTAATAACATTAATATTAATTTTAATAATGAGATTAGTAATATTAATAATAATAATATTAATAATATTATTAATTATATAATAATAATGTTAAAAATGTTATTAATAATATTATTGATACCATAATAATAATGTTAACAATATTAATAATAATATTAATAAAATTAAATAATAATAATATTAATAATATTAATTAACAATATGAATAACATTAATTAATAATAATAATAATATTAATATTATTATTATTATTATTAATATTTTGATAATTATAATAATAATAATAATAATAGTAATAACAATAATATTAATAATATTAAATTTAATATAATAATAATATTAATAATAACAAGATTAATAATAATAATATTAATATTAGTAATAATAATATTAATAATAATCTAATTATAATATTAATAATAATATTGATAATGATAATAATAATAATATTAATAATAATTTTAATAATAATATTAATAATGATAATAATATTAATAATAATAATAATAATAATAATAATAATAGTAATAATAATAACAGAAGTAGCATTAGTAGTAGCCCTGTAGTAATCGTAGTAGTAGTAATAGTGCTAGTAGTAAGAGTAGTAGTAGTAGTAGTAAGAGTAGTAATAGTAGTAGTAGTAGTAGTAATAGTCGTAGTAGTAGTAGTAGTACTAGTCGTAGTAGTAGTAGTAGTAGTAGTAGTAACAATAATACTAATAGTCACGATAACAGTAGTAATGATGACGGTAATTAGGCTGATCCCTATAAAAAGAAGTTGACGTTTCCCGCACAAAGAAGCCGACGTCACCTGTAGAGATAAGTTGACGTTACCTCTGCAGAGTAGTTGACGTCACCTGCAGAGAGTAGTTGACGTCACCTGCAGAGTGAAGTGTTTCTTACCTGCAAAGAGTAGTTGGAGTTACCTGCAGAGAGTAGTCGGTGTTACCTGCAGAGTGAAGTGTTTGTTACCTGCAAAGAGTAGTTGGTGTTACCTGCAGAGAGTAGTTGACGTTACCTGCAGAGTGAAGGGTTTGTTACCTGCAAAGAGTAGTTGGTGTTACCCGCAGAGAGTAGTCGGTGTTACCTGCAGAGAGTAGTTGGTGTTACCTGCAGAGAGTAGTCGGTGTTACCTGCAGAGAGTAGTCGGTGTTACCTGCATAGAGTAGTTGGTGTTACCTGCATAGAGTAGTCGGTGTTACCTGCATAGAGTAGTCGGTGTTACCTACAAAGAGTAGTCGGTGTTTGCCTACAAAGAGTAGTCTGTGTTACCTGCAGAGAGTAGTTGGTGTTACCTGCAGAGAGTAGTCGGTGTTACCTGCATAGAGTAGTCGGTGTTTACCTGCATAGAGTAGTCGGTGTTACCTGCATAGAGTAGTCGGTGTTTACCTGCATAGAGTAGTCGGTGTTACCTGCATAGAGTAGTCGGTGTTTACCTGCATAGAGTAGTCGGTGTTTACCTGCAGAGAGTAGTCTGTGTTACCTGCAGAGAGTAGTCGGTGTTACCTGCATAGAGTAATCGGTGTTTACCTGCAGAGAGTAGTCTGTGTTACCTGCAGAGAGTAGTCGGTGTTTACCTGCAGAGAGTAGTCGGTGTTACCTGCAGAGAGTAGTCGGTGTTTACCTGCAGAGAGTGGTCGGTGTTACCTGCAGAGAGTAGTCGGTGTTTACCTGCAAAGAGTAGTCTGTATTACCTGCAGAAAGTAGTCTGTGTTACCTGCAGAACAAAGGCGGGTCCACTTGTAGAGAGAAGGCAGAGAAAAGTCCACTTCACATTGCTAGTAAATAATATGTCACCTAAAGAGAGAAGTCGACGTCACCTGCATTAAGAAGTCTTTAATGCTTTATCTGCAGAGACAACTCAACATCATTAGCAAAGAGCGTTCGATATCATCAGCAACCAGCAAAGAGAAGTCTATGTCCTTGCAGAAAGTACTCGACATCACCTGCACACACAAGCTGATTACATCTGCGATTAGAAGGTGATACCACCTCAGAAGATTTAGACTTTGGCAACTGAAGACAAGAATTTGCCATCACTTGTAATGGAAGACAAGTCGATGTGAGCGGTAAAGATCACGTCATCTGCAAAGAAACAAGTCAATATTGAGAGAGAGAGAGAGAGAGAGAGAGAGAGAGAGAGAGAGAGAGAGAGAGAGAGAGAGAGAGAGAGAGAGAGACTAAATGTAAAATAAATGAAGGAACCAACTCTTACCTGGATACTTTGTCATCGGTTTCCCCTGCCGTGATATGTCCAGGTCACCTGCGAATAGATTTCCCGTCACTCGCAGAAAGAGGCCGACGTCACGTGTAGAGAGAGTCGACGTCCCATTCGCAATGAAATGGACATTACTTGCATCGGGAAATCAGTTTCACCTTCAAAGAAAAGTCGATGTTTCCAGCAAGCAGAAGTCGATGCCACCTTCACGGAAGAAGTGGATGATGCCTGCAATTTTTATGACGTGACACCTGTTAGGATAACGATGTAGAAATAACCTGAAAAGTGACATAAGTTGAAAACATAGTAACAGATATATAGATAAAGAAACATATCTATATCTATTTATCTATCTATCTATATATATGTATCCATCTATCTACATCTATGTCAAGAGAGAGAGAGAGAGAAAGAGAGAATGTCGTCGTTAGTTAAATGAAAGTCTGCGTCACCTACATTATGAAAATCGATCTGTCCTGATAAATAAAATAAATATTACAAGGTCCTTCCTAAACTGTTTCTAAACAGGCCAGTTATTACCTGGTGGACATAACTAGATCTTATCTCAGCTGTGCCTAGACAGACCAGTTATTACCTGGTGGACATAAAAATATCATATCTCAGCTGTGCCTAGACAGACCAGTTATTACCTGGTGGACATAACTAGATCTTATCTCAGCTGTGCCTAGACAGACCAGTTATTACCTGGTGGACATAACTAGATCCTATCTCAGCTGTGCCTAGACAGACCAGTTATTACCTGGTGGACATAACTAGATCCTATCTCAGCTGTGCCTAGACAGACCAGTTATTACCTGGTGGACATAACTAGATCCTATCTCAGCTGTGCTTAGACAGACCAGTTATTACCTGGTGGACATAACTAGATCCTATCTCAGCTGTGCCTAGACAGACCAGTTATTACCTGGTGGACATAACTAGATCCTATCTCAGCTGTGCCTAGACAGACCAGTTATTACCTGGTGGACATAACTAGATCCCATCTCAGCTGTGCCTAGACAGACCAGTTATTACCTGGTGGACATAACTAGATCCCATCTCAGCTGTGCCTAGGCAGACCAGTTATTACCTGGTGGACATAACTAGATCCTATCTCAGCTGTGCCTAGACAGACCAGTTATTACCTGGTGGACATAACTAGATCCTATCTCAGCTGTGCCTAGACAGACCAGTTATTACCTGGTGGACATAACTAGATCCTATCTCAGCTGTGCCTAGACAGACCAGTTATTACCTGGTGGACATAACTAGATCCTATCTCAGCTGTGCCTAGACAGACCAGTTATTACCTGGTGGACTTAACTAGATCCTATCTCACCTGTAGGGACTTACCAGGGATTCTCCGATAATTTTTCCTGACAGTTGTCCTGAGGTCTTTTATTTCCGGGTTTTAGGCTATTTCCCCGGGTCTTCTTGCCCCGGGGATATCTTGTTCCTGGCTCTTCTTGCTCTTGGGGTCTTCTTCCATTTAAGATGGCAGAGGAGGCTGGGAGGCAGGGGTGACCGCATTGACTGCCTCTTCAGGTATGGGGATCGATGGCAGTTTGTTGTGGCGGAGCAGCAGAGGGATTAATATGGTGAGGGCTGCCCGGTCTTCTTGTGGAGTTGCAACTGCAGATTGTGTGCATGCAGCATTGCTGGCCTGGGTGGTATTATCCTCATCAGCTGCACATCAACGTGGATGTTTGCGTCGATCTGGGGTGGGGACAGATCCCTCCACTTGGCTGCCTGAAGGGTCGGTGACAGAGGCAGCATCTGGCCCCTTACTCCCTCCTCTGATAGTACACTCCACTCTCTCCCCCTCCACCAAGGACTTTCCAACCTTCCTGAGGTTTGGCTTTTTGATGGCGGTGCAGTGGACAAAATGTCCTGCTGGTTGTCCATCCTCGTGATGAAGCCATAACCTGGCCTGAAGCTGTACCACTTGACCTTCCCCGAGGTGGTGGTGGGTGGGGAAGGAGTAGTGGGGGGTGTGGAGGATGTGTGGGTGCCTGTGGTGGGCCTGGCAGGCTGGGAAGGACATGTTGCTCTGGCTGCTGCTCCACCCGAACTGATCGTGGAAGCTCCGGCCAGGCCTTATATAGCTTTGGCAGACTAACTACCACCCGCCAGAAAATGGAACTAAACACCGCCCGGATACACATCAACTATGCACCTAAAAACCGCCCGAAAGCCATGAATCTCTGCCAAAAATCCAACAATGAAGAAAATGTGTCATGGAAAATACTGCTATGAATATGTTACCACTAAATTAACAGCAGCAACAACAACAACAATTTAATAAACATAATAATAATAATAATAATAATAATAATAATAATAATAATAATAATAATAATAAAAATAATAATAAATAATAGTAATAGAAGTTGTAGTAGTACTAGATGGTAGGGGGAAGAATATAGTTTTGAATGGTAAGTTGCTTGAGGAGGTAGTGTTTTAAATATTTAGGGTCACATGTTGCTGTGGATGGAAGAATAGATGCAGAAGTGAAGTTTAGAATGAATAAAGTAGGAAAGTTGCTGGGAGGAATGAAAAAAGTGTTTTGATGTTGTTCACTTAGAATGGATGTAAAGAGAAGGTTGTATGAGGGTGTTGTGGTACCGACTGCATTATATGGGGCTGAAACATGGATTATGGGTGTAGCAGAGAGGAAAAGTTTGAATGTAATGGAGATGAGGTGTCTGAGGAGTATGTGTGGAGTGACGCGTATGGATCGAGTGCGAAATGATGATGTGCGAAGGAGAACTGGAGTTGTTCGGGAGATGGCTGGTAGAGTTGAGCGGAGGGTGTTGCGATGGTTTGGGCATATGGAGAGAATGGATAATGAGCGATTGGTGAAAAAGATAACTAGATCTGATGTGAGACGTGTAAGGCTGAGAGGGAGACCACGAATAGGATGGATGGACAGTGTGAAGAGAGCAATGGATGCGAGAAGAATGTCTGTTGAGCAAGGAAGAGTGGCTGTGTGCGACAGAAATAAATGGAGAGAAATTGATAATGAATAAATGATGACGCAGCCCTGAGGGGATATTCTCCAGCATTTGGTCTGATGAACTAGTCATGTCAGGTGCGGGTAAGGGAATGGGTATATTATGATGTGGCAGGGGTAAACCAGCTCTGCTGTCGGGCCCTGCTGCAGATGTCACTGATTACACTGTGCAGTTGACCCTTGCGCGGTGTGATGCGGTGAGGATCTGTCCGTTCTCCCCTCTGGGGCTAAGATGCGAATGAATGTGTTTGAATGGATGAGTAAATGGGGAGTGTGTCGTCCTGTCTCGGCTACCTCCCTTTCCTTGGGGGAAGCAGCCTAGGTATATAGATAGATAGATAGATAGATAGTAGTAGTAGTAGTAACTGAAGTAGTAATCTGGTAGTGGTAGGAAGAATAATACTAATAGTGACGATGACAATAGTGATGATAGTGGTTAGAGTGATCTCTGCAAAGAGAAGTTGACATTACCTCCACAGAGTGGTATGAGTTAGTCACCTTTACCTGCAAAGAGTAATTGGCGTCACCTGCAGAGGAAAGGCGGTGTTCATTGAGAGTTGTCGGCGTCACCTGCAGAGAGTAGTTTGCGTCACCTGCAGAGAAAAGGCGGTGTCCACTGGAGAGAGCAGTCGGCGTCACCTGCAGAGAGTTGTCGACGTCACCTGCAGAGAGTTGTCGACGTCACCTGCAGAGAGTTGTCGGCGTCACCTGCAGAGAGCAGTCGGCGTCACCTGCAGAGAAAAGGCGGTGTCCACTCCAGAGAGTTGTCGGCGTCACCTGCAGAGAAAAGGCGGTGTCCACTCCAGAGAGTTGTCGGCGTCACCTGCAGAGAGTTGTCGGCGTCACCTGCAGAGAGTAGCTGGCGTCACCTGCAGAGAGTTGTCGGCGTCACCTGCAGAGAGTAGCTGGCGTCACCTGCAGAGAAAAGGCGGTGTCACTCATAGAGAGAAGGCAGAGAAAAGTCGACTTCCCAGTCCGAGAAAATGAGATGTCACCTGCAGAGAGAAGTCGAAGTCACCTGCAGGAAGAAGTCTATGATGCTGTAATTGCAGAGAGAACTCAACATCACCTGCAAAGAGAGGTCGATATGATCAGCGACCAGAAGACAATGCAGCCTCCTAAGAAACATTCAGTGTCACCTTTAAAGAGGAATTCGATGTCAATTGCAGTGAAAGACAAGTTTATGTGAGTGGAAAAGAAGTTTGTGTCAACTGGAAAGAGACAGAAGTAAACTTTTTGTGTGTGTGTGTGTGTGTGTGTGTGTGTGTGTGTGTGTATACGTGAGAGAGAGAGAGAGAGAGAGAGAGAGAGAGAGAGAGAGAGAGAGAGAGAGAGAGAGAGAGAGAGAGAGAGAGAGGAACTCAAGGTTAATGAAAAGGAAGAAGTCAACCTTGCCTGAAAGTACTGAATTCGGCGTCACCTGGCGAGATATGTGGATGTCATATCACAAAGTCTTGCTGTAACGAGGTGCTTTTAAACACAAAATGAAAGATAAGCATTTGGGAGCCGAATGCTAATCGCCCGCCAGAATATGCTGTTGGCCAAGTCCAAGATTTAGGCCGTATCTTGATATCCTGAAGGTTTCATGTTGTTTGCTCAAGCCGTTCATTAGATATAATGGTGCTAAAGGCGGGCGACAAAAACTACTTGACCTTTGGCAGCCATTTTGGTGGCATTGGCCTTGACCGTCAGTGCCCATTTTCGACTCCGTCCAAGATTCTGGCACTATCTTGATACCCTGAAGGTTTCATGTTGATAGCTGAAGCCGTTCATGAGATATAATGGTGCTAAGGACGTGCAATAAAAACTAGTTGACCTTTGGCAGTCATTTTGGTGACCTTGACCTTGACCCCGGGTCCCCATTTTCGAACTCGTCCAAGATATTGTTCATATATTGACACTCTGAAGGTTTCATGTTGATAGCTCAAGCCGTTCATGAGATATAATGGGAACACACACACACACACACACACACACACACACACACACACACACACACACAGGCAGGCAAAAAACATTATTTCTCTGCTTTCCAAAGGTGGGCGATAATAACATCGGTGGACATCACGAGATGGCCCTGTAGGGGCGACTGAATTCCTGCTGTTGATGGGTTTGCTCGGACAGACACTGATGGCTTGCTCTACCACTACAACTGTCATATAACTACTGTATATATGGGGATATGGTATATGGTACTTTGCTATAGGGTCTCATGCACCAAGTCCGTGCATGCACAGGGTAACTTGTGCACGAAGTAACCTATTTGACAACCCTGTTTGTGGGTATAACATTCTAAACATGTAACTTTCTGAGACAGCCAGAGAGACAACGTTGTGTACAGAAATCAAATTGTCCTTGTGTCTATCATAGGAAATCACTTATATATGGAGTATATGCCCAAAGGCCAGGGTTGTGGCATCAGGTACTTTAGTGCATAGTTTAATTCATGCACAAACTTGTTGCAGGTGACACCGTCTTCATGATTTGACACTGACGGGTTCCTACTCACCATCATCTTCGTCATTATCATAATTACCCGGATCATCACTATCATCATCATTATCACAGATGATGATTGTAGTTGTTGGGCCATCCCAGTGTGTCTGACAGAGTAGACCCATCAACCACTGACAAACAACCACCCCTGCATGGCCTTCCCGTGCAGTGAACCTATATTCCCTTGCCACCTATAGCACCTTGCCACAGCCAGGCGGGGGAAGTGTTAGTTTGGTTCCTGGATGGACTGCACATTTGCCTTTCCCCATCCAGTTAATAGGGGCCCCATAATAGACTCCACATCTCCCCGTTATTTCGTTATATGGATACCACCAGCATTGTAAATATTTTCCTGTGTTGAAGAAAACCATTTGGCTTTTCACTCAATGTAAAGCCACCAGAAGCTGAAGAAGCGAGCTCAGAGGGTAAGGACGCTGAATGTGGGAAATGACTGGGAGAGGTAGGAAGCTGGCTGACATGATGGACAGACGAAAAGTGGGAGTACTGTGTGTGCAAGAAACAAGGTGGAAAGGAAACAGGGTACCTGACAAGAAACATGGTGGGAAGGAAGCAGGGTACGTGACATCGGCGCAGGGTGTAAGCTCACCTACAGCGAAGCAAAAACACAAGGAAGAAACGGTGTTGGAATAAACTTGGATAAGAATTGGAAGAAGGAGCGAGTGGGTGTGGGAAGGAAAAGTGATCGGATATTGAGTGTGAAAGTGGAACATGGCGGCTTGGTGCTAAATGTGGTTTGTGCCTTTGCACCACAGGTCGGGCGTAGTGAGGGAGAAAAGGAGGAGTTCTGGAGGCATCTGGATGAAGTACTGGTAGGGGTCCAGAAGGAGAAAAAGTTTTCACTGGAGGAGACCTGAATGGCCATGAGGGCAGGGAGAGGGCTGTGTTTTCTAGAGTGCGTGGTGGTTTCGGAAGTGAGGTGATGATCGCAGAAGCAGAGAGTATAATTGACTTCGCACTGGAAGAAGACAGGGCTATTCTAAATACTTTGTTTAACTGAGAGAGAGAGAGAGAGAGAGAGAGAGAGAGAGAGAGAGAGAGAGAGAGAGAGAGAGAGAGAGAGAGAGAGAGAGAGATGATGCCTACATAATTATAACGGTGCTATTCCTTACCGCCCCAGGAGTTTTCGTGTGTTGCGGAGACGGGTCTGTCAGCGTTGGCAATGAGCTACCTGCAACATTTATTCATTTCCTACTCCCACTGCCACACCCACGCCCACATCACCAGACTAAGCTGTTCACGATAACGTTATAGTATTTTCTAGAGGATCTCTGTTTGTCTGTCTGTCTGTCTGTGCCCTCCAGTGTGTGTGTGTGTGTGTGTGTGTGTGTGTGTGTGTGTGTGTGTGTGTGTGTGTGTGCCTATGATCTCCAGTCTTTCAAATGCAGTGTGTCCAGGCATCTCAAAATGATCGGATCTTGAATTTGGCTCTCTATTGTATTTTGTTTTTCTCTTGGAGGGAACTGTAATACTGCGGGCTCATGGCCTTTGGTTCCTTCTTCCTCACAAAAAAAAAAAAACTACAGTTATTCTGTCGAGTGCCAAGCTAAAAAGATAGTGATGGTCTTGCCATATGCATTAGTTAGTTTCATTACCCAGGTGTGTCCTTCCCAAGATATTATCCTTCCTTATCCCCCATGTCAGTCTTTCACACAGTATCATTTCCAGTATCAAGTCATCAATCTGTTGAATCATACCCATATACTACACACACTAACATACATACAAACTACCACCACTGACACCCTTCCTAATTCGTACATGCCCAACTTGGGGAAAGGTTGGTTTTGGCTGTCACTCACCTTCCCTCAGCGGAGTGTCCAGTCCTGATAGATATTAGGTACAGAATAAATATTTTGTTGGTATAAACTGTCTTTATCTATTAATTTATTTAATTAAAGTCTGTAGCCTGTCTACTTCGCCTCATCCATCCTCCCACTCTTTGCTGCCACAGGGAAGACTATATTGGTGGAAAATGCCAGGCAGGGAGAACGGAACGATGACGGCAGGAGAGTGGGGGGAGACAGGAACAGGAAAAGTAGGGCAGCAGGATAGTTGACCGATGAACGAGTGAGCTGAAGTGGGCTGAAGGTAGGGAATAGACTGAAGGAGGAGGGTGGATGGGGACGTGGAAGGCGAGAGAGGTGGAGACGGGATGATAAGGAGGGGGGATGGGACGGGGCAAAGAGAGAGAGAGAGAGAGAGAGAGAGAGAGCGAGTGGAGAGGTGAAGTTGAACAAAAGAGAAAGAACGCAAGTGGTTTTAGGGGAATTTTTATCTATGGGAAGAGTGAAAGATTTTACATGTGTAGGTTTCATTGACTTAATGATACACAGACCTGACTTTTTAAAATATGTTATTCAGAGATCCAGGTTAGCATCATGACAGCCGTGTTCTTTCCTAAATTTTAGGGAACGCATGATTATATAGAACAATATATCTAATCATGCTTGTTTAATGTAAATTTTGAATCTCTGTCTGTCTGTCTGTCTGTCTGTCTGTCTCTGTCTCTGTCTGTCTGTCTGTCTGTCTGTCTGTCTCTCTCTCTCTCTCTCTCTCTCTCTCTCTCTCTCTCTCTCTCTCTCTCTCTCACCATTAAATAAATAGTTAATGGATAGTGACGCAAGCAGAGCGTGGAAACTAACATATTGTTCCATTCAAAGCGATTTAACAACACACACACACACACACACACACACACACACACACACACACACACACACACACACACACACACACACACACCTGCCCTGCTCAACAGCATCAGGATGCCTCTCGCAACCCAACGTAAATATTGTGGTGGCAAGATCCATCATAGAGTCCAAAACCCCTGCCATAAATATTACCCAGTGTGAGGAGGCAGGCCAATCTGCTGCTCTTACATCACCTCAACTGCAAATATACCATACATCTGTCTATCTGTCTGTCTATGCTTTCATCTATGTGTCTATCTAGCTGTCTCTCTATCTCTATGTCTGTCAATCTTTCTATCTATCGATCTATCGGTCTTGATCTATATCTAATGCGGTGCTCAAAGCCACTGCCATAAATCTTACCCTTGTGCGATGAGGGAGTCATGGCTTGTGTTTTTATACTAACTTAACAGCAACACACAATACATCTATTTATCTGTGTATCTGCCTGTATGTACCTTTCTGTTCATCTTCCTATCTATCTATCTATCCATCTGTCTATCTATCTACGTAGTTAGCTAGCTAGTTCTAAATTCAGCAGTGTCCAAAGACACTATCATATATCTTTGTGTAGTGTGGTGGGGAAGACCACGGTTGTGTTCATATATATACCACCCTCACAGCCACCACACGCTTCGCGTATACATGTATCTCTCTCTCTCTCTCTCTCTCTCTCTCTCTCTCTCTTGGTCTATCTATGTCTGTCTATCTAAATTTCATGTTGTAAACCTATCGCCCAGTCCAAAGACGTTTTGATATATTTTACAGTAGGTTCATGAGGGTGGCTGGTGGTGCTGGTATCTCACCTCAGCCACAACCACACTCTTCAGGCGTGTATTATGTGTCTACCTCTGACTGGCTATTTGTCTGTCTTCTTGTCTCTCTGGCTTTATCTACTTGTCTTCTGCTCTGAAAATATAATCAATAGTCATACCACTTGCCACCATCTCCACAGTCCCTATCTACATTGCCTCACTGCTTTCACCATATTCTTTAACTCAACACTGCCACCTCCACCAAGCAAATTAATCCAAAATAACTAAACTACCACCATCATTTTCTCATCCACTGCTCCACCACCACTACCACCAGTGCTCAGATAATACTACCATTATCACCGCCACCATCATTCGCAGTACCACGGCTTATCCAGTATCACCACCACCATCACCAATATCTCTTATCCAGTACCTCTCCGACCACCACCAACATCACACACTAATACCACCATCATCACCAGCTCCACCACCACAACCACCACCTTCACTGTTCCAGTTATAAGAATTCCACCACCACCACCACCACTGTATCACCAAAATTCCAGAAAACCACCATTACAAACACGATCACTACTACAGTCATGGTCTAATTATCACATGAACTTTTGTGTAAAACCACATCTTGCACGTACGGGGACTGCTAGGTCTCTTACATGGATTTTCGTTGTGCTGTTTATGCCTTGAATCGGATACTTGAATTTGGAAGGAAGTGGACTCCTGATAATTATAAATAATTGCAGTAGGATTCTACTGTTTAAAAAATGTTAAACCATATGTGTACTTTTCTGACGGATATAATACAGCGAGATGGTCTAAAGTTCCAATATATTTCATCGAATCTTTTCAACATCCCGTATCAGTTCAAGTGTAAACTATCACGGTACAGTACACTGTTAATTGATGGCCGCGTTGTGTTGCGCTCACTATTTGGTTACTGTCTTCATACCTGAGTGTTTTTTTTATTTCTTAATAAACCTTGTCCTGTTCCCCCTCAGCATCCAACAATGAAACTGTCAGCTTCATCAAGGAGCCTGTTTGTTGCTTCCCCGTTCTCTCTCACGCCTTCCACTCAATTCGCTTTTTAATTCTGGTTATTCAGTTTGGCTGCATATCTAGTTTTGTGCTTGTTGTCAGAGCGTCCAGCAAAGTGAAGGTGTTGTGTGTAGTGCTGGTGGTAACGTGGAGGTGTTGTGTGTAGTGTTGGTGGTAACGTGGTGGTGTTGTGTGTAGTGTTGGTGGTAACGTGGAGGAGTTGTGTGTAGTGTTGGTGGTAACGTGGAGGTGTTGTGTGTAGTGTTGGTGGTAACGTGGAGGTGTTGTGTGTAGTGTTGGTGGTAACGTGGAGGTGTTGTGTGTAGTGTTGGTGGTAACGTGGTAGTGTTGTGTGTAGTGTTGGTGGTAACGTGGTGTTGTGTGTAGTGTTGGTGGTAACGTGGAGGTGTTGTGTGTAGTGTTGGTGGTAACGTGGAGGTGTTGTGTGTAGTGTTGGTGGTAACGTGGAGGTGTTGTGTGTAGTGTTGGTGGTAACGTGGAGGTGTTGTGTGTAGTGTTGGTGGTAACGTGGAGGTGTTGTGTGTAGTGTTGGTGGTAACGTGGAGGTGTTGTGTGTAGTGTTGGTGGTAACGTGGAGGTGTTGTGTGTAGTGTTGGTGGTAACGTGGAGGTGTTGTGTGTAGTGTTGGTGGTAACGTGGTGGTGTTGTGTGCAATGTTGGTGGTAACGTGGAGGTGTTGTGTGTAGTGTTGGTGGTAACGTGGTGGTGTTGTGTGAAATGTTGGTGGTAAGGTGGGGGTGTTGTGTAGTGTTGGTGGTAACGTGTGTATGTTGGTGGTAACGTGGTGTTGCGTGTAGTGTTGGTGGTAACGTGGAGGTGTTGTGTGTAGTGTTGGTGGTAACGTGGAGGTGTTGTGTGTAGTGTTGGTGGTAACGTGGATAAATGGTGTGTAGTGTTGGTGGTAACGTGGGGGTGTGCAATGTAACTTAGTGTTGTTGGTGGTAACGTGGTGCGTATTATTGTGCAATGTTGGTGGTAACGTGGAGGTGTTGTGTGTAGTGTTGGTGGTAACGTGGTGGTGTTGTGTGCAATGTTGGTGGTAATGTGGAGGTGTTGTGTGTAGTGTTGGTGGTAACGTGGTGGTGTTGTGTGCAATGTTGGTGGTAATGTGGAGGTGTTGTGTGTAGTGTTGGTGTGTAACGTTACCATTTTATAATATTGCCGGTAAATGGAGTGTACATAAATTTCTTTATGTTGTGACTGCTGTGATTGATGTAAATGTGTCATTTATTTAGGGTAAGACTTATAATTTGGTTTAATAAAGTGAAACCCTTGCAAAGCCTTTATAAGTATCTCAAGTAACACTTTAATTACTATTGTGTGTACGTGCAGGGACTTACTGGAGGCTACCATCGGGCGATTTTTTTTAGTTTTTTCGTTTTTTTTTTTGGGGGGGAGGGAGAAATTTTCAATGAAAGGATTAACATTTTTTCAGCTTCCCCTAGCGTAGCTGTTTTATGACCGGGCCTGTTGTTTGTGTATGACGAGGAAATTAGGTTATAAATCTCTACAGGGTAAATGAAACTATTTAATGTAAGCTGCAAAAACTTATCAAGAGTTTACCGACCTTGATAGGGTTGGTGGAGTCCCCTGTGACTCACTCACGGCTGAATAAAATCGTCTGGCGTTAGCTGCTATACAGTACATTGATATACCTGTTCCGATTTTGTGAGACATAATGGTAATTCTCTTAACTATGAAACTCCTATGACTCAAAATCACCAGCGTAAAATTGTTTGGCATTAGTTGAAACAAATCTTAGAACTGACCCCTCCATAAGGAATTTAAGAGTGGCACTAACTTTTAGGATCTTATGACTCACTGTATAAAATTATTTAGAGTTAAGTGAACTGTAACACCAGAGTTGTTCTAGTCATGGGAAAGTAACATCTTCGTTCTGTCACGTGTTCTGCTTTTTGACATTGCCTTTGAGATTTTATTTTTCTTCGCTCTTTTCTATATTTCTTTCATCCTTCTTTAACGCCCACCTGGGCACAATTTTTTTAAATTTCTTCCTAACACCAGATAGTGTTACTCAGCTGAGGTAAGACTTTGGAAGTGTTCTCTGGGGTAAATGTGGCCTTCATTAACACTTTTGCTGCTAATGGGATCTCCCACGTTGAATAAAATTATCTAACTGTATCTTGCATATACTTAAATACATCATTGTATCGAAAGAATGAACTACTTCTTTTTCTTCCCTTCTTTTCTCTCCTATAATTCCCCCATCCTTTCTCCCTCTTTCTGTACATTCCTCTTCCCTCACTCTGGCTTCTCCCTCCCTCTATCACGAACTTCTTCCTCCCTCCCTCCTTGTCTACCTTCCTCTTACCTCTTTCTTTCCTCACTGTTCATTTTCAGCCATCTTTTCTTCCCCTTTCCATACCTTGTTGCTAACTCAGTCTTTGATCGTCAAGGTCCCTCACTTTTAAAAACTCTGTCCAGTCAGCGACTCTTGTATACGATAACTTTGTAAGTCCTATTTCACTGTACTCTCCTTCTGCATTCACCCTTGTTATCTAGACTTTTTTTTTTTTCAAAACGCCTCACTCACACTAAACGTGGTAGCCTGTCACGATGTACAAAATAACTGTGAAGATACAAGAATGTCTGGATCATTACCTTGAGTAGTGTAAGGGCCAAGAGATTGTGTGGAAACGTGAATGGCATTGCTTAAGGCGTAAATACATACATCGGTTGAGTGAGTGTGAGGGTGAGGTGAGGGCGGGCGGAATGGCCAGACAGGGCAGTGGTTCTGCATACACACCTAGTACGTTTGAGAGTGGGTGTGAGCTGAGATAATGGTTTGCCTTTACACACTCCCTCACCTGCGCTTATGAAGGCAGGGGAAGGGGGGGGGAGAAGTGTATGTGGAAGAACTCAAAAGAACCCCTTCAGTCTGATAACTGTGAGGAGTAAGGAGGTATTTCAAAACCCACGTGACTTGATAAGTAAGGTGAGTATCTATTATTATCTTGCCTTTGTGCATTATTGGCCGCCATCCTGTGTGGACTGATACTAAGCCTTAATTGACTCCTTTCCATACTAGAACAAAATTATTCAATAAATCGTTTGGTAATAGTGTGACAAAAAATAAAAAGGCATCTTAGGCTACTGAAGACGAAAATTTATCAACCTTGGTGCCAATAGAAAAGCAGTATTAAATAAACACATTATATCAACAAGAAAAATTTTGATGCCGATTTTGTGTTCATAAGTTGCTTCTGGCGTGATACTTGTTGTTGTTGTTGTTGAGTAACCCCGGTCTGTCCTTCAGAGCAGAGCCATCAACTACAGGCAAACAACTGCTGGGACATCCTTTGCAGTAAACTGACGTTCCCTTGTGGCAGACAGTGCCTCGCCACGGCGAGGGACGGAGAAGAGAGTGGAGGTTTGATTCCCGGATGGACGCCGCATATTTGTCTCTCCACCCAGTTAACTGGAACTCCAAAATAGGTATCATTTCACCCCTTTATCTGTTTACATGGTTACCACACAGCGTAAATAGTTAATGGTTTCTTGGGTTACACGAAATCATGTGGCTTGCCACTCAGTGTAGAGCCACCTGAAATGAAAAGAAGATTAATAAATGACGACGGGAACGATGGAAGACATAAGAAGAAGGGAGGGCAGATACACAAAAAAGAATGTAGACAGCTCTACACTGAGTGAGTGAATTGATGGCCGTCACCACCTTCACCACCTTAGTGAGATGCTGTGCCAAATGTTTATGCTTTCGTATTAAAATTATTAGTAAATTCTGACGATGCTCAGGAACACAGCTACCCATATTTCTTACAAACATTCACTAATCATTATGGTGCCAAATAATTTCCTTTTGTCGCCATGATATCACTAACGCCAGCTTCTGTACAAGAGCAAAGCGGCAAACGGCTTATGACCAAAAAGTCACACACAACAGTATTCAGATATCAGTGTAACACAGACGAGAAAATGAAAAAGAACGGAAAAGATTGTTTAGGTGATTCTAAGTTTTCTTATGAAAATAAAATCATAGGGTGTGTTAATATGATCAATGTCTCAAGTCAGCACATACAACAACTGTACATAACTTATTTAGAACAAAAATTAAATCTTCCATTTTATTAGTCAATCTCCAGACGATTATAATCATTCTGATGACAAGGCACTTAACAATGAAGTGGATTATAATGGCTGTCCTGAAGATGAAGCCACCTGAAAGTAGCAAAAATATAGAAATGCATCATTAAAGTTATCGTAGTGAAAAGAGAGCTAAAACAAAAATACCAAGAGCACTGAGAAGAGCACAGACCTCCGCCAAGGCAGCACCATCTTTCGTTTTTGACACTGACCTTTGACCGCCTTTGCCCAATGCTTAATTGATTGTCCCTGTGAGGGTCCTCAGTCATTTATACCAATTTCATGCAGCCCCATCCAATTGTTTGTTTGTTTGTTTGTTTTTCATAGTGTTGTATGCAGGCAGACAGACAGACATACCGATAGACAGACGAACAAGCCGGGTCATGGTGGAGGGAAATGTTGCATGAAGAGCAGCATGTAATATTCCAAAGACTTACGTGCATTTACACACCCAAGGCAATGAGACGCCACTGGCAGGTGAATAATATCTGGTGGCAGCAAAAGAGTTTATGTATATCTCCTCTGTAAAGAATTTTCGGAGACTATTTTACCTGTGGACGATTAGAATAAAAAGTTAACACTTCTTTCATACTAAAAGGACTACTTGACACTGTATTTAAGCCTTAACTTTAGCAAGGTCATTCTTAAACTGGATAAAATGGTCTGAGAGCAGCATTAACACAATACTTAAAGATTCCTAAGTAATAACACTTTATTTTTTTAAATAGGAGAAAACAGTTTTATTCTTCCCATCTAATGATTAATATTTCAATATTTTGTCAACTATAATAAAGAAATATTCTGTCAAATTTATTAAGGAAATATTAACTCCATTAATAGCAGCACTGGATGCCGTTTTCTTTGTATTACTGAATCTCTCTCTCTCTCTCTCTCTCTCTCTCTCTCTCTCTCTCTCTCTCTCTCCTTGATAATCAGTTTGGTCCCTTCCATCTCGCATCCCTCCACTGTGTTTCATCCATCTCACCCTTTCCCCTCCATACTGGATCGCACACCCTCCCGCCCTTGTCACATTCTTCCCTCATCCTACAGTAGATCCTTTTGCTTCCTTAATCATTCTTCCTTCCCCTCACTCTGCCTCCCCCTCATACGTTCTCCCCTACTCTCTCCCTCCACCCCCCTCTTCCCCCCACCCTCTCTCAGCCACTCTCACTTCCCCTCATCTTCTCTTAGTCACTTTCCTTTCTCCTCACTCTGTCACCCTCTTTCATTTCCACTCAGTCTCTCTCATCTTTCCCTTTCATCAACTGACCATAGCAAATCCTGAAATGCGCGCGCGCATGCCTGTGTGTGTGTGTGTGTGTGTGTGTGTGTGTGTGTGTGTGTGTGTGTGTGTGTGTGTGTGTGTGTGTGTGTGTGTGTGTGTGTGTGTGTGTTTAGACAGATAGGTAGATAGATATAAATAGATAGTGATATAGATAGAGAGAGAGAGGGATAAAGAAATAGATTTTTAAACATATATTTATATATAAATATATATCATATATTCCCAGATACTAACGGATGTTCTCTCTAACCCTAAATTAAAAGGAGAAAAAAATCTTTTATTGCTTGAAAGAACTTCCTTGTTAACTTAATTACTGATTTGCTTTCAGTATTATGTTTTATTCATTTTATGGACATGCTGTCACACGGCAGTGGAAAAATTCCAGCCTTCAGTAGATTAAGAGGGTTTGATTGAAGGTTTGCATCATTACTTACTTCTCTGCCTGCTGTCTCCCTTACTGCTGCCTCTGTGCCTGCTGTCTCCCTTACTGCTGCCTCTGTGCCTGCTGTCTCCCTTACTGCTGCCTCTGTGCCTGCTGTCTCCCTTACTGCTGCCTCTGTGCCTGCTGTCTCCCTTACTGCTGCCTCTGTGCCTGCTGTCTCCCTTACTGCTGCCTCTGTGCCTGCTGTCTCCCTTACTGCTGCCTCTGTGCCTGCTGTCTCCCTTACTGCTGCCTCTGTGCCTGCTGTCTCCCTTACTGCTGCCTCTGTGCCTACTGTCTCCCTTACTGCTGCCTCTGTGCCTGCTGTCTCCCTTACTGCTGCCTCTCTGCCTGCTGTCTCCCTTACTGCTGCCTCTCTGCCTGCTGCCTCCCTTACTGCTGCCTCTGTGCCTACTGTCTCCCTTACTGCTGCCTCTCTGGCTGCTGTCTCCCTTACTGCTGCCTCTCTGCCTGCTGTCTCCCTTACTCCTGCCTCTCTGCCTGCTGTCTCCCTTACTCCTGCCTCTCTGCCTGCTGTCTCCCTTACTGCTACCTCTCTGCCTGCTGTCTCCCTTACTGCTGCCTCTCTGCCTGCTGTCTCCCTTACTCCTGCCTCTCTGCCTGCTGTCTCCCTTACTGCCGCCTCTCTGCCTGCTGTCTCCCTTACTCCTGCCTCTCTGCCTGCTGTCTCCCTTACTGCTGCCTCTCTGCCTGCTGTCTCCCTTACTGCTACCTCTCTGCCTGCTGTCTCCCTTACTGCTGCCTCTCTGCCTGCTGTCTCCCTTACTGCTGCCTCTCTGCCTGCTGTCTCCCTTACTGCTGCCTCTCTGCCTGCTGTCTCCCTTACTCCTGCCTCTCTGCCTGCTGTCTCCCTTACTGCCGCCTCTGTGCCTGCTGTCTCCCTTACTGCTGCCTTTGTGCCTACTGTCTCCCTTACTGCTGCCTCTGTGCCTACTGTCTCCCTTACTGCTGCCTCTCTGCCTCTGTTCCTCCTGTCTCCCTTACTGCTGCCTCTGTGCCTACTGTCTCCCTTACTGCTGCCTCTGTTCCTGCTTCTCCCTTACTGCTGCCTCTGTGCCTGCTGTCTCCCTTACTGCTGCCTCTGTGCCTGCTGTCTCCCTTACTGCTGCCTCTGTGCCTACTGTCTCCCTTACTGCTGCCTCTGTGCCTGCTGTCTCCCTTACTGCTGCCTCTGTTCCTGCTGTCTCCCTTACTGCTGCCTCTGTGCCTGCTGTCTCCCTTACTGCTGCCTCTGTGCCTGCTGTCTCCCTTACTGCTGCCTCTGTGCCTACTGTCTCCCTTACTGCTGCCTCTGTGCCTGCTGTCTCCCTTACTGCTGCCTCTGTGCCTGCTGTCTCCCTTACTGCTGCCTCTGTGCCTGCTGTCTCCCTTACTGCTGCCTCTGTGCCTGCTGTCTCCCTTACTGCTGCCTCTGTGCCTGCTATCTTCCTTACTCCCTTACTAATGCGTCACTGCCTGCTGTCTTCCTTACTGCTGCCTCGGTGCCTGTTGCCTCCCTTACTAATGCGTCACTGCCTGCTGCGTCCGTAACTACCTCACCTGGCCTTCACTACTACCTACCTCCCTGCGTGCTGCCTCCTGCCTACATACATGGCCTATACGGTAGTATATGACTCCCTACCTCGTCTTTGCTTCTCTGCCATCCCATGCTCTTCTATATCCTTACCTCAATAGAGCACCCTGAAACACACACACACACACACACACACACACACACACACACACACACACACACACACACACACACACACACACCATGTCTCAGTCCGCCCCATGTCAATACGCGACAGACCGTCCCTTCCTCGCTCACTAATTTCTTCCTTCCTCCTTGCTGACTTGTAAGTTCCTTCCTCCTCTCTTCCCTGCCGGCTTCCCTCCTTCTACCCTAGTCATTCTTTCATCCTTCCTTTCTCCATTCTTCTTCTTGCCTCGTTCATTCCTGCATACCTCCTCATCACTACCACCTGCTTTCCTCATGGCTCACCATGACCCACATTTTTGCCTTACTTTCCACTCCTCGCCCTAGCTTTTCTCTCCGTCCTGCCTCGTTGTGACCTTAATCTCAGCCTTTCCTGTCTGCCTTCCCTCATTATCTATACCAGTGCTTCTCCTCGCATGTCTTCTGTTAGCCAACACCACATCCTTTTTATGTGTCAGATTCTGGGCATAGGCTTCACAGCTTACTCCCAAGGCCCAGTAGTCCTCCTACATACGATGCACCTCAACATGTCACCACTACGGCGTTAATACCCACCGTCCATATTGAATACATGCTAGGGCTGTCTCATACAGAACTGGTGTATTGGTATTAGGGGGGTATTTTTACATGTCAGCGGGTCTTCTGGTAGATCAGTAAAGTCTCCTTTTACGAAATTCAAATCCTTAAATGTTCCCTGCCCCAGCGGGGATTTGAACCTGGGTCCGGTAGGACTGCAGGCAACCTCTCTACCGATTGAGCCACCGCCTCCCTCCAATCCCTGCTTGCCTACCTGCCTGAGTTTCTACTATCCTGCTAATCTTTCTGGCTACATGTCTGCTTCAATACCTTCCACTCCACTTTCTTGCATCATTACCTACCTCTCTTCTTGCTGTCTCCCTTACTGCTGCCTCTTTGGCTGCTGTCTCCCTAACTTCCTGTCTGTCTGTGTACTTTCCTACCTTCTCCCCACAATATGTCTTCTCCCTGATTTCTGTCTTGTGTCTCTCTTCTCCTTCACTGTTACCCACATTTGCAAGTGGCCTGCTTTTGGTCTAAAGTCTCTACCACGCTGGGTGCCTAAGCTGCATGACTCTTCAACTCCTCTCGGTCTGTTTGACTTTCCCTCCCCTCTGTAACACCGCCAACTCGAATACGTCATTCTCGTTATATTTTTGCTGCTACTAAACGATTCGATTCAGCATGAGTGAAACTGTTAGAACGGACGAAATACATTTAGCTTACATTTACTCTTCACAGCTTAATGTCCTCACTATGTTAATTAAGATCGTCAGTGGAGAGCTTGATAAGACTGAGAAGCACTCTATCATTGTGAAGTAGTTAACACCTTTATTTCGAAGCCGCTTTCTCGACTGCGTCCTGAGGTACTAGGCAAGGCGGGTGCGTGTTTACTGTTATGGCTGTTAATGTACAGCTTGGGGAAGGCCTTAATGCATCATCGCCAGCCTATAAAGGACAACCTACAAAGCCCACCTGCACAGACTAGTTTACCCTCACCCTGACCCCAAAAGAACAACCTTTTCAGTCCGTCTTACACTCCTTCTCTACCAGCACCACCATCCTTTTTCTATTTCTACCCAAACCCATACACACGTTTACATTCCACAAGATATATATTTACACATTCTCAATACCAGCATCGTTGTTGCAACTTTCATCTCCACAGGGTGTACTCGTCCACCCTACCTCACCAACCCCCACCATCTGGCCCCATCCCACCCACGTCTTTCTGCCCGCTCCACCCATTTTCAGCCTTCCCGCTGTTTATATTCACCCTACCGGCTTAATTACAACACCCATTCACACACTTCATGCTTTAGTCTTGTCCCCTAACATTCTAATAAGATTTTCTGAAGATGGTTTTCCCTCAAGATCGATGGAGCAAGACACACTCGACAGAGTCACGCGTGTGTCCACTTGACTCGTGAAATTAAAACCACAACTGGACCCTTGATGACCACTTGGTAAATATTTGATGCACTCAGCCATCCTCTCTCCCCTCGTCCCAAATTCTCACATTCAGTCAGTGGGGGTTAGTCTACGTGATCACACACACACACACACACATAAAACCGCGAATACTGTGATAAAGCTGTCTATATTAACAATATGCAATCTAAGCAGGGCACACTTAACGTCGCAGCCGTCATTAAAATGCCTTTGGTTCGGCTGTACTCAATTTCTACCTCCATAACGATATCCACTATACACAATGGAAAAAATAATGGTGCCATCTGCTGACAGTGGCGGATGTCTGAGCTCACTGGTAATGGCGTAGTCAGTCATAGTGTGGGGTGGGTTGTGTGTTGATCCACTCTGGTGCCAGTCAACCTCCCTCATGCACATTAACTTGGACTCTCCAATTGGACACAAAAATGCAGACCTGCGTGGCGTGGGTCAGGAGGATTAAGATGCTAGAGAAATGAAGTGTCAGGCAATGTTATCATCCATCATGTCGCCCGACCCATTCTCTCTCTCCTGCAATGACATAACTCATGTTGTCCCGGTAGTCACGTATCTCCCACTCTCTGCACTCAGTTACCTTCGCTACTTCAATTTACCTCGCCTTTCTAATTTGAAACGAAAGTACAGACCTTTGTGTCCATGTGTGTGTGTGTGTGTGTGTGTGTGTGTGTGTGTGTGTGTGTGTGTGTGTGTGTGATAAGACTATTATTTGCTTGTGCTCACACGAGGTCAAAATAAAGCAGAGAGAGAGAGAGAGAAAGACCCGTTAACAACTTCACGGCCACAGCTGTCCTCTGCCTTTTATCAACCACCATTCATATTACCATCTCATAACCAGTACTAACCTAAGCCAGTATAACCTAACCTCCCCACATTGCCTCAAAGCATCAAGCGACTCCCTCTCTTAATATCTTCACCTTAAAATCCTCTGGCGGCAGCGAAATCAAAATATTAATGACAATGAAGCAATGCCACTCAGGGATGAGTGAGGCTGGTCACTCTCATCTTAGATGCCAAGACCAACTTTCCTAGCCCAGGGATCCTACGCTCCTCATGGGGCAACGTAGGATTAGATGATGGATGGATGGATGGATGAAACAATCAGAATAATTGTAATACTCATAACATATTCACAGCCGGGTTGCCCCTTTAACTGGTGATGATCGTCTTGTGTTGCCAAGGATGAGATATAAAAGATGGCTTTGTGTGGAATAATCGGGAAGTTTCGTTGACAGTGTAGTCTGTCCACTGCCTCTCGCAGCATATCTTGATTGGCGGAGTTGACACAAGAACCACCAGGTTTTCCATCCCTGCTCAATAACAAGCCCTCTTCCTGCTACGCAACACTGTACAATACACTCTATCACATCTTATCGCTACATCTCATGTCTGTGTCCCTGTTCTCCTCCGCCATGTCACTCCCATATACTTTCCCATCGTTTGTTTTCTTTCGCCGGGACAAGTTGGAGTATTGACGTCACGTGCTTTTACACCTGATATATTGCATTTCATAGCACTGGTATTTTATTCATGTCCTCAGCTCCAGACATAAGTTAGAGAACCAGGTCTCATGGTAGAGTAATTAACCTATGACACACCAACAGTGAGGTGGTCACTTGCAGCCCTCACGCATCACCTGGCACTTAAACACTAATTCACACCATCTCTGTAATCAAACGCAAAGTACATTACATTCATATCAAGTGTTATGGCTGTAGTGGGGGTGTTTTTAGATATGTCCGTGAGGCCAAGGACGCCTCGATGATCTGGTGGTAGAAGTCTCGGGTCGGAGATGGCCGGACGTAAGCGCACTGCGGTTGGAATCCAAGAGGTGCCCTGAGAATTTTCGATCTGTAAGGGCGTGGGGTGACGTCCAGTGACTCAAATGATCTGTTTTATGGAAGCCCTGCCTCAGGTTTCCCTACTTCCCTGACAAAAGGAAATATGGAATAGATTGTTCTTGTTACCATAGATAGGATTATATCAACACTCTCACGCTATTATGACTTACAGCTCAATAAACACGTCCTGTACTAGCTGGAATACAACACCAGAGACAGTTAAAGTACAGACTATACGGTATATCAAATTCCTACGCAAAGTGTTCCCTGCAGTTCTATAAGGGCATTGCTGTAGCCACTACAGCATCACTCCAGTGTTCAGTGACGCTGGTATAGTCTCTCTCTCTCTCTCTCTCTCTCTCTTATAAACTCAAACTGTACACAGCCTGAGACTCAAGGGGAAGTAAGGGTTCATTACATTTATAGCGCCGGACCGGATACCACCCCATTGTCTCCGGGTATAATCTACATATATACCTACTTACCTACTTGCCAACGTACCTATTCCTCTGCTTTACCGGTAACCAAGCAGATCACAGACAGAATCATCTCCCCACGTACTTACATACTATCCTATTTACCGTCACTTATTCATCTACCTACTTGCAGTACTACCTACAGTATCTACCAAAATATCCACCTAACATCTGACAAAAATACTGACATATCTGCCTACTTACCTCCGGTCATATCCACCAGACTGTTTTATCTCTCCATCTCCCTGTCTACCTACCTAACAATCTGCATACGTACCCTACCTACATGCCATTTACCTGCCACTAATTACTAACAAGCTTACCAGTCTATCACCTTTCCCACTTCCACTCATAGCCTTGCCATTTACCTACCTACTTATCGGCATACGTAAAATCTAGTTATCTACCTGCGGTCTGATATATATAACTCTCCCCTAGGCTACTTACGCAACAACTTTTATCATTATATCTACCTAATTACGTCCTTACCTACCAACTTCCGTACCTACCTACATACCTGCCAACTTACCTGCCTACTTTCTTACCTACCTACATACATACCAGCCTACCTACGATCACCACCTTAATAACATGATTTATTCCCTCACACACCCATCTCAGTCTACCACAGTCACACCCATACCAATCACCATCGCTACCACCGCCACCACAATAGTTTCACTATCCCAGTTTCGATCATCGTAACAACTATCAACATCGCGACCAAAATCACGACGACAACTACTACCATCCCTACCACAGTCGCCGTAACAACTACCACCATCTCTACCCCAAACCTCAGTTTTCGGCATCGCTACCCCAATCACCACTACAACTACGACCATCTCCTCCCAAATTACCAATATAGCCACCTACAGTCACTACCGCAAATACCATATCTGTCATTATCGCCACCACAGTCGCAACCACAAGTACCACCATCGATACCACAACCTTCTCCTGTATACCGGCATCACCTTTATTGGAATTATCATGATATTACTGACAATATCATATAATATTAGAAATGAAACTTATACATGAGTGGACTTTATAGAGGTTTTCTACACAAAGCACCTACGCAAATCAACACATGGAGCCACAGTTCTAGAATCTAGTTATGTCATCTCAAGATCATATCACCGTAAATGACCAACTAAATGTATCCGATCATAATAAGATTTGAGATACATCTCCTACATACACAACCAACACAGAATATCACCTTCCTTTGTCCCCTCCAGCAGAATTTGTTGGCTTGAATAATGCCATAATTAACATCAGTTTTAGTAATACGACTTCTAAGAGACATGGGACTGTTAACCCTGATGAGCTATCACCGAAAATTTATACCCACATAAGAGAAACATACGCCATCAAACAGAAAACCTCCGTGCTTTACCATTAATATTACTTACTTCTTAGGAAAAAGATTTCAACTACATAAATTTTTAAAAAGCCCATATATAATCAATATGATGCAAAGCAACACCACAGAATAAGGATATAAGTAAATGAAGTTAATCCAGCAGACTAAACAACACGAAGTCAGCTTAACAGAAGAGAGTTCTAGAAACCCGAAGGTATTTTACAGTTATTAAGAAGCAGAAGCACATAAAAATCAGAACTCTGATGTTAACTAAAACAAACCTGAGAAATAACGAGAAATACTGAAGAAATTGACACAGCTCTGAATTATTTCCTTTGTTTAGTCTTCACTGCCGCATCTGGTAGCGTATGTTTGGCAAAATGGGTTGTGTTGATGAATACTGTACGTGCTAGTCGCTTATGACTACACCTTACCACGCAAGCAGTTTTTTTTTTTCTCTCTCTCTCTCTCTCTCTCTCTCTCTCTCTCTCTCTCCCTCTCTCTCTCTTCTGTATGTTTGTTCGCATGTTTGTTTGCATTTATGGTTTGGTTGTTTGTGTTTGTATCTGCATGTGTTTGGGTATGCTTGTTTTAATGCTTGTGTGCATGTTTGTGATTGTGTTTGTAAATTTTTATGTGTGTGTGTGTGTGTGTGTGTGTGTGTGTGTGTGTGTGTGTGTGTGTGTGTGTGTGTGTAATTCAGTACAGGCACTTTAATTCAATTCCGTGTCACATTATATATACAATACCACTGGCTTCCTCTCCCAGCCTTTGCCACTTCTCCTCTGCCTCTCGCTCCAGGTGTGTCAGTAAACAACAGGAGGCATCTCTGGTGAGGGTAATTACCCAGTTAACTAGCTCTCACGCAACATGGCCCTCAGGGAGTCAACGCACAGTTAAGAAATTAATCTTACCGCAGTCTGCGCAAAATAGTAATATTATCTTTTCATTACAATCTATTCCCTTTTTAATATAAGAGTATTTCTTTAGCCTCTGGATGATTTAATTTAACATTATAAGAAGTGCTGGGTTGGGATGAGTCATTTATTCAGTGGCAAGTAATGTTCCTCAAATGAGTATTGTTTATTCTTTATGTCCAGCAGAACACGACTTGAATGTGTTTAGCAGAAGCTGCCTACTAATGTCAAGAGTGTGCACGCCGGCCAGAAGGGTGCATTAATACATACAAAATAGACCACCAGAATAAATCATCTACGACTGACCATCCCCTGTCCTTGATTACCTCTCTGAATAACTGTTAGTCAATGAACCCATTCCGTGTATATGGTTGTTATGCGCCGCTCACTGCCTGGGGATAAATTTACCAATTTATCTCGCTGAAGCGAGAAGAATAGTAATGCAGACATGAATACCAATCAGTACAAAATACTGAGTTCCTAGCAGCAGTTATGTAGTTGGAGTGCGGTCGATCAAAATCGATTTTCCAGAATCTTTCAGGCAACTTCACAAATGTGAACAATAATTCATTTCCCACACATCCATTTATAAATGCATTATCAGTATTGCGCTTTTCAATTCTCACAGCTTTTTCTGCTCAGCTCCTTGACACAGATGGTTTCAGTTATTATTCGCAGCTTCTCCCTTTCTTATTCAGTTCCTCACTCCGCCATTTTCTCCACATTTTTGTCCCTTAACAATGGTTCCCCAAACTAAGATATATTTTCCTTCTGTTCACCTCCCCTATACCCTCCACATTTACCTTTCAATCTTCTCTTTCCTACGTTATTCATGTTTGTAATCATCCCTCACACAATTTCTTTCCTTTTCCCTCTCATACATCCCACACTTTCGGTCTCCTAAACATCTACCCATGTTCTTCAACATTCCCTTCTCCTCTCCTTCCCTCCTTATATCTTTCACACTTCCTTCTGTCCTCCTTCCTTTGCCATTTGTCTGGCATTTCTTCCTCATATATGGCTCCCACATTATCCATCAGTTCCTTCCCTCTCACTCATTCCCTCTACGAGTATACCTTCACATATCCGTCCCTTATACAACTCCCTTATTTCCTCATTTGCTCCCTCTCTCCCTCCCCTCCCAATTTCTCTTCCAATATATTCTGCATATTCCTCCTCTTCCATCACTTTTTCAGTTATTCCAGTTTTCCTTCCCATACCTTCCACATATCCTCCTGGTCCTTTCATTTTGCCCTTTCCAAGGTGGCCAAAATCTTGTTGTGGATGTGGACCAATGTGCAAGCTGACCAAATTAAAATTTTCTGCCACATTTTTTTTTTTTCCTCACAAACTCTTAGCCAAAATTGTGGTGGGTTTCTATTGCACCCTGATGGTGAATATATATGTGGGCAATGAGAGAGAGTCGGAGATGTGGGAGCCAAGGGAAAATGAATCAACATCATCACCATCATTATCATCATCATCATCCCAACATCTTTTTCTCACCCTATGATTAGGTAAGGTAGGATCAAAGAAGCAAGAAGAATTTTAACAGAAGGAAAATTAATCAACAGCATACCCAGTTAACTGTGCCACACTTTCATTCACTCACCCTTCAAGCTGCCAGAATCCTCCTTGCACCTCGTAATAATTACACCTACTGAAGAGATCCATGTTGGTAGGAAAAAATTAGTAGAGGGAAAACTAATGAACAGCATGACTTGTTATCTGTATTACACTTTCCCTGACACTCCATTCAAGTCCTCGAAACTCTCACTCCATGTTATGGTAACTGCACCTGCTGAGGGTGGAAATAATGCCGATATCAAAAACATAAGAACGACATAAAGTACAAGATTACATAAACTTTTTTTTTTCATTCACATGCTTGACTAAGGAGAACCATCAGTATTTGGTAAAATTGTTAAATCAATATACTTAGGCACTCAAGAACAAAAGGCATTCATTAGATAAAAATAAAAGGCTGGAGAAAACAAGAATAAAGAGAAATGTCGCTGCATAGAAAGCTGAGGTCTGATATAAACAATAATTCTCCGAGAAAGAGGTGCTCCTTTGTTACCCATGCTAGTGAGAAAACGACCCAGTGGTGCGGCGCCCCCCATTGTTAGTGTCAGTAATATCCCAGGGTGTGGCAGCATCACCCAGTGGCGCAGCGCCCCCCATTGTTAGTGTCAGTAATATCCCAGGGTGTGGCAGCATCACCCAGTGGCGCGGCGCCCCCCATTGTTAGTGTCAGTAATATCCCAGGGTGTGGCAGCATCACCCACCAACTGCCATCATTACTGACTATAGTGAAGGTTTATAATGAAATCTCTGGGCCCATTGCATTGATAATGACCTGAATGACGACCAACACCACTTCAACACAACAGCCATACAGATATTCATATGTAATTACGGAGAGATTTGGAGCCAGAATCGCTATCAAGTCGTCGGTTGGGGGCAAAAAAAAAAAAAAATCTAGATATTTATTTCGTTCTAGAATTTGCCATTATTCCTTAAAAATCACGGTTTAGAATAAAGAACTAAAGTGAGGAATAGTGCACTGTATTCTTGGTGTCAGAGTGTGTTGGTATATAGGATGAAGTATTACAAATCACATGCGATTAGAGGAAGAGATTGATGTTGGCAAATTCATAAAAAAATAAAATAAATATGTGTCCCTGACACATAAGTAAATTTATTATTTGCCCTAAACATTCCTACTCTAAAATAACTGGATACACTCATAAATTACTGTAACAACTTCATTTACTATCATTGGCGAAATGTTATCAATTATATATCAAGTCAGTAATGATTCGAGTCGACAGATATTATTTACTTGAAGTTATCGAATGACTAATGAACCTGTTTGAGATAATATTTCATATTATAAGCTATTTTATCCGAGGAAGATCTTAAAGCAAACTACACTTGTTAGCATGCCACCGAACTATGTGGGTACGATTATCAGTACAGTATAAATATATCTTTTATGTAGATAGCTGATTACGGTGAAAGTGAGTTGGCTTGAAATGCCTTACTTTTATGAAATCTGCATACCGAGTGAATGAATGGTATAGATCCATGTGTTCATGATGATGCGTAAGTCAACAAAATATAAATATATGATTCAGAATGAATGAAACGAAAATGCAGTGCTGGCAGCCTACCCTGGAATGACAGCATCAAAGGATCAGACAATGGGACGATGAGGGGAACCTGGGGATTAATTAAGGGTCAATTAATAGCTGCTGGCAGGGGCAGCTGAAGTAATTAATGGTAATATCAAATTCGATGGGAGAACGGAGACATGAAGGTCATTTGTCAGGTAACTGGATTTACAGCCAGGTGAATCTTGTAGCGCTTACCATTACCAAAAGCAGGTGGAATATTGCCAACGTTTTCTCTCTCTCTCTCTCTCTCTCTCAGCCATTAAGGCTCATTTCCGTAACCTTCCATCCAGTTTCATCAGAACACAGATTTGCGTCAGTATCTCCTTGCCTTTCACCAGTTACATCCTCGCCGCTCCTTTATCACCCTCATCTGGTCGAAAATTATCTCCGGTTTTCTGCTCTGTCTATCCGCTTGTCTGTCAGTCTCTACAGTCTTTTCCTCCGCCTCCTTTCCATTATCTCTCAGTATGCCATTACGTTTCCATTTCCATTTCCATCCCCTTCTCTACACACCCAAGACTCTCAGTAGCGGTCCTTTGTTCTCCATTCCTCAACCTCTACGGTGACGAATGCATTATTTAAATTATTTACAGTCCATCAGTATATATGGAGTCGAAACACAAAGTGGCTCTTACTTCGAAACTGATGGCTATTTCATTTCCCTTACATGTTACTTTGCTCCCTCCAGCTACATCTTGCTCATCTTGTCCATCTCCCTCTGATCACAGTTTCTTTTCACTATATATCTGGCTACTTCCCTCTCCTCTCGATACCTGGAATGTGTCAACAAGGAGCTTCAACGAGTACATTAGAGCTGTCTGCCCTTTCCATGTGTTTATTAGATGGTCTGTACAGTGTTTTATATACATATATTTCCTAAACGTACCTCATCCCTTTAACTGTTATTATTAGTTTTTAGAAAACAGAAAACATGTTTATTTACTCTCAGTCCTTGTATTGGTCTCACTGAATTGAATGGTCGTTGATTAGAGACATATTTTGGCAATACATCAAGGATACAGGTTAATCCTTCACGTATAAATTTTTCTGATTATCACAGCCCTCCCCCCCCCCCATCGCCCCATATCTTACACTGCTTGTATCTTTTCTCTTAGAGGTTTTTCAAGAATTCCATTTGTGGTTTCTAATGAGGTTTTCCAGACCATTTTATGAGTTTCCTTTAATAAAGCAACAGACGCAGGCTAGAGGAAGGTAATTACAGTATGCTTGCCTTTTTTGCTTACCTTCTCAAGGTTTTTAGAAATAAGAATAACTTTTCCAGGTTCAAGGAAGAAAGACGATAACAGGACGTGGTGATACTGAAGTGATGAAGACTGGACGAGTCTTGGGGACGGCAGTCTGAAGCCCATAACTGAATTCTGACTGTAGTACAAGAATTTTTTGGTCTATTTCCCTTATTCTCATTTCCTGCAACACTATCTTTCTGTGGCCTGCTGATAATGCGATAACCACACTGACCAAATAAATTGTGGCAAGTGATTATTAAAGTGTAAGAGAATGGATTGTTTATTTTAAGATGACCAGATTGATCTTAATTTTTTCATTTTTTATGTGTCGTGCTCTGGGCATAGGCTAAACATCCCGGCCCCTATGGCTATAACACACACTTTTCCCAGCCCGCCATCGATCATCAGACAACAGAACACCTCTGTAACCTCTCTAAGATCTTATTTCATTAACACCTTCAGTTCAGTGACGTGTTTTATAAATCTAATTTTGTTTGCTTCTGATGATTTTATTCAGCTTTGGGAAACCTCTTGTACTGAAGGTGTAAATGATGGTTTGGTCTAATCTCTCCAGTTCTAAAAAATACTTCAAAACTAGATCAAAATTTTGGATACAACAGGAAATAGAATATAAAAAATACACCAATGGACTGAAAAGGTTTAAAAATGTTTAATATCGTACCACATGCTTTACCGTCATGTCATACAAACACCCCAGCTGATAACATGACGATAGCCTTGACCTAGACAGTAGTGTAATGTTTTTGTACAGAAAGCACATCATTAGTGCCAAATCTGCGGCCTGTGAGGGTTTGTGTGTTTATCTGCCGGTGTTTTATACAAAGACTGGTGGGCTTCAGAGAACGACTGATTACTTCATATTCATTGCTAAATACATAATTATGCAATGGTAAAATGACAGCTCTCTCTCTCTCTCTCTCTCTCTGGCTTACCAATCTTTCCCGTATCTCACCTCTGATATTATTATATCCGAGCGAGAGCAGGTATTACATCTCACTGGAAGTGTGTGTGTGTGTGTGTGTGTGTGTGTGTGTGTGTGTGTGTGTGAGAGAGAGAGAGAGAGAGAGAGAGAGAGAGACACAGAGAGAGACAGAGACAGAGACAGAGACAGACAGACAGACACAGACAGACAGACAGACAAACAGATACAGAGACAGACAGACAGACAGAGACAGAGACTGACATACAGACAGACAGAGAACAAAATAAGGAGAGTTCATCCTAGTTTAGCTAAACTTTAAGAAAGGGTTAAGGGACTGCCAAGGATTTAACCTGTTGTTTTTGGGTGCAGTAGGTCAAAAACCAGGTTCATTTGCTGGGTTAAAATCTGACTTCATAACCGGTTACTATCTGATTTAGACGAAACATGTTGACTAGTTCTGGTTAAGACAGGAACGAATTGAGTCAGTTTTGAGAATAATCAGTCAAAAATCAAGGCCACAGGGCAATGTCAGTATTAGACCCGTGTGCCTGTGTGTGGACAAATAACTAAAAGCAATTGTGATGTGACTTGGATCAATATTTGTGGAAGACTTGTGGGTCAACCACGGGGCCGACCTATAGTGTTTTAGAACAATAAGTCGAAGGTCAAGGTCACATGGTAAAGACAAGTTAAGCAGATTTTATCCCACCTTTATCTTTACGGAAGGGTTAATTGTAAGGCGAGAAAATAGTGTTTAGATCAACTTATACAATGTCTATCAGATTTAGATCAAACTTTCTACGAAGGTTTAAGGTAAAGCAAGGAAGAAGAGATTCGATTTTGAGAACAACCGGCAAAGGCCAAGAAGGTCAAGGGAAAAGATTAAACGTGCAACCTATAGAGCAAATGGTGATCAATCTCTGAGTCCTTCTGCGTGTTACCATTGTACCATTAAATAATATCTAGTTCTTTCACATGATTATTTTTTCTCTCGTATCCTCTTTCTTGTCACCAAATAATATTTATCGTCAGCCAGATTATTCTCTCCTCCTCTGACATCAGATGTGACCATTAGGAAATGCAAGGATATTGTTTTTCTTATGTTTCCTGTTAGTGATCTACTTGTCATCATCAACACCGTCATCTTAGCCAAGTTCTCAATATCATGCTAGTGCGGTAAGATTCACTATCAGAGTATAGAAAAATAGATAAATTCAAACTGCCAGTGTCATAACAGTGTCTAGCCTATAAAGGTCTTAGTACAGAAACAACTAATGAAAACTATACCTGCCCCTACAGTTCGAAAACTATGTGGCAATATAGACAACGTTGGGTTCAAGAAGTTTATCTCCCAAACAGAACCCTTCCCCTCCGCGACACACACACACACACACACACACACACACACACACACACACACACACACACACACACACACACACACACACACACCGTGCTTGCATTACCTTGGTGGTGACAGGAGTGGGGTTCGCGAGAAAAATGATGGCCATCTGGATGTGACACTTGAATGGGTTCAGGAGAAAAATGAAACAGCGGTGATGGTGTGTGCTGAGAGAGATGCTTGATTTGGAGGTGAATATTGTGACGGTAAACGATGATGGGAAACACACAGTGGAATAGAGAAAACAACACGAGGTGTGTTTGGAGGAAAAGAGAGACAGAAAGACCAGAAAAAAATTATACATTTGTAAATGAAAACCGAAGAAAGACAGTTTTGTTTAGATGCTGTGCCTCACAGGAAAAAGAGTTGTGGGTAAGGTGGAGAGAGAGAGAGAGAGAGAGAGAGAGAGAGAGAGATTGGCAGAAACACACACACACACACACACCATTCAACAATACCTTACAATAGCAGCACATCTCATTTTTTTTTTTACTACTTTACCTTCAACTGTCAATATTATCATCAGTCCACAGTGCCTCACAATATCGTCACATATTCTTCTGATGGTCTTCCACAAAATGATGTTAAGTCTCTTTCTCCACCTCCCGCCTAAGACATTAAGATTCCCGCGGGGCTGCAAATATTGTTTTGGCTGCAGAGTATTTTATCTCAGAGCCGCCATGGAGGCTACTGGTGCTGCCTCACCAACTAGAATTTTCCTCCGTCACCAAAGAACAAAAAAAGCAGGTGCAGGATGTATCACTAACGATATGGACTCTTAACTTTAATACATCATGATTCTTCTTGCCAATTCCAAGAAAAAAGAAGAAATCCATAACATTTTTTAAAATACTATGATTTATGTGCTACTTGTTATCAGTTTTTGATGTGTAACATTGCTTTTCTTTTCCGTCCTGTATATGAACACTGGCAGGTAATTCTGGTGTTTATCAGTCTTCAGTGAGTATATTCAGATTCTGATTTTGTGAAGATATGCCGGTATTAATGAAAGCAGGGCTCTGAGACTGGGGGAAAATGTTTGCCACTATTAAGGTTCTACCTCACCATGCTGCAAGGAGGTGATGGTCCAGTCATGGTGTAGTGGATTTCTGCCTGAATGGAGGCGAATCACCCCAAGGCTGAGGCAGGGAATATTTGGGGGGTATTCTACAACACTCAGCGACGTGCCACAACCATATCACGCCAGCGCAATCACCAAAATGCTGAATGACAGAGCTGTTAACCAAGAAGAAATGGTGGTAAGGGCAAGTTTGTGTGGGTGAGAGAAGTGTAAGAATCACACACACACACACACACACACACACACACACACACAGGTGTTGGGACACCAATTATCACAGTGTTTACGTTATTAACCACAGTCAGTTTATCTGTCGGACATATAAACACCAGTTATTTTATTTTCCTTTGCCGCTGTGAGGACATACCGGTAGGTTTGTATGTGCTGAGTTACAGGTTACTGAGGCAGGCAAGGTTTGGTTTGGTTATGGTGTGTGGTGGTGGTGTTGAGTTACAGGTTACTGAGGCAGGCAAGGTTTGGTTTGGTTATGGTGTGTGGTGGTGGTGTTGAGTTACAGGTTACTGAGGCAGGCAAGGTTTGGTTTGGTTATGGTGTGTGGTGGTGGTGTTGAGTTACAGGTTACTGAGGCAGGCAAGGTTTGGTTTGGTTATGGTGTGTGGTGGTGGTGTTGAGTTACAGGTTACTGAGGCAGGCAAGGTTTGGTTTTATTGTGATGTGTAATGGCGGTGATGAGGGTACCCAATAGCTATTCTTCGTATAACGATGACGATGAAGTGTTTGGGCGATGGTGGTAGTTGTAGCTGCTATGGTCGTTTTTATGCTGTAGTGGCTCTTACGACAGTGATTGTTTGGATGTTGTGGTGTGATGGTGGCAATGTGGTGATGGTGATGATATAATTTTGGTGGTGGTGGTAATATGTGTCGAGGTGTTACTTGGTGGCTATCGTAGCGGTGGTGTTGCTGCTCGTGTGGTGTTATCATGTTGCTGGTGTTTCTATGAGTGTAAATATTATTGTCTATGATGATGCTAAATATAGAATAAAAATGTGAAAATTAGGGTGAGAAAGATGGATATTTTGATGCGAGAAAAAAAGTGGATGGTAGATAACTGAGGCATGGTACACTGTTAGTATGAAGCTATGTTGCAAGGGAAGTGTGCTGGCACAGAGAGAGAGAGAGAGAGAGAGAGAGAGAGAGAGAGAGAGAGAGAGAGAGAGAGAGAGAGAGAGAGAGAGAGAGAGAGAGAGAGAGAGAGAGAGAGAGAATAATAATATTCCTGTTATAGCCAAACTGTTTTATTTAACTCTTAGTAGTTTCTTCTGGCATAAAATTTGCCAACAGTAACCATTAAGATGTGAAAGACAATAAAAATAACAAATGTTTTATTTTTGCCAACACCACACGATTTCATTCAGCTTCGAGTGGCCTGTCGTCGTCAAGGTGTTAACTATCGCATTTATTATTATTATTATTTTTTTTTTTTTTCCTCGGTCACCACCTTTTGGGAGTGTGTTCATCTCTCATGATTATTCGTTTTTTGTTAATAGCTTTGTTAACCACTTCGTCACCTGCTGCTGCTGATAATACACGAACATGAGTTCTTATGCGCACTCAGTCATTTACACAGAAGCTCTCACACTTTACTTTAAACGTGCCTTCCTACCGAAGCTCTTCTGCATTCAATTGTTTTTCACACACACGTTCGCCTCCGTGACAATCAGTTCATACTGCTTCCAGATATAACGCTGTGTTTTAAAAAGTATTATACTGTGTTCAGAGTTAAGTACAGGAGTGATATTTCTGGGTGATCCTCTACATCCTTGCATATCGGTGTGAACAGTTTGTGATGCAGCCCACATTCAAAATTGTATAAAAACAAACTTTCCTTTATATACCTCAGAATATAAAGAATATTTCTTTATTCTCACGTTAAGTCTAGCACACTATCTTCGAGCACTGAGGACTCATTAGGCCTTAGCGTTGCTGTTGTGTTCAAGCATTAAAAAAAAAAAAAAAATACGTAACTGAATAAATTTCCTCCACTAACATTACGGCCGTAGAAACACATTTCTGTTATCTGTTCTGCTACCAACATTGGAGCCACCATGGCCAGAGGGCAGCATGTTCGTAATACGTTCTGTGTGTGTCAAGGCCAGGATTCAAACTCATGGAAATGGCAAGCATTTAAAGATGGTGGGGATGGGAGAGATCCTGTCCTGCGGTGAGCCGATCGATGGAAAAAAAAAAAAAAAAAAAAAAAGACATCTGGTTGGGAGGGGTAAATTTCTCAGACTGGATGGGGTTGGGTGAAGCAGCCTAATAACTAATGGGTAATTGGAGTCAGATTAGAGATGCCATTGTCATGCAGTGGAATGACCCAAGGTTATAAATGATCCTTATGATACCCACCCATTTTGTTTTTTCCGCTTAATTCATTTATTTTTGTATATTCTGATTCTTCTGTTTCACCTTCTATGCGGTATCCATAATAACCAGCCGTGTCTCACATCCTCGGACTTTCCGTTTCTCATAGCTTCTTCTCTCTTCTTCCTGTTTCCTGACGTTTGTGTCCTTTCCTTTCCCTCTGTCTACGACTATTCATTTGCCTCTGGCATAACTCCATCATTTCAATTATTTAATCTTTACTACAGAGATGAACCCATACAATATTCATACAACAAGCATACACATTAACATTTTAATCACTACACGCATTTTCCCTTCCCGTGTCCTCTTATTCCACGGGGCTTTGAATTTTGCGTTGGGTGGTAATCTGTGGATATGACATTTAAAGCAGGCAGATCCGACATAAGCTGACGACCATTTGTTTACCGCGTTAATATTGCACCACACACTGACAGGAGCCCTCACACTGGCCCTTGTGTGTGTGTGTGTGTGTGTGTGTGTGTGTGTGTGTGTGTGTGTGTGTGTGTGTGTGTGTGTGTGTGTGTGTGTGTGTGCTTAAAATACTGTGTCTGAGAACAAGGACATTGATAGCGACTGTCAGTATGAAAATACTATTACACTTTTTATTTTCGATGTGTAACTGCTTAAACTTGGATAGGAAAGAGCTGACAATCAATTGCTCGTCTCCTGTGTTATCAAGCACATTACATTCCATGTTGTTATAGTGATGCCTCTGCCTGTTTGATAGCTTCCTGTTCCTTGTTTATCCCTTATTTATGTCTGTCCTCCGTCCTACCTTCTTGCCCTTTAGTTCAGTCTTATTACTCGTATCTTTACCAGTCCTTTACCTATGATGCCAAAATTTTTATTTTCCTGGAGCTTTTCACTACGATCATCCTAGGTTAAGAGCTTTTTGTTCGGCTTATTTAAACCATTTCACTTTCCTTCATCTTCCTTAATGTTTGGTGGAAGTAGGAATAATTTGAAAAAATTACTTTAAGAACGAGAGCAGAAAACAGGTGTTGGGAATTCTATGGTCACGTTTATCTGCCAGTCATATAAAGAGCTGGGATGCATCCATCTGACTGGCTTCTCTAAAGCTGACACGGTCGTCAAAGCAGAGGGGCAACCAACACAAAAAGTGAAACACATTGCTGTGGAAAGCTTGGTTTGTAAGTGATGTACATGAAAATTACATCTTGCAATTTATAAACACCTCATTGCATGTGTTCCTACTGTACTTTCAGTAATGCCTTCATACATTTTGAGGTTCGAACTACTGTATCCAGATTTCGATACTGTGTGAAGGTATTTACTGAGAGCAACTGTGCGTGACTACTATACACCATCTGTTCAAAGTATGATTTCTGAGACATTAATGAACTAACACAAGGTCACACTGTCATGCACCAACTAATCCTCAGTAATTCACCTTCCATTATCATCATCGTATTCCTCTTCCCTGACTCACAAACATCACAATAATTTTGATAAGATTAATAGTCTACTGCCTTCAAATTTTTTTCAACCCACCCCAAACTTTCCTACTTTTATATTTGTTAATTTCTCCCGAAACTAATCTGAAGTTTTTTAGTAATTTTCTCTCCCAGTCATCACGACCTCTAACTTCAATATCACAGCTTTGTAAATCATCCCAAGATCCTCACCCCAGTCTTGCATTTCCACCCATTTCAATCTTATTTTTATTTACTCCTCTATCCTTGGCCCTTTCCCGATATCCTCCACTCCCCGCTTTCCTTGATGGGCCAGACCTGCTGCTTTACTGTAAATACTATAATGCTTTTCCCTGAACACATGAAATTGAAAATACTTTGTAATCCGATAAAAGGAAATGGATTTTGATGTGATCACTACTTTTCATCCTCTTAAAGTTGTGTTGGTGTTATTGTTACGTTGATGTTGTTGACTGAATCTCGTCTGGTGTTAAAATCTTACAGTATATCAATAAGTTTTGTATTCATGTCGTATTTCATGCCTCCTCCAACTGCAAGACTGTTCAACATGGGGAAACTTCTGACCGCTTGGGAAAGTTATGTCAATCTCTTCACGCTTTCAGCGCATGTCCATCACCACTATTCCATTTCCATCTCGTATTCATTTCTTCCCCTCTCCTCTCTCCTTTCTCCTCTCCTTTCTTCCTGACTACACACTTCTCTTTTCTCCTGTCTCCACAATTCTCTCTTCCTGTAACAAAATTCTCTTTCCCCTGCCTCCACACTCCTCGTCTGTACTACTGTCTCCACACTTCTTTTCTCTCCTTGTTCCACATCTCTCTCTCTCTCTCTCTCTGGACAACTTCTCTATAATTTCCCTCATTTTCACCCCAAACACTTCCATCCTGCCCTCTGTCCACCTTCCAAATACTCTGCCACACTCACCCCACCCCACACATCCCAGGCGCCTCTGTGCAGTGTCAACAGTGGGTAATTACTTGACTGTCCAACACCTCATGTGTGGCCATCCATACATTAAAAAAAAAAAAAGAGAGAGAGAGTAAAACAAAGGGAGGAGAGGAATTGTAGACGATAAAATTGGTGGCTGGAAAAGTATTGGAAACATGTGGTGCCAGGCACAACAAACCTCGCCCGACAGCAGTTATTTTATTGCTGTTAAATACTGACTCGCTTCTGCCATTTAGTGTCAGTGCACAATTATGTGCACCCAGCGTCGTCAATATAGGACGGAATAGTGCATTTTCAAAATTTAATAAAGGAAGAAACCCTGGGGTAAAGACCTAAGAGCTTTGCCACTATGAGCCAATAGGCGGAGGGCAGTACGCTTAGTACCCTTCCAGGGGCGTCATTTGGGGGGGGGCACCGAGGGGCGCTCGCCCCCCCCAAGCTTTCTGAGAGGGCCTCCAAATCAATTACAATTAATGAAAAAATACGTAAGGTTAACATCATGAAGTTAAAAGTAATTTGTATTTAGCCTCAGTAAGTTTTGAGTGAAATATATCTTGTGTGTGTGTGTGTGTGTGTGTGTGTGTGTGTGTGTGTGTGTGTGTGTGTAATTCACCGAGTCGGTCAGGATCACTTTGATGGTCGTGATCGTCAGCTTTTACCCTCCCGGAAGGGAGCTGAGAGCTCATATAGTCCGAGGTGTGTGTGTGTGTGTGTGTGTGTGTGTGTGTGTGTGCGAGTGTAATAATCACAATATTTTACTAGGTATACTAAAGGATGTCAATGTAAATATGTTCCTAGCCCCCTGTTCAGTTAACTTCAATATCGAATTGCCTTTTTTATTGTATTATGGCCATCATTAAAAGTTTTTCTTCCTCTTGGGAAGTACGTACCTGTAGGTAGGAGTCTTATGAGTTCATTTAGATCAGTGGTTCCCAAAGTGGGAGGTGGAAAGATCCAGAGGGGAGGGGAGCTATCATGGGACCGTGAGGAAAAAGGGGACGGTAGGGGGGGCTGCAGGGTGGCATCAGAACCAAGTAAGCGTTTTTTTTTTTTTTACAAAATCTATATGACAAAATCTAAGTCACAAACACTTAAGTGGCGTGTATGCTTTGCACACACACACACACACACACACACACACACATATATATATATATATATATATATATATATATATATATATATATATATATATATATATATATATACATGCGAAAGCATGGTTTTATTTTATTTTGTGGTTCGACGTCGGAATTAAAAGTTCAAATGTTTTCTTTATATCTTGGTAACGTGGTCAGGACACGATAGTCACCACAAGCCAGCGGCCAGCCAGTCAGACAGCAGACACCGTGGGGAGTTCATACTGTAAGGGCTGGTAAAGTACGTATGAACATAGTTCTGTCTGCGTATCTGTTGCCAGACGCCTTAATCCCGTAAGGAGTGGCCACAATCAAATCGCCTCCATGTCGTCCTGTCCTCCTCTATTTCACTGCCCTGCTCCCAGCTCACACACCCCTCTCTCATATACCTCTCCACTCCAGCCCTTCATCTCATGTTTGGCCTCCCTCCCCCTCTCCCCCCACCTCACTCACATACACTCTCCACTTCAGTCTCTAACTCTCCATCCTCTCCACGTGACCAAACCACCTCAGTGTGTTTCTCCTAACGCTTCCACATCCACACCTCAACGCTCCTTCACTTCCTCATTTGTCAGTCTGTCTCTCCATGTGACTCTACAGGCTCCTCTCAAATAACTTATTTCCACTGCTCTCACTCTTGACTTGTGTCCCTCCAACAAAGTCCAAGCTTCACTTCCATACGTTAGAGTTGGTATCACAATACTTTTTCACTTCCATGCTCACTTCCCTGTTTCTTATCACTGCTTTCAAGGAACTAGCAACCTTTCTTCCTTGTTGTACCCTTTCAAGCACTTCACCCGCCAAACTTCCATCCTTACTCATCACACTACCCAAGTACTTAAACGCACTCACATTTTCCATTTCCTCTGCATAGAACTTCACTATACATTCATTGACTTCAATCCTCTCTCTGACCATAACTTTACTGTTCCCTACATTCACCTTTAGATTCCGTTTCCTACACACTCCCCCAAACTCATCCACCAAGCCTTGCAGCTCCCCTTTGTCTTCACTTAACAACACAGTATCATCTGCAAACAACAGTACAGGGAGTTTCTAAACACTGCCCTCTCTCATTAGGGCCGCACCAACATCCACTGCCCTACCTTGTATCTCTTTTATTACCCCTTCCATATACAGATTGAACAACCATGGGAACATGACACATCCCTGTTTTAATCCAACCTTCAAATAGAAAAAATCACTCAGTTCACTATCCACACACACTGCAGCCTTAGCACCATCATATATACTCTTCACGGCATTCAACAACTTCCCATCTACTCCATACGTTCTTAATACTTTCCACAATCCTTGTCTATCCACCGTGTCATATGCTTTCTCCAAATCCATGAAGGCCACATACAACTTCTTTCCCTTCCCTAGAAACTTTTCCACTAAAGATCTAAGAATGAATATTTGATCTACACAAACTCTTCCCTTCCTAAAACCTCCCTGTTCTTCTCCAACTAATTCCTCTGTAATTTCCCTAACTCTGTCAGTATGTGTCCTACCATATACATTTCCTATTACACTAAGAAGACAAATACCCCTACGATTACCACACACTTCTATTTCTCCTTTTCCTTTGTACAGGGGAATAATTATACCTGACTTCCAATCCTCTGGGACTCAACCTTCCTGCCAGGCCAATCTGCACATCTTCCACATCCATTCTACTACTATCTTTTCCACATGCTTCAGCATTTCACCACACACTCCGTCAATTCCTGGGGCTTTCCCCAATTTAACTTTCTTCTTTTCTTCCACAACTTCCATCCTACTGATTTCTTCCTCTCTTCTCTCACATCCCTCCTTCTCCCAGCCATTCCCCAGCCACTTATACTCGCATTACTTTCATTCTCTATGTTCAACAGTACCCTAAAATGTTCCCTCCATCTCCTCATTTTCTCTCCCTTCTCCACTAGTAATCTACCATTTTGGTCTTTCACTCCCTAACTAACTCCTTTGACACCCTGTCTAACTTTCTTTACCTCTTTAAAGAACATTTTCTTACGTTCCCTCTACTTTACATACAAATTTCTTCCAAATTCCTCATTCACTCACTTCTTACTCTCTCCTACCGATCTTTTCACCTCTCTCTTCCTCTCTGTATATAACTCTCTCATCCGTCTCTCAACTTCTTCCACACTCCTGTTTCTCATCACTCACTATATGCTTTCTTCTTTTGTGCCACAGCCTCTCTCACCTCTTCATTCCACCATGCTGTTCCTTGCATCCCCTTTCGTCTTCTCTTCTCCCCACACACCACCTCACATGTCAAATTAATGTATGATATCTTGCCATGTAACTATAATAATCTCTTGGAATTGGTAGAGTATAAAACTGCTTTAGGTAGAATATACGGCATTATTCACCATGGCACTTTGGCCACAAAGGGCACTACAAATAACTTTGCAAAGCAGAGATCACGGAGATATCCACTGTTTCAGTAGTTTATCCATTATTCAGTACAATAAATATACTTAGTATAGTTTTCAATTTCCTCTAACGAACTCTGAAATTAGTATACTGTTCTTACCTGAGCGTCTTCCAAATTTAAAAACCATCATTTCATTTCTCCCACCTCTTAGTGTAGAGCTTACTTTCTCTCATTACTTTACATGGTTCATGGTATTTTGGGGGCTAGTAAGCTAAAAGCTTTCCATTTTTAATTCAGTTACAAATTTACAACTTTTCATTCTCAATTTTATATGCATTATATTTTCATTAGGCCATAAGAATGAAGTCAGTTTAAGCTTTCACCGGTACAAATATTTTAATTGCTATTTGGTCTATTATCCAAGTTCATAAGCATATAATGCAATGATATGTACTTTACCATGCACTTTAAACTACATATTCAACTTCACACAGAAATACTGCCAGCGCTAGAATATCCATTAGTGTGTGTCAGGAAGTAATTGGTTTAATAAATAATTATCTACAGTATATAATATTTCTTTACTGATTTAGTTCTCTAAAAATAGCTTTGCGTGTGGCTTCAAAATGCTTGTTGGCCACGCCCCCATGTGGGGAGGTGGGAGGAGGGGGGCCTCCTAAATAGCCTATGCCTCCCCCCAAGGAAAATTGAAATGACGCCCCGGTACCCTTCCAGCAAAATCCGGCAAACAAGAACCCAGAGAGTTAATGAATTAAAGTCTAAGGTAATGACGCAGATGTTTTCAGTTTACGCCCTCTGAACTTCCGTGATATTCCGTTTGACCTTTCAAGATCACTGAAGGTCAAATGTCATGCTGCAAAATGAAAGCCCATATGGGATTTCCTATATCTTGGCTATATTAAATACATCTTCAACCAGTTTCGAGTTATAGACCCCTGAATATCCGTGACCTTGAGTTTGACGTTTCAAGGTCATTCAAGGTCAAAAGTCCTGGTGCCAAATGAAAGTCCATATTATGAGTCACTGTATGTTTTAATAGTAAATATCTCTATCTTCAACCGTTTTAAAGATATAGCCCTCTGAAATCCATGACCTTGATTTTGACCTTTCAAGGTCACTCGATTACCTCCAAAATTTTAATCACATTCTTCGGGGACCCGTGCCCACATATCCTGAAAGTTTCATGTAAGTTCATTCAGCAGTTTTTCCGCAATGTTGCTAATAAACATAGAAACATAGAAGCAAAAAACAAACAAAACAAAACAAACTCGACTAAAAACAATACTTTGTCGGACTCCGTCCTGGCGAGATAATAACTTAAGCTTTGTAATGCTTTACCGTTTTGAAATACTGTATACTGAACTATTACTTATACAGCCGGTGCAAAATGGGAAGAACAGATATATATATATATATATATATATATATATATATATATATATATATATATATATATATATATATATATATATATATATATATATATATATATATATATATATATATTTTAAATACGACAAAGGCTAAAGATCTCAGGCTCCTTCCTGTCTTTTCGCTTCCTCTCATTTTACTCACTGGTCAGTATCAATATCAGTATGAATCCAGAATAAGAGGTGGGAGTGGAAGGAAAGAGAGAGAGAGAGAGAGAGAGAGAGAGAGAGAGAGAGAGAGAGAGAGAGAGAGAGAGAGAGAGAGAGAGAGAGAGAGAAAGAAGGGGGGAATGGGGTATGTAGTAGGGGAATAAGTAGGAGGGGGTGATGGGATAGAGGATAGAGGGAAGAGAGTACCGAGGGGACATGCATAGATAAGAGAGGTGATGAGGGACAGAGGAAATATAGTGAAATATGGTGAAAAACGTGATACCAACTAGGGAGAAAGACTTTACTATCAATGGAAAAACAAGATATACAATATACAGTGTAACATGGACAGAGTAACATCTTCACCCACTGATGACAGCCTTACCAGAAGTTAAAGATGATTTTAAAAAATTGAAAAGTACGGGAAAACTTGGTGTACTTATTGCTTTTCGTTTTTTCTTTCTTTTTCGCGGATTATATGATCGATGTTTTTATTGCCAAGCAATTTTCTTCCATCTTTGGTTGGACCAGAAATTATATTACAGCTGAAAAATGGAGTTCCAGACACCCTTGGACCCGTCAGTATAGAGATGCCAACTATTACTTAGGGAAATCGTTTAAATTGTTTTGAAAAAGATATGCTGACCATACTCTCTCTCTCTCTCTCCCTCTCTCTCTCTCTCTCTCTCTCTCTCTCATTTTCCCACACTGGGTGTTGCATTAATAGAGTCATGAGAAGCACACAAAAACAACGACTAAAGTTGGCTAAAAGTTGAATCTGGGAAGTGGGAAAGGGGAAAATTGTCAGAAAAATGTAGGTAAGTGATTTATCTGGCAGTAAGTAGAAAAATAAATATTATAAGGACAATACTCGACGAAGAAAAAGTCGTCTGGATAAGACAACAAGATATCAAGGGGTACCCATAGCAGAGAACTGATTACTCAATAATTATGTAAGTTTTAATTGCAGGGATTGCTCTCAGTTGACCAAATCTTCCACTGTAGGCCTGAATATTATTCCCGATGTCAAAAAGCTCTTCACAGGACCTAATAGTATTCCCTTTAAAATAATTTGACTGAAACCAACACCTCTCCTGTGGGAAGTTTCTGTGAATTTCTGAAAGTCGGAAAGTGTTTTCATCTTGGAGCAGCTGCAACCTTCAGCAAACTTTGGTGGCGGTGCTGCTGCATACCTTATACGATTCGTTGGTGGCCGCGGCCAGGGTGGAAAATTGCGTGTGCCAGGCAGACACGAGAGAGATGAAAGGCATATTAACAGTGGACGGGGTCAGGGAGAGTTGGAAGAGGAAAGGGAGTATAATTACAGACATATTAAAGGAAGGAAGAGAGAGATATAGGGAGGGAGAGAAGGGAGGGAGAAAGGGAGTGAGTGAGGCTGGTGAGAGAGAAAGGAAGAATATATATATATACACAGTGCAAGAGGGAAAGAAGGTGGGAATATATACAGTGGAGAGAGGAAGATATATAGACTCAACAGAGGCAGCTAGGTAAAGAGCAGACCACTGCCCATTATCCTGTTATCTTCCTATATCTATCCCATTTCCTCTTGAAGCATTTCCTGCCGATTGCCTCTGGTTGTGACAACACTCCAATAACTGCCTCCCTCACCTCATCTCACCTCAGTTTACCTCATCTCAACTTCACCTCACCTCAAACACCCCAACCAATTAAAATGTGTTGTATACGAGGACGATTGGCGACTGAGCGTGATAGTGTTGTGTATAGTGAGTAGGCTATATTAACAGACAGACATTATCAATATTATTTTTACATGTAGATATTGTATAGAACGCACCAAAAACAAACAGACAGATCCCACTGAAGATCACTTTGTAATCATTATTTCATATCTGTATTTATTATATTACTGGTCTCCACACACACACACACACACACATGCTCGTGCACGGGCAAAGGTAGCATAGAAATCATCTTGTATCGCTCGTTTCTAAGCTTGGCTGTCACACAACTGTTCTTTATGACTCAGTGCTGCCTTACCGTACCTGATATTTACATTTACTAGTTATACTATCACTTTGCTACTATTATTCAGTGATTTTGAATGGCACATGTCAGAGTTTCTTTTTGTGACATGAAGATGACCGCACAAAATTATTATGCTATGAGTATGTAGTGCCAGCAGGTTTAGTTATGGTTTAGTATAAGTGAAATTTAAGTGTAATATGAGTGTAATTTGGTAATTAAGTACAATTTAGTTGAGTGTTGTTGATGATTGTAATTTAGTATGTGTAACATAAGAATAGTATAAGTGTGATTTTTGTATTGTAGAATTAATGTAGGAGGTAAACATCATGTATTATGCAATTCGCATTAAGTATTGCATCAGCCGATTACATTACCCCCCCCCCTCCATGAGACACGCTGGTAACAAAGATTTGGCGAACATTTTAGCCGAGACTTCATAGTCTTCTGACTAAATTCAGGGATATCCTTCAGTCCTAATCCATTTCAATGATAGAACCTAAGTCTACTAATACCAAGTTGGATCACTTCCATCTAAAACGGGTCCAAGCTGGCGCAGGGGGCGGAGCATCGGAGTGACGTCAGCTTGCACGAAACCCAACTTTACCGAAGTTCCAGTGTTGCCAACCATGGGGAATTATCCCCAGATTTAGGGAATTCGGAGTACAAATGGGGAGATGGAGAAATCGGCTTTCAATTTGGGGATTTTTTGCCAGTGGCAGGATACGTAACCCATAAACTGAGCTGTAGAAATTGAAATAGGTTATATATAAATATTCTAATTTCAGGGTGACTATATTTTCTAATATGAAACAACAGTGCATTTTTTTTCTTCATTAATAAAGTCAATATTTCGTGTGCATTCGAATGAACGAACATGGGTGACAACAGCAGCAGCAGTAGCAAGATCAGTTGAGTAATAATAATAATAATAATAATAATGATGCTTTCCACAAACCGTACCGATTATTATTTTTCCTGTCCTGTACAGAAAAAGAAATTAGACATACCCTAAGTTAACTCAAGAGTAATTTGAGTGATGTTAGTCTGTGTAATGTTTTTCTTCCTAATTCAAGGATACTGTGATGAAGCATAATCTATATCTGTTTCATGTATTGCATATTCCAAGGCTAACCCAGAAGCAATATGGGTGATATTGTTTCTACCATTCATAAGTGAAGTGTAACACTATCCAAGTGTATACTGTTGATACGCTATGCTTAATGTTCGCCATAACTAAAAAAATAGATTACTTCTATAGCCATTGTATTTGTTTCCCCCAAAATAATTGGATACACAATTAGAAAAGCCTGTATTTTAATCATTCAGTTGTGAATAATCATTTCTTCTTAATATGTTTACAATATTCTGTCTATTAGACTGAACCTGTACAATAATAATTAGAGTTTATAATATATTACTACTGAATGGGGAATTCTGGGGAATTTTAGCTGGAGCTGAGGGGAATTTTGGTTGTCACTGGTTGGCAACACTGCCAAGGTCAGTTGACGCCTGACCGTGGTGGTGGGTGGACGTATGCTGCTCTCTCCAGATCATGACACATTTTCAGTCCGAAGTGAGGGAAGGGACTGAAATGTGTGAAGGAAGGCGTAGGGGTGTGAGGGAACCGACTGCAATGTTATGCGGTTAAACGAGTCCACACTTCTTCCCCTTCTTCGTTTTCCCTTATTATAAATGTTTAATTTGAGTCTGCCCTCTTATACATTTTCTGTTACTTAATCCGACTAACGTCACACACAAGCCACGCCTCCCTGCGCACTGAGGGAAAGTGAACCGAAATGGTGTATTACTAGACTTAGGATAGAACATTAAATGACGAGTATCAGAAGGGAGAGGCCGTCAACATGACATCTTATGTAGACATTAACCTTGAATTTTTGGCCGCTGCGTGTATACCCGTGGCCGGGCTTAACCAGCATAAGTAGTGTCCGAACCCCATAACGAAAATTTAATATTAAGTGATGAGAGCATTACCAATAGTTCTCAAATTTAAACCATCGTCGTTCAATTTTTGTGAATACTATAAACTCCGACAGGTCAATTACAGAGTGAACGACTCGTGACATGGGTGCTAAGGAATAACAGTGATTGGGGAGTTGACACCCTCAGGCGTAATCGGACTGGTCCCTCTATAAAGGAGCACGCGTCGTGCCTCTCGTGCTTGTTATTCCGTGACCATTCACGCATTGTAATCATTATGTCATCCCATTTTATACAATTATTTTTTATTTCATTTATAGTACAACTGTCTATGATGCCGGACAGTATCATTTCATTTTATGCTATTCATGAGGAACCATTAACCAGTAAGGCAACCAGCTCTTGGGTTTAAAAACCGACTAGAACCATCATTTTGCAGTTATATTCTCTGCTTTTAACTTATGACAATTATATATATTTTATAGGTGCGCAGTTATCGCTCACACACAAGACCTCTTTATGGGCGAAAATCTTCCACAGTATATGTACAGTATGTATGTACAGTATATATGTACAGTATGTATGTAAAAACGACATGGTATGATAGCATCAAGACGTGAAAGCATCCTCGGCAGAGTGGGGCTTGAACCTATTTCGCCAGTCCAAATGGCGAGTGGCTGGCATTTGGTGACGTTTATCCTCCTTCACGTATCCACACGCCTATTGCTATTTGGGGAGGGTAGTGAGTTTATGATTGACCAGACACGATGATTGACAGGTGGTTTCACGGCTCAGTGTTATCACAACTACTCCCATGCCATTACATCTCACACGTCACACCTTTCCATCACCTCCTTCGTCCCATACCCTGTTCTCTTATCTCTCTCTCTCAGCCGGTTGTGGGGAAAATATTCATGAGATCAGATTAGATCACAGGGACTGGCAGGCGGCCAAGAGGGAAGCAGGAAGGGAGGGAAGAGACCAGGAAGAAAACGGAGTGCCATTAAGTCTCCCAATCGCCATTCTTTTTTTTTTTTTTTTTTTTACATTGATCCATAATGACCTGGTTGTGTAGTTCATTCAGTACTAGCAACGCATACATCTGATATATTACCGAAAGTCATTCTGATGCCGAGTTACCTCATGATGATGATGATGATGACTGCGAACTTTTATGACCTCTGCTTCCCTCTTGACAGGTTAAGAGGATACCTCAAGTTATAAGACTGTGCCTGGACGTTACCAGTCTGTGACCTGATGGTTCTTCCGGTTTCAACCGGTGGTCTGTAAATGGGATCAAACATTCCACCCCTTGGAAGATGGCACATATATTTATGAAATGGACACTTTCTTTGGAAATGGAGAAAAAACTACCGGATAGGTAACGAAATTTCAACACAGCCGTTAAGTCTTTTCCACGTAACGCATTTTAGGATATGTTGCAGCACTTTAGTATTTACTCTTCTTGCATATGTTCGTATGTATCAATATTTTCCTCATTCAGCGTTCACGACAGTTTCTAGTGTCACAAGTGTACATAATACTCATTCATATACCTGTACGTGTATTATAATTATCGCAATTTTCTCCTTTACCTTTGTTTCCCCAACCCTGCCCTCTCACACCAACACCCCTTCCAAGCCATGTGCCGCCCCTGTGGTTGCACACACACACACACACACACACACACACACACACACACACACACACACACACATGGTGTAGTTTCAGTCAGTCTAGTCCTGTAACTTGGTCCATTCAGTGAACTGACTGATATGGCTTTACCTTTCAAGCAGTTCATGAACTAGATGAAATTGATCCCCATCCTATCTTCCTTCTACTCTCTCTCTCTCTCTCTCTCTCTCTGAAAATCTTTTATTGCTCAGCAGAATTTATCAATAAGATTAAATTATGACAGATCATTGATCATCGTCCATCGTTTTTTGCTGGCTGGCGTAATTGAACTGCTATTGCGGTGTGATGGTGTTAAGTCGCGCTGTGTTGTGTATCGTGTATATGGCATCACAATGTTGTTGTGCATCACTGTAATCATATTGTAATAGTTCATTGATATAATGGTGGTGTTTGGTGCCACTGTGATGGTTTGGTATTGTCTTACGTTGTATTGTGTCGTGTACGAGACATCGCAGTGTTGTATACCAGCGTGAGCATGAAATAGCAACTTGCTCATGTGATGCTATGGTGTTTTGTGGATGTTGTGGTGGGGGGGGGTGATGTAGTGTGATGGTGGTGTGGTGTGTGGTGGTGTGAGGAAAAAGTGGTGTTGTGTTGGGATGAACAGGGTCAGAGGAAACTCAATTTTAAAATGTAAATGAGGGATATTTGGATTAATTAGAAGGAAACTAAGTGAAGAAACACTGTACTTGATTATAGAGGGAAGAGTTTCTCTCTCTCTCTCTCTCTCTCTCTCTCTCTCTCTCCTACTTGTTATTTTCTTTCCCTGCAACCACTTTACACTGACGCAGTCTGATAGTGTCTGGTTGCCATTGTTTCAGGGCTTCTTTCTGGATCCCTCTACCCTAAATAAAGTATGTGGGTGATAGGTTTATGATGAGCATGATAATGGTGGTGGTGGGGTTTATGCTATGTTGATATTTATAGCTGGGATAGAGAGTTGCGTTGATGATGATGATGATGATGCAACAAATTAGTAAAACTGTAACTCGATTAACCTGACCCTGCTCACTAGATAAATATCAAAAGACTTATTATAAAAACTTCAGCGGAACTATTTTTCCAAATATTCATTCAGATATTTTCATATGTGTTAACTAAATCTACGGACTTATGAAACTGAACATGAGACTCTCTGAACCATATAATCGTGATTTAAGGCAGCTCCCTAACACCTTTTCCTAAACGACAAAAGATTCCTTTAATTAAACTGTAAGATTCCTTTAATTAAACACCCAGTTAAGAATTTAAACCCAGCAACATAAGTAATGAGTTGGTTATCATCATCATCATCATCATCATCATCATTATCATCATCATTATCATCATCATCATCATCATCATTATCATCATCATCATTCCAGGCCTTATTCCCACTTATGAATACGTGGATTGTGATCTGGAAAGAAGGAAAGACAAAAACAGGATAATGTGAGAATTAATCAACTGTATGCCCAGTGAAAGTGGATGATTCACTAACCGTTCAAGACCCGGAATCCTCAATCCACCTTATTGGCATAATCATCCGCACACACTTTGCAATGGATTTTTCTTTGCCGATATGCTTCAGTTTTCACACTAGTTTTTGCTCCCACGTCTCACCAATCTGCTTCACACAGTCCCTGCCTTTACTGTGTGCACGGTGTACAAATTATGGCCTGTGCGACGCTGCCTGGCTGGGTGATATTTCATTGCTTTACAAGAGGTATTAAAGAAATTAGGCACGAAAACGAGGTTTGGATCATCATACATGGAGGCAGAAGGAATATAATTTTATTGCGCACATATTTTTTTTCCATTTCTTTAGAACGTGAACAATGGGGAAAGGGATGGAATGAGATGAGGGAAGACGTGAGAAGGAGAGAGAGGTATAAAAGAAGGAAGAGAGAGAGAGAGAGAGAGAGAGAGAGAGACAGAGACAGAGAGAGACAGACAGACAGACAGACAGACAGGCAGACAGAGACAGAGAGAAAGGATGGGAGGATAGGGCGAGGAGAGGAAAAAGGTAGAGAAAGGGGGAGGAAAGAAGAGAGGAGGTAAAGAAGGAGAGAATGGATGTAGCAGGGAGAGAGGAATGAGGAGGGAAAGAGGAAGGAAGAAGGAAATGAGGGATTAAAGAAGGAGAGAGGAGGAAGGATTGAGAGTGGAGAGAAGGAGGTTGAGGTGAGGAAATGAATGAGAAAGGACGGAAGGAAGGAGAGAGGGAGGAAATGAGTGGACCGAATAATTAGGAATGCTTGTGGGTGATAGGGTGTACTGTACAGTAGGTCGATAGGTGGGTAGGTAAAGTACAAGTCACAGGTGGGGAAGGAAAACTGGGTGTGGTGAGTGGCAAGGAGTGAGTGGTATGGGTGGTGTGGAGTGAGACAGTGCTGGATGGAGGGACAGGGATATCAGTACATCCTGTGACAATTGGTGCTGCAGGCCTACGGGATTTGACCGTGTTGGTGGGATCAGAGTTATCCTAGAAGCTTGATGAAGGGGAAAAACTGAGCGGGTTGGGTTGTTTGGATTTGGTGGAAAGGGCTGGGAGGGTGCTGAGTGATGGAGCAGGGAGAAAAGATTACAGACTGAAAATGGATATTGTACGATGGGAAGTTTAGGCGGTGCAAGCATATTTCTCTCGGAATTTCACTAAATGTGTGTGTGTGTGTGTGTGTGTGTGTGTGTGTGTGTGTGTGTGTGTGTGTGTGTGTGCTGGGGAGGTAAAAATGGTTGGTTGTTTGGTTAGATGTGAGCGGGACGGATTAGGGTAATGATGGGTGAAGGGTCAGGCCCGCATCAGTATGCCATGCGAGGCGTGTTATGGAGGTTGGCGTGTAAAGCCTGGCGTTTGTTTGATTTAAGACTTTGTCCAGGCAGAAGAATAAGAATAAGAAAGCAAGTACGCCCTGCTTTACTATACGCAGTGCTTCACGACGGCAGTAAAAACAATATAGTGTGTTTTGGTTCAAGAGTTTTCTTCCGCATTCCCGTTCCATTCATTTCCATTTCCGTGATCCTTCTCACAATCAGACCCTTCCCTCACATTCCTGCCAGTCCACCTGTCCATCCTCTGTCAGCGGACAGTCAGCCTCTGTTTCTGGGTTACTGGAATTGTTCACTTTCCCTGCCAGTCCTTTCCTTCCCCTCCTGCAACACCTCGCTCACTCTTCCTTGCATATAAACGTCTTTTTATCATATCATTATCACCTCACCCACGCCCTCCTTTACTCCTTCCAACCCTTGTGCTGTATTCACTCACATTTGCGTTATTCCCTGTTTCAGTTATCCTGTTCCTTAAACAGAATTTTCCTATCCAGTTATATAAACTTTCTGTATTTTCCTCCTTGCTCTGGAATATAACTTTCCCTTTCATCATATTCACCTGGTAATGTTTTGTGCCTACTCTTCCCGCTGCGTCAGGGTCTGCATCTCACAGTCTTGTAACCAAACCATATTTAAAACCTACTTACATTTCCTGCCTTTCTCTGCCACCAAGAACATAACGTAACCCACCAGACCTCTCCCAGGATGCTCTGGTCTCGCCGCAGTCCATCTGACATTATCACCATTACAGTGGCGCGGCGCCCCCCCCCCCTCCCCATTGTTTGTGTCCCAGGACGTAGCAACACCATCTACTGGCGTGGCGCCACCCCCCCCCCTCCCCATTGTTTGTGTCCCAGATGTAGCAACACCATCTAGTGGCGTGCCGCCACCCCCCCCTCCCCATTGTTTGTGTCCCAGGATGTAGCAACACCATCTAGTGGCGCGGCGCCCCCCCCCTTTGTTAGTGACAGTAATATCCCAGGGTGTGGCAGCATCACCAAGTGGCGCGGCGCCCCCCATTGTTAGTGTCAGTAATATCCCAGGGTGTGGCAGCATCACCCAGTGGCGCGGCGCCCCCCATTGTTAGTGTCAGTAATATCCCAGGGTGTGGCAGCATCACCCAGTGGCGCGGCGCCCCCCATTGTTAGTGTCAGTAATATCCCAGGGTGTGGCAGCATCACCCAGTGGCGCGGAGCCCCCCATTGTTAGTGTCAGTAATATCCCAGGATGTGGCAGCATCACCCAGTGGCGCGGCGCCCCCCATTGTTAGTGTCAGTAATATCCCAGGGTGTGGCAGCATCACCCAGTGGCGTGGCGTCCCCCATTGTTAGTGTCAGTAATATCCCAGGGTGTGGCAGCATCACCCAGTGGCGCGGCGCACCCCAGTGTTAGTGTCAGTAATATCCCAGGGTGTGGCAGCATCACCCAGTGGCGCGGCGCCCCCCATTGTTAGTGTCAGTAATATCCCAGGGTGTGGCAGCATCACCAAGTGGCGCGGCGCCCCCCATTGTTAGTGTCAGTAATATCCCAGGGTGTGGCAGCATCACCCAGTAGCGCGGCGCCCCCATTGTTAGTGTCAGTAATATCCCAGGGTGTGGCAGCATCACCCAGTGGCGCGGCGCCCCCATTGTTAGTGTCAGTAATATCCCACGGTCTGGCGGCATCACCCAGTGGCGCGGCGCCCCCCATTGTTAGTGTCAGTAATATCCCAGGGTGTGGCAGCATCACCAAGTGGCGCGGCGCCCCCATTGTTAGTAAGTCAGCAATATCCCAGGTGTGGCAGCATCACCCAGTGGCGCGGCGCCCCCATTGTTAGTGTCAGTAATATCCCAGGGTGTGGCAGCATCACCCAGTGGCGCGGCGCCCCCAACTGTTAGTGTCAGTAATATCCCAGGGTGTGGCAGCATCACCCAGTGGCGCGGCGCCCCCAATTGTTAGTGTCAGTAATATCCCAGGGTGTGGCAGCATCACCCAGTGGCGCGGCGCCCCCCATTGTTAGTGTCAGTAATATCCCAGGGTGTGTCAGCATCACCCAGTGGCGCGGCGCCCCCCATTGTTAGTGTCAGTAATATCCCAGGGTGTGGCAGCATCACCCAGTGGCGCGGCGCCCCCCATTGTTAGTGTCAGTAATATCCCAGGGTGTGGCAGCATCACCAAGTGGCGCGGCGCCCCCCATTGTTAGTGTCAGTAATATCCCAGGGTGTGGCAGCATCACCCAGTAGCGCGGCGCCCCCCATTGTTAGTGTCAGTAATATCCCAGGGTGTGACAGCATCACCAAGTGGCGCGGCGCCCCCCATTGTTAGTGTCAGTAATATCCCAGGGTGTGGAGCATCACGCAGTGGCGCGGCGCCCCCCATTGTTAGTGTCAGTAATATCCCAGGGTGTGGCAGCATCACCAAGTGGCGCGGCGCCCCCCATTGTTAGTGTCAGTAATATCCCAGGGTGTGGCAGCATCACCCAGTAGCGCGGCGCCCCCCATTGTTAGTGTCAGTAATATCCCAGGGTGTGGCAGCATCACCAAGTGGCGCGGCGCCCCCCATTGTTAGTGTCAGTAATATCCCAGGGTGTGGCAGCATCACCCAGTGGCGCGGCGCCCCCCATTGTTAGTGTCAGTAATATCCCAGGGTGTGGCAGCATCACCAAGTGGCGCGGCGCCCCCCATTGTTAGTGTCAGTAATATCTCAGGGTGTGGCAGCATCACCCAGTGGCCCGGCGCCCCCCATTGTTAGTGTCAGTAATATCCCAGGGTGTGGCAGCATCACCCAGTGGCGCGGCGCCCCCCATTAGTGTCAGTAATATCCCAGGGTGTGGCAGCATCACCCAGTGGCGCGGCGCCCCCCCATTGTTAGTGTCAGTAATATCCCAGGGTGTGGCAGCATCACCCAGTTACATTCGCCATCACATTCTATAGTGATGGTTATTCATGATAAAACAACTGAGCCCCAAACTCGTTACCCAGATAATGTCCATAACGACAACCAATACCACTATAACTGCCATACTGTTTTTTTTTTTTTTTTTTTTTTCAATTTGTTTGGCGATAGGTACTGTCATGATTGCTTTCAAACTGACAACTTGTGGATCTAAATCATTGGTGGCTTTCGTTTTTAAGCCAGATCTTGGTTGGGGGAACGAACTTTGGCTCTATAAAGGCTGGTTTTGGTGATAACAGTAAGTCTGGATCACTTCTGACCATTTTGACAACAGTAGAGAATAAGGAGAGTGTCACAAGAACAGGAAATAGGATGATCGTGTGGTCACATGTTGCACTTCATCATAGTATAACGTGCTAACGCTGCTATCCATTGAACTGTTAACTTCACCAGAGGAGACTATAATATATCTGAAACTGTCACACGGTTCGTGTTTAAAGTATGTCGAAGTCAATATCAAGTCAGTATCAATTAAAATACCTCGGTATCAGCAGTGACTCTTCATGACTAATCTTAATCAAAAGATCAAAATTCACTCCTGTATCAAATTTAGGTGCTTGTGATAAAGGCATCAACCCGAGAGTCAGTTTCGTTATCGAGAGCAGTCGTAATATCACGACTTAAAGTCGCGAAAACCCTCTTCAGATTATAGCTGAGGAAAAATGATAACAGTATAATGAAGTCTTCCTGACATATCCTAATTGAGTCGGAACATTGCATTATGAATCTCCATCTGCACCTTACAAAACTCAGAAATTCGACTAATTATCGATTCGGTAGTGGTTTGATTTATTCCCACAGTAAAAAGGGAGCTCTTCCTCAGAGATTTATTTAGCATGTTAAACCTGAACACTATTTACTGTGTAATTTATATTGTTTTAGTATTGACTTAATTAAACATTATTAGTGTAGGGGAGGCGACTGAAGTGTACTAAACATACTGGTAACAGTTGTTAAGCAAGAGGTGCTACGATACCTACTGTAGTACAAGACCGCAACCCGATTCGGATGATGGTGAAGTAAAAATATTTTGCGCCAAATTCAGTGTTATTTGTTGCTTTAGCCAAACAGCTGTTTAAAATAAACTGTATTTGTCAGCACTCTACATGTTAGTGACAAGTTGACAAAAGATAACATTTCTTTAACTTTCAGATATCAACATTAATAATGAGTAAAGTTGGTTAGGAGCGTAGGATTACAACTTTTGTAAAGTAGCTGGGCATTTGGTATGGACGGATGTGTTTTCTCTTATGAAAAGCGGATTTTAAGTATTAAAAAACAAAACTAGGAGAACATTACAGATATATTAGTTTCCTCCCCATTCTGTTATGATGCCGTGTGTCTTCATTTAAACTGGACAATAAGAGTGAATGTTTAACAAAATTCAACCTTCATTTCATCTACTAGAAAATCAACTTGATTCTCTCTCTCTCTCTCTCTCTCTCTCTCTCTCTCTCTCTCTCTCTCTCTCTCTCAGATCCGTCCTTCTTATTTACCCTTTACATCACGAAGGACATTCATGAGTGACATTCTTTTCCTTCTGTTCTAAGGCTGATAAAACAGCAAGGTTTGGATTATTCTCTTAACGGCGTAGGGGTCTGAGACTGGCTAACGTTATCCAGTAGGTATAGGAGTGGGTTAAACGCGCCGCTGCCATTAGTATTATTTCACGGAAGACTCTTGCTTCAGAACAAGAACAATAGGACAATATAGCACTAGAAGCAGCCGTCTTGCCTACTCGAAAACTCTCCCAAGAAACAGCCTCATATAAAGAAAGATATGTCCTACATACTTCACAGTGAGAGAGTCTTTGGTGATGATGATGATGGTGATAATGATGATGGTGACGGTGGTAGTGGTGATGGAGTATTGTGAACTGATTAAAGACATTTAATAAACATACTGCATTACCTACCAACAAATGAAAAAAAAAAATCATCCCATATACACATCTAATTCTTGGCTTGAAAGGTGGGACAGGTGGGGGCGTCAGCAGCCGCCATTTGCAAAATTAAGTGCCAGAGTATAAATGGAGTCTCGTTGTTCATGGCGGAGGAGAGAGAGAGAGAGAGAGAGAGAGAGAGAGAGAGAGAGAGAGAGAGAGAGAGATTAGTGGATGTTTTCTAAAATTATGTTACTGCTAAACAACAATTTGTTCAGTACACATAGATATATGTCTGTCTGTCTATCTATCTATCTGTCTGTCTGTCTGTCTGTCTGTTTCTTTTCGCCCTGAACAACAAGACTCCATTTGTACTCTGGCACTTACTTTTGCAAATGGCGGCTGCTGACGCCCCCACCGGCCCACCTTTCAGGTCCGAAATTAGATGTGAATTTGAAAGATATTTATTTTTTGGAAGATTTTGTTCCCTTTATACAACTTTCGGGCTGACCTTTGCAACTGGAGGGGTTCGGTATCGTCTACATTAACACCTGCTCTATTAGGACTCTTAGCTGAATAAAATTGCTTTTCTGGGAGTAAGAATGCGGTCAATTACGTCATCGTATTGAAGTGGTTGTTCTGGTTATGAATTTGATGTATCTATGGCTTTGATCTCTGTATTCAGAGAGAGAGAGAGAGGGGGGGGGAGAGGAGTAATATCTAGAAATTCCAAAATGGAAAAGACAGTATTACTGAAAGCTATTTTATCATAGTGACCAGGAAAAAAATGGTTCACACTTCCAGCCATTCCTCCTCCTCATCATCATCAACATCGTGTTCGCAACCATCCTTACTTTGGATTGGGAGAACTTCAGACACAGGAACAAAAAAATGGAGGTTAATCATGTTCGTTTGTCGACCGCGTGACCTGCGTCGCTCCATGAAACTGTGAAAGAGGTGAATGGAATGTTTGATTTGATAAAGAAATAAGGAAATTACGCCAAGAAGAAAAACATTGTGAAAGAAGAAGAAAGAAACGGATGAAATACAGTAGCTAAGTGTGGACACCTAATAAGGGAAGAGAAATGATAAAGGACAAGAAAAGGAGGAAGGAACCTGTCTTGGGTGGAACCGGTACACCTGTAGTAGAGTCCCAGGCCGCTCCACCTTACTTCATCTTTCCTCCTACCTCTCATGTAGCTTGTGATGCGATAATATGCAGCTTTGACCACATCTAAGTAGCAGATAATGATGGTGATAGCGATAATGACTGTTGTGATGATGATTATGAAGATAGTTGTTGTGATGATAATGGTGATAAAAGTGATGATGTTTAGATTTATTGTGAATATTGTAAGCTGTATGGGTAATGATAGTGAGATCATGATGACAGTGGTGACCATCAAGATAATGATGATGATGATACTGATGGTGGTGGTGGCAGGGTCAGTGATGAGGATGGTAGTATTGAGTCTGTTGGTACTGATATTTAGATGATTTAACAAAACATTTTGTCAAATTATCGCCATACATCGCCTAAGCTACACAGTGGTCCAAGACTCTCCATGCATTGGGAAAAATATTTTTTAAAAGAAAACATTCATTTCATTCCCAAAACCTGCTCTACACGGCTGCCATTACTTTAAAAACACACACGGATGCGTCTCTCCCACTCATGATGAACTCGTGTTAACACAAAGGCATTCTAGAAGGGTACCTGGAAAGAGATACAATTATTCCTATGTATGGAGACTTTTGGTCCACCCTGTAGTGTATTTTGTGATGGTTTACTCACCCAGGAAAAAACGGAGCCGGCAAAGTGGAGTACCGCGAAAGACGAGGCTGACTGTACTCGTCTCACTGTCGTCAGGATACACGTCAGCCTGGAAATATACACACTTAATTAGTTATTGACTAGACTTTACAAATATTTGTCTAGACAAGTTTGTAATATATCTGTACTTCTGCCACTACATACTATTGATCGTTGTTCTTCTTTTATTCCACTACGTGTATATTAAAGCAATATTTCCGTGTATTAGTGTTCCATTTCTTACATGGGTGTGCTGTGGTATGCCTGAAAGGTGGTGGAGCGACTATTGTTGACTGGTTAGTAAGACTGTTGAATGTGTGCTTTGTGAAAGGTATGGTGCCAATTGAGTGGGCAAGAAGGGTGGGGTCAGGTGGGGGATGATGTAGTTGTGGGTTGGGAGTTAACTCTCGCTCTACGTTTGCTTGTTTTGTTTTTCTTTCTCGATGTATTCTCGGTCCTTTTTTTCTTGTGAATTACTCGTTGTGGGATAAAGACTGTCGCTACTTGTAGGTGCGTGTAGAAGATTATAGAGATGTCTTGTAGACTTGTTACTTGTAGTTGATCGTAGATGGTTGTAGTTCGTTGGTTCGTCGTAGAAATTGGAGGATTATTTGTATCAATATTTTGTTAAACTACTGGCAAGGCGTCGTGTGACCTCTTCACCTCTACATCAGCGTGATAATCGGGGAGATGGAGGGGGGGGGGTTGGAGAGAATACTGTCTAGAACTGGTTGTGAGTTGTTGGTTGTAAGAGGTATTGTGTGTTTTCTATCTTGATAATGTAGAATCAGCTGTGGAACTGAAGCTGATCTTGGTTACAGTCTCGCCTGCTTTTGTAGAAATTCACTGTAGAACTGAAGCTAATCTTGGTTAGAGTCTCGTCTGCTTTTGTAGAAATTCACTGTTGATTCGTAGACGAGGTTCGTACTGTCGCTGCCACCATATCTTGTAGAAACTTCGTAGCTTCTTGTAGTGTGTTTTGTAGATCAGTTATACATATATTAGACTCGTGGACGAGCGGTTGTTATACGTGAGTACTTTTGTAAGTAGATAATCTTCGTTCCCTTTTGTCATGCAATGACAGGAGAGGTAAAGATTAGTATGGGCCTATTTTTATTTGTCTTGGAAATATTAACAAAGTCTCTCACACACGAGTGAAGTATAAAGTAGGGTCCCGATAGCTACCTCCCTGTCTCGCTCTATCTTTCTCTGCCTACATTCTCGACCCTGTTGCTAATCTCCTTCTCTCTCTCTCTCTGTACAACCTTTCGCTACGATCGCCAGCCCCCTTCTGATCTCTGATTCCTACATTCTCGTTCAGCAGGGGTCGTGTCACATGGGCTATACTGTTGTTGAAATGTTCTAGAAGCCTGTGTGTGTATGTGTATTTATGGTCACGAGGCGCTGTTTGTGGGCTATTGTGCTGGTGAGAAGCATTCTGGAGATGTGCTAACGTCACTTCCTTTGGCCCCTAGGTTTGACTTGGACCTAACCTCTAGACTATATTATGTATGTTTGGTTATTATGTATTAAGATATTTTATAGTCCTGACACATGTGTGGTCCCGTTTTATAAAGGCAAGGGTGATAAGTATGAATGTACTAGCTTTAGGGGTATAAGTCTGTTGAGTATTGTAGGTAAGGTGTATGGTAGAGTGTTAATAAAGAGAGTTAGAGAGGGTACAGAGGGAGTGACTGGTGATGAGCTGTGTGGCTTTAGGAGAGGGATGGGATGCGTGGATCAGGTGTTTGCTGTGAGACAAGTGTGTGAAAACTATTTAGCGAAAGAGAAGGATGTGGTTTGGGCATTCATGGATTTAGAGAGAGCATATGATAGAATTGATAGGGAAGATTTGTGTAATGTTTTAAGAGTGTATGGACTTGATGGTAGGTTACTAAATGGAGTGAAAAGTTTTATGCAAATAGTAGAGCATGTGTATGAGTGGGAAATACTATGAGTGATTGGTTTCCCGTGAGAGTGGGGCCGCGGCAGGGATTTGATATGTCGTCTTGGTTGTTTAATATTTATATGGATGGTGTTGTAAGGGAGGTGAACGCAAGAGTGTTAGGTGGAGGTCCGAGTCTGATGAATGTTGATGGTAGAGAGTGGAATCTGAAGCAGCTGCTCTTTCCGGATGATACTGCACTGGTGGCTGATTCAAATGAGAGATTGAGACAGTTGGTAGAGGAGTTTGGAACAGTGTGTGCAAGGAGGAAATTGAAAGTAAATGAGAATAAGAGTAAAGTGATGAAATGTACGAGGTCGGTAGATGGTAGGAGGATGAATATAGTTTTGCATGGTGAGTTGCTTGAGGAGGTAGAGTGTTTTAAGTATTTAGGGTCACATGTTGCTGTGGATGGAAGAATAGATGCAGAAGTGAAGTTTAGAATGAATGAAGTAGGAAAGGTGCTGGGAGGAATGAAAAAAGTGTTTAGATGTCGTTCGCTTAGAATGAACGTAAAGAGAAGGCTGTATGAGGGTGTTTTGGTACTGACTGGGTTATATGGGGCTGAAACATGGAATACGGGTGTAGCAGAGAGGAAAAGTTTGAATGTAATGGAGATGAGGTGTCTGAGGAGTATGTGTGGAGTGACGCGTATGGATCGAGTGAAAAAAGAAGAAGTGCGAAGAAGAACTGGAGTTGTTCGGGGGATGGCTGATCGAGTTGAGCAGAGGATGTTGCAATGGTTTGGTCATATGGAGAGAATGGATAATGAGCTATTGGTGAAAAAGATAACTAGATCTGATGTGAGAGGTGTAAGGCTGAGAGGGAGACCACGAATAGGATGGATGGACAGTGTGAAGAGAGTGCTGGATGCGAGAAGGATGTCTGTTGAGCAAGGAAGAGTGGCTGTGCGTAATAGAAATGAATGGACAGAAATTGCGAATGAATAAATGATGACGTAGCCGTGAGGGGATATTCTTCAGCATTTGGTCTGATCAGCTAATCAGGTCAGGTGCGGGTAAGAGGATGGGTCTATTATGATATGGCAGGGGTAAACCAGCTCTGCTGTCGGGCTCTGCTGTGGATGTCACTGATTGCACTGAGCAGTTGACCCTTGTGCGGTGTGGTGCGGTGAGGATATGCCCCTTCTCCCCTTTGGGGCTAAGATGCGAATGAATGTGTTTAAGTGGATGAGTAAATGGGAAGTGTGTCGTCCTATCTCGGCTACCTCCCTTTCCTTGGGGGAAGCAGCCTAGGTATATAGGTATATAGACAGATTTCTTACATTTAAGATTTATCCCAATATTCTAGTTACAGTATCATTCATAACCGGGATTTTGAATAAACTTTCACAACTGATGCAGAACTTGTTAAAATCTTGAATTAAATCATTTCTGTACTGACGCTTTGTCAGAGGAAACATTTAATTTTTATTTTAATTGTCATTACATCATCTCGCCTACTGAGTCTCTGCAGCTTGTAATGCTGTGACAGTGTGGAGAATGGAAGACAGAAAAACATAAACTGACAGACAGACAGAGATGTACAGGTATTGCAGAGAGAGAGAGAGAGAGAGAGAGAGAGAGAGAGAGAGAGAGAGAGAGAGAGAGAGAGAGAGAGAATGAAGAGCGAAACAGGAAAAGTGCTAAGAGAGGGAAAAGATGAGGGAAAGGAGGCGACAGGAGGACATAAGAATGAAGTGATAATAATAACCGAAGGAAAGATGAACAAGTCAATACAGAAATAAAGAAAAACGAAACCACTATTAAAAAAAAAAGAAAAAGGAAGGGAGATATCTGTGGCAAAGTTCAAACTTGTTAGGACTGTAGTTGAGTTGGAGGCCGCTGCACCTTACTTTATCTCGCCTACTCCTTCTTTTGTAGATTGTGGTACTATAAGAGTGTGTTGACTTTGATCTATTGTAGGTAATGGTGCTAGAGATTATCATCATCATTATGATTATGGTGATAGTGATTCAGGAGAGACTTAAGAAGAATAGTTTGAACTATATATACAGTATAATGATAGCGATGATGATGATTATGATGATGGTTGCAATGGTAGTGATTGTGATGTCTACTAAATGTTTGATGATAATAATCTTGCATCATCTTGCCTCTTTCCTCTCATATAATATGATACTGTAATATAACTAAGAAAGAAGAGAAGACTTGGTAACTAAAGGTGGGAAATTTATAAAATAAGAATAAAGAAAGTTAAAAGATAAAATTTTTCAGTGAAATAATGAAAAAAACTGTCAAAGGTCAGGAGACCGAAATGCGAAGGTAAAAAGGAAAAGCGAATGATAGGAAGAAAGGAGACATTAATACCAAACAAGAAAAAGAAAGGAAGAGAAACAATGAGGGAAAGAAGAGGAAGAAACATAAGGAGAATAACAGGTAAAATACGAAAGAGAATAAAGAAGAAAAGAAAGGAGAAAAAATCAATAAAGGAGTCAATATGGACTTCATGGGGTGGAACTCCGAACACCTTTATCAGAGTCCCTGGTCGTTCCACTTTACTTCACCTTGGCTCCTTCTTTTGTTGTTTTATAATATAATATACCGTAGTGAAGAAAGAAGGTACATAAAACAACCAGTGGAGAAAGAAACAGAAAGGGGAAAAAAAAAAAAAAAGCTGAAATGAAAGGAAATGAGAACAGAGGAACAGGGGGGGGGGAGTATAAGGAAGAAAAGGGAAAGAAAGAAAGAACAGTTGAACGAGCGAAATAAATGGGACGAAATGAAATGAAACGTGAAGGAGAAGGAAGAATATAAAGAGGGAACGGAATGTGTAAGTGGTAAGGGTGTTAACATGGTACAAATACACTTATAGTCCAGCCGTTCCACCTTACTTCATCTCGCCTCCTACTTCTCTTGAAGGTTGTAATGCTGAAATGTGGCGGAGAATGAAAGGATAAAATAAATAAAGATAAACAGAGAGAGAAGAAGAAAAGGAAAAAATACTAAAAGAGATAAGATAAAAAAAAAAAAAAAAGGAGAGAGAGAAAAAGTTTAAGTAACGCCAATGAGACAGAAAATCAAAAGAAACAAAAGAAGAAAGATGAACGAAAAGGAATGGGGGACAAAAGAAAAACGAGAAACAAATGAGAAGGAAATAATGAGATTGTAAGAAAAGCAAACAATGAAGACACGTGAAGGTGTGAACTGGGTAGAGATGCAGTAGAGCCCCAGGCCGCTGCATCTTAATTCATCTGGCCTTCTACCTCTCTTGTAGCTTGTGATGTTGTAATGTAGTGGTGGCTTTGATGTAATGTGCCTAATGTTGAAAGAATTAAGAGTATGGTAATGATGATGGTGGAGGTAATTTTGGTTAATTTTGATTGTGATAATTATAGATGTATGGATAATAACTGTGATGCTTGTGTTGGAAATGGTGGTTAAATCTTCTTTGGGGACGTAAAATTTTCAAAACCCTCAGTCTTTTGCTTTCTTTTTTGTCATAGAACTATTACCGTACATATGCTATACATACAATTTTCTTTACGAAAAACAATCTTACTGCACATACTAGTACTGTATTCTGACGAACATAACTTTCCATTCCGTCACAGAATATTCCCAGTTGCAGAATCACCTCGCAATATCCCGCTCCAAAAATAGTTCCCATTTGCCACCCAATCCTCTCCACGAATCCACTCTCACCTAGTTCAAAAAAAAAAAAAAAATCCCCTATAATCAAAACATTTTTTTTTCCTCTCGCCACGCTGCTCGCTTTACCATTTCCGCACATTCAAGCAGTTCACAACTTCACCATCACCATCAACCCAACCCTGTACCAACATAGAGCAAATAAGACCCAGTGAAAGTGATCCAAATCTCCATTCAGTTATCATTCAAGCTACTGAAACTCACATGTTTTTGTGGTGCTACTATTCTCAGCTTCATTTTTTTTTTTTTTTTCACATGGGAGAAAAATTCGCCAAATTCCATCACAACTAGTAGCCTACTTCCTTTTCTGGATCTTACCCACCCCATGCATAATAAATGGAATTGGGTTTGGACATTAACTCCTGCAGACAACATGATGACATTTATTCAGCCTCTTGCAATTTAGCCTAGGAGAGCGCTCTGATTGTGATAGGTTTAATGAAGCCCTAATACCAAAGTTCGAAAGGCACCATACTGTATAAGTTTAATATGGCAGTATGGTTAATCTGCACCTGAACCTGGTGGAATGCAAGCTGAAGTTATCTTCCTCCTGTAGTCAATCTCCTTTTGGTGGATAGGGAGGGGGCTGAGGGACTTTTGTGTAAGCGGTTAACTGAGCCTCCCAGTTTCATCAGCACTACTGAAGTGATAGCATCCCTTTCTAGCACCAGTAGCAAGAAAAATGAAAAATATATCACAAGCGAAAGGGATAAGTGACATGCATGTAAATTCAAATTTACTCTCTACCTGATAATACAGGTGTAAACCCTCGCCGGCAAACTCCCATGTTTGCATACCAACATACCCCCTACATCGCTGCTTCCATCCCGAGCATCTACTTTTCCAATGTTTCCCGACCTTCTGTTCCATTTTGGCCGGACTCTGAATTGATCGAAATGTTGTCTCCTGTGTGTGTGTGTGTGTGTGTGTGTGTGTGTGTGTGTGTGTGTGTGTGTGTGTGTGTGGATTTTGCCTTCGTCGTTTGTATAATTCGAAGGTTTCTTAATACATCTTCGATCAGCAATTTTTTCTCTTACTCTTCAATATCTTCTCGTATGATACTGATGGAGACCAGCAGACCATATCGATACTGTAAACATAACTAATGAACAAGATACTATTATAAACTGACTACCTTGTTTCACCAGTTTTAGTAAAGCTATAGATGGCATTTCGGTAATACAGTTCAGAACATGAACACAATTAAACGATGCAATCTCAAATAGACAGCATGTTTAACTATAAACTGAACCGTTGCCGTAAAAATTCTCACGATGCAGTGTGAAGACTTTATTGCTGTAACTCTATATAACATGTTTTGACAGAAAAATTCCACACTCCCTTGGAAACGGTATGTTGTTGGTGCTCACGAGGGGGAACGAAAAACGGCAAATAGGAACATGAAGCAGACCTAACCCACAAATACTCCCACGCGTTTATCCTCAACCACTGGCCTGCCACCCTACCCTCACCCACCCAACCCTAAACTCTCGCCAACTGTACCTTATATCTTCACTCTCATCCACACCCTCACCAACTCTACACCACACCCCCATTCACCCCACTTCACACCCTACCCCACATCTTCACCAACAGTATCCCACAACCTCATTCACCCCACACTACATCCACTCCCACCCTACGCCACACCCAACATTCAGCCATCGTTAGAGTAACATTCAACTTGCACGGAATTACTCAGGCATGAAAAGAAAATAAGTTCCGGTTAAAAAAAAAAAAGTGAGGGCTATGTTTTATGATGAAGAGGGCGGTCTTCTATATTTGTTCTTTCTGTGCCCTTGTTTAGTGAAGTGCGTTAAATCAGAGATCAATTTTAGTTTAGCTGTAGACAACAGGATGCCATTACGCTAACTCTCAGAGGGACGGGAAAAAATATGAGAGAGAGAGAGAGAGAGAGAGAGAGAGAGAGAGAGAGAGAGATGGTAAATTAATGCAGTTAACTAATTTACCCAATAGTGTCGAGGAGCGGAAACGAAATAACTTTCATACATCACTAAAAAAATATGTTGCTAATATTGAACAGGAAAATAACGTCTACATCCAAAGAGCAAATTAATGCGTGCAACTTAACTGTTTATAAATGAAAACGATTATGAGAGTGTCACATTGAACAGAACACAGATATAGGTGTACTGTTAGGTTATGGCACAGATGTCTGTTATTATGTTATACAGTTGTACAATACTGGGTATTTTATGTAAAATCTCTTTTTAATGAAAGTTAACATTTACGTAGTAACACAGAGCTCGGGTATTTTTATCATCTGGATAAGGGTATTTTAAGAAATTTATATTTCAGGTATTTACGTGGAACCTAGAGGAAGAGTGACTGTCTTATACCTTGCAAATACTGTAAACTTTTAAAATAGAAACAGCAGAAATACACTGGTACAGAAGAGGTGCCAGGGAGCACCATAAGGCCACGAGAATACAACCCATTGTACCACAGTAGTTACAGGTCTTTTTCTTTTGGGGGGGGGGGAGGCGGCTGCTGGAGATTGGGGTACGAAAAAGTTAGGAGGCAGAGCACTAAAGGAAGCCCATGTTAACTCTGTACTTATTAGTCTGTGTGAGTGAGAGAAGACACTGTTGTATGGCCTTTGTGTGTGTGTGTGTGTGTGTGTGTGTGCTTTAGCAAAACAAGGCTGGTAACATTTAAGTGCCCGCACGGTACAGTCCCTCACATCCAACACCTTCTGTTGGGAAAAGCAGACAAACACAAACACACACACACACACACACACACACACACACACACACACACACACACAGTAAAATAAAACCCACCAGGATATATGGTTGTTGGTTACATTAATCTGTGTGTCTACCATTCACTGTGTTTTCCTCATCAGCAGTGCAGGAACCCAGAGCCAGGGTAATTAGTCCCGGCGTCCAAGGTGAGGGTAACCAGCCTCGTTGGCCCCTGAGTGGCATTATGTCAACAATAATCCTCTCCCTCCCTTCGGGTGTAAACCTTTAACGGCCTCAACCGACTGGATCACCGTAACCCGCTGGACCACCAGGCATTGTTTGGTTAAATGGTTGTAGGGAATAGGTTGGAATGTCACCCTCTGTAGAATCACCTGAAGGCAGTACTGCATCTTGTGAGTGGATGGAAGGCTTACTCTCCTACCATAACTTATGAATAATAATAATAATAATAATAATAATAATAATAATTATTATTATTATCAAAACTTTCCACATCCATGTGGGAAGTTTTCTTGTATTTACCACTTATTATTATTATTATTATTATTATTATTATTATCTCGTTTCCATGGTAACATCAGTGAGGTTTGAACATTCAATGGAGCATCTACTTACTACAAAAGAAACTCTCACGTGTTGTTTTCAACTTTGCTTCCGCACAATAGAAGCATCGCATCGCACGAATCAAGTAGAATATTCACAACCGTGGAGTAGTTTCAACAAACTACGGCAAGTTGTCGGCCATAAATCGCATGATGAAAGTAAGAAACAGGGCGTTTCCCCTGGATGATTTCTCCCGGGATGGTTTTCGGCTATTGATTAAATTTGGATTTGCCCATTGAGTATTGTGGAACACACATCATGAAGGAAAGAAACAAAAGTTTTTAATAGAGCTCAGGGTTTATTTGAGCAACACAGGTTCCAACTGTACGCGAGTGCTGGTGTAAAGCGAGGTGTCACAGCATGCAGCAGACACACAGTGCTAAGTTGTAAAGTCTCCTCTGCCTACCTGCCACGTCGACTTGCTTATTGATGAGATGATAACAGCCAGAAATGAGGTGCTTCCTCTTGGTGATTTCACCATTAAAACATGTTAAAACGTTAATGTAAAATTATAGTCGGAATATCCGATATTTTATCACTAGAGCTGATGACAAAAAACACAGTGTTTTGACGATTTTTTAAAAATTTGATTTCGTAACTGAAGCGTCCAGTGATTAGAGCAAAGCACTCCCTTGGAAAACTCTAGAGTCCAAGGGGTTCCTATGCTTTATGGGTGAGTTTTTAGTTAACTGCAAAATTTATTGAATGATTGTATCACAAGGAGAAAGAATTTCAGCTCTGCGTCACACAGGAGTAAAGTTATTAACTTCTGCTTAGCGTGACGGTCGGGTCCGGCTCTGTCGGGTCGGGTCCGGCTGGTCGGGATGGGTCAGGCCCAGTCGGGTCCAGCAGCTCATTTCCAAACTTAACTAAGAGTAAACATCGCCACCTAAGTGAACACTCTGTTACTGCCCTTCTCTAAAACACTGGGTCATTTATAGATTATTTAACACTACCCTCTACCAAAACGCTCCATTGCTGCCAGTCACGTCAACACTGATTAATATACAGTATCATAAATATGTTTCTCTCCACTACCCGTTCAGCTGCAGCAACTTCCACACCACCAAACATAACTGTTGTTGCCAGTGACACCACATTGTTGTTATGAAGAACTCAACATTCTGTGGAGTTTGTACTGATATTGTAGATATTATTTCTTTTTAAGGGGGTTGAAGATCTAGAAGGCTGACATTCCAAGGCCAGTCGAGATAGCGACTTGAAATTTTTAGGAGTGATGTATCTTGGTTGCAGGCTTGTTTTTGCAGTTTTTTTTCCCTAGCACTAGTGCTGCCCTAACGCCCTCTATGTGTTTTTTTCCTCTCCTGAGCTGCAAAAACTACTGAATCGATTCATCCGATATATTACCAGTGTCGGGAATCGAACCCGGGACTCTCAGGTGAAAGCCAGGCAATATACCACTACACCACCAGGTAAAAATTATCTCCTAATGTCAGTCTTGCAACCAATGACCCTCCGTCCCCACTGTGGGCATGAGAAGTCTGAGATAACCCCCTGGCTCTCGGGCAAGTAGATGCTTTTAATCTATCCCAAGCACCTACGGCAAGTCAGAATGAAGAGAGAAACCTGTACTGTACACAGGAAAAATCATCCAATATATTACCACTGTACCGGGAATCAAACCCGGGACTCTCAGGTAACAGCCAGGCAGCCTACTTTTACCTGGTCGTGGTGTAGTGGTATGCTGCCTGGCTCTCACCTGAGAGTCTCGAGTTCGATTCCCGGTATAGTGGTAATATAGTGGATGATTTTTCCTGTGTACAGTACAGGTTTCTCTCTTCTTACTGAATCTATTTCTTTTCAAATGTTCTAGTAGGCTGTCGTCAACATATACTATAAAAAAAAAAAAAAACTCATACCAATTAATCTGGCCAGGCATGTATGGCAACACTGTTCCTTCCGAGATTCTGATTGGCTAGAGGTGTTTGTTCGATTTCATTGTTGCTTAAACCGATATTCCTTTTAATATCAGATGTGATACTGAGTTTGTCGACAATACAATCGTGAAAAACAATAAGAAATCCGTTATATACTTAACAACAATGAAATTTTCGTAGGAAGATAGAGATATGAGTCAACAAAGTATTATAACAGTCCAAGTCAAGGTCAGCATTCGAACAATTCCTTTGAATCTCCGACACTCCTTAATATAACAGAAAATTAAGGAAATCTGCTTAATCTAAGCATTGGTATAACACACATTTAAATTTTAAGATCAGTCCGTACTGTGACACTAGAGGATATATAATGAAAGTCTTCCTTTAGCCGACTTTGATTTTTGCAATTTTTTCAAACCTCCCTCCCCGCAGAACTCGTGTTTTCATTAGAATTTTTAATTACTCAAAGTTGTGGCACGATTTAAGGGTGCGGACTGATCTTAAAATTTAAATGTGTGTTATACAAATGCTCGAATGCCGACCTTGACTTGGACTGTTATAATACTTTGTTGACTCATATCTCTATATTCCTACGAAAATTTCATTGTTGTTAAGTATATAACGGATTTCTTATTGCTTTTGACGATTGTATTGTCGACAAATTCATTATCACATCTGATAATAAAGAAAGTATCGGTTTATGCAACAACGATATCGAACAAACACCTCCCGCCAATCAGAATCTCGGCAGGAACAGTGTTGCCATACATGCCTGGCCAGATTAATTGGTAGGAGGTATAGTGCACCTGAGTATTACTGATACTGAGATCCAACAAATATTTTCGAAGTACTGATGAAAATTAAAATGGCCGCCTCATGCCTGAAAGTGCTGAATCGGAAAGTGTTTGGCCAATTTTGATCAAACTCGTTGGAAATGTAGTGAGTAATGAGTGAACATGATTTGCATAGTATGAATGACCTTGACATTGATCTCAAGGTCACTGGTCAAAGTTCGCAAAAAATTTTGAGTCATATCAGAAGTCGTTAAATATTAGGTCTACAGCGATAAGAAAAGTATTTTCATCTGGAATGTGAAGTTCTTTGAATACCGCTTCAGCAGATTTATAGTTCTAGTTATTATTGTTGCTGTTGTTTTTATTGCTATTATAGCTGTAATATGAACAACAATAAAAACATCAGCAGGAAGAACAGCTGTTACTACAACAACAGCAGTAAAGAAATAATAATACAACGAACAACAAATATCCTGGTTCCTACCGCCTCCTTCCCCCCCAGAGCAGAGCAGTCAGACTCAACAGACAGGTTATTTGGCATCCAAGCAACAGTGTACAAAAATATACCAGATGTAAATGACTGGTTCACGGTAGGCAATATTTGAGGTAATGCAGAGAGAGAGAGAGAGAGAGAGAGAGAGAGAGAGAGAGTTTCATCAAGGAAATACACATCAAAGTAGGAAAGAGAGAAAGGATAATTAACCAGTTGCATATATACACAAATTACACACATCTTCTGGTGCTGTCCAGGTGGTTTGGTCCTAATCCAGACACAGTGTTACTCACTAATGATACACTTTTGAGCACACGGTTGATTTGTGTTAATTATTCGATGATTTACTTGTATGACTTCTAACCAATGCAACATCTCTCTCTCTCTCTCTCTCTGTTAAAGCGCCCCCTTAATAGGATACCTTAAGTGAGCCATTTAATCCCATCAGTACGCTGTCAGTTTTCTGTCTTGGCAAAAGGTAGCCGACTTTATTTAATCTACGTAAATCTCAAGACAATATGAGGGTTGGAAATAATCTTTATCTCATCAGAATCAAAACGTTAGTGTATATTTGGCTGTCTCAAATGACAACAACAGGCTCCTTTAACCCTTGTCAGAGGTAGAGTGTAGTTTTTTTTTTTTTTTTCTGGTTAATGAAGTTTTTTAATCACAGGGAAGATGGCTGTTATTTAAAATCAGTTTAGTCACCATCAACCTTTATCAATATAACCCATGTTGTCATCACCGTCTTTTCATCACCATCATCAAATCCATGTCATACACTCAAGGGCTTCTCCCCTCCTACCCACTCTGAATGGAACAGTTGTCGTCATGACCAGCATCACTGTTATCATTTTTAAAACTTCCCACACCCCTGTGGCAAGTTTCCTTATAATTAGCTTACCTACCTTAAAAATGCAATATTTCAAAGGCTATTTGGCCTACAGCATTCAAATTTTGCCAATTTAATCGCACAGCCGTCCGCTTCCTTTGGTCAAATATGGTGGGCTGTCAACTGGATCTCCAGATATTATTAGCAACACAGGAAAGTGAATCAGTCACGTTATCTCCTAAACCCTTAAGCTGGGAAGCTGAAATTTTACTACGAAATAGCCTTAAGGTGGACGCAGTGGAGAAAGGAGTATGATTCCAAACGGCTGGTTATTGTCTGAGGTTGCCTGAGGTAAAATACTGGGTTCGGATGCTCTGGATGTCGCCTAATATTCCATGAAGGATTAAAGCTAGACACACCAAACTTTGTAGACTTATAGACTGTGGTGACCTAAGGTGACATGTACAAGATCAGTGACCTTAGCCTCAGGGTTTCTTTTAGCTCGACGTCAGGTAGGCAATGGCTGTCTGAAGTTTTTCTTTACCAAAATTGTTCTTGAACAACTTTACGATGTTGTAGTTATCGTCATTACCGTCATCACTCACCTGACGGAACTGGGACATTCCCTTTTTCAATACTAGGTCGTGGATGCATGAAATTCAATAAGCCTGGTTACTGACGAAATCAATTTACCAACGTGAGTGCACTAAGCCAGCTGAAGCGAGTCAGAGATCTTCGTCGTGTTAGATTTATCTCACTTTATGACCTTAAAGTTGCATATTACAGGTGCTGAGGGACAACTGACCCATAGGGCCGAGGAATATCATTTATTGTCAAAGGAGAAGTGACCCGCCACTACCCAGTTCTTCAAGCATGGATGCAGATGTGGAAAGCTCTTCAAGTGTAAAAAGAAGTGCATGTGATATTTTTAGCTGCGGCGAAGCCTACAGTTCTATAAGTGGTATATTTGTTGGATTTTTTTTTCTCTCTCTCTCTCTTCAAGGAAAGTTCGATTATCTGCTCTTGGAGAGTTTAGAGCCATTTTCTAATGAGATATAAAGTTGCTTAGCTTGAAAATTTTAGTTGATTTAACGTGTACGCTGTTATGTCACCCGACACATCAGCTGACTATTAGATAATTTTCAATTTCAGCTATATGGAGGCATTATAGCGACTTTCTTCTGTAGTACGAAGTTATTCAGCTCTGAATTTTGAGTTCATTTGGCTTGTTACTTGTTCTATCAACTGGCGCACCAGCTGATTATTTGGTTGTTTTCGCAATAAAGAAGCATTTTATTAAAATAATTTCACATATTCAACGAGTTTCAAAGTTTTTTTTATTCTTATTTGCTGCAATAGTTTGTCAGTAGATCTATGAAGATGGTCTCTTCTTGTTAATGAAGAAGTTTGTTTAGAGGCAGCAGAGTCGGAATTGAAAACACATTATCATTGTGGTGGGATTACAGGAGATGGTTTATAGTCTTTTTACTGTGATGGATATCCCATACGTTACCTGAGTCGTCTGGTGATTGAAAGAATGATATGTAAAAGGTGTAAATATTAGGATGGAACTAAGGGAGATTGCTTCTAATGGCTTCACTACGAGGGATCTCTCTCAACATTTTTTTTTTTTTTTACTAATGAATGGAGGGAGGAAAAGCAAAGGAAAAAAAAAAAAGTCCATGTGCCTAAAGGCATCCTCCATTCATAATATATTTATAACAATTAGATTTAAGTTCATGTGGATGAAATGTATCTGGGAAGCAACTCCCAGGAAGTGAATTTCAGAGAGTAGTAGTTCTGGAGATAAATGAATTTTGATAAGCAGAGGTTCTGCATTGCAGGGGAGAGAGTGTGAGTTCATGGGCGCTCCCAGCTGCCCGAGTATTTCGGGAGAAAATGTCAAGGGGAGGCACAATTGAAGCCAGTTCGTCAGAGCACTTACGGTAAAAATATCGATAAAATAGTGCTAAAGAAGCAACATCTCTACGTACTAATAATGGAGGAAGGTCCTGCGTGATGGCAGGATTTTTGATTAATCTAATGGCTTTATTTTGAATTTTGTCCAACTGCCTCAATGCAACCGCTCCACATCCACTCCACAGTGGTGAACAGTATTCAGTCTGAGAACGCACATGACTTTTGTGTATTGTGGCCATCTGCTCGTCAGTGAAGAACTCACGAACTCTGTACATAAGTCCCAATTTTTTAGAAGCACTTTTAACAAGGGATTTAACATAAGCTGTCCAGCTTAGAATGAGGTTTAGAGTAACACGTAGGATATCAATTGTAGTGGACATGGGAATACTGACATCATTTAAAATAATGTGAGTATGAGGGATTCTTTCTGTTAGAGAAATTAATGTATTTAGTTTTCTGAGCATTAAATGAGACCAGATTTTTTTGTCCCCATTGATTACTTTTAGAAAGGTCCTGGTTCAGAGAAATTGCTGTGTTTATTTGGGAATTTATAATATCAAATTGTGTAAAGGAGGTACTAAATGTGAAAGAACTATGAAGGGTCGAGTCATCAGCGTAAGAGTGTATTGGGTTGTGCGTGACAGATAGGAGGTCATTTATATGTATTAGAAAGAGGGTTGGCGCCAAAACTGATCCCTGGGGTACGCCAGCATTTATGGAATGAAACTGAGAATATATTCCATCTACCATGACCCGTAATTTTCTATTATGAAGATAAGAAGAAATTAGAGGAACCAGTGATGCAAGGCCATAGTGTGACATCTTAGACAATAAGGCCTGGTGCCATACTTTGTCATATGCTTTTGAAATATCTAGTGCTATTGTGTGTGTTTCACCATGTTGGTCTATTGTTTTGTTAATCTGATGGGTAAGAAGGCAAAGAATGTCTACAGTTGAATGTTCTTGTCTAAATCCATACTGGCGATCACTGATTAATTTATTGATTTCTAGATGCTTGATTATGTGTTCGTTAATTAGTGTCTCAAAAACTTTACCGAGAATGGAAGTTATTGCAACTGGTCTATAGTTTGATGGATCAGAAGTTGCCCCCTTTTTAGGAACAGGATGGATATTTGCTTCTTTCCAAAAGGCTGGAAAACTTGAGGTACGGATGCATAAGCAGAAAAATTTTGTTAGTACGTAAGCCAACACTGAGGAGCAATTTTTAAGAATTATTGAAGGAATTTCATCTGGACCAGTAGCTTTGTCTGCTGAGATATTCTGTAATACAGCTTGTACGTGTCTGGTGTGAATCATGAAAGGAGGTATTTGAGGGGAATCAAAAAATCAAGTACAGGAATATTGTGATTTTCAGCATTTAGGGTTGAGTTTGTTGAAAAAATGTCAACAAGAAGGTTGGCTTTTCCACGTGAAAAATCGCCTGATTGTAACAGGAAAATAACAAGACGATATTGTACTGAAGGGGAAAGTGCATTTTACTTGTAGCTCCTTCAGTGCGAGGAATTTCCCCAAAGTAAAATCATCAAGAATTAAAACATTTAAAAAAGTGAGAGAGAGAGAGAGAGAGAGAGAGAGAGAGAGACTCGGAGTGTTGGCAGCAGTGATGTTTCTTGACCCAACAGATCTGGTAGTAGTTATTAACGCCATTGCAGAGTTGAGAGGTACTTCACGTCCCTACACATGTACCGTTGCGGACGGAAGTATCGTTCTACTCTTTTATATGATAATTATTTACCTCTTGCATAGCATGTTGAATAATAGTGTGTTGTGACTGAATATGTCATTCGAAAGTCAGTGTTCATTGCATTTCAATATACTATGATGAATTTCATCAGCACATAGAGTGGTTCTTTTACTGGGTTCCAATATATATATATATATATATATATATATATATATATAGTGTGTGTGTGTTCCCTTTTATTTTATTTATTTATTTATTTATTTTATTGAGGAGTGATGCCATTTTAGCTCCGAATGAAATTAGTCATCGCCAAAGGATTCAGGCGAGGTATACAAAAAACACCGAAAAGCGTGGCAGGTGGACAGCAAGAATTGCTGCAGGATGGACGCTGGTAACTCCGTCAGAGCGGTCACCACAACACATGAAAACTGGGCTGTGTACTTTATGGACCAGCGTAGACGGTGGCTCAATCGGTAGAGAGGTGGCCTGCAGTTCTAACGGACCCGGGTTCAAATCCTAGTGGGTCAGGGAACAGTTTAAGGATATGAATTTCATAAAAGTCAGACTTTACTGATCTACCAGAAGACCCGCCTACATGTAAAAATATCCCCGCTAGTACCAATACACCAGTCCTGTATGAGACAGCCCTAGCATGTATTCAATATGAACAGTGGGTGTTAGCGCCGAAGTGGTGACATGTAGAGGTGTGCGGTACGTGGGAGGACTACTGGGCCTTGAAAGCAGGCTGTGAAGCCTATGCCCAGAGTCGGACACATAAAAGAAAAAAAAAACTATACCTGCCTCTGTACTTGAGCCAACACTGTGCAAAATCATAATTTGTGGAATGTAAAATTTACACACACACACACACACACACACACACACACACACACACACACACACACACACACACACACACACAAAAGCAAGATCGTGCCAATGTAGGTCAGGAAACGTTCGGATATTTGAAATTCATTAAACAGTCTTAACTGATCATCCAGAAATACCCACCGAAATGTCATAAAACACTATTACCTTCACACCAGTTTACAGTGAGAGAGCCCTAGCATTAACGCAGCAATGGTCTCAAAAAGGTCTGTGGCATGCAGGAGTGAAGGGTCTCAGGGAAAGGACTATCAAATCTGTGGCCAGAGTCATGCATAGAATGTTATAAGAAATATTATTATTTACGATAAAATTGGTTCTGTAATTTTTAGGAAACTGGGAAATCAATTTTATAGACAGCAATGACACTTTGACATTTTTTTCTGTATTATAATGTTAAAAAAAGAAAAAGTAACAAAATATATCAAAAGGATGGCTCATTATACTAGCTTCCCGTTACAGTATTTTCTTGTCATAAATAGCTGCCTTTATGTTCTCCATTTTTCATTTAGCTTGTCAACCTTTGCAGTGCGATGCTGCTGCCCTGCACTACCCTGCCCTTTCCTGCTCTGCCTTGCACTGCCCTACCTTTCCCTTAATCATATCTTCCCATTTTTCTGCTCGTTGCCTCTTTCTTATACTATTTATTTTTTCCCTTTCCCACTTGCCCTGCCCTACACTGTCCTGCCTTTCCGTGCCTTGCCTGCCTGGTCTGGGTATTATCGAGGCATTGGCAATAAGCTCTCAATGGCACTGGAAGGTATAAATCGCTAAGCCAGGCACAGCTTTCAGTCCGCTTCGTTATCTCTCTCCCCTCCCCCCAGCCCCGAAATCTCTCTGCACTCATTTTTCCATCCTCCCTCTCTTGTTCTTTTTCTACTCTCCTCAGTTTCTCCTTTCCCACCTCCTCTCTCCCGCACTACCATTCATCTCTTCTTCACCCACCACTCTCCTCATCCCCCCACTCTCCCATCCCCCCCCCTTTTTCTTCACCTACTCCCTCCCATTTCTCTTTCACCCTTACCCAACGTCTGTGCACCACTATCTCTCTCCCTCGTTCCTCCCTGCCGTTTGTTACCCTCTTCTCGCTTCTCCCTCCCCCTTGCTGATGAGTTCCCTTCAGCCCCTTCACAGTGCTCACCCAACTCCTTCCCCTTCTCCCTCACCACACCCTCTACCCATCCTTCTCATGTGCCTCCTCCTCTCACACCTTGGCATCCTCTTTCCCTCCTCATAATTCTCAACCAGTTCCAGTCCCTCTCCTTTATCTCCCTCTCCCATTCTTACCCCTTCTCTCCCCTCTCTTCCCGTCCTCTTCCTCTTCTTACTCCTCTCTTCCATTTCTCCTTCTCCCCTTCCACTTCTTCCACGTTCTCATCTCTTGCCATCCCTCTCTCCCTCCCCCACCATTCATCACTAATCCCACCCGATCCTGTTCATGTATTACACTGACACCAGAATGTTACAAACTAGTGTGGTTGAGTGGAAGAGGCCTATTCTGTGAGAAATTCGGTTCGGGGTCAGGACCTGTGAAAGTTACCTTGGTTTATCTTGGAATTGCTTTCTCAGTTATTTCACCATCCTTTCG
>NC_137062.1:16116690-16194190 GCF_032717465.1 Coenobita brevimanus | reverse complement strand
TCTCTCTCTCTCTCTCTCTCTCTCTCTCTCAATACAAACTTGTGCTTTTTTGCGGGTGATATGATCTCCACAACTAACATCGACTTGTCTTCCATTGCATGAGAAGGCAAATTCTCGACTGCAGTTGCCGAAGTCTCTATATTAAGAGGTGGCATCGTCTTCTAGCGGCAGAATGACATCCACTTCTGTTTACAGGTGTCGTCGAGTTCTTTCTGCAAGTGACATGGACTTCTCCCTGCTGGTGACGCTGACAACTATCCGCAAACAACTTCAACTTCTCTCTGCACTTGATATCGGCTTCTTTCAACTAGGGACGTCAAGTACTTGCTGCCGATGACGTAGTGTTTACTTTTCATATATCGTTGTGTCTTTCTGTAAGTGACATCGACTTCTACCTATAGGTGACGTCTCCTTCTCTCGAGACTAGGAGTCGACATCTCTATGCACTTAACTTCGACGTCTCTCCAGGTGACGCCGGTTATATAAGCAAGTTACACAGACTTCTCTACGTTGGTAACGTTAACAGTTCTCAGGAGACGGTGTGACCTTCTTTCTGAAAGGAAAGTCGACTTGCTTCTGCAGGTGACATGCGACATAGAAATCTATCTGAAGCTAATATCAACATATCAAAACAGGTGACACATAATTCAATATTTTGTGGTAAGTTCTACTTCTCTCTCTTCACTAACGACAAGTTTCTCTCTCTCTCTCTCTCTCAATTATCAACTTCTGTTTGTTTGCTGGTGACATGATCTTTACCTCTCACATCGACTTGTCTTCCATTGCAAGTGACGGTAAATTCTTGTCTGTCGTTGTCTAAGAAAGCAACTTCTGAGGTGGCATCGTCTTCTAATAGCAGATGTCATCCGCATCTGTTTGCAGTTGACGTAGAATTCTTTCTGCAATTGATATATACCTAGTCTTGCTGGTGACGCTGACAACTATTCGTAGGCAACTCCAGTTTCCTTTTGCAGTTGACATCGGCTTCTTTCTGCAAGGGACGTCAACTACTCTGCGCATATGACGTCGGCATCTGTCTTCATATATCGTCGGTTCTCTCTCCAGGCGACGTCGGCTAATGTCTACAAGTAAAATCGCCTTCTCTTGGGGGGAGGCGTCGACATTTCCCTTCACGTGACATCGATTTCTCTCCAAGTATCCCTGACATTTGTCCACAAGATACACAGACTTCGCTAGGCAGGTAGCGTTTACAGCTCTCAATCGGCGGTGTGGCCTTCCTACAAGGAATGTCAATTTCTTCCTCCAGGTGATGCAGAAATATATTTGCACGTGATATTGAACATATCACAACAGATGACACATAATTCGATATTTTCTGGTAAGTCTGAATTCTCTCTTTTCATTATGCTTATAGTTTTTTTTTTCTCTGTGTGTGTGTGTGTGTGTGTGTATATATATAATATATATATATATATATATATATATATATATATATATATATATATATATATATATATATATATATATATATATATATATATATATATACGTATGTATGTATATGTTTGTGTGTGTGTGTGTATTTATCTATTTTTCTATAACTTTGTAATCAAGTTCTCTCTCTTTTCATGGCACTTCTGCTTTTCTTTCCTAACAGGTGTCATGTCATAAATATTACAGGAATAATCAACATCTTCCTTGAAGGTGGTACCCACAACAACTTCTCTTTCCCTGTGACACTGATTTCTTGATGCTAGTTATGTCCACTTCATTCCGAATGTGATGTCGACTCTCTCTACCTGTGACGTCGACCTCTTTCTGAAAGTGACGAGAAATCTATTTGCAGGTGACCTCGACATATCATGACAGGGGAAACAGAGGACAAAATATCCTGGTAATGTTGCCTTCCTTAATTTCTTTTACAGTTAGTCTCTCTCTCTCTCTCTCTCTCTCTCTCTCTCTCTCTCTCTCTCATTAGGTGTTTCTGTTTTTTTGCGGTTGATATTGTCTTTGCCGCTTAAAACGATTTCTCCTCGATTGCAAATGACGGCAAGTTCTTCTGCAAAGTTGCCAAAGACTCTGACTTCTGAGGAGAAATTGTCTTCTAATCGCAGAAGGCATCTGCTTCTGTTTGCAGGCGACGTGCAATTCTTTCACAGTTGATATCGACTTCTCTCTGATGGTGACTCAACAACAGTCCGCTATCAATTTCACCTTATTTCAACAGCTGACATCGGCCTACCTCTACAAAGGACGTCAACGTCTCTCTGTGTCTGACGTTGGTTTCTCTCTCCATACATCAACTGTTGTCTACATGTGCCTTCGCCTGCTCCCAAGACGAGACGGCGACATCTCTCGAGACGAGACGGCGCTCTTCTCTCGAGACGAGACGGAGACATCTAGGTAACAACGACTCCTCTCTGCAAGTGTCATAAACTTCTCTACGCATGTAACGTTAACAGCTCTAAAGACACGCTGTGACCTTCTTCCTGCAAGGAATGTTGACATCTTTCTGCAGGTGATGCAGATATCTATTTCCGGTAATATTAACAAATCACAACAGGTGACACATGATTCATTATTTTCAGGTAAGTTTGACTACTCTCTTTTTATTGAAGACGAGTTTCTCTGCCTTGCTGTTACTCTCTCTCTCTCTCTCTCTCTCTCTCTCTCTCTCTCTCAGTATCGACTTATATTTCTTTGCAGGTGACATAATCTTTACCGCTCACATCGAGTTGTCTTCCGTTTGCAAGTGACGGAAAATTCTTTTCTAGAGTTGTCAAAATCTAAGTCTTTTGAGGTGGCATCGCCATCTAATCGTAGATGGCATCCGCTTCTGTGTGCGGGTGAAGTCGCGTACTCTTAACAAGTGACTTCTGTTTCTCTCTGCTGGTCGCTTACGACATCGACCTCTCTTTGCAGGTGATGCGCAGTAGTCACTGCAAATACAGTGTCATAGACTACTTCCTGCAGGTGACTTCGACTTCTCTCTGCAGGTGACATCTCATTTTATCTGAAAGTGAAGACGACTTTTGTCTGCCTGCTCACTACAAGTGACATCACTCTTTCTCTGCAGGTGATGCTGACTATTCTCTGCAGGTGATGCTGACTATTCTCTGCAGGTGATGCTGACTATTCTCTGCAGGTGATGCTGACTATTATCTGCGGGTGATGCTGACTATTCTCTGCAGGTGATGCTGACTATTATCTGCGGGTGATACTGACTATTCTCTGCAGGTGATGTTGACTATTCTCTGCAGGTGATGCTGACTATTCTCTGCAGGTGATGTTGACTATTCTCTGCAGGTGATGCTGACTATTCTCTGCAGGTGATGTTGACTATTCTCTGCAGGTGATGCTGACTATTCTCTGCAGGTGATGTTGACTATTCTCTGCAGGTGATGTTGACTATTCTCTGCAGGTGATGCTGACTATTCTCTGCAGGTGATGCTGACTATTCTCTGCAGGCGACGCCGACTAGTCTCTGCATGCTGACTACTCTCTGCAGGTGACGCTGACCACTCTGCAGAGGTATTGTCAACTTATCTCTACAGGTGACGTGGGCGTCTTTCTGCGAGAAACGTCGACATCTTTTTATGGGGATCACTCTTATCACCAACATCATCATCATCACTATTATCATCGTAACTATTAGTATTATTGTTACTACTACTGCTACTACTACTACGACTACTACTAGGCTACTGCTACTTCTGTTATTATTATTATTATTATTATTATTATTATTATTATTATTACTATTATTATTATTATCATCATTATTGTTATTTTTATTATTATTATTGTTATTATTATAATAATAGTTATTATTATTATTATTATTATTATTATTATGTATTAATTTTATTATTATATATTTTATTATTATTATTATTATTATTATTATTATTATTATTATTATTATTATTATTGTTATTATTATTATCATTAATTCTATTATTTATTATTATCATTAGTAGTAGTAGTAGTAGTAGTAATTATATTAATATTTATTTTATTATTATTATTATTATTATTAATATTATTATTATTATTATTGTTATTATTGTTATTATTATTATTATTATTGTTATTCTTACTATTATTATTGTGGTAGGTGGGGGCGCTCACCATCCACTCACTCGATGTAGTGCTGCTGTCGGGTGTCTGCCCTTTCCTCTCCTCCATCTTTCTTTCCTTCCATCCTCTTCTGTCTTTCTTTCCTTCATTCTTTCCTTGTCCTTCTGCTTACGGGTAACTTTACGCTCCCTCTTCTGTCTTTCTTTCCTTCATTTTTTCCTCTTCCTTCTGCCTGTGAGTGACTCTACACTGAGTGACAAGCCAGATGGCTTCCTGTACACCAGGAAACCATTTACTACGCTGGGTGGTAACCATATAACCAAATTTTGGCGCCTGGTGGTTTAGAGAGTAATTATTGCGCTCCAATCGGATTGAGCTGGTGAAAGTTTATATCCAAGGGATGGTTAGGGTTGATTACTCATGTAATGCCACTCAGGGATAAGTGAGGCTAGTCACTCTCATCTTAAATGCCGGGACCAACTGCTTAGCCCCGGTGTCGTATGCACGGAGTGACTTATGCTGAAAGTCACCGTTCTGCTCAGTGCGCATTCGTCAAGTGGCCGTTTAGCTTCGATTTTGAAAGTATCTACATGTTATCTCAAATTTTGTGCCATTTATCAACAACATTGTATGAAATACATGTGTCAGCAAGATAGCTGGATGTCTTATCGACCTGTTGGTAACTATAGGTCGATATATGGATATATATAAATAAAGATATATATGTATGTTACGGGCAGATTGTGAAATTAGTCATTTCGTGAATTAAAATTAGTTTAATTTAGGTTTATTTAGGTTAGGTTGATCTACGATAAGGTTAGGTTAAGTTTAGGTTAGGTTTGGTTAGGTTAGGTTAATTTAGGCTTAATAGAGAAGGGAATGGTAACTTCCAGCATAAAGTCACTCCGTGCATATGACACCGGAAGTACGAACGGCTGTCAACCCAGTTGGAAAAAAGAAACCTTGACCTGCATTTTCTTTTATGTTGCAAGACTTACAGTGTGTTTCCCAACTTTCTTAGGTTCATGCTGTACCGGAAAACTCTTTGTAACTCAGAGCTGTATAAATCTTGGCAAGATATGTTACTTAACACTGAAATGAGAACTAAAGAAAAAGAAGTTAGGGTCCTTAAAGTTTCACTTAGTCATGTAAATCCTTAAGCTCCATGGTGTCACGTTTAGACTTCTACTGTTTAAAGTATTTTGTTAACAGAAAAGCAAATAGAGTACGTACAAATATTGGCAAAGTTCATGGAAAGAAATTACTTCGGCTTGGGGCTAAATCTGAGCTAAAATCATGTGATCCTCAAAAAGTTATATTCAATTACTCCAATGTAGAATTATCCAGTCGTGAGTCCTTTCTGTTATCTTTCGGTTTAGAATTTAACCTACCTGTGTTTCGGCCTAACTTTTATAAGTACTTCACTGCTTTTGAGAGTATGATACAAACACTTAGAGAATGTAAGCTCACTGAAGGGCATAGCTTCAATTCAGGTATTCAGTGTGATCGCAATATAGCATGTAAAGAATACTATGGGTTTAAAAGTTCTAAAGTATATTCACCTATTTTCACAAAGAAAGATTTTAACATTTTGAAAGACTTGAGTAAGAATGAGAAGTTGGTTGTTTGTCGTCCACATAAAGGAAGAGGGGTTGTGCTACTCAATAAAGTTGATTACATAGCGAAAATGCACGATATTTTGAAGGACTCCACTAAGATCATTAAAGTTATTCATGCTGATTTAATAAAACTGAACATGAAAATAGAGGATAAGGTAGACAGGTTATTAAAATCTATGGTTATAAAAGGAACCGTTTCAAAGGAATATTCAGTCTTTAAAACCTAGTGGCTCATCACCAGCTATTCTGTATGGATTACCTAAAGTTCACAAACAGTCCATACCTCTTAGACCAGTCATGACTGCATTTAAAACTGCCCCCTTTAAATTAGCTAAGTTTTTAGTTCCCATCCTTTCGGATTTAACAACCAGTGAATATATGGTTAAAAAATTCATATGAGCTCTTTAACTTTCTCTCTGGATTCGGACTACCAACCTCCTCCTACATGTGTAGCTTTGATGTCACCTCATTGTTTACAAATGTTCCCTTGGATGAAACTATTGAGTTATGTGTAAATTCATTATTTAATGATATGGACAAAGTCATGGGTATGAGTAAAAAAATCTTTAAAAACCTGATTTCTGTTTGTGTTAAGGACTGCCATTTTATGTTTAATAACGAGGTGAATAAACAGGTAGATGGTGTGGCTATGGGCTCGCCCCTGGGTCCGACTATGGCTAATGTTTTTCTCTGCTTTTGGGAGAAGAAATGGCTGGATAATTATCCTGCATACTTTAAACCCATCCTTTATCGTAGATATGTGGATGACACTACTTATATTTCAGGATGAAAGCCATGCTCCACTTTTTTTAAACTACCTAAATAAACAACATAAGAACATAAAATTTACCATGGAATGTGAAGTTAACGGTAAACTCTCTTTTCTTGATTTATTGATACAGAAGTTAAATGGCACTCTGGTTATGTCTGTATATCGTAAGCCTACTTTCTCGGGTTTGGGTACTAGCTTTTTTAGTTACTGTCCATTTATTTTTAAGTTGAATGCAATTAGAACACTTTTGTATAGAGCTTATAACCTAACTTCCACCTACAACCTATTCCATCAGGAGATTTCATTTCTGAGGATTATTTTTTGCTAACAATGGTTTCAGCACTGCTCTTTTTGATAACTGTGTTAGAAAATTCTTAGCCAAAATTTACAGTCCAAAGCAACCCGTATGTACAGTGAGTAAGGAGGAAATGTATCTTTCTCTACCTTTTCTTGGTACTGTATCAGAAAAGATAGAGAGGGCACTGAAATATAACTTTTCTATTTTCTGTCCTCAAATAAAGTTCCGATTTGTTCATAAGAATGATCTTAACATTCAATCATTTTTTCATTACAAAGACCGACTACCGACTGCCCTCCGCTCGTCAGTCGTTTATGAATACAAGTGCCCTAGTTTTTTTTTTTTTTTTTTTTTTGCGAGGAGTTGCCATACAGGGTATATTGGAAGCACAATAAGAGCTTTCAAGCTAAGGGTTGACGAGTATAGAGGTCAGTCGAGCAGGTCAGGTCTCCCAGTGAGCGACCCTCCTCACTCAGCGGTAAGGGAACATTCATATCATTGTAATACTTATGTTGATCCCAAGAATTTCTGTAAAATAGACACATGTACCAGTATGTATCTAAGAATACTAGAATCCATTCATATTTATAAACGAAAACCCGCCCTAAACAATTGTCTGTCTGCTGTCCCTCTGAATATATTGTGCAGTTAAGTTCCCCCTATAATTTAACACTACGTTTTCTCTTTTATGTAAGTACGATGAGATCATGCTCATATAGTTCTTTTAGGATTTTAAATACCTTGCAGGTCTTTTTTTTTTTTTTTTTTTTCATCTTTTTAGATCCACTGTAGATGACATAGATGAATATGACGAAACGTCTGGACATAATAAATATGCTGTTCGTTGCAACACTGGTATTGCTTTTCCTATATATATATATATATATATATATATATATATATATATATATATATATATATATATATATATATATATATATATAATCTTGTGTCTAGTAGAAAAATTAAAATATGACGATTCATCAGTGATCAAAATCAAGTACGCGTAGTCAATTTCACGTATGATAATAGATGTATTCCTTTGACCCTAAATTACATAAAGGAACGTGTGTAAGCATTCAGTTTTAACACAGGTTGGTTTACGAAAAGCTCACTCCAAAATGCTGACCCGGAAAGAATTACCCATATATTTTAATTATGCTCGCAGATCTGAATGCAAAGTAGTGCATTTATAATTAGTTGTTTTGTCTTGCAGCAGTGTTAACTGATTGACAGAAAGTTCAAGGAGTGTGTATGCAAGAAGAAGTGGGTGTGAGAGCACGGGTAACGTAAACTATGAGTAGATTTTTTTTTTTTTTTTAATGTGAGGAAGAAGGAGCCAAAGGCCACGAGCCTGCAATAACTGTTCCCTTCTACTAAGAAACAAAATACAAGAGAGAGCCAAATTCAAGATCCAATTACTTCGAGATGCCTGGACACACTGCGTTTGAAAGACTGGAGATCAAAGGCAGCAGGAAATACAGACAGAGGGAGATAGTTGCAGAGTTGACCTATTCCATAAATGAAGGACTGGGAGTAACGGTTTACTCTTGCATGAGAGAGTTGGACAGAAAAGGGATGAGAGTTTGCTGCTAGACGGGTCCTACGCACACGTCGTAGAGGTGGAGGAATACATGCAGACAGTTCAGAAGAGCAGTGGCCATTGAAGTAGCGATAGAAAAGAGATAAAGATGCAACAGTGCGGCGAAGAGACAGAGGTTGAAGGGAGTCAGTAAGAGGAGAGTTAATGAGACGAAAAGCCTTTGACTCCACCCTACTGAGCAGAGCTGTATGTGGGGAGCCTCCCCATACATGAGAGTTGTACTCTATGCAGGGGCGGATAAAACCTCTGTATAGTCAACAATTGCGCAGGGGTAAAGAAGGAACGGAGTCGGCTTAGCACACTCAATCTCTTGGAAGCAGATTTTACAAGAGATGTAATATGATCTTTCCAAGATAAGTTCCGAGTAAATGAAACCCCAAGCATGTTCAAGGATGATGCAGGATTAAGCTGAATATTATTAAACATTAGTGGGTATACCTGTGGAAGATTTTGTCAGGTTGATAGGTGTAAGAACTGAGTCTTAGATGCATTAAAGACAACCATATTATTTTTACCCCAGTCAGAGATATGAGCCAAGTCAGACATTAGGTGTGCCATAGCCTCATCCCTTGTTTCTTGAAGTAACTGTTGAGATGGGCGTTGCGAGAACCGAATGGAAAGGTGAAGGGTGGAGTCATCAGCGTATGAGTGGATAGGGTTAGATGTACAGCTTAGAAGATCATTGATGAATAAAAGGAAGAGAGTTGGTGATAGGACAGAGCCCTGAGGAACACCACAGTTGATAGATCTAGGAGAAGAACGATGGCCGTCTACAACAGCGGCTATAGAACGACCAGAAAGGAAGCTAGCGATGAAGGCACAGATAGAAGGATAGAAACCGTAGGAGGGCAGTTTGGAAATTAAAGATTTATGCCAGACTCGATCGAAAGCCTTTGAGATGTCAAGTGCAATAGCAAAGCTTTCGCCAAAGTCCCGAAAGGAGGATGACCAGGAGTCTGAAAGGCAGCTGAGAAGATCGCCAGTGGAGCGTCCCTGACGGAACCCATACTGACGATGAGAAAGAAGGTGGTGATAGGAAAGATGCCTTAAAATTTTCTATTAAGAATTGACTCGAAAACTTTTGAGATACAAGATGTTATAGCAATTGGGTGATAGTTAGAGGGTTGGGAATGGTTACCCTTCTTTGGGACTGGCTGAATGAGATCAAACTTCCAGCAAGAAGGAAAGGTACAAGTAGACAGACAAAGGCGAAAGAGTTTGCCTAGGCAGGGTGTAAGCACAGAAGAACAGTTCTGGAGGACAACAGGAGGGACTCCATCAGGTCCATATGCGTTCTTAATACTGAGGCCTGTGATGGCAGAAAATACGTCAGCTGAAGAAATTTTAATGTCAGCCATGAGGAAGTCAGAGGGGGGAAGTGATGGAGGAACAGCACTGAGAGCTCAAAAGAACCCATGTTTAAATATTAACAGCAGCAGGTTCGGCAGGAAAAGATGGCATACAGGTTAACAAAGACAGTTAACAAACAAGCCAAAACTATTAGTACGTGAATACACAACCATGGAGTGATAACCTAGGTAAAAATTACAATATACGTATAACGTTAACACACAGACGACGACAGGCCTTTGTAAGCTGAATGAAGCTTGTGGTGTTTTAAATAATCACAGTTCAGATTCTGATTATATCCTCCGGCAATCAAAAGACCGTTATTAAGGTTTATAAGAGAAGCTACGCAGAGCAAAATAAAAATGCGTGACTAAACGAAATACAATCATTAACTCTTGATCTGTGAATGTCTGTCTGAATAATTGTCTGTCTGTCTGTCTGTCTGTCTGTCTGTCTCTCTCTCTCTCTCTCTCTCTCTCTCTCTCTCTCTCCAGTTTACCCACAGCTTTTTTCCATCTGGGTCATTGTTTCTGAACAATTATGTCTTTATTCCGTTTCCAGTTACAGATTTCTCACTTCCTAGTTTTTCTACCTATTTTCTCCTCTGTAAACACATCTCTATTTGTTTACTCTATTCCACTGTGTTAATCCCATCATCGTTTACTATCCCAACGTCCACCTTCCAGCCCAGCGTCTCTCTCAGCACACACCATCACCGTTGTTTCATTTTTCTCCTGAACCCATTCAAATGTCACAACCAAACAACCACCATTTTTCTCACGAGCCCCACCACTGTCATTCCAGGGTAATGCAAGCACTGTGTGTGTGTGTGTGTGTGTGTGTGTGTGTGTGTGTGTGTGTGTGTGTGTGTGGAGGGAAGGGCACTGTTAGGGAGATTAAACTCTTCAACCTGAGGTTGTCTATTACCCGGTATATTACTTGTGCATTATTCAGCCAGATTTATTCTCATTACTATATAGGTTTCGAACTGTAGAGAGTCTTTCTAAACTAGGGTCTTTGTAGGCTACACATTGTTATGACACTGGCAGTTCGAAATTAATTGTTTTCCTGCGTTTTATCAGTAAATCCTACCAGAGTATATATGATAATTAGAATTAGGCTAAGATGACAATGCAGATGATGACAAATAGATCACTAACAGGAGTCAATACAGAATACAAGAAGAAGCCCTGCCAAGGCACGGCAAACCCGTACCCAGGAGTCATTTTAGTGCTGACGTAAAAAAAATAAATAAATAAATAAAAATAAAAGAAAACGAGGTTTCTGAGGGAAGAGATAGGGAAAGGAGTGGATGGTAAGGAAGGAAGAATTAACAAGACTGAGAAAAATATAACTGAGAGTATTGTGAAGGCAGGGAAAGGAAGATGTGGTAACTAAGGCTGTAAGGAAAGGAGGAAACAAATGAAACTGGTGGACTTGTGTGAGGTGTAAGTAACAAATTTACCCAACATAATGGTAATGAGAGAGAGAGAGAGAGAGAGAGAGAGAGAGAGAGAGAGAGAGAGAGAAATGTGAATCAGAGGTGGAGGAGGCGGTGTAGGAAGGGTGGAAAATTGAGTCTTGGGCCAGTTAACGGTACAGTCAAGAGGGATTCGATTTTTGGCCTGTTACGAGATTTGGTTCAGGAGTGTGGGAGTGAGGCAGAGGGAGAGAGTAGGGGGGAGAGAGAGAGGTAGAGAGTGGGGAAAAGAGAGAAAAGGGGAAATGAGGAGAGGGAGACGAGGAAAGAGTGAGAACTGAGTGAGGAAGTGAATAACGTACGTGAGGAGAGTAGAAGGAAACGGAAGGCGTGAAATGGTAAAAGCGGGAATACTAGAAAACAAATGGTATGGAGTAATATAGCAGAAGAGCTATCGAATGTGCCGAGAGAGAGAAAGAGAGAGAGAGTATTAAGAATGAGGTTTTGTGAAAGAGATAAAAAAGTAGCAAGGATGAGTCAGATGAATACAGAGGAAAAAACAGTGGGACAGGAGGGTAATTTAGACTAGGGTAGAAGCACCGACGGGAAATTAGTGGTGCTGTGGGACGGAGAAACGGTTGCCTGTGTGGATATAAAAAATACACAGGGAAATGAAGGCGACATACAAAACTGGTTATAGACTGTGGAGAGAGGATAAACGGGAATCAGAGGGAAGAGAGGTATGAAGAAGAGACGGTGAGAAGGGAGAAGGTTTGTGAAAGCGGGAAAACTGAGAGGAGAAGGAATGAGGAAGGCTGAGGGAGATGCAAGGTGATATTATAAAGTGTGAGATAGCCAAGAGTTGGATGGGAGAGACTGATAGGGAAGAATAATGGAAAGAGGGAGAATGTGAAGCAAGGAGAGAGAAAACGTGAAAGGAAGGTCCGGACAGAGGTGAGAAGGTGGAAATGAGAGAGGGGGCTGAAGAAGGAAAGTGAGAGGTTAAACGAAAATCAGGGGTGGGAGGAAGAGAAGCGAGGTAGGAGAGGGAAGAGTTATAGAGGGAAGAAAAGAGTGAAGGAGACATGGCAAAAAAGGGGAGAGTTGAATGAGCACCGTGGTGAGAGAACGAACTGGGAATTGGTAGAGGAATGGAAAGGACTAAAGTGAGAAGACACCATCATCATCGTCATTGTCATCGTTAATATCATTATCAAGATCAATGTATTTTCTTCTCTCTTCTCACCTACCCTCAATCTTCTGTTTCTTTCATCCCCTCTCCTCATCTCTCTCTTCCTCTTCCTCTTTTGTCTGGTCCCAAATTGACTATTACTCAACGGGGGAAAGGAGAAGACTCCCGAGAAATGATACTCGAATATTTCATTCTCCATCCAGTTCATACCTTCTTCTGAGAGGGGAGGAGGTAGAGAAGGTGGAGAATGACTATGCTGCTGCTGCTGCTGCTGCTGCTGATGATGATGATGATGATGATGATGATGGGAGGAGAAGGAGGAGCTGAAAGAGGAGGGGGACGAGGAGGAGGATGTAGAGTAGTTACTGGATGGTGAGATGGAAGATGAAAAGATGGAGGTCACAAACTGGTTGAGAGAAAGAGTGAATAAGATAACGAAATATAGCTCCACGAGGTTCAGTTAAGAGCCAGGTGAACGTAAGTAAGTGGCCAACATTCATGAGGCTGAAACAAGAGAAGTGGACAGTGTCAAATAAATGGATAATACATCGATGGAAATAACGGTTGCACCTTACCGTTATTTACTTGACAGTTAACGGAATTGTGTGTGTGTGTGTGTGTGTGTGTGTGTGTGTGTGTGTGTGTGTGTGTGTGTGTGTGTGTGTGTGTGTGTGTGTGTGTGTGTGTGTGTGTGTGTGTGTGTGTGTGTGTGTGTGTGTGTGTGTGTGTGTCGCAGGATGTACTCTGTGGCAGGTACATGAAAAATGTAACGAGTACAAAATTGACACAACATACTGTATATCGTTCTGTTTCCATTGGTGGCGGCGTTGGTGGTGGGTGACTGGGGTGGTGAAAAAGGAATAAATGGGAAGCCAAAGCACAGTGCTGTAACGTATAAATATGTACATTTGTGAAAATTATTGATAAGAAAAGGATACGTGGGAAGCAAAGATAAAGTGACAGTGTTAAGATCTGCATTACAAGGAAATCTACTGCCAAGAAATTAACAAAAATTAAGGTAGGATGAAGTGTTACAGAGAATATATATATATATATATATATATATATATATATATATATATATATATATATATATATATATATATATATATATATACATTAGAGAAAAGCATTAACAAGAAAGGGATAATTGGTAAAGTGTGAGAGTATAAAACTATACTTCAGAGAAAAGTATTGGCAAGGAAGGGAGAAATATACTACAGTACTTTGGATGTGAAGATCTCCACAGAAACGAGAACTATGAGCAGGAAAGTGTTAATAAAGAAGCCAAAGTGGAGTGTTGCACCGTAAAGAATAATGTACTAAAGAAAACTGTTCTCTGAGATGTTCTAAAAGTCTAGCCAAAGTCTTAAAAGAGCTGTCTTCCCTGTGCCATGCGGCCTTCTGTAGTTATCCTCAATTCTTATGTTTTTTTTTTTTTTAATAATGAATAAAAATGTAAATGAAGTAAAGAAAATCGTTGCAAATGTTAATATCTTCAAGTGCAAAGACATAAACACAAGAGAAATCTAGAAATCATTCAGAGAGTGCATACCAGAGTTATTGCAATTAAATTCATTATTATTATTATTTTTTTTTTTATGCGAGGAAGAAGGAACCAAAGGCCATGAGCACGCAGTAACAGTTCCCTCCAAGAGAAAAACAAAATACAATAGAGAGTCAAATTCAAGATCCGATCATTTTGAGATGCCTGGACACACTACGTTTGAAAGACTGGAGATCATAGGCAGCAGGAAATACAGACAGAGGGAGACAGATCCAGAGCTGACCTGTTGCATAAATGAAAGACTGGGAGTAACGGTTAACTCTTGCATTAGAGAATTGGACAGAAAAGGGATGAGAGTTTGCTGCCAGACGGGTGCTACGCGCCCGTCGTAGAGGTGGAGGAATGCAAGCAGACAGTTCAGAGGAGCAGTGACCATTAAAGTAGCGATAGAAAAGAGATAAAGATGCAACAGTGCGGCGAAGAGACAGAGGTTGAAGGGAGTCAGTAAGACGAGGAGAGTTAATGAGACGAAAAGCCTTTGCCTCCACCCTATTGAGAAGAGCTGTATGTGGGGAGCCTCCCCACACATGAGAGTTGTACTCCACACAGGGGCGGATAAAACCCCTGTATAGAGTCAACAATTGTGCAGGGGTAAAGAAAGAGCGGAGTCGGCTTAGCACACTCAATCTCTTGGAAGCATATTTTACAAGAGATGTAATATGATCTTTCCAAGATAAGTTCCGAGTAAATGAAACCCCAAGCATGTTCAAGGATGATGCAGGATTAAGCTGAATATTATTAAACATTAGTGGGTATACCTGTGGAAGATTTTGTCTGGTTGATAGGTGTAAGAACTGAGTCTTAGATGCATTAAAGACAACCATATTATTTTTACCCCAGTCAGAGATATGAGCCAAGTCAGACATTAGGTGTGCCATAGCCTCATCCCTTGTTTCTTGAAGTAACTGTTGAGATGGGCTGTTGCGGGAACCGAATGGAAAGGTAAAGGGTGGAGTCATCAGCGTATGAGTGGATAGGGTTAGATGTACAGCTTAGAAGATCATTGATGGATAAAAGGAAGAGAGTTGGTGATAGGACAGAGCCCTGAGGAACACCACAGTTGATAGATCTAGGAGAAGAACGATGGCCGTCTACAACAGCGGCTATAGAACGACCAGAAAGGAAGCTAGCGATGAAGGCACAGATAGAAGGATAGAAACCGTAGGAGGGCAGTTTGGAAATTAAAGATTTATGCCAGACTCGATCGAAAGCCTTTGAGATGTCAAGTGCAATGGCAAAGCTTTCGCCAAAGTCCCGAAAGGAGGATGACCAGGAGTCTGAAAGGTAGGTGAGAAGATCGCCGGTGGAGCGTCCCTGACGGAACCCGTACTGACGATCGGAAAGAAGGTTGTGATAGGAAAGATGCCTTAAAATTTTTCTATTAAGAATTGACTCGAAAACTTTTGAAATACAGGACGTTAAAGCAATTGCACGATAGTTGGAGGGTTGGGAGTGGTCACCCTTCTTTGGGACTGGCTGAATGAGAGCAAACTTCCAGCAAGAAGGAAAGGTACAAGTTGACAGACAAAGGCGAAATAGTTTGCCTAGGCAGGGTGTAAGCACAGAAGCACAGTTCTTGAGAACAACAGGAGGGACCCCATCAGGCCCATATTTACTAACGTATTGCCGTTTCCTTCCAGATGAATACGTTTATGATCTCGCATTGTCATTCTACGGCGTTAGTCTGTTTGTCTGCCTTGTTACACTTTTTCAGAGAAGGTATACCTCCGCCAACACCAAGATAATTTATAATTCATTTCCGTATTGGAATCCGGATCCATCTAATAATCTGAACGAGGTTTCATTGATCCACTGCCTGCTTAGTCAGTATATTTCACTGGAATCCGATAAGATATATATATATATATTTTTTTTTTGGGGGGGGGATATTTTGTACACAGATAGCCAAACAGGCAAACACATGGGTGAATGCATAAATAGAAGCCAGGGTGGAGTTTGTGTATGAGGAATTGCTCACTAAAGAAGAGATAATATCACAGACCATTCATTCTTACACCGACAAAAATCATTTGATAATAGCTCAAAATGTAGCATGCCTGTCCGAGCCATAGAGTGTATTATGCTTTTCCCCTCAGCAAAAGAAAATAATTACGTGTGATCTCGATAGTATAATTTTAACTTCAACACCTCTTCTTCGGTGTTCTTTTATTCTGAACAATATACGTTTGGCTGCAAAAAGACTTAATGACATAAAACAGCGGTGGCTAATGATCAGAACTTTACCATGCTGGGCAGACCCAATCAGTGTAAACTAACAGGTAGTGTATAACTGCGTACATACTATCATTCCACCACACTACGATGGATAACGAAACATTGATAAATGCCTTTGTAAATCTGGCATTGCGATAGTTGGAACCCACCAAAGCTTATCAAAACATTGTGTGTGAATATTTTAAACACTGATCAAATATATAAATATTTTAGTATACTTTTTACATTAAAGGCTCTAAATGGACTGAACTGCTGTAGCAATATGGTCCAATACGTAAGTCACAATTATGATACAAGAGGCCGTGAAATAAATCTCATTATCCCAGCAGTTACAACATTTACCAGCAAACGTCATATATACTGTGCAGAACCAGTCATGTGGAACTGCCTACCGTATCACCTGAAGACTAATACTAATATTAGCTGCTTTAAACAGGCAGTTACACATAAAATTATGAGTGGGTTCTTAAACATTAATTAAGGAATACATTGTATGTAAGTTTGTTTCATAAATTAAAAATTTTGTATTGTCAGAGCCAGATGAACTAAGTTATTTTTTAAAGCTTATTAGGTTTGTAAAAGAGCCATCGGCTCAACAAACCTGGCTAGTATAGTTTCTTCTATGTACATACAATATATGTCTGTATGTTACTCTGGCAAATTTATAAAAAAAAAAAAAATCGACTCTGAAAAGTGACTCTGACGTTTTTAACTGTTTGACTGGAAAAAAAAGAAAAAAAGAAAAAAAAAAATAATTCTATCCGTAATTGTACAGCCCCCTTTACACGTCTGGGGCTTCAAACAAATGAATCGATGAACCGCAATACTAAACAAACGAAAAGCCAGTAATAACAAAAAGTACGTCGTGAAGGCTGGGGTGAATATAATTCAGTATAAGGTACGCGCTGGTAACACGAAAATACCAACGGCCGTATTCTTAAACATTTCCTTCCCTTGTAGAGGCATGGGAAGGAAATCTTTAGCTGAATTGGTATTCTTTAAAAAATCCTTCGCTTCCTGAGCCGCGCGAAGGGAAAGATTTTTCCTCTGGGCAGCAGAAATTATTGGAACTTGAAGGAATTCCTTGACCCTTCTCTTCAAAAATTTCTTCATAAATTTTGTGCTTTCTGTTGTGGTTCATTGTCTTATAAATATTTAAAATGTTGACGGAAGTTACTGTGTAATTTTATTGATGCAGTTTACAACGCTATACTAATGTTTAAGCGCTATTTGTGTCTCTTTAAAAGTGTTACCCATGTCGGCTGAGACAATTAGCCAGGCATAAACAGAGCAGACGACGTACTACCACCGATATTCATCCAGCCTTTTATGATCTGACACTGACAAATTTTATACATTATGGCCAGGGTCAAACGAGGATTCATTTCAAGAAACATTTTGGTTGTTAATTTGCCCGAAAAAGGAAAATCTGCCGTCAAGGTCACACGTGTGGTTCGGCTCATGTCTTCCAGCTGGAAAAAAACAAGTGAGCGCCGCCACGCGAGAACGAGAAGGACATTGACAGGTGATTCTTTACACTTGCTAATAACAACATTAAGCGTAATAATATTCCCCGAATATAATTTATTATCAAAATATTGTCTTGAGGAGTGAACACCGCTGCGGTGTTGGCCAGAATGGCATTTATGGCTGAATACAAACCAACAGTATACTGTAGATGTGGTGGCGACCTCCCACGTCTCAACTATGCTGTGCTTTCACTATCCAGCACGAGATATGCGTGTTTTGATGTATTAGTTTATAAATTTAACGCTCCACCATACCAAATATCAGCAGGATGGGTCATTTTAGTTTAACAGGGCTACCAACCTGAACATTTTTCCTTCCCTTCCAAGGAAATCTTTACGCATACTGAAGGGAAAGAAAAATATTCTTCGAAGGGAAGGAAAAGTTTAGGGAAAGAATTATTTTTAAGAATATGGCCGCAAGAGCTTAGAGGGAAGGAGGGACAGCGACGTACAAAACATCTCTACTGGAATTTGATTTCCCTCGGGAGGAGGCGATGCTGAGGGAACATGGGGAGTTTGAGGAGAATGTGAGGGGGAGCCGTATAGAACGCACACACACACACACATATATATATAGATAGATAGATAGATAGATAGATAGATAGATAGACAGATACATAGATAGATAGATAGATACAGTAGTGGGCAGCGAAAACGAAGGACCTTGCGCAAGCGCAATGCGCAATCCACAGTTCACTACCTTGCGCAAGCGTAAATGCTCAATCTGACAAATATTTAGCTTGTCAATGTCGCAAAGCGCAAACCATTTGCATATATTTGTGGAAGTACTGTAAAATATTGAGATATTTAAATAAAATAGCATACTTACTTTAATTTATTATTATTTTATCTGTCTATCTATTGCCAGACGCCTTAATCCCGTAAGGGGTGACCACTGGCCACAAACAAGCAACAAATCACCTCAATGTCACCCTCTCCCCCGCCATTTCACTGCCCTGCTCGCAGCTCACATCCGCCTCTCTCCTGTACTTCTCCATCCCTCCATCTCATCCTTGGCCTCCCCCTCCCTCTCCCCCCCTCCACCTCACTCATATACACTCTCCTCATTAGTCTCTCACTCTCCATCCTCTCCATATGACATCAGTGTGTTTCTCCTAACGCTTCCCATCACATCCACATCCTCACCACAACGATTCTTCACTTCCTCATTTGTCAGTCTGTCTCTCCATGTAACTCCACATGCTCCTCTCAAATAGCTCATTTATTTCCACAGCTCTTACTCTCGACTTCCGTCCCTCCAACAAGGTCAAAGCTTCACTTCCATACATTAGAGCTGGTATCACAATATTGTCATATGACAGTAGTAACTTTTTCACTCGTGGAAGTTCAAACAGAGGAGTGAGTGGGCTGCGAAGCGGAGGGACAGGGAAACAAAGGCTGTGATGTTGCCAGTTTTACTTTTATCTGCATTTTCACAAGACGTTTAATTTAAAAATTCAATATAGATATACTATATCGTGTGTAATTCCTTACAAAAATCATTAAAACATATTATTTAAATCAAATATCCAAAGCCTAATAAATTATTAGGCTGTGGATATTTGATTTACATAATATTGTTTAATGATTTCTGTAAAGAATTGCATATGCTACTCTTAAAAAATAGTTTATTTTTTAATTTATTATAATTTACTATTAATAATAATTCAAAAAATATTAAAATACATTATCTCTGTTGAAGTATTTTAAGAAATGCTACTACCCTCCATCCCTCTCGCCTCCCCCCAGCAGAACCCTCGCGACCGCCCGTGCCTCCCCTACGCCTTGTCCAGACATACGGAAGCTCCCAAGACAAGTGTCCCTTGGACTGCGCAGTGCGCAATCCACTAGACACGTGCACAAGGCAGGTGCGCAAGTGCAATTTAGTTGTGCAAGAGCAAATAAATTTGCATTTGCACACCTGCCTTTTCATGTGTGAAAGCGCAATATTGCGCATGGTCTCGTGCGATGCGCAATGTGCAAACGATATTCACCAGAGCACAACGGTGCACAATTGCTCTTTGCGCAAGTGTTTGCGTACCTGCCCAGCACTGTATATATATATATATATATATATATATATATATGGTGCCTCAGTGGTAGAGTGTGCGTTTCGTACACGCGTGAACCAAGGTTCGCGCCCTGCCAGGGTAATAAACTTTAGGAGTGTTCACCAGGCCACGTACTTCATTGGCGGACACAAGGGATGCTGTGGTTGAACTAGTCTCGCATACTATAAAGTATGCTTGCACCCAGTCAGCTTGCACTGGCCGATTGCACTTGGTTCACAGACTACACACATAACCAAGGCCACTCCAACATTACAATTACACTTACAAGCACTTCTCATCCTACATACAATCTGTACCAGACAGCCTAAGCCACTTGGTAGGGATACATTGGCTGTATCGTCCCCACTTCTGTCGGGATAGGCCGGTCCTGCAGTGGATACTCAAACAACTGATGATATATATATATATATATATATATATATATATATATATATATATATATATATATATATATATATATATATATAAGAGAGAGATGACAGGGTGTATGGTCTAAGTAGTGATCAAGAGGTAATCACGAAACCAGCAGCTTGACACATTCTTCACTAGTTCACCCAGGGACTTTAAAATGTTTTTATTGAGAATAATTAGCTACAGTAAAGTTGGTGGACAAAACTGCGTTCAAGTTAAATTTTATCGCACGGAGGGTGTGATGCACACGCAGTCAGTGACCATTTTCCACACGACCACTGGTTCCCGGACGTTTGGCCAACGAGCAGTTAGCCGACGGACACTTATCCAACGGACAGTTCACCGAATAGACGCTTCACCGACGGATAATCAGCCAGACGGACAGTTTGCCCAAAAGGACGTTTGTTTGACGGAGTTTTGCCAGAGGGCTTTTTGTATGTACTTAGTTTTATTATCATGTGGTTTGTTGTGGGGGAAGCGATATCCTATACTTTTGCTTTTATTTTATACTTGTTATTCATTTATCCACAGTCTACATTTTCTGCCATTTGTAGTTCATTTCTGTCCTATAGTTTGATGAACTGCGTTAAACCTTAATTAAACCAACACAAATTACCGCATCTAAACAACTTGCCTAAACACACACACACACACACGCGCGCGCACACACACACACACACACACACACACACACACACACACACACACACACACACACACACACACACACACACACACACACACACACACACACACACACACACACACACACATGTACAGCAACAAACACCATATCGCCTCGCTTTGCTAAAGGCAGGCAGAAACAATGAGGACGAAGGATTCAGAGCGTCCCTTGGGAAACAATGACGCTCGCTAATGCACTTCACTAATCTACGCCAGTTACTTCCCTTCCAGATACGGTATCTTCCCTTTCTCCATCCTCTGAGCTTAATCCCTTCAGTAAGATTACGTTTTTTTTTTTTCTAAGTTCTGCTATTTCTATGCGAATTTGTTGAGCTTTATGATAGACTTTTAGAAGTATTGTAATTAGGTACAGTTGGCCGCACTCCCGCGAGGGCCACCTTAGTGTTGTCAACGCTGGCCGAGATAGTAACCGCGAATCATTAGTAGTGAGCTCTGATCGAAGCATTCACAGGACTGAGGGAGGGAGCGGGTTTGAGGTGGGTAGGTGGGTGCCTGTACACGAGAGGCGAGATGTGACGATTGTTGAGGCGACAGAAAAGTGTAATATTTATTAAAAGAAAAATATTTTTTTTCGGTGTGACTTTTGCCATCATGAAAAGTAAAAAGATCAACTTTAAATATTATACTGCAAAACAAAGACAACCGATCAAGAGTCATAATTGTAGACTTTAATCGTATTTTATTTTATTGTCGTTTCCAAGCAATGGACGCTGTAAAATACAGACAAAAACTGCCTGAAAATAATGAATCAGAATGCTGTTTATTAATCACATGTAACAAATGTAACTTCATCCGGAATGTGGCAGCTGCTGACACCACTGGCACATATCAACATCGCCCGTATCTAGCGTTACCTAACAAGCAGTTTAAAATCGCATCGTTGCGTCATCGCATCGTGGAGTTATCAGGGCTCCCATTCACCTTCACATGATAGCAGATTAATATATATATTTATATATATATATATATATATATATATATATATATATATATATATATATAGATAGATAGATAGATAGATAGATAGATAGATAGATATAGAGAGAGAGAAAAAAAAAGAGAGAGAGAGAGAGAGAGAGAGAGAGAGAGAGAGCAAACCTCACTTATCAATGAACAGATAAGCATCAGCAAACCTGAACTGGTAGTTGTCCAGCACACACTTGAAAACCAGTTGCCATGAGACATTTTGATAGTGCTTCCTCTGTTAGATTAAATCCATATAAATGGGTTTTCTATGGTGGTATCATAACCTACAACTTAGATATACTCGTATAAATTCCTTTCTATTAGGTTTAATTGAATCCTTATAATTATGAAACTACTGGTTTGTGTGGCATTATTGGGTAACACCCTGATGAAAATATGATGGATGTTATAAATATGTGTCGGTAGTATTGATACTCCTGACACTGGGGAAAAAAAATCATATAATCTCAGAGTTTGTTGTAATTGTATTAAATGATATAAATGTTGCTCGTATTTATTTTGGTGTTTCGTGTATCACACAGATATGATCGCAGACATAGGAGTCGGACGCCTTACGCAGTCAGGGATCGAGGGGACATGGAAATGACAATAAAAACAGAAGAGAAGGGAAAAAGAAAAATGACAAACTTAAGTTTCATCCTATACGCTACAGACAATACTCAAGGGTACGGTGTCTTAGCCCTGAACAATGTATTGTACTGTATGAAAGTTAACACATTCGGCTACATTACAGTCAATTAGGTGCTAAAGAAATAGTAGTAAGTTGTAAACAAGCTACTGTACTGTACGGTATCTAGAATATGACACTCCTGTTATCATGCGAGAGATAAGCGAGCCAATGTTGTCGGGTGTTAGGAAACGCTTGATAAGGAGGATACGGAGGTGTGTGCTAGGGGTGTCAGCAATTACCGCATGCAGTATTAAGGATTCACATTTGCTATATTCAATAGCATTATGCTTTATGGTTTCCAAGCATTAACTGTGCCACTTTTCACAGCGGTAATAACTTGACAATAAAGGTATTAAAATATATATGATTTGTTACCAGGTATTGTAGATTTATATTATATATAGCTTCCAGCCTTCCACTCATCTGTTTCAGACGTCATCCCTCACCTCTCGTGCATAGGTAGCCCCCCCCTCTCCTCAAACCCCCGACCTCCCCCCCAAACTCTCTCTGTACGACTCTCTCTTACTGGCAGTGGATGCTTCGAACGCATCTTTCTACTAGTGTTTCAGAGTAAATATCTTGCCAGCGTTGACAACGCTGTGGCCCTCGCGAGAGTGCGGCCAGCTGTACAATGTTCATTAACCCCTTCAATTCTTGAGATCTAACATAGGTTGGAAAAAGAAAACAGTATGAAAGTAGCATTAACAAACTAAGAAAGACGGCGTTATATTCAAGGGGTTACAGTGAAAACAGTTTACACGGTCCCTTGCGCCTCAGGGACGGCTGGCAAGTGTATTTTATGCTGACTGACTAACGACACATGATGTTACTCGCCACAGGCACAGTTACCTTCGTCCCAGGTTTAACCTCTGTACCACGAATACCTGTTTTACGTTATACCGTAATCATCCAGCCACCAAACGACTCAACTCATAAAAGAACCTTCGAAGCGAAGGGGTTAATGAAAGCAATATCCAACCCTTCCACTTCAAGGGGTTTATTCTAGGGTGAACAGGGTCGTTTGCAGAAAGTGCAATTATAAAATACATCATCGAATTGAAAGAGTTAAAATACTGTTAACAGAGTTCAATAATACTGTTAACAGAGTTCTGTTTGCATTTCATTTCTATTCATATATCTTTACCACATGAAACCTTATTAATATTACTACTGCGTTTACCACTCGCCACAATACTCGCGCATATCACTGCCCTCTTATGGCTTCTTCACATTCTACTACATCCAGAAAATTACACAAATTTATCATTCCCTTCTGAAAAAATCGTAAATTTTCTCAATCCTTCCAGATAATAGCATGAATATCCTCCCTCCCTCCAGATAATATCATGAACAACTTTTTCTCACCTCAGATACTACCGTTATTATTTCTTAATCAACTAATAAAACACCATCCATATCATTAATTTAGTAATAGTACACCAGTGCAAAACTTTCCAGCCTTCTCAAACTATGATACAACAATATTTTTCAGAGATCTCAGAAAATACCACAATATTTATCCATCCATCTATCCATCATCCAATCCTACGTTGCCCTATGAGGAGCGTAGGAGCCCGGGGCTAAGCAAATTGGTCCTGACATTTAAGATGAGAGTGACCAGCCTCACTCATCCCTGAGTGGCATTACGTGAGCAATAGCCCCAACCATCCCTTGGATATAAACCCTCACCGGCTCAATCCGATTGGAGCCCCGCAATTACCCACCAGGCGCCGTAAGTTCGTTATATGGTTACCGCCCAGCGTAGTAAATGGTTTCCTGGTGTACAGCAAACCATTTAGCTTGTCATTCAGTGTAGAGTCACTCATAGGCAGAGGGAACTGGAAAGGATGAAAGAAAGACAAAAGAGGGAGTGTAAAGTCATCCATAGGCAGAAAGACGAGGAAAGAATGAAGTAAAGAAAGAGAAGAGGAAGGAAGGAAAGGAGGGAGGAGAGGAAAGGGCAAACACCCGAGAGCAGCGCTACTTCGAGTGAGTGGATGGTTTCACATGGCAGAAAATTTTTCACAAATCTTAGAAAAGGCCAGAAGTGTTTAACATTCCGTGGAAATTACGTCACACATTCCACTCACACCTTAGAATATACCACACCTTTAATTCTCCCTCACATCACAAAACACCAGTGCTACATTCCTCACTCCCCTCAGATATTTTAGATGGGCCAATTTCCTCTGTCTTTGCCTGTTCCTCCCCGCCCCGTCTCTCAGTGTCCTACTTGTCCTGTCCCCTTTGTCACCACCATCCCAACTACCCCGCTCTGACCTATCTGCTTCTACTTGACCGTCATTTCTGTTTACCATGGCGTTATAGTTGGTTTGTTTTCACGTGACGGAAATGGGCCACACCTACAGCTTGAATACTAAATTGTACTTGCATAAAACTGGATCAGCCTTAGCTGTGAGCTAACAATGAGGCTCCTCTGGTCGGAATAAACTTGACCATCAAATGAGCAGGAAGGTGTTGGGATTGATCGTCAGGCAAAAGTAAATGCATAAGAACTGGCTAACTCCTGTACACTGATGTCTTCTTATATTTCATTTCCGTTTTTATAATATTTTATTCACCTCAGGAGAAATTCTGAAGCTGGATGGGTTGGCTAAAGCCTTCACAAATATTTGTCCACTACGACAGAAGCCCCTTCAGATGAGTAAAATAAACATCAGTTAGGGCATAATGGACAAGCACAGTAAAATCTGCAGCCCCACTCCACAGCAGGAGAATAACGAGCCCACAGCCTTACACCAGACGCATGTATTATCATAGTTATTCCTTAGAAAAAAATCGTAATGATACCATAGTTACCATCAAAATAATTTTCAGCGATGCTCCTAGTTTATATGACAACGCTTTGTTCTAAAACCTCTACCTCATAATTGTCCTCCTGGATACAGGCTACAACTTGCACAACACCAGCGAGTTGTGGGACTGGAAAAAGTGCCCTGGGTTTGAAGAGGAAAAGCATGGAACATCTGTATAAAGGTAGGCTTTGTGGCTTCACTGAAACTGCCGGATGCAGTACAGTTAGTTAACTAAAGCTGGAGGAATTACACACAGACAGACAGACAGACAGACAGACACATAAATACACACACACACACACACACACACACACACACACACATATATATATATATATATATATATATATATATATATATATATATATATATATATATATATATATGTACAGAGAGAGAGAGAGAGAGAGAGAGAGAGAGAGAGAGTATGTCTATTTACTCTGACCTAAAATTATCTCACCATCTTGATTACTTAGATGCAACAAGGGATTAACACTAGAATACTCTGCTAATCGCAAACAAATGAAATGCAAAGGTTAAGAGCTACCTTACTGTCCTCTTCTGCCAATGAACTGCGTGCATTACGATGGTAAAGGACAAAAATCAAACACAAGTTAAGGAGAAAGAACTATAGCCTTAACTCGTTCACTACGATGACTTAGTTTAATTTCATCAACAGACGATTCTACTAACCTTCGTAGAGACATCTGTCAATGGAACGGTTATATATAGCACTATTTAACACCTTCACTGTTAGACATTCTTTCACAGTTGAACAAAATAATCTGGTGACAGTCATATTAAAGGAGTAGTTCATCATCAGCATCATCATTAGTATAATTTGTCCATAATAATAATCACCATCACTACTACTACCATCATCTTTGTGATGTCCATCGTCATCTGATCTTCCTGTTCTGAATAACAATAAACAATTGTACTTGATTGTTTCTTAACATAATGGAATAAGCGCTCACTCTAGAGGAAACCTTTTGAAGCGGAGGGGTTGGATACTACCTTCATGAACTAAAGGAATGTTCCTCTGATGGCTGGATGATTATAACGAAAAGGACGTCTTGTGGTGTAGCACTTAAACCTGCGACGAAGGTAACTGTGCCTGTGGCGAGTAACATCATCTTATGTTGTTCAGAATATATTACCCAAGCCGCCAGCCGTCGTTCAGGGTCAAGGGAACGTGTAAACTAGGTTCACTGTTAACCCTTTGAATACAGTGATGTCTTTCTCGGACTATATTTTCAAAATCAAACACAAGTCCCACCAGCTGAAGGAGTTAAAGAAGGCTGTATCTAACTACATTATTTAGATAAGCCTGTCAAAAGGCTCAACAGATTCACCTACATTAGCAAAAAAAAAAAAAAAAAAAAAAAAGTGTGTCATCTTACTGAAAGGATTAAACTCAGAGGATGGAGAATGGGAAAATATCTAAGAAGGAAGTAACTGGCGTAGATTGGAGTATTACAGTACATTAGCGATCGTCAATGTTTCCCTTCCCAAAGAACTCTTTTCTGCCTCTGTTCATAGCACTGTTTCACCAACATCCGCTGGGAGGAGTAATGTGATGACCTGATGTAAGTACCGTGTTGAAGGTAATGGTATGAAAAGTGTAACTTAACGACGGCACTGATTATAGTGTATTGGCATGATTGCAATAATGATGTAACCAGCGAAATGACATGACCCCAGTGTAATATAATTGTAGTGTAATGACATGGCAAAATGCAAATAAGATAAACTTAATGTATCCACATGACAACAGTGCAGTGATATAACTTTAAAGACATAACTAGTGAGGCGTGGCTGAATCGGTAGAGAGGCGGCCTGCAGTCATGATGGACCCAGGTTCGTATCCCGGCTGGGGCAGGGAACAGTTTAAGGATTTGAATTTCATAAAAGCAGACTTTCCTGATCTACCAGATGATCCGCCGACATGTCGTAAAAGTACCCCCGCTAATACCAATACACCAGTCCTGTATGAGACAGCCCTAGCATGTATTCAATATGGACGATGGGTGTTAGCGCCGAAGTGGTGACATGTGGAGGTGTAGGAGGACTACTGGGTCTTGGGATAAGCTACTGCCCCCGAGATATAGGCCCTGACGCCTTTGCCTAGAGTCGGACATAAAAAAAAAAAAAAAAAGTGCAATGATGTAATAGTTGTTTAATGATATGAGTGTCATGTAATATTTCCAGGTAATATAACATCTCACCAGAAACTATGTGGCAGGGAGATCAGAGTATTTGCCACAAAACTCTCAACCAATCATTAATTCTAGTGTTAATGATTTCACAGGCGTAGCTGTTGGATCATCGTCTACTAAAGGTCCAACCGCACTGCCTCCTGTGCTTGCGGGCAGCGTACCACAGAAAGTGAGTAGGCACTGTCTCAGCAAATCGGAGGCCGGGACATTAACCAAACTGAAATCCATGAAAATCTACAAATCAGTATAAGAAAACATCGCAGAAAATCACAAATTCTACATCTTCATGACTGATTTAGAAAACATTCGATGGGATATTGCAGGTGCTGAGATCAACAGAAAAGAAAACTTAATCCTGCTTACAGACAGCAATCACATATTTTCCTACATAGCAAGGTAAGATGAAAGAGGTAGTGGTGTAGGATGTCTAATCAACAGAAATCTTGCAAACAACATTGTCAAATTCAAGAGTATATCCGAAAGAGCAGCATGGATTGAAATTAGACTGCGAAAGATACAAACTGAAAAGAATACAAGTATGTGCACCGCCTGTATACACCAGCTTTCAAAGCTCAGATGAAGAAAAAAAAAAAAAACATTCTATAATGACATCTCCCAGATTATGGAAGAAGATAAGACCACATATACTATAATTATGAGAGACTTCAGTGCAAAAGTTGGGAAATAAAAAAATGGAGAAGCATATATGGGAAAATTTGAAGTGGGAGAAAGGAATAAAGGAGGAGAAGTATAACATGAGAAGAATGGACACATTCTTTCACAAACGAGCAGGGAGAAAATGGACCTGGAGAAGTCCAAATGGAAAAACAAAGTATGGAATCGACTCAGTAATCATTATAGCAGATAAGAATAACACAATCATTAATGACACGGTTTTCACCAAAGTAAATATAGGAAGTGCTCACCGTTTGGTAGGATGCACAGCTATTTTCTATTTCCGAAGTGAATGAAAGAAGATGATTAAAAATAATAAGATATGGCCAATAAAGGTAAGCGAAAATCAAGCAGTCATTCACTTAGAAATAACGAGCAGATTTCAGGTTCAAAGTAATACTGTGTGTTGCATTGATGAGTTGAATGACAGACTAACAAAAGTGCTAAGATAATCAGTGGAGGTAGTAAGGAAAGCTAATACAACCAAAACCAAAAAGTAATCGGAAAAGACATTCGAGCTCATGAGAAGGAGAACGGAAATGAAAGTAAAAACAACGATGAAAGGGAAATCATGAAATTAAATAAGCTTTTCAAGAAAAGACAAAGAGAGAGAGAGAAAAAAAAAAAGCAAGAGAACATGGATCAGATCAAAGAAACCATCAAAAAAGGAAAAAGTCTGAAACAGGTCCGAAGTAAAACAACACTAGGAAAGCAACAAATTACATCACTGAAAGACAAAAACGGTGAAATTATTAAATGTAGAGAGAAGATGGTGAAGAGAGTTGAAGAATTTTACAAAGAACTGTATGCATCAAAGACAGTGGTACCAATAGCTAAGTTTTCAGTTGACACAAGTGAAATACCTGAGGTAACACCAGACGAAGTAAATATTTCTCTTAAAAATATGAGAAGAGGGAAGGCTCCGGGAGAAGATGGAATAGTAACAGATTTACTGTTGGATGCAGGAGCAGAAGTACAAAACAGGCTTGCTCACTAATTTACTCAATGTATAAAAAAGAAGAAAATTCCCAAAACATGGTGTAATGCAATAGTTATTTTACTTTACAAAAAAAAGGTGACTCAAAAGATCTTAGTGACTACCGACCCATTAGCTTATTATCAGTCGTTTACAAACTCTTCACTAAAGTCCTTACGAACAGAATAACAACAAATTTGCAGGAAAAGACGAAAACCAACCTCGTGAACAGACAGGATTCCGAAGTGGGTATTCGACTACTGATCATCTACACACGATGAATCAGCTAACTGAGAAAACTACAGAAAATAATAAACCACTGTGCTTAGGATTTGTTGATTACGAAAAGGCTTTCGACTCAGTGTGTGACTCTCGATTCTTGTAATAGGTGAGTCTTGAGTTTTTATTATTATTTTGATAATTGAATAGCAGTAGGAGTTAATGATGAATACAGGGAGTTGATCTTGATTTATTATCTTCAGAGAAAATCTTAAGTTGAGCAGTGTAAGTATTACAAAGACTTAATATACTAAGTAAGTCTAGTTAGACCCCTCTTCTTGTTCACTCTCTCCACTACCTGTTGGTTCTATAGCTAGCCTCCTTCTGAGCTCTGCTTCCTAAATTCTGGTGTAGCAGGGGTCGTGGCACTTGTGTTACACTGTTGTTGGAATGTTCTAGAAACCTGTGTGTGAGTATGTGTGTATGTGTTTGTATGGTCAGTAGGCATTGTTCGTATGCTTATTATTTGAATAAATGCACTAAAGGTAAACTATTTAACTGTAATACAGTATGTACTTGGGTTATTGTAGTGAAATGCATACATGCAAGAAAAAAAAATAGTTTAAAATTAAGATTATGGTAAGAGTTATTAATATTTCATTTAAAGATAATGCTACTGGTAAGCCATACTTCTATATCATGGGTCATTCTTCTTTGTATTATATATATATATATATATATATATATATATATATATATATATATATATATATATATATATTTATATAATTAATACTGTATACAAAATATGTACACTTCATTCAGGGGGGTTAACTTGGATGTTAACTCTACCCCCACTAAATACTGACTCCAAATTTGCAATTCTTGCATGCATTCTGTGCATTGAGAACAGCACTACTGCAACTACAATGCAGAAGACTAAAGACAGTAGGTGCTGGGCTATACACATAATATGGGTTGAACATACTCAAGCTCAAATCTTCCCAGGGCTTCATTGTTTCATTGATCAGCTGCATAGTTTCAAACTTAGGTGAAGTCAGCTTAATACTTGTGCTCATGTTTAAGTTCATATCAGGCAGTGGGTGGAAATGTTTGTGTGTATGATTGAGAATGGCGTAGTGATTGATGGTGGATAAAGTAGACATGGCTGGTGTAAATACCGCACAGTAGTCTGGTGCTATGTATAATCCTGATGCTGATGTATGAGATGGTGGTATATCTGGACAGACTATGTAAACTGATGTGTTATGAGTGAAATAAAAAAACTGTGAGTGTCCAATGCGTTGATGGTGCACAAGCTTATCTTGAGCAAAAGTGAAGTTGCAATGATGATGAATACTGTCATTTCTGATGATAGCCATTTAACAAGGGACTGTATCAGTAGGCTGAAACGTGAAAATGTACGCAGGACAAAGATGAACAGCACGTAAGGATGCGCGGCACTTTCGTTCAATCGTTGATTCACTTGCGAAAGTGACAGTGTCCCGTCTCTTGGAGACCATGATGAGTTCGGTGTCTCTGTTGATGTTGATGATGACCAAAGTGTTGTTATTTTTATAGGGGAAGGGGTGTATTTGGTATAGTGTGAACAGGTCTTCAGTTATGAATGGTACATGAACTACTACTGATGTTGGTGTTAGTGTTGCTTCTAAATATGGATAATATTGCATGAATTCCCTACTTCGGAAGAAAGGCTTCAATTTATGTTTATGTATGCCTTGACTAATTATCTGATGTAGCTCATGAACTGGGAGTAAGTCAATTGTGATCTTCCCATCACCAGCATTCGAAATTCCTTGCATATGTGCCCTGTAACGAACTCTAGTGTTGTCTAATTGCAGTAGAATCGTGTCAATATGTTCTGTGATGATGGAAAAGTGTTGGAAAAGTGTTATGTTACCTTCCATTTCATTTGTTTTATCTACACTTTCGAGAGCTATGTTTTCTGCCTTTTTCAGATATTTCATAATTGTCTTCATTGCTGAGTTATGTCCTGTGATGAATTTATCTTGGTATGCCCTAATAAGAGAAGTACATAATTATAAATTAATTGCGAGAACAAGGAGTGAACGAGAACATTGTAAAACTGTATGAAAACATGGATTAAGAGGGAACTGCTACAATTATATTACATAAGGACTCGGGAAATGTTTAGATTGAGAAGGGCGTGAGTCAGGGAGATACAATTTCACCAAAATTATTTACAGCATGCCTAGAAAGTATTTTCAGAAAGCTAGGCTGGGAAAACAAAGAAATGAACATAGAAGGAGAAAAGCTAAACCATATAAGATTTGCAGATGATATTGTCCTAATCTTAGAAACAGTAGAGACATTGCAAGAAATGTTATACGACCTAAACAAAGAAAGTATTAAAGTAGGGCTAAAATGAGCCGGAGTAAAACATATGTTTATTCAACAAACACCAAAGAGGGTCATCAGAATAAGTGAGGAAATTTTTGAAGAAGTAGAAGAGTACAATTACATGGGTCAAATACTAAAATTAACGAAAGATCATGATAGCATAATAAAAAGACGCATTACAATTGGATGGAAAGCTTTTGGTAAACACAGAAACATTATGAATAGTAGCTTGCCAGTTTGTATGAAACGAAAAGTATATAACGAATGTATTATTCCAGCTATGACGTATGGTTGTGAGACCTGGAAACTGACAGAGTCAATGGAAAATAAATTAACCAGTTCTCAGAGAGCAATGGGAAGTTCAGTGTTGGGAATATCTTTAAGAGACAGGAAAAAATCAGCTTGGGTGAGAGAGCAGACTAAAGTCAAAGATATTATAGAAATTATAAAAGAACAGAAATGGAGATGGGCAGGCCATGTAGCAAGAATAATGGATAACTGATGGTGCAAAAGGCTAATTGACTGGACACCGAGAGATTGTAAGCCTAGCAGAAAAAGGCCAGACAGGAGGTGAAGATATGAGATAGAGAAATTTGCAGGGAAAACGTGGCAAAGATTGGCTCAGTCAAGGAATTCGTGGAGAAGACTGGGGGAGGCCTTTGCTCTGCAGTGGACTTGTAATGGCTGATGATGGTGATGATGATGATGATGATGACGATATAATATTATATATATATATATATATATATATATATATGGAGTAGACTGTAGCACCAGTCGAGCAGGGCAGTACTCCCGAGGTGGATGGAAAGCTGATGACAGGGAGTGCTGGAGCTCCCGTTTCATCAGCCCTCAGGACTAGTTCCTGACCATCCCCCTTTGCTGAACTTTTTCAGTGTCTCAGTTACACAGACAGTAGGCCAGCATGCTCTCCAGTACAAATTTCTCTAACTATCTACACCAAACTACATGCACAGTACACACTACACTTCCTTTTCCAAAAATCAAAAATCATGGCGTCACAACACACAGCCTCGGAGTCCCCAGGGGGGGGGGACCATAAATGCCCCTACCATCCGCCCCTCTCCCGATGACGACTCGAGGTGCCTGGAACCACTGTCTGACTCTCTTCTTCTTCATTTCTGCAACATTCGCGGCCTTTCCTCTAACTTTCGCTCTGTTGACCACCACCTCTCCTCCTCTAAACCTCACCTTCTTTTTCTAACGGAGACTCAGCTGTCTGAGGCAACTGACAGCAAACCCTTTTCTGTATCCTCCTACTTTCTCTATACACATTTCAAAGCCAAAGGTGGCTGTTGTGTATATATACGCAACGACTTATCTTGCTCTCGTGTTCCTGAACTCGATTCTTCTGAATTCTCTACACTCTGGCTTCGGCTTTCCTGTCATTCTCTGATTAAATATATCTGTGCTGTTTACTTATCCCCTAATTCTACTGACTATCAAAAATTCTTTGACTATCTTACTTCTATGATGGAACACATTCTATCTATTTCTCCTTTCTCTGAAATCTCCATTCTAGGAGATTTCAATGTTCACCACCACCTTTGGCTCTCCTCTCCTTTCACGGATCCACCTGGTGAACAAGCCTACATCTTTTCTATTCTTAATGACCTAGAGCAGCTTGTACAGCACCCTATCCGTATCCCTGACTGCCTTGGAGAGAGCTCCAACAAACTTGACCTCTTCCTCACAACTAATCCTTCTGCTTACTCTATTAATCTTTTCTCTCCGTTGGGCTCCTCCGATCACAACCTTATTACCTTAACCTGTCCTATCACTCCGGTACGGCCTGTGGACCCTCCAGGGAAATGTCGTCTGGCATTTTGGAGCCGCGGACTGGGAGGCCCTCAGGCAGTACTTCTTTGATTTTCCCTTGAATGATTATTGCTTCCGTGGCCGGGAGCCATCTGAGTGTGCCTTGCGCATTACGGATGTTATTATCTCGGGCATGGAAGCATACATTCCTTTCTCGTATCCTTTGACTAACGCAAGAAAGCCTTGGCTTAATCACGCTTGTTCTAATGCTGTCCGCAAGAAGGAGAGGGCCTACAAAAGGTACCGGAGCCAACCCACCCCTGAATCACATCATCTTTACGTTTTTGCCCAGAATCGTGCTAAGTCTGTTCTTCGCTCTACTAAAAATATTTTCATCCATACTAAATGCTCTCATCTCCCCAACTCGAATTCTTCCTGCTCCTTCTGGCACCTTGCCAAAAATCTTTCTAACAACTTTACCTCATCATCCTTCCCTCCTCTTTTCTACTCTGATGGTTCTGTAGCTATTTCTTCTGCTGATAAAGCAGATCTCTTCGCACAGACTTTCTCCTCCAATTCCACCTTAGACGATTCCGGTGCTGTTCCTCCATCACTTCCCCCCTCTGACTTCCTCATGGCTGACATTAAAATTTCTTCAGTTGATGTATTTTCTGCCATCACTAGCCTCAGTACTAACAAGACATATGGGCCTGATGGGGTCCCTCCTGTTGTTCACAAGAACTGTGCTTCTGTGCTTACACCCTGCCTAGGCAAACTCTTTCGCCTTTGTCTGTCAACTTGTACCTTTCCTTCTTGCTGGAAGTTTGCTCTCATTCAGCCAGTCCCAAAGAAGGGTGACCACTCCCAACCCTCCAACTATCGTCCAATTGCTTTAACGTCCTGTATTTCAAAAGTTTTCGAGTCAATTCTAAATAGAAAAATTTTAAGGCATCTTTCCTATCACAACCTTCTTTCCGATCGTCAGTATGGGTTTCGTCAGGGACGCTCCACTGGCGATCTTCTCACCTACCTTTCAGGCTCCTGGTCATCTTCCTTTCGGGACTTCGGCGAAAGCTTTGCCATTGCAGTTGACATCGCAAAGGCTTTCGATCGAGTCTGGCATAAATCTTTAATTTCCAAACTGCCCTCCTACGGTTTCTATCCTTCTATCTGTGCCTTCATCGCTAGCTTCCTTTCTGGTCGTTCTATAGCCGCTGTTGTAGACGGCCATCGTTCTTCTCCTAGATCTATCAACAATGTTGTTCCTCAGGGCTCTGTCCTATCACCAACTCTCTTCCTTTTATTCATCAATGATCTTCTAAGCTGTACAACTAACCCTATCCACTCATACGCTGATGACTCCACTCTTCACCTTTCCATTCGGTTCCCGCAACGCCCATCTCAACAATTGCTTCAACAAACAAGGGATGAGGCTATGGCACACCTAATGTCTGGCTTGGCTCCTATCTCTGACTGGGGTAAAATAATATGGTTGTTTTTAATGCATCTAAGACTCAGTTCTTACACCTATCAACCCGACAAAATCTTCCACAGGTATTCCCATTAATGTTGAATAATATTCAGCTTAATCCTGCATCATCCTTGAACATGCTTGGGGTTTCATTTACTCGGGACTTATCTTGTAAAGATCATATTACATCTCTTGTAAAATCTGCTTCCAAGAGATTGAGTGTGCTAAGCCGACTCCGCTCTTTCTTTACCCCTGCACAATTGTTGATACAGGGGTTTTATCCGCCCCTGTGTGGAGTACAACTCTCATTTGTGGGGAGGCTCCCCACATACAGCTCTTCTCAATAGGGTGGAGTCGAGGCTTTTCGTCTCATTAACTCTCCTCCTCTTACTGACTCCCTTCAACCTCTGTCTCTTCGCCGCACTGTTGCATCTTTATCTCTTTTCTATCGCTACTTTAATGGTCACTGCTCCTCTGAACTGTCTGCTTGCATTCCTCCACCTCTACGACGGGCGCGTAGCACCCGTCTGGCAGCAAACTCTCATCCCTTTTCTGTCCAACTCTCTAATGCAAGAGTTAATCGTTACTCCCAGTCTTTCATTTATGCAACAGGTCAACTCTGGAACTGTCTCCCTCTGTCTGTATTTCCTGCTGCCTATGATCTCCAGTCTTTCAAACGCAGTGTGTCCAGGCATCTCAGAATGATCAGATCTTGAATTTGGCTCTCTCTTGTATTTTGTTTTTCTCTTTGAGGGAACTGTTACTGCGTGCTCATGGCCTTTGGTTCCTTCTTCCTCGCATTAATATATATATATATATATATATATATATATATATATATATATATAGTATAGATACATAGATAGATAGATATTTTTTAATGTGATGTTTTTTCACTCCTCACTTTTCACCAGGGTGTCCACGGTCATTTTATGAAATGGTTCACGCTTCATTGCGAACCACAGGATGGATTTAGAATGCTGCAATTAGCATTGTCAGGTTCTCCAGACGTTTCTCTTCAAGTTGATAAGATAAAAATCGATGTTCAATGTTGATATAATGGTGCCTGGTCCAGCCACTGGGCCCCGACAATTTCTGAACCCATTGCCAAGGAAGCGCTAAGCAGGCCATCGCTAGGCAATGAGTAGTTGCCTAGCAACCAAAACCTTGCGAACACAGCTAGATCATATGCTGCTCATTTTGTCCAGGTTTGGTCAGTATCGGTTAATTTTGAAAGGTAGAAGTGCCTGCCACGACTGAACAAAACTGATAGGGACACTGAGGCTAATCTTGGCAGGTTACCACTCGAATACTAGAGGAGAGAGCGGAAAAGTGGATGGCACACTTCCCATAGGGAAAGACCTCAAGACTATGCCTAAAGAAGTCAAAGCTTTCTACGTCCAGTAGTAATGCTTCTACAGCTCAAAACACGAAAAAGCTTTTTTGGGGGCTGTTGCCTAGCAAACAAATCCTTGCGGACACAGCTAGATAATAGGCTGGTCATTGTGTTCAGGTTTGGTTGGAATTGGTTAATTCTGAAGGGTAGAGGAGTCTGCCACAATTAAACAATAAAGAAAGAAAACACGACTAACAATAAGGGCAGCATGGAGCTGGATAGATGGAGATGGGGGAACCAAACACACAACAAACTTAAGTGGGCGGAAAGACGGTAGCAGCAATAAAGATAATACAATTGGGTAAGGATGGTGGACTGGATTACAAAAGACAAAAAAAGTCTGAAAGAAAAGTAAGGAAGGGAGGAGAAGCGTCGAGGATGAGGGAGAACGGGAAGAAGAAAAAGGAGATTAAGTGGAAATGAGAGAGAGAGATACAGAGAGAGAGAGAGAGAGAGAGAGAGAGAGAGAGAGAGAGAGAGAGAGAGAGAGAGAGAACTAAATCTAGTACAAGAACTACTAGCAAGGTATGGCAATACCAGACAATCAACCGAGATGACCAAGAGGAGAACACTGACTGAAACTATCCGCCATGGTGTGTGTGTGTGTGTGTGTGTGTGTGTGTGTGTGTGTGTGTGTGTGTGTGTGTGTGTGTGTGTGGTTAACTGGGCAAGCAAAGCAGTCTCCTATCCATAAATGATTTGATCTTCGGTAGGAAGACTCTGGACCCTGACACCTACAAGGTGTATTATAGGTCTAGTTCAGTGTTTTTCACACTGGAGACCATGGCAAAGTTTTAAGGGGGTCTGGTAAGCCATGTAAGTACTAGTGTATGATTAGATATAGAAAATCTGTTTTTATTTTTCTTGTGAAGAGAGTACTTACAGTATCTGCATTTTGTCCTTGAAGGTAATAATAATAATTATAATACCAGCACAGCATCATTTTAATGATTACAAGGTATAATGTTTTAGTTCATCATTTGTAAATGATTTGCTCAGACTGCGTTAGTCTGGTTCCTGTCAGGGACGGGTGATGGGCCTGGATTGTCACGGATCTCACATGGTCGATACATGTCTCTGTTTCATCGACTGCAGGAGTCTGGTTAGTGTCAGAGACAGGTGACTGGAGCTGCTCTGCCACAGATCTCGCATGTTTGTCACATGCCCTTGTTTTATTCCTTAGTAAGAGATGATTAGACTCAATGTTTTCATTCTCGCTCAAGATATTGTTAAGAAAACAATTGAATGCACAAGTATATATTACGTGCAATTGTAGAGATATTTTAAACATGTTTACGTATTTATATATGTACTTCTGATACCCTTCTTTTGAAATATTCGTGTGTTTGGTTTGGGAGACTAAGGGAAGCACTAAGTATGGTATAATAGATATATGTTCATTCGTGTGTGAGTCTTCAGTAACTGTATTGGGATTGACAATTTCAACATTAGCAAGAGTGTCAAGGCAAAATGCTCAGTGTATAATTTTGCCTTGCCACACATAGTATAATATAAGTTATAAATAGTTTACCGTAAACTGTTTTTTCTTATTATTACATCTCATTAGTCCATATTCTTCCCATGTGTGGGGTTCGATAGTCAGTGTCAAATCACTCAGTACTGTGACTGGTTTCAGAATATTTAGCCTATCCCTTTCCATCAGATGAAGTATTTTTCAAATTTTTCATTGCAGCTTCACTCGATTTTATGCAAGTGGGTAAAGATCGCTCGTACTGAAATAGTTAATGAAGGCTAAAGCTAACCCGTCCCTCAGAATTATTGTCCTCAAACTGAATAAAATCGGAAGGATGTACAAAAAGTGAAATATAAATACCTCATCTAAGTGAAGAGGTTAATGTGTCTGTTGCGACTAAAAACTGATATCACACAATTTGGTTTTTGTGTATCGGTGTTAAAATAATAGGCTACAACGAGAACAAGGAGACTTTCTGGCATTCAGTTTTATCCCTCTTTTCTTCCCTGCCTCCCTCCTGGCCGCCATCCAATGACTGTGATCCAATATGATCTCATGAATATTTTCCTCACAGTCTGGTGAGTGAGGATCATAAGGAGAAATAAAGTTGGGGATGATGGAGGGTGTGAGGGTGGGGAAGAATGGTGTGTAGGGTGTGATGGTGTGGAAAGGACGAGGAAGAAGAAAAAAAAAGGAGAAATAAAAGGAGGAGGAGAGCTGGAAGAAGAAGAAAAGACGAAGAAGAAAAGAAGGAGAGAGAGAGAGAGAGAGAGAGAGAGAGAGAGAGAGAGAGAGAGAGAGAGACGCTGGGAGTTTGGTTGTAATTGCAGATCGTCAAAGCACTGCCAGTCTAAAGTTGTGAGGCGTCGTATGGCTCGAGCTTGTAGTGTTTTTTGTTTTCTGTCTTGATAATGATGGCTCAACTGTAGACTCGTAGATGTGGTTCGTCCGCTTACTACCACCAAATATAATACTGTATAAATAATCGTCGCTGAGCTTTTGCAACAGTGTGTTGAATTGTAGGGATTTTAAGAAAGAAGAGAATGTTCGTTGTACTTGTCGTAGATGGCAGGAGAAAGACAAAGATGAGTCTGGGGTTGGAGTGCAGTTTTTTTCTTCAAAGGGAGTATTGCACAAGAGCAGTACTGAGGTGAGTTTATTTCTTCAAAGTATCTGACAAGAGCAGTAGTGAGGTGAGAGCGGTTTTATACTTGCTAACCCGTGCATTCTCCTCTTGCCTCCTCTCACCGTGTCTCTCTCCTAACCCCTTCTGCCCTGTCTCTCCCATTTCCCCTGTAGATGACTGGTTGTGTCACGCGCGAGGGCACATGGGAAGGAACCTTCTTAGACTGTGGAAAGTTCCATCTAGCGTCACACTTTGCTGTGTGTGAAATTCCTACTAGAGAATGTGCAAACCTTATTTCCTCTAACCCTCTCGCGTATGCAAGACTTTCTTCTAACCTCTGTATTGCATATATACGTTACTATAGTCTCAGCGCACGACTCGGAGGTTGTCATTATCGTACCCTGGCAACCTACCATTCAAAAGTGCGTCCGATTTCGTATCATATTATACACGAATCATTATTACGCACGAATATATTATACACGAATATTATCATACACGAACATATCATGCACGAATCACATGCGTTTCATATTATACACGAAATCAGACGCTCTTTTGAATGGTAGGTTGCCAGGGCACGATAGCAACAACCTCAGAGTCACACGCCGCGACTATACAGTATGTATTTTGTAGTGTCTTATGATATTTTAGTGTCCTGACAGTATGTCATTAGAATGCTACATTTGGCGCCAGGAAGTAAAGTATGGGGCTGGAAAGTGGACTCCCGTGCCAGGAAATGAAATCGGTGTCAGAAAGTAATATCCTGTGTCAGGAAGTGAGGTACGGTATCTGGAAGTGAAAATCGATGTTAGGATGTGAAATGACGTGCGATGTGAAATGCCGTATTGGGAAGTGATGTGTGGTGTCAAGAAGTGAAATGTGGCGTTTAGAAGTGAAATATGGTGTTAGAACCTGAAAGGTGTAAGTCAATGTGATATTTGGAAGTAAAACGTTCTCTTAAGTGAACCATGGTGTTCCAAAGAAACGTGTTATTCAGAAGTGAAATGTGTCAGGAAGAGACTTGGCGTTGGAAAGATAATGTTTTAGGAAGTAAAATGTAGTGTTAAGAAGTGTAATTTGTGTTAGAGAGTGAATGTCATGTTAGGAAGTGAAATGTGACAGAAATTGAAGTATGCTGCTAAGAAATTAAATGTAGTGTTAGGAGATGAAACGTAGAGTTGAAAAATTACATATCGTGGAAGAAAGAGATGATTACTGCTAATCTTTAATATGTGGTGTGAGTGAAATGTGGTGGTAAATAAAATGGGTTCAGTCCACAGTGAGTTCCATGGCGGACGTAAATACCAAAGGGTCTGACCGAACACACACTGGCCTCCAGTTCATTAGGGGTGATGAAAAGGTGAAAAGTGACCCTTTAGCTCTCTCTCTCTCTCTCTCTCTCTCTCTCTCTCTCTCTCTCTCTCTCTCTCTCTCTCTCTCATCTCAGCTTCCACTATCCACATTAATCAATCAGACAGACTAAAACAACCCGTGAAAAAAAGCCCTTGAATGGTGATAGACAAATAATGAAAGAAAAAGTACTGAAGCGGATGCGAAATAAAGGGAAAAGTGTTTAAAAGGGAGCATAAGAATACTGACGGAGAAAACAGCAGCAGAAAAAGGTTTACGGCTTTGGGTGGAAAGAACATAAAAAAAACAGAAAGACGGACCAATGCAGAGTGGAATTCATGGAGGACAAGCTAAAGACTCTGGCTGATCACACACGTGGGGGTGTAGTGAGTAAGCTAGGATCGATGTGTTGAGTGAAATCTCTCTCTCTCTCTCTCTCTCTCTCTTAGTTTACTTTTGTTTAAGTTTCTTTGGAAGGGACATTTTTGGCAGTCTCTCAAGCTTTTTTTTTTTTTTACATTAATATACCTGTTTAAAATGTATGCAGGCGTTAATCAGGCAGCATCAGCGCCAGTGTACCCTTATGGAAAATAATTTAGTGTGTTGGAAAAAAAAATATTGGCAACTCCTTTATGTCCATGGTAATGAAGGACAGTTTTTATACGCCAGCCATTACAGCAGCGTAATTATCTCTGCTGAATATTAATATTAGGGAGATAATGCCAGGATTTACTTCAGAATAACGAGGTTAAGACTGGTGATTATTCTGGGATGACATTATCTTGGGGTATGTAATAAGGGACGCCAGGGACTTTATCTATCTTGATGCCGCTTCTCATTTCTATTTAATACTTTTTAATTTTTTTTGTAATAATTCATAATATTACTCTCGCTTCCCGTCCTCGATACGACAATGTTTTCTTTAGGCTATGCTTCCCCCCCCCCCATCCCTTTACTTTCTTTATTCTCTCTCTTCCTTGAACTTTTTGCCTCTATTATTATATTCATTACCTTCGCCAACGAAGTTGGAGGAGGTTTTGTACTCAACTATTTTTGTCTGTTTGTCTGACTGTTTGTCCACACGATATCTCCAAAAGTTCCCAATGAATTTCAACGAAATTTTGTGGATAGTTGGGCCATGGGTCAAGAAATAATTGAGTAAATTTTGCAGCTGATCCGGATCCGGATCTGGATCCTGTGTATCCTGCGCAATATCTCCAAAAGTTCTAAATGAATTTCAGTAAAATTTTGTGGAAGAGTGTGCCATGGGTCAAGAAACAATTAATTAAATTTGGGGGCGGATCCGAATTCTATATATTCCACACACTATCTCCACGGATCCGGAACCGGATCCTTTTTGATGGCAGTGACACAGGCAGAGGTATGCGCTCTCTGAATGCTTTCTAGTTTTTTTTTTTCCGCTTTCTATTAACTCCTTTACTATGATGGCGTGTTCTGTACTGTACATTTTGCTGTCTGCAAAGGATTTTATTCAGTTCAGAAATGACTCCAGAGGTTGGGTATCGCTTTTCACCCGTCCCCGCCCCGAAGGAGCTTGGGGACGGGTTTTGTTTTCACTCAGTTTGTCTGTTTGTTTGTTTGTTTGTCTGTCTGTCAACAGTTTCATGAGAAAACTACTAGTGCAGTTTTGACTAAAATTACAGGGATGATGTGCTATGACCTTTTGATCACCTGGTTAAGTTTTGGGCCAAATTGGGCCAAGGCCCAGGCTGTAGGCCCCCAAAATGTAAAAAAAAAAAAAAACGGGAAGGGTAAAAATATTTTTTTCGCCATAACTCCTTTCAATTCGTTCATATCGACATGAAACCAAAACCTAAAGGTAAATCTTTCAAATCTGCAGCCTGTAACTTGCCTCATTACATTAAGGGGGTCACGCCCCAGTTAGCGGTGGGGGGTCAATGTCAGACGGGTCGGGCCTAAAATTTCAAATGGGCATACAATCGTCAAGTTTCACCCGATTTAATACCGCCATCTATTCTCAAGACCTGTGCTCTTGTCCTGACACCTTGCCTAAGCAAACCATTTCTCCTTCACTGTCATCTTGTACCCTTCTTTCCTGAGAGGTTTCTCTCATTCAGCATGTTTCAAAGAATAGAGAACGTTTTCATTCCCCTAATTATTGCTTATTTGATTTAATATGTTGTTTTTTATATAGTAAATGAATTTATCATTAAAAGGAACGTCTTGAGACATCTTTCCTCACATAAACTTCTTTCTGACTGCCGTTATGGTTTCTGCAAGGGACGCTGCACTGACGATCTTCCCACATGCGTTTCTGACTCTTCGCCATCCTCCTCTCGGGACTTTGGTGATGCGTTTTTCATCGCACCTGACATCTCAAAGATTTTCGATCTAGTCTGGCACAAATCCTTAATTTCGAAAGTGCACTCTGACAGTTTCCATCCACCTGTTTCTGCCTTCTTCCCATGCTTCCTCCCGGTTCGTTCTATAACTGCTGTTGTAGATGGTCACTGTTCCTCTTCTAATACTATCAGCAGTGCTCTTCCTCAAGTTTTTGTCCTTTTGCCAACTCTTCCTTTTACTCATCAATGACCCTCTGAACTGCTCACCGAACCCCGTCCACTCACACACTGACGATTCCATTTTTCGCATATCCACCGTATTCTCTCAGCATCCATCACAGCAGCTGCTTCAGCAATCATTCATAATTCTAAATGGTAAAAGAAACTTATTTTTTTACTGCATTAAAAACTCAGTTCTATCATCTTTTGACTCGCCAAAATCATCCACAGGAGTATCTTTAAGTACTAAACAATACACATTTCAGTCTTTCATCTTCTCTTAATTATCTTGGGTTTCTTTCTTTACCCCAGCATAGCTGTTGGTTTTGTGTAGGGGTAATACTAGCCAGCACAGATGGCACGTGTGGGGGAACTCTGCGCATGCAGCTCATGTAAACAGGGTGAAGTCAGAGGCTTACCACCTCATCAACTCCCCTCCTTTCAATGGCTCCCTCAACCTTACTCTGTTGCCGCAGTGCTGACTCTTTATCTCTTTAATATCGTTATTCTTTTGGCCACTGTTTTTCTAAGCCGTCTGTTTGCATTCCTCCTCCATTACAACGAGCATTTAACACCCATTTGGTGGAGCAGCTTCATCCCTTTTCTGTCCCAGTCCCATTTTAAGAGTTTTTTTTTTTTTTTTTTTATGTGACTGACTCTGGGCATAGGCTTCACAGCCTGCTTTCAGGGCCCAGTAGTCCTCCTACGTACCGCACACCTCAGTGATTTGTGTATCCAACAGGTTAGCTCTCGAACTGTCTTCCTCACTGTTTTGCAATCTTTTCAACTTAATGTGTCCAGACATTTCGATGTGAATGGACCATTATTTTCACTGTCCTTTGCTCTGTTTTCTAAGAAGGAACACCTTGTGGGCAATACCCCTTAGGTTTTCTTCTTTTCCTTAAAAAAAAAAAAAAAAAAAAAAAAAATCATCCAATATACTGCCGCGTGTACAAACGGGAAGGCAAACTGAAGGTTGATTAGACTATGAAAATGACAACGCATAGATTGTACGAGGAACATTGAACAGAGGAGTGCCCAACAAGGGTTTGGCGTCTCTTTTTAACCTGACAGTCGTTTTGGTGACTGATAAGTAATATGAAGTGCATATGTGTGGGTGGTTATATATGTGAGCAGGAGATGGGATTTCAGGGACTTGGATGGTAAGTAAAGAGTGTGTTGCCCATACTCATTGGGCAGCCTATTCACTGGCTCTTCCTCTAGCATGCTTTTCTTTCCCATACTTCAAGACCCTACAGTACTAGACCCTTATGTAAAAAAAAAAAAAAAAAAAAACGGTCTCCACGATGATAATGATGATGATTAACCCTTCAGTAAAATGACATCTGCTACAACATTGCTATTGTCAGGCGATTTTACTCGAGTGGGAAAGACCTATCATACCTAAGGGTTAATGCATATGACAAGTATTTGCTTGCTGCATTATTGACTAATAAAGCGAGCAATATTTAACGTAGTGCTTTACAGCATTCATGGCAAGACTATGAATAGAGTGTTTTTACTCGTATAACTGGCTTGTGTTGGAGTGCTGTGTAGGTGGTGTATAAAGCGTAATATAGTGTAGCTTGGAGTAGTGTAATGCAGTGCGGTGTATGAAACGGTGTAGTGTAGTGTAGTGATGTGTACTGTAATGTAACGCTGTATAGTGGAATGTAATATCTTGTAGTGTAGTGTAGTGTTCTTGTAGTGTAGTTGTATAGTGCAGTGTAGTGTAGTGTAATGTGCAGCAGTGTAATGGAGTGTAATGTAATTTAGCGTGGTGTTGTGTAGTGTAGCGTTGTGTAGTGTTGTGGAGTGTAATGTAGTGTAGTGTACCGTAGGGTAGTGTTGCGTAGTGCAGTGTAGTGTAGTGTAGAGTAGCGTAATATGGTGTAGTGCAGAGTCGTGCAATGTAGTATAGTGCAGTGTAGTGTAGTGTAGTGTAGTGTAGTTTAGTAATGTCTTGTAGTGTGGTGTGGTGTTGAGTAGAGTGCTGTGGTGCAGTGTAGCATGGTGCAGTGCAATGCAGTTTAGTGGAGTGTTATATTGTATGGCATAGTGTGGTGTGGTGTAATGCAGTTCGGTGTACTGTGGTGTCGTGTGGTATGGTGCAGTGTAATGTTGTGAGATGTATTACGGTATGCTGCAGTAGTGTGAAGTGTAATATAATGTAAGCATTATGCATAACAGAGAGTTAACTGTAGTGCAAGACACAAATATTGCATGACAAAAGTGCCACAAATGATTAGTTAAACAAAAGAAAAGCACATCAATTTACAACAACCAGTTCAGTCATACACACAAGAACAGCTGTTATGGTACTCAGTGTAATAACAGGCTTTGATGAGCTTCAGACTACAAACGATATACAGTGCACAGAATGACAGGAGCACTGATTGTCCGTAACTTATCAGTGAGCGAAGCACTTTTGACTCAACAGCCATTTTTCATGTTTGATAATATAATAGAAAATTAAATCTACTGGATCTGAACGATGTATATTAAATACATGCCATCATCACCAAAGTCACTGTCGCCGTCATCATAAATATCGTCCCAATCACAACGCCGAGCTATAATATTTGATGAACAGTAACCAAATGATTATTAAGCTTCGCCATATACTATATAGATAGATAGATAGATAGATAGATAGATATGGCGAAGTTTGTTGTTTTGCCAAGTGTTATTATTATTTTTCTTCGCACTTTTTTTTCGCAATCTTAATGATATTATACAGGAAGGTACCCTAGGGTAACCCAAGTACTTTGCAAAGTATAAATGACCTTGACATATTTTTCAAAATCATATAGTCAATTTTGGTGCAGAAATTGCATATTTGAAATTGAAATATCTCATAAACTAACTGAGATACAGCTGCTTGGTTGAAAATCCCAAGATAACAAAGTTTGCTGAAAATTTTAGCTGAATATTTTGTCATTATGCCTCGCGGAAAGTACCGAATATAAATCTGTACAGTGTTTTCTTTGTAATACGTTTTAGAGAAAACCTTAAAAGCTGTAAAACTTAACTTTGCAGAAATATAGTTATGGTCCCTCTCATTACCTGAAATGAATATGGTTACAGTTAAGCATACAGTTAGCCAGTTACTGAGACAAATATAAAATGTACCCATGCTTACAAAGACAGTCAATTCCATAAATAGTTCTGTGTTTGGAAACTCCATGTAAAGGTTGTTTCCACATGATACTGTGTTGTTAAGTGAAGACGAAAGGGAGCTGCAAGGCTTGGTGGATGAGTTTGGGAGAGTGTGTAAGAAACAGAATCTAAAGCTGAATGTAGGAAAGAGTAAAGTTATGGTCTTCGAGAGAGATGAAGTCAGTGAATATACATGGAGGTTGGATGAGGAGGAAATGTTAAATGTGAATGTGTTTAAGTACTTGGGTAGTGTGATGAGTAAGGATGGAAGTTTAGAGAGTGAAGTGCTTGAAAGGGTGCATCAGGGAAGAAAGGTTGCTTGTTCCCTGAAAGCAGTGATAAGAAACAGGGAAGCGAGCATGGAAGTGAAAAAGCTACTACTTGACAGTATTGTGATACCAACTTTAAAGTATGGAAGTGAAGCTTGGGCCTTGCTGGAGGGACACAAGTCAAGAGTGAGAGCAGTGGAAATGAGTTTTTTTAGAGGAGCATATGGAGTCACATGGATAGACAGACTGAGAAATGAGGAAGTGAAGGAGCGTTGTGGTGTGGATGTGGATTCGATAGGAAGCGTTAGGAGAAACACACTGAGGTGGTTTGGACACGTGGAGAGGATGGAGAGCAAGAAAGTGACGAGGAGAGTGTATGTGAGTGAGGTGGAGGGGGGGAGAGGGAGGGGGAGGACAAGGATGAGATGGAGTGATGGAGTGGAGCAGGAGAGGTATAAGAGAGAGGTGGGGAGGGGGGTGAGTTGTGAGCAGGGCAATGAAATGACAGGGGACAGGGCTACATGAAGGCGATTTGTTTGTGGCCACTCCTTACGGGATTAAGGCGTCTGTCAATAGATAGATAGATAGTGGAAGTTTGTAGGGATACAATTTTGAGTGTCGGTTGCTTCACCAAAAGCTCACACCAGTATGCTGGAACACAAAGAATCACCCAAATATTTCAGTGCTGCACTCACTTCTGAATACAGAGTAGTGCATTTAAAATCAGTCGTCCCGTCTGGCATCAGTGTGAACTGCTTGATGCAGAATTGAACGAGTGTGTGAAACTCCAAATGCAAGCAGGAGGCAATGGGCGTGAGAGCACGAGTAACGTAAACTGTGGCCAGATTTGTGTTAATCACTGAGCTCTCTAAAAAAACCCATGTGTGACTGTTATGAGCAGCTGGATCGGCAGGAAAATAATGCATAGTGGTTAAGAAAGCCAGTAAACAAACAAACCAAATGAGACTTGAATACACAACCAACGAGTGGTAACCTAGCTAAAATTACAATAGAATAAGACGTTAAGACACACGATGACAGACCTCTGTAAACTGAATGAAACTGGAGGTGGAAAAAAAAAGGCACAGTCGTGATTTTATTGCATTCAACCGTTTCCCAAAGAAGTCATTACATTAAAGGGGAGAAGAAGCTACACATAGCAAAATAAAAAGATATGACCAAGTTTTCTCTCACTGAATAGCCTTACTCGTCTTTTGTTAGTGAGGGTTATATCTGACTGAATGTTATTAGGGATATATCTGACTGAATGTTATTAGGGATATATCTGATTGATTATTATTAGGGATATATCTGAATGAATGTTATTAGGGATATATCTAGCTGAAACTTGTTATGGATATACCTGACTAAGTTATCAGAGATACATCTGAGTGAAACTTATGATGGACATATCTGACTGAAAGTTACAGCCCCTATCAATGACATGACTCCCAAATCAGCCAAGACAACGGATGTTGCATAGTATCCCCCTGTGGCGGGGGGGACACAATCTGGCCGCACTATGGGGTGGTACTACTGCTTTGTGTTAGGAAGAATACTGCCACCGTATTCCCTGCGTGTCGTAAAAGGCGACTAAAAGGGGCGGGGTGAGGGGCCTAGGGACCCCCTCCTCTGTATTTTAGTTCCTAAAAAGAGACAGGCCAGAGAAAGGGATGGGGGATTGAGTTATCCCCGTACCCTGAAGATTGGGTCGATGAATGTGCGTGGATGTAGTACGATTGAGGCTAAAAGGGAGGAGGTTGGGAAAATGTTTGTGAGAAGAAAGTTGGATGTGTTAGCTTTGAGTGAAACGAAGATGAAAGGGAAGGGTGAGTCTATGTTTGGAAGTGTGAATGGAGGATTGTCAGGTGTTGATAGAGGAAGGGCAGGAGAAGGTGTGGCCTTGTTAGTGAGTCCGGAAGTACAGCAGTGTGTGATTGAATGGAAGGAGGTGTCATCGAGACTGATGTGGGTGAAAGTGAAATTTGAACGTGAGTTGTGGGTGTTTGTGAGTGTATATGGGCCTGGTAGTGAAAGGGATGAAGAAGAGAGGGAGTCTTTCTGGAATGATGTTGATGAGTGTCTGCAGAGTTTTGGAGCGAATGTGAATGTGGTAATGATGGGAGATCTGAATGCTAGAGTGGGAAATGTAGCAGTTGAAGGTGTAGTTGGTATGCATGGTGTGCCTGGAAGAAACGAAAATGGGGAACGAATGATAGCGATGTGTGCTGAGCGAGAGATGGTGATTGGAAATACACTGTTTGAGAAGAAAAATATCTATAAGTATACATGGGTGAGACAGGAGGGTGGAAGGGTTGTTGATAGAGCTTTGATGGACTATGTGCTTGTGTCTAGGAATGTAATAGGAAGATTGTTGGATGTGAGAGGGGAGGGTGGAGGTATGTCTAACCACTACCTGGTGGAGGGAAAGCTAAGAGTAGGTAAGAGATGGGTGAGAGCTAGGAGAGTTAGGTGTGGCAGGGAGGTTTTGAAAGTGAGTGAGTTGGATAAAAGAGAGAAAAAGATAGAGCATCAGGAGAAATTGAAAGATGAGTGGAACGCAGTGAAAGATCGGGAAAATGGCAGCGTGGAGGAGGAATGGCAGTGTTTAAGAGTGCTGTGGTGGGGCATGCAGAAGAGGTGTGTGGTGTGAGACGTGTGGGTGGTGGTGTAAGAAAAGGAAGTGAATGGTGGTGCGAGGAAGTAAGTATGGCTGTGGCTGAGAAGAGACGTGCATATGAAGTGTGGCTGCAGAGGAAGGATGAGATGTCATATGAAAGATATAAGGAAAAGAGGAATAGGGAGAGATGGGCTGTGCGTGATGCTAAAGTGGCAGCAGATGAGAGGTGGGGTAGGCGGCTGACAGTGAAGTTTCAACAGAATAAGAAAATGTTTTGGAAGGAGGTGAAAAGGGTGCGAATGGGAGAGTCTGGGAAGGAAGAACGAGTAAAAGCAGAGGATGGAAGGATGTTAATTGAGATGGATGCAGTAAGGAAGAGATGGGCAGAGTATTTTGAAAGATTGTTAAATGTTGAGGAGGAAAGGGTGGCTGGGATTGTGGCGCATGGAAGGGTGCAAGGAATAAATGTGTTGGGAGAGTTGAATGATTCTTTGATCACGAAGAAGGAAGTGGAGAAGGCAGTAAAGGAGATGAAAACAGGGAAAGCTGCAGGTATGGATGGGTGTGCTGTGGAATGCCTGAAGGGTGGTGGAGTGACTATTGTTGACTGGTTAATAAGATTGTTGAATGTGTGCTTTGTGAAAGGTATGGTGCCAATTGACTGGGCAAGTGCTTGTGTGGTCCCGTTGTATAAAGGCAAGGGTGATAAGTATGAATGTACTAGCTTTAGGGGTATAAGTCTGTTGAGTGTTGTAGGTAAGGTTTATAGTAGAGTGTTAATTATGAGAGTTAGAGAGGGTACAGAGGGAGTGATTGGTGATGAGCAGTGTGGCTTTAGGAGAGGGAGGGCATGCAAGGATCAGGTGTTTGCTGTGAGACAAGTGTGTGAATAGTATTTAGCGAAAGGCAAGGATGTATTTTGGGCATTCATGGATTTAGAGAAAGCGTATAATAGAATTGATAGGGAGGCTTTGTGGACTGTTTTAAGATTGTATGGGCTTGATGGTAGGTTACTAAAAGGGGTGAAAAGTTTTTATGTAAATAGTAGAGCGTGTGTAAGACTGGGATATGCTGTGAGTGAATGGTTTCCCTTGAGAGTGGGGCTGCGACAGGGATGTGTGATGTCGCCTTGGTTGTTTAATATTTACATGGATGGTGTTGTAAGGGAGGTGAATGCAAGAGTTTTAGGTGGAGGTATGAGTCTGGTGAATGTTGATGGTGGAGAATGGAATCTGAAGCAGCTGCTGTTTGCAGATGATACTGCACTGGTGGCTGATTCAGAGGAGAGATTGAGGCAGTTAGTAGAGGAGTTTGGAAGGGTGTGTGAAAGGAGGAAATTGAAAGTAAATGAGAATATGAGTAAAGTGAACGAGGTTGGTAGATGGTAGGGGGATGAATATAGTTTTGAATGGTGAGTTGCTTGAGGAGGTAGAGTGTTTTAAATATCTAGGGTCACATGTTGCTGTGGATGGAGGAATAGATGCAGAAGTGACGTTTAGAATAAATGAAGTAGGAAAGGTGCTGGGAGGAATGAAAAAAGTGTTTAGATGTCGTTCACTTAGAATGGATGTAAAGAGAAGGCGGTATGAGGGTGTTGTGGTACCGACTGCGTTATATGGGGCTGAAACATGGAATATGGGTGTAGCAGAGAGGAAAAGTTTAAATGTAATGGAGATGAGGTGTCTGAGGAGTATATGTGGAGTGACGCGTATGGATCGAGCGCGAAATAATGAAGTGCGAAGGAGAACTGGAGTTGTTCGGGAGATGGCTGGTAGAGCTGAGCAGATGGTGTTGCGATGGTTTGGGCGTATGGAGTGAATGGATAATGAGCGATTGGTGAAAAAGATAACTAGATCTGATGTGAGAGGTGTAAGGCTGAGAGGAAGACCACGAATAGGATGGATGGACAGTGTGAAGAGAGCGCTGGATGCGAGAAGGATGTCTGTTGAGCAAGGAAGAGTGGCTGTGCGTGACAGAAATAAATGGAGAGAAATTGTGAATGAATATGTGATGACGCAGCCCTGAGGGGATATTCTCCCGCATTTGGTCTGATCAGCTAGTCAGGTCAGGTGCGGGTAAGGGGATGGGTCTATTATGATGTGGCAGGGGTAAAGCTGATCTTCTGTCAGGCCCTGCTGCGGATGTCACTGATTGCATTGCGCAGTTGACCCTTGTGCGGTGTGGTGCGGTGAGAATCTGTCCGTTCTTCCCTTTGGGGCTAAGATGCGAATGAATGTGTTTGAATGGATGAGTAAATGGGGAGTGTGTCGTCCTGTCTCGGCTACCTCCCTTTCCTTGGAGGAAGCAGTCTAGGGGTATAGATATAGATATATAGATGACTGAAAAAGAAAAATAATCATTAACTCTCTCTCTCACTCCCCCCCCCTCTCTCTCTCTCTCTCTCTCTCTCTCTCTCTCTCTTTCTCTGTCGGCACAGCCTTATTGTCATCAAGTTCATATCGACAGTGGTACCTCTCTCAGTGTTATAACTCTCTACCTTACTGTTCACCTAACATATCTACTATTCTTACCCTAATATCCCTCTCTTTTTTCTTCTGTACCTTACATACGCCACAGCAATCATCAACATTGACGGTAACACCATGACACAGTAACACCACTAGCACAAAAACAGCACACACAATAAATCCAATGCCGTAATAGACATTACTACGGACCGTAGCACCACACAGGAACACCACAAAAATATCACACACACACACACACACACACACACACACACACACACACACACACACACACACACACACACACACACACTCAGTAAACCTAATGCCACCATAACGCCACCACACCAGTAAGGCCATTAACACGGTAAAGTTACCACCATATTAACAATCCCACAGTCACATCACCACCATAATGTCATAACCCCTAAGACAATCACTTTCACAACACCCGCCACCACACAAAAAACATCTTCATTACCTCAGCATCCACCACAAAACAAACAAGTAATTCTGTTTTATCTTCATCATTACCACCACACACCATAACCAAAACAAACCTTGCTTTGCCTGAGTAACCTGTAACTCAACACCACACACCATAACCAAACTAAACCTTGCCTGCCTCATTAACTTGTAACTCAACACCGCCACCACACACCATAACCAAACCAAACCTTGCCTGCCTCAGTAACCTGTAACTCAACACCACCACCACACACCATAACCAAACCAAACCTTGCCTGCCTCAGTAACCTGTAACTCAACACCACCACCACACACCATAACCAAACCAAACCTTGCCTGCCTCAGTAACCTGTAACTCAACACCACCATCATACACCATAGCCAAACCAAACCTTGCCTTGAGCCAGTAACTGGTAACTCAGCACATGCAAAACCTAGCAGTATGGCCTCTCAGCGGTAAAGGAAAATAAGATAATAGGTGTTTATATGCCAACAGATAAACAAACTATGGTAAATAATGGAAGCACGTAATGATTGATGTCTCAGCATCTGCGTGTGTGTGAGTGTGAGTGTGTGTGTGTGTGTGTGTGTGTGTGTGTGTGTGTGTGTGTGTGTGTGTGTGTGTGTGTGACACACTTGTCACCCATACATACCTGCCCTTACATCCACTGCTTCGCATATAAGAGCTCTGTCATTCGGTATTTCTGTGTTTGCATTAACGGGGGTATGTTTACGTCATGTCGTTGAACCTTGCAGAATATCCCCAAAATATTCCCTGCCTCATCCTTGGAGTGATCTCGCCTCTTTTCAGGCTGCAGTCCACGGTGCCAAGTCAGCACCATTACCGCCCAGCAGTATGATGGAGTATAACATTGATAGTGGCAAACATTATTCCCCCAGTTCCAGAACCTCACTTCAACTAATTCTGGCATATCTTCAGAAGGTAAGAAACTGAATATACTCCTTTAGGGCTGACAAACACTAGAATTACTGGCCAGTGCTCGCAGACAAGACAAAAAAAAAAAAAAACTATGTTACACAACAGTTCAAAGAAGGTAACACATAATTCATGATAATTTCAAAATTGTTGCTCTTTAGTTTTTTTTTTCTTTGAATTGTAAGAATGATCATGACTTGTTATTGAAAAGCGTGCATATAACTGATACGCCATGCACTTTTTTTTTTTTTTTTTTTTTTGGTGAATGCGGAAAATTCTAGATGGTGAGACAGCACCAGTAACCTCCAGGACGGCTCTGAGATAAAATATATGCACCAAAACTAGATTTGCAGCCCCGCGGGAATCTTAATGTCTTAGGCGGGAGGTGGAGGAAGAGACCTAACATGATTTTGTGGAAGACCATCAGAAAAATTTTTGACGGTAACATGAGGCACTGTGGAATGATGATAATACTGACAGTTGAAGGTAATAAAGAAAAAGAAACCATGAGATGTGCCGCTATTCTAAGTATTCTTGAATGGCGATAGTATTCACTACCTGGGAAAATAATAGATGATAAGCGGAAGGACTTGTGGAGATATTATGGGGCATCGTGGAGTAAAAACGATACTGAATGTTACTTGTACTGAGAACCCAATTCCTAACATGAATTAATGTTGGCAAATTATCGGAGGTATGAACTTCATCAAATCTGTCTTTATGTTTTGATGTTCAAAACTGTGTGTGCGTGTGTGTGTGTGTGTGTGTGTGTGTGTGTGTGTGTGTGTGTGTGTGTGTGTGTGTGTGTTTTGGCCAATCTCTCTCTCTCTCTCTCTCTCTCTTCAGTTTAACAAGGGCTCTTCTCCATCTGAGTCATTGCTTCTAAACAATGATGTTTTTATTCCATTTTCATTTACAAATTCCTCAGTTTTTTCTTACGGGTAATCTGTTCTTCCCTCTAAACACCTCTTGTGTTGTTTTCTCTATTCCTCTGCTCCTCCCATCATCGTTTACTGCCCCAGCATTCCACCTCCAAACCAAGCGTCTCTCTCAGCACACACCATCACCGTTGTTTCATTTTTCTCCTGAACCCATTCAAGTGTCACATCCAGACACCCACCATTTTTCTCACGAGCCCCACCACTCTCATCACCAGGGTAATGCAAGCACAGTGTATGTGTGTGTGTGTGTGTGTGTGTGTGTGGAGGGAAGGGCACTGTTAGGAAGATTAAACTCTGGAACCCGAGGTTGTCTAATACTTTATTTGTTCATTATTCAGACAGATTTATTCCCATTACCAAATAGTATACCCAACTGTAGGGGGTAGATATAGTGTTCATAGTCTTTCTAAACTAGGGTCTTTGTAGGCTAGACATTGTTATGACACTGGTAGGTCGAAATGATCTGTTTTCCTGTGTTTTATCAGTGAATCCTACCAGAATATGTATGCTAATAAGAATTAGGCTAAGACGACGGTGCTGATGATGACAAATAGATCACTAACAGGAATCAGTAAAGAAAAAACAAGAAGCGAAGCCAAGGCACAGCAAACCCGTCCCCGGCAGTCATTTTAGTGTTGACGTAAAAAACAAAAAATGATAAAAGTAAAAGAGGTTCCTGAGGGAAGAGGTAGAGAAAGGAGTGGATGGTAAGGAAGGAAGAATTAACAAGACCGACAAAAATAAGAAATGAGAGTAGTGTGAAGGCAGGGGAAGGAAGATGTGGTAACTAAGTCTGTAGGGAAAGGAGGAATCAAATGAAACTGGTGGACTTGTGTGAGATATAAGTAAAAAATTTGCGAAACAGAACGGCAATGAGGGAGAGAGAGAGAGAGAGAGAGAGAGAGAGAGAGAGAGAGAGAGAGAGAGAGAGAGAGAGAGAGAGAGAGAGAGAGAGAGAGAGAGAGAGAGAGACGTGAATCAGAGCTGAAAAACGTGGTATAGGAAGGTTGGAAAATGAAGGCTTGGGCCAGTTAACGATACAATTAAGAGGGATTCGATTTTTGGACTGTTACGAGATTGGTTCAGGAGTGTGGGAGTGAGGCAGAGGGAGAGTAGGAGGGAGAGAGAGGGGTAGAATGTGGGGAAAAGAGAGGAAAGGAGAAATGAGGAGAGGGAGACGAGGAAAGAGTGAGAATTGAGTAAGGAAGTGAATGACATATATGAGGAGAGTATAAGGAGATGGAAGGCGTGAATTGGTAAAATCGGAAATAAAAGAACAAATGGCATAAGCTAATATGGTAAGAGAGTTAACAAATGTGCGGAGAGAGAGAGAGAGAGAGAGAGAGAGAGAGAGAGAGAGAGAGAGAGAGAGAGAGAGAGAGAGAGAGAGAGAGAGAGAGAGAGAGAGAGAGAGAGAGATCACTGTAAGAATGTTTTGTGAATGGAAATGATGGAAAGTTGCAAGGATGAGTCAGATGAATACAGAGTACAAGAAAAGCGAGACGGGAGGATAATTTAGCTTACAGCAGAAGCATCGACGGGAGATTAGTGGTGCTGTGAGACAGAAACATGGTTGGCAGTGTGGATGAGAGGAATGCACAAGGAAAGGATGCCAGATAGGAATGCTAGGAAGATAATTTGGTCACGAATAGTAGCAAGAGGGACGAAGAAGGAATTGAAGGGAGAGGGCTGGTAGAGAGGGAATTTGAGAGGGGAGAAGAGTGAGATAGGAAGGCCTGAGAGATGAAGGAATGTGGAAGATTGAGCGACAGGAGTAAGGTAAGGTGAAATTAACAGGTAAGAATAATGAAAAGGAGGGAAAATGTAAACCAAGAAGGGAGCGCCAGTGTAAAGAAGCCTGGAGAGAGGTGGGAAAGTGGGAGAAAAAGAGAAGGGAGGAGGGGAAGGAAAGTGAGAGGCTAAAGGAAAGACAGTGGCGCGAAGAAGACAGGGAGAAGCGAGATGAGAGACTGGGGAATTAGAGAGAGGAAAAGAGAGAAGAAGAAATGACAAAGGAAAAGAGGTGAGGAAAAGTCAGGAAACAGAAGGTAATCAAGAAAAGGAAAGGGAAGAAGAGGATGACAGAGGAGAACATGTGAGGGGAGAAACGTTTGAGGGAAAGACAAACGATGAAGAGATAACAGTAAAGAAAGAGGGTTGGGTATGAGAAACGCTGATGACAACAACAGGTGACAGGAAGAAGGACAAACGGAGACGGGGTGCAAGAGAAGGGATGTGAGGGAGAACGGTGGAGAAGAACGCCGAGAGGAAGAGAAACCCAGAATGTACAGAAAACTATATGTGTTATTTACCTTCTACTTCTTCTTCTTCTTCTTCATCTTCTTCTTCTTCTTCATCTTCTTCTTCTTCTTCCTCTCTCTCTGTCTCTGTCTGTCTGTCTGTCTGTCTGTCTGTCTGTCTGTCTGTCTGTCTCTCTCTCTCTCTCTCTCTCTCTCACTCTTTCTCTCTCTCTCTCTCTCTCTCTCTCTCTCTCTCTCTCTTTCTCTTATTTTTTGCAAGTTAGTTCTCTCTCTCTCTCTCTCTCTCTCTCTCTCTCTCTCTCTCTCTCATTTTTTACAAGTTAGTCCTCTCTCTCTCTCTCTCATTTTTTACAAGTTAGTCCTCTCTCTCACACTCTCTCTCTCTCTCTCTCTCTCTCTCTCTCTCTCTCTCTCTCTCTCTCTCTCTCTCTCTCTCTCATTTTTTACAAGTTAGTCCTCTCTCTCTCTCCCTCTCTGTCTCTCTCTCTCTCATCATCATCATCATCATTGTCATCATTATAATCAATATCATAAACATCTTTTTTTCGTCCCTATTCCCCAGCCTCCATCCTCGTCCCCCTTCTCAACATCGCCTCTCATTTCCTCATCTCTCTTTGCCTGCTTCTCTTTTGTCTGGTCCCAAACTGACTATACTCAGCCGGGGCAATGAGAGGAGTCCCGAGATATGGCCATCCTTCTTCACCCAGGTCACATCTCCTTCCGAGAGGAGGAGGAGGAGCAGGAGTAAGAGGAGGAGGAGGAGGAGAATGATGATGATGAGTAGTCATGCGATAGCGGAATGGAAGAAGAAAATATAGAAGTCATGAACGGTTGAGAAATAGAGGAGTGGGATAACGAGGTAGAGCTGTCAGTAATTCAAACCCTTGTAAGGTAACCCTACAATTCCCGTAACATGTCAGGTAACCCGGGGCCTGCCAGACCCCAATCTTTAGAAATTCGACAGAAATACTTACAACACCTTTATTCAAATAATCAATTGTACACAGTTTCTGTAGCCCTTTTCCTTCAATTTGGTGCAAAATGTATGAAAATACAAGTGACGAAATATTGTAAGGAAAATTAAACTGAAAAACATTGACAAATTTTATACCAACTTAAATTAGTGTCTGCCATACCAAAACTGATATGTTCCACCAGTTGTCTATCAGTGCCTGCTGTAGACCAATGGCCAATGTATCTTTAAGAAGAAAGAGAAGTACATGTCATATTAAATAATTTTTGGTATGGAAGATATATATATGGGGAAAAAAAATTACAGGTTAGATAACCTAGATCCCGAACTGACCCCATCGCCTCCCTAATCTAGTGTACTAGTCAGGAAGGTAGAGGGAAAACCAGATTTCCAAGACCTAATAGTAATATATGAAAACACTAAGAAAAATAGTGTGGGGTCCAATAGACCCCTGGTTACCTTACAAGGGTTAAGAAGGGGGGGAGAGTGAGTAACATGAGACTGAAGCAAGAGAATAGGCGAATGGCAGACTAAAGTGAATTGTATGGTTGGAATTATACACGGCCAGGAGTTGCCCCTTAATTTTATTTACCTAACAGTTCCAGGAAAATCTTTACCTCAAAAGTATTATGACGCTTCGTGTGTGTGTGTGTGTGTATGTGTGTGTGTGATACGATGTGGTCTGTGGTCACTACACGGAAAATGTAACGCCAGAAAAATTAACACAACATTGTATGTTGTGTATGCCTTCCATTGGTAGCGTGTTGATGATGGTGCAAAGCTGGGATAGGAGAGAGAAACTGTTGGTGAAAAAAGAATGAAAGGGGAGCAAATGTAAACTGTCAAAATGTGAAAAGGAATGCACACTGAAAAAATTGAAAAGTTGTCAAGAATGTGAAGATCAGCACTACAAGGAAAACTGCACAAAAAGAAACCACGAGGATGGTGTTATAGCACAAAATATGTACGTTAAAGAAATTTATTAACAAGAAATGATGCCAAGGCACACCAAATCCTTCTCCGACACTCATTTTAGTGCGGACGTATAAACACAATAGCATATCTAGTTACACATGTCACATATCAAATTTGGAGTAAATCGGGTGAAAACTGATGATTTTATACCGATTTGAAATTTTAGGCTTGACCCACCTGACACTGACCACCGTACCGTTAACTGGGGGGTGACCCCCCTGATGTAATGAGGCATGTTATAGGACGTGGATTTGAGAGATGCACCTTTAGTTTATGGTATCATGTAAATTAGGCGAATTTGAAAGGGGTTATACCAAAAAAATTTTGTAAAAATATATTTTTTGGACCTACAGCCCGGCCCTTGACCCAATTTTGTCCAAAATTTAATCAGGTGATGAGACAGTCATACCCCATCATCCTTGTAACTTTATTCAAAATCGCACCAGTAGTATTTGCATTAAGTTGTTAACACACAACAAACAAACAGACAAACCAAGTGAATACAATACCCATTCCCGAGCCACACCGGGGCGGTAACGAGTCTCAAGAAAGTAATAAATGTTAGGAGTGTGTGTAAAGATAAACTCCAGGGAATATTCTTGGCAAGTTTTTTTTTTTTTTTTTTTATGTGAGGGAGAAGGAACCAAACGCCATGAGCCCGCAAAACTGATCCTTCCAAGAGAAAAACAAGATACAAGAGAGAGCCAAATTCAAGATCCATTCATTTCGAGATGCCTGGACACACTGCTTTTGAAAGACTGGAGATCATAGGAAGCAGGAAATACAGATTGAGGGAGACAGTTCCAGAGTTGACATGTTGCATATATGAAGAACTGAGAGTAACGGTTAACTCTTGCATTAGACAGCTGGACAGAAAAGGGGTGAGAGTTTGCTGCTAGACGGGTGCTACGCGCCCATCGTAGAAGTGGAGGAATGCATGCAGACAGTTCAGAGGAACAGTGACCATTGAAGTAGCGATAGAAAAGAGATAAAGATGCAGCAGTTCGGCGAAGAGACAGAGGTTGAAGGGAGTCAGTAAGAGGGGGAGAGTTAATGAGACGAAAAGCCTTTGACTCCACCCGATTGAGAAGAGCTGTATGTGGGGAACCTCCCCACACATGAGAGTTGTACTCCACACAGGGGCGGATAAAACCCCTGTATAGAGTCAACAATTGTGCAGGGGCAAAGAAGGAACGGCGTCGGCTTAGCACACCCAATCGCTTGGAAGCAGATTTTACAAGAGATGTAATATGATCTTTCCAAGACAAGTCCCGAGCAAATGAAACCCCAAGCATGTTCAAGGATGATGCAGGATTAAGTTGAGTATTATTAAACATAAGTGGGTATACCTGTGGAAGATTTTGTTAGGTTGATAGGTGCAAAAACTGAGTCTTTGATGCATTAAAAACAACCAGATTTTTTTTTACCCCAGTCAGAGATAAGAGCCAAGTCAGACATTAGGTGTGCCATAGCCTCATCCCTTGCCTGTTGAAGTAACTGCTGAGATGGACATTGTCGGAATCGAATGGAAAGGTGAAGGGTAGAGTCATCAGCGTATGAGTGGATAGGATTAGATGAACAGCTTAGAAGGTCATTGATGAATAAAAGGAAGAGAGTTGGTGATAGGACAGAGCCCTGAGGAACACCATTGTTAATAGATCTAGGAGAAGAACGATAGCCGTCTACAACAGCGGCTATAGAACGACCAGAAAGGAACCTAGAGATGAAAGCACAGAAAGAAGGATAGAACCCGTAAGAGGGCAGTTTGGAAATTAAAGATTTATGCCAGACTCGATCGAAAGCCTTTGAGATGTCAAGTGCAATGGCAAAGCTTTCGCCAAAGTTCCGAAAGGAGGATGACCAGGAGTCTGAAAGGTAGGTGAGAAGATCGCCTGTGGAGCGTCCCTGACGGAACCCATACTGACGATCAGAAAGAAGGTTGTGATAGGAAGGATGCTTTAAAATTTTTCTATTAAGAATAGATTCAAAAACTTTTGAGATACAGGATTTAAAAGCAATTGGGCGATAGTTAGAGGGTTGGGAATGGTCACCCTTCTTTGGGACTGGCTGAATGAGAGCAAACTTCCAGCAAAGAAAGAAAGGTACAAGGTGACAGACAAAGGCGAATGAGTTTGCCTAGGCAGGGTGTAAGTACAGAAGCACAGTTCTTGAGAACAACAGGAGGAACTCCATCGGGCCCATATGCCTTATTAGTACTGAGGCCAGCAATGGTAGAAAATACATCAGCTGAAGAAATTTTAATGTTAGCCATGAGTAAGTCAGAGGGGGGAAGTGATGGAGGAAGAGCACCGGAATCGTCTAAGGTGGAATTGGAGGAGAAAGTCTGAGCGAAGAGATCTGCTTTATCAGTAGAAGAAATAGCTACAGAGCCATCAGAGTACAAAAGAGGAGGGAAGGATGATGAGGTAAAGTTGTTAGAAAGGTTTTTGGCAAGGTGCCAGAAGGAGCAGAAAGTTCGAGTTGGAGAGTTGATAGCATTTTGTATGGATGAAATTATTTTTAGCAGAGTGAAGAACAGAGACTTAGCATGATTCCGGGCAGAAATGTATAAAAGACGTGATTCAGGGGTGGATTGGCTCCGGTACCTTTTATAGGCCCTCTCCTTGTTGCAGACAGCATTAGAACAAGCATAATTAAACCAAGGCTTTCTTGCGTTAGTCAAAGGATATGAGAAAGGAATGTATGCTTCCATGCCAGAGAGAATAACCTCCGTAATGTGCAAGGCACATCCAGATGGCTCCCGGCCATGAAAGCAATAATCATTCCAGGGAAAATCAAAGAAGTACTGCCTGAGGGCCACCCAGTCCGCAGCTCTAAAGTGCCAGAGACCACGTTTTTTTGGAGGGTCCGCAGGCCGTACCGGAGCGATAGGACAGGTTAAGGTGATAAGATTATGATCGGAGGAGCCCAACGGAGAGAAAAGATTAACAGTGTAAGCAGAAGGATTAGTTGTAAGGAAGAGATCAAGTACGTTGGAGCTCTCTCCAAGGCGGTCAGGGATACGGGTAGGGTGCTGTACAAGCTGCTGTAGGTCATTAAGGATAGAAAAGGTGTAGGCTTGTTCACCAGGTGGATCAGTGAAAGGAGAGGAGAGCCAAAGGTGGTGGTGAACATTGAATTCTCCAAGAATGGAGATTTCAGAGAAAGGAGAGATGGACAGAATGTGTTCCATCGTAGAAGTAAGATAGTCAAAGAATTTTTGATAGTCAGTAGAATTAGGAGATAAGTAAACACCACAGATATATTTAGTCAGAGAATGACAGGAAAGCCGAAGCCAGAGTGTAGAGAATTCAGAAGAATCGAGTTCAGGAACACGAGAGCAAGATAAGTTGTTGCGTATATATACACAACAGCCACCTTTGGCTTTGAAATGAGTATAGAAAAAGTAGGAGGATACAGAAAAGGGTTTGCTGTCAGTTGCCTCATACAGCTGAGTATCAGTTAGGAAAAGAAGGTGAGGTTTAGAGAAGGAGAGGTGGTGCTCTATGGAGCGAAAGTTAGAGGAAAGGCCACGAATGTTGCAGAAATGAAGAAGAAGAGAGTCAGACAGTGGTTCCAGGCACCTTGAGTCGTCACCGAGAGAGGGGCTGAAGGTGGGGGCATTTATGGCCCCCCTGGGGACTCCGAGGCTATGTTTTTCGACGCCATTTTTGAAAATTTTGAAAAGGAAATGTGGTGTGTACTGTGCATGTAGTTTGGTGTTGATAGTTGGAGAAACTTGTATTGGAGAGCATGCTGGTCTACTCTCTGTTTTACTGAGACACTGAAAAAGTACAGCAAAGGGGGATGGTTGGGACCTAGTCCCGAGGGCTGATGAAACAGGAGCTCCAGCTCTCCCTGTCATCAGCTTTCCATCCACCTTGGGAGTACTGCCCTGCTCGACTGGTGCTACAGTCTACTCCATGTAGGGATAAAACAATACCATTTTGAATGTGCAGATTTGGACAATGAGGGAATTTATGAACAAGAAAGAGTTACTAGAGAGGTCAAATTAGAGTGTTGTACAGCTAAGAAGACTACAACAGAAAATAAAAATCTTTTGACACAACAGATCCTCCACTAGACGTCCAGCCAGACTCTTAACCCACCCCAGCCAGCAACATATATATACGTTGGGCCCTGCATGTGCACAAAATGCCAGCGACATATATATATATATATATATATATATATATATATATATATATATATATATATATATATATATATATATATATATAATCAATTTGAAATATTTGCCAAAATTCGAAAATTCTAAGTTGGCAGGATATATTTTGCTACGAATACCCCCACGCCTGTCTAGGCCTCATACCTATGCTATGAGTCATCACCACTTCCCTCCACCCGTGCAGGGCCCTGCCAACTCAGTAATGGTATGTGAGTGCGTGAGTGAGCACCATGGCGCATCATGGTCTTGCCCAACAAAAGAATGATGAGCTCCTGAACATCCCCTATGATGGAGTAAGTGATTCTCCCATTGATGATGATGTTGCTGATCGAGACTACGTCCAACCTGAGTTGGAATCAGAGTTGGAATCCCTGAGAAAGGGAAGCAATATGGCTGTCTGCATGGCTGTAACTCATCTTGCACCACTACCATCACCCCTTCCCACCTAAAAGGCAGCCTTCACTCCATGGACGAGTTCTCTAGTGATGAGGAATACGAGCCCGATCCCTCAGGTGAACATTGGCTGCATTCGTGGGTAGGATCGTCCAGGAAAACCCAGACAAGTGGGGAAGAACTGTATAGTAAAAAGCACAAGGTAAGCACTGCTTTGTTTTATTCATATGGTGCGCAACGATACCTGCCACCTACCCCACGCCGCACTGCCTCTCCCCAACCCAGCAGCTCCACCGCATCTGAACATTTCCTGTGCTTCCTTCCCACAGTCTCAGATGATGAGGAAGGGAGCAAAAGGTAGAGGAAAAAGGAAGGAAAAAGGCAGAGGGATGAAAAGTGAGAGTCATGGGGAAAGTGAGGAGGCAAGCGTTATTCTCCAACCTACTACCGAATTTCTTCCCCATCCTGACAATGGCGACGGAGGCGGCACAAGTGGTGACAAGGGAGAAACTGAAGGAGGGGATAAAGTCACATGGGAGTGGGAAGATGGGAGAAATTTCATTCCAATCATTCATCCCTTCACAGGCAGTGATATGGTAGGCTGTGCTGTGCCAGAGCTGACTCCCACCTCAAGAAGAATCGATTTTTTCAAGATTTGTTCTTTTGTGAGGGAGCTAATATTGAGAATCGTTCTCTTCTCTAACAATTATGCCACCTTCTGCTGTGGCACAACCACACGGACACCCCACAGCCGACTCTTCAATGCAGACATAACGAGTGACGAATTGTATCTCTTCATGGTGTTCATTGTCCTGATGGGACTAATCAAGAAAAATCATTTGTTGTACTGCACTGTTGACCTCCTTATTCGACGCCCTTCTTTGGTAGAGTTATGGAACAGAAGAGGTTCCAGTATATACTAAGTTGCCTTCATTTTTTCGACAATGAGGATCCTAGAAACATTGTCAACAATGAAAAGATGAGAAGGATTACAGTAGGCTGGTGTTTGATCACCTGAGGGAGAGGTTCTCTGTCTCATTCTCTCCCGACAGAGACCTGGTCATAGACAAGAGTCTTGTGTTAAGGAGGGGAAACATCGCCTTCAGGCAGAGTATCCCAAGCATGAGACATTGCCTCTGGTTCAAGATTTTCATCATGTGTGACTGCAAGATTGGATATGTGCAGGATATAGTCGGGTACACAGGTGCACAGATGGATATATTGGATGATAGAACAGTCAGACTGTCAGGGGCAGTGGTGAAGATGATGATGGAGAAGTACGTTCACCGTGGGCACGTCCTGTACCTGGACAACTGGTACACAAACTCGATCCTCTCTCAGTACTTGTACCAGCAGGAGACAGGTATCTGCAGGAAACTAAAGAAAACCCTGCGGCACGTGGTACAGGTCGGCCAGAAGCTGCAAAGGAAGGTGGTGTTTTAGCAGGCAAACAATATCCTCCCCACCACCTGGCACCACAGCCAAGAAGTGAGCTTGCTATTGACAACTGACTGCCCCCTGACGCACCTCATCAAAACCATGGATTACAGCAGCAAGAAATGGGTTCATATTTGGAAACCAGAGGTGGTAACTTATTATAATATCAACATGCGGCAAGTGGACCAGTCTGATGCCATGACTTCAGGTGTGAACTGTGTCAGACCCATGATGAAATGATATAATAAACTTTTCTTCCAACATCTGGATATAACAGCACTGAACACCCACCTCCTCAACGCCAGCACAACGGGAACCAACGACACCTTCTAGGGGTTCATCAGAAAGCTGTGTAGGGAGCTGATTGGCACCTGCGGGCGTGATCGTGGGTCTCGCCAACATCCACGTGGCGGTGATAACCCACTATGCCTCACTGAACGCCACTTCCCTAAACCTGTCACAGCAAAAGGGAGGTAAAAGAATCCCCAACGCAGGTGCCATGTCTGTCAACACAGCACAGCATGGTCACGGACGCAGTGGAAGGACACCAGGTACCAATGTGTGGAGTGTGATGTGGGGTTGTGCCTATTCCCATGCTTTGAGGAGTATCACACCCTCCTCCACTTCTAAGCGTTCAAATCCTGTGTTATGTGCAAAAAGAGACGCATATGAGTGTTACTGTAATGTAAATTAGTGTAAATTATTTCATAAGTAACTGTTATGTATATATACATTAGTGTAAGTGGTTTCATAAGTGCAGTGTAAGTACTTCATTTATAACTTCTGTAATGTGTCTTGTGTGTCCGAGAAAATACACACATAGTGAGTACAGTGTCCAAGAATAATTCGTTGTGCGAAAAAAGATGCAAATGTAAAATATATATGTGTGGGAAACACTTATGTGAAAACAGGGAAATCCAATCATAACGAGCATTTTCGGAAAATGCCACTCACTCACTCAAATGTCGTACTGTGCCCACGCACATAATTATGCCTGGGGACATTTCCCACATCATCTGTATACCTTCCTTGAGTGTCCCTGGGTCATCTGGGATACTTATCCACGAAAAAAAAACGAAGATCTCCTGCCTCAACTCCCTGGGTGTCAGGCGGTGGCCAATGATGTCCATGGGCGTTACTCCGGACATTTCAGCCGCCTGCCAAGAGAAAGTCGACCTTAAAATCGACCTTTTAGGCTTTTGCGAGTACTTTTATTGGTTGTTCTCCATGTTTTCTCATCATTCCTAAGCTATCTAGCAAAAACTATTGGTCGAAAATTGGCCGGCACTGGGGTGCAATGAAGGTCCCAAGTCAGTCGTCACTCTCTGCACTCGGCAGGGTACTGATTACTGTACAGTATGTGCTTTCTGGGGAGAGGGTAAGAAATAAGATCCAAGGATAAAAGCCAGCAAAGATGTTTTTCCCCTAACGAATAAAGAAAAAATATAAAGCCTAATTTAAGATCAATTTATTCTCCGGATTCTTAGATGATATAATGTATGCTACTGATGTAAACTACATCGATACTAGAAAGACTTGTTTAACGCATACAAGCCAATAAACAAGATGAAAAGTGCAAAGATGTGCTGCGAAGCCTCCCAGTCCACATGGAATATGACCTTTAGTATAAATTTCAAATCTGTCAGACTTATAGCATTGCCAGTGCCAGTATTTCAATCTCAACCAAAATCAATAGGTAGATAATTAATAGATTAAACAAGAAACACACGAAATGAAAATGAACACATTTTTACCATTTTCCTTACAGACAACCACCTTTCCCCATGCGATATGAATATAAATAGATAGAGAGATAGATGGATATTATGTTGGAGTTATTTCAGTTGTTGGAGGAATCTGACTGTGACTAGGCAGTCATTCTGTCTAGCAGGGATAGGCAGCCCCGCCCAGGGAAGTGCTACCGCCAAGGTTACGGGAGACTCTAGGAATAGCCTGGATTCCATTTTCTCTCTTAGGCCTTGGTAGCTGGTTACACATCTTTCTGCCTCACACACCGGAGGGCTTCAGGCTGCCCTCTTTACACAACACACACATCCACATTATATTACATTACCTTAAAACCAACTATCCTCTCTCCATAAAACACCGATCTTGTCATTACATATCATACCTATTCCAAAACACATCCCTGTTCTTCCCCCCCATAAAAAGAACCACGGCTGCTGCTATACTGGGAATCAGTGCGGTGGTTTCTTGGGTGACCACCACAGGCGGGCTGGGTTGTCTGCACAGGGCCCTCTCGGTCGTCATCAAGCGACTGTGCCACCTTCAGTGTTGCGGCGCCCTAAATCTGCTCGTCAGTGCAGTAAAATTTTCTCTTCCAATATTAGGGGACTTCACTCCAACATCAACTCTGTTCAAAATTTCCTCCAGTTTGAATCCCCTGATCTGCTATTTCTGACAGAGACACAAGTAAGCTCCACCTCTGATTTAGCTAGATTTAATTTTCATGGTTATATCTTGATCCAAAATTTCAGACCCAAAGGAGGCGTATGTTGCCTTGCTAAATCAGAAATTGCCCTGGAGGAGATTAGTATATGTAATTGTCCTTATATCGACTATTCCATATACAAATTAAATACTTTGGGTAAAATTAAGTATTTCTGTTGTGTTTATCGTTCCCTTAATGCCCCTTCAGAGCCGAGTTTATTTGACTCTCTGTCTTCACAACAAAGTGTCCTCAGCATTAATACTGCATCAGAAATTAATTCTGGGTGATTTTAATGTCCAAAATGTCGAATGACTCACTTATTCACCCAGAACTGATGACTCAGGTCTTGAATGTGAGCTATTTTCAGACTCATTTAATCTCACCCAGTTAGTCAGTCAACCCACCCGTGTACCAGACAACCCCAATCAAAATCCCCACCTATTGGACTTGTTTCTAACAACCAATTCAGATAATTATAATGTCGAAGTGAAGTCCCCTCTCGGATCCTCGGATCATTGTCTGATTCAAGCCACCAGTTTCACACCTGCCACACCCTCCTGCTCTGAACCTGTCGTGATGACTAAATGGCACTACGACAGGGCAGACTGGGAGGGACTTCAAAATTTTCTCATGGATGTTCCTTGGACCTCCTTTTTCTCCCATGATACAAATTTCACATTGGGCCACATACAGGATTTCATTAAAGTCGGCATGGAATCATTCATTCCCCATCATAGTTACAGAAAAAAATGTAATTCTCCTAAATGGTTTGACCACAATTGTGCTAGAGTAACAGAACATAGAACAATAGCCTATAACACTTATACAAGGACCAAAACCAAAGAAGCCTTTAACTATTATAAAAATATCAGAAACCATGCCAAAACTATTATCAATCTTTCTAAATCAAACTTTCTACATAGACAAGCTAACAAACTACTAAACAGTCCAAATGATAACAAAATATTCTGGTCAACCCTTAATTCATTCAAAACTAACTTCACTACCACCTCTTCCATTCCACTTTCACAGTCCCCCAATGGAAATCTAGTAAGTGACCCACGTGGAAAAGCCAACCTTCTTATTGACATTTTTTCAACAAACTCAACCCTAAATTCAGAAAATCATAATATTCCTGTACTTGATTTTGATTCCCCTCAAATACCTCCTTTCATGATACACACCAGATACATACAAGCCGTATTACAGAATCTATCAGCAGACAAAGCCACTGGTCCAGATGAAATTTCTTCAGTAGTACTTGAAAAGTGCTCCTCAGTGTTGGCTCCTGTATTAGTCAAATTTTTTTGCTTATGCATCCGTACCTCAATTTTTCCAGCCCCTTGGAAAGGAGCAAATATCCATCATGTTCCCAAACAGGGGGCCACTTCTGATCCATCAAACTATAAACCAATCACTATAACTTCCGTTGTTGGTACAGTTTTTGAGACACTAATAAACAAACATATAGTCAAGCATCTAGAAATGAATAAATTAATTAATGATCGGCAGTCTGGATTTAGACAGGAACGTTCAACTGTAGATATTCTTTGCCTTCTTACCCATCAGATTAACAAAACAATAGACCAACACGGTGAAACACACACAATAGCGCTTGATATTTCAAAAGCATTTGACTGAGTATGACACCAGGCCTTATTGTCTAAGATTATTTCCTCTTACCTTCATAGTAGAAAAATATGGGTCATGATAGATGGAATTTATTCTTAGTTTCATTCCATAAATGCTGACGTACCTCAGGGATCAGTTTTGGTGCCAACCCTCTTTCTCATTCATATAAATGACCTCCTATCTGTCACTCACAACCCAATACACTCTTACGCTGATGACTCGACCCTTCATAGTTCTTTAACATTTAATACCTCCTTTACACAATTTGATATTATAAACTCTCAAATAAACAGCAATTTCTCTGAACCAGGACCTTTCTAAAATTAATCAATGGGGACAAACAAATCTGGTCTCACTTTAATGCTCAGAAAAATAAATACATAAATTTCTCCAATAGAAAGAATCCCTCAGACTCTCACATAATTTTAAATGATGTTAGTATTCCCATATCCACTACAATTGATATCCCAGGTGTTACTTTAAACCCCAGCCTACGCTGGACAGCTTATGTTAAATCCCTTGCTAAAAATGCTTCTAAAAAACTGGGACTTATGTACAGAGTTCGTGAGTTCTTCACTGACGAGCAGATGGCCACAATATACAAAAGTCATGTGCGTTCTCAGATCGAATACTGTTCACCACTGTGGAGTGGATGTGGAGCGGTTGCATTGAGGCAGTTGGACAAAATTCAAAATAAAGCCATTAGATTAATCAATAATCCTGCCATAACGCAGGACCTTCCTCCGTTATCAGTACGTAGAGATGTTGCTTCTTTAGCACTATTTTATCGATATTTTTACCGTAAGTGCTCTAACGAACTGGCTTCAATTGTGCCTCCCTTTCACATTTTCTCCCGAAATACTCGGGCAGCTGGGAGCGCCCATGAACTCACACTCTCTCCCCCACAATGCAGAACCTCTGCATATCAAAATTCATTTATCCCCAGAACTACTACTCTCTGGAATTCACTTCTGGGAGTTGCTTCCCACATACATTTAATCCTCTCGATTTTAAATCCAATTGCTATAAGTATTTTATGAATGGAGGATGCCTTTTGGCACATGGACTTATTTTTTTTTCCTTTGTTTTTCCTTCCTTCATTCATTATAAAAAAAAAAAAAAAAGCAGTGAGGACTGAGGAGGTTAGAGCCGAGGAATAGAGGTGGACTGGTGTGTCAACTTGTCAAGTGTGAGCTGTGAAGTGTAATAATTAAATTCATTTATATACAATAGTCAAGGATTTACCTTTGTTTTGTAGTAAAAACAGTCTAATATACTAATAATGATAACTGAAATATTTATTTTAGCTTTACTATAACTATACTGGTGGATGTGATAGGAAGCGTTATGAGGAACACACTGAGGTGGTTTGGCCATGTGGAGAGGATGGAGGGTGAAAGACTGACGAAGAGAGTGTATGTGAGTGAGGTGGAGGGGGAAGCGGGAGGGGCAGGCCGAGGATGAGGTGGAGGGATGGGGTGGAGAGGTATATGAGAGAGGGGGGTGTGAGTTGGGAGCAGGGCAGTGAAATGGCGGGGGACAGGGCGACTTGGAGGCGATTTGTTTGTGGCCACCCCAAACGGGATTGAGGCGTCTGGCAATATATAGATAGATAGATAGATTACTTTAGACAATTTCCAAACTTCATAAAGTCACCTATCGTTAGTCAGAATAGAATAAATAAAGGTATAATTGTAGTGGATGAGTAAATAGAGATGATTTTTAACCCCTTGATTATGAATATCATCTTAAACTTAATACAAGAGGAGCCAAGGCACAGTAAACCCGTCCCCGGCAGTCATATTAATACTGCCGTATAAACACAGCAGGATATCAAGTCAAAGATGTCACATATCAAATTTGGAGTAAATTTGGTGAAAATTTACGATTTTATACCCATTTGAAATTTTAGGCTCGATCCACCTAACATTGACCCTCCTACCGCTAACTGAGGGGTGACCCCCCTAATGTAATGAAGCATGTTATAGAATGCAGACTTGAAAGATGCACCTTTAGGTTTTGGTTTCATGTCGATATGACAAATTTGAAAGGAGTTACGGCGTTTTTTTTTTTTGAGGGGGGGGGGGGCTACAGCCTTGGCCTTCACCCAGTTTGGCCCAGAATTTTATCAGGTGATCAGAAGATCATAGCCCATCTCCCTGTAGTTTTAGTCAAAATAGCATCACTAGTTTTTGTGTAAAGTCATTAACAAACAGACAGACAGAAAGACCGAATGAATACAGTATCCGTCCCTGAGCCCCTCTTGGGTGAGGATGGGTAATAATCCTATGATGGTATACAAAATAAAATGAAACTGATGCCTGGGTAATGAAAGGGATAAAAATGGTTTGTGTTTACAATTTCAAGAATTCTGCGGATTTGTGGTTGCAGAAGGCAGTTTTGTGAGTCTGCGGATTTGTGGTTGCAGAAGGCAGTTTTGTGAGTCTGCGGATTTGTGGTTGCAGAAGGCAGTTTTGTGAGTCTGCGGATTTGTGGTTGCAGAAGGCAGTTTTGTGAGTCTGCGGATTTGTGGTTGCAGAAGGCAGTCTTGTGAGTCTGCGGATTTGTGGTTGCAGAAGGCAGTTTTGTGAGTCTGCGGATTTGTGGTTGCAGAAGGCAGTTTTGTGAGTCTGCGGATTTGTGGTTGCAGAAGGCAGTTTTGTGAGTCTGCGGATTTGTGGTTGCAGAAGGCAGTTTTGTGAGTCTGCTGATTTGCTTTGCGGAAGTGAATTTGCGTTTGCTGTGCCCACTTTTGCAAAATTGTCCTTATGGCTGTCTCAGAAAGTTACCTGTTTAGAATGTTATACCCACAAACAGGGTTGTCAAATAGGTTACTTCGTGCACAAGTTACCCTGTGCATTCACGGACTTGGTGCATGTGGCCCTATAGCAAAGTAACATATACCATATCCCCATATATACAGTAGTTATATGACAATTGTAGTGGTAGAGCAACCCATCGGTATCTGTCTGAGCAAACCCATCAACTGCAGGAAAGCAATCGCCCCTACAGGGCCATCTTGTTCTGTCAACCGATGTTATTTTGCGTTTGACAGCACCTCACTACAGCAAGACGTTGTGATATGACATCCACATATCTCGCCAAGTGACATCAAATAAAGTATTTTCAGGTAAGATTGACTTTTTCCATCATCATTAATGTCGAGTTCCTCTCTCTCTCTCTCTCTCTCTCTCTCTCTCTCTCTCTCTCACACACACACACACACACACACACACACACACACACACACACACACATCACGACGTCGACTTCTGTCTCTTTGCAGTTGACATCAACTGCTTTTCCGCTCACATCGACTTCTTTTTCACTGCAAATGACATCAAATTGCTTTTTCAAGGTGACATCAACTGTTTCTTAGGAGGCTGCATTGCCTTCTGGTCACTGATGATATCGACCACTCACTGCAGGCAATGTTGAGTTCTCTCTACAACTACGGTATCACAGATTTCTTCCTGCAGGTGACTTCGACTTCTCTCTGCAGGTGACATTTCATTTTCCCGGAGTGGGAAGTTGACTTTTCCCTGCCTTCTCTCTACAAGTGACACTGCCTTATCTCTGCAGGTGACGCCGACTACTCTCTGCAGGTGACGCCGACTACTCTCTCCAGTTAACGCTGACCACTCTGCTGAGGTAACATCAAGTTATCTCTACGAGTGACGTTGGCTTCTTTCTACGGGAAACATCGACTTCTCTTTGCAGGGATCACTCTAAACACTATCATCACTATTGTCATCGTCACTATTAGTATTATTGTTACTACTACTGCTAGGCTACAACTACTACTATTATTATTATTATTATTATTATTATTATTATTATTATCACCATCATTATTGTTATTATTATTATTATTATTATTATTATTATTATTACCATCATTATTATTATTATTATTATTATTATTATTATTATTATTATTATTATTATTATTATTATTATTATTATTATTATTATTATTATTAAATTGTTGTTGTTGTTGTTGCTGTTAATTTAGTGGTAACATATTCATAGCAGTATTTTCCATGACACATTTTCTTCATTGTTGGATTTTTGGCAGAGATTCATGGCTTTCGGGCGGTTTTTAGGTGCATAGTTGATGTGTATCCGGGCGGTGTTTAGTTCCATTTTCTGGCGGGTGGTAGTTAGTCTGCCAAAGCTATATAAGGCCTGGCCGAAGCTTCCACGAGCAGTTCGGGTGGAGCAGCAGCCAGAGCAACATGTCCTTCCCAGCCTGCCAGGCCCACCACAGGCACCCACACATCCTCCACACTCCCCACTACTCCTTCCCCACCCACCACCACCTCGGGGAAGGTCAAGTGGTACAGCTTCAGGCCAGGTTATGCCATCGGCTTCTCTCTACAATGGACGTCAACTACTCTCTGCGGATGACGTCGGGTTCTCACTTCATATATCGTCGGTTCTCTCTGCAGGTGACGTCCACTTCTGTCTGCAGGAAACGTCACCTTCTCTCTAAACGACACGTCGACATCTCTTTGCACGTGACGTCGGCTTCTCTCCTGGTGGCGCCGGCATCATTTACAAGTAACACAAACTCCTCTAAGCAGGTAACGTTAACAGCTGTCAAGAGGCGGTGTGACCTTCTTCCTGCAAGGAATGTCGACTCCTTTGTGCAGGTGACGCAACAATTATTTGGAAGTAATAACAACATATCACAACAGGCGACACATCATTCAATATTTTCAGGTAAGTTTTACTTTTCTCTCCTCATTAACGATGAGTTTTTTTTTCTCTCTCTATGTATATATATATATATATATATATATATATATATATATATATATATATATATATATATATATATATATATAATTTATTTATTTATCAATTTACATATCTTCCACTATGTCATCAAGTTCTCTCTGTTTTCGGGTGACTTCGACTTATCATTCCTTGCTGGTGTCATTGAAATTGAATTCAGCATCGACTTCTTCTTTGAAGGTGGTATCGATTTTTGCTTGCGTGTAACACTGACTTCTCTTTGCAGGTGACACTGATATCTCAATGCAAGTGATTTCCACTTCAAAAGATGTTGGCCTTAGTGGAGTTTGAGCTGACTCTACACGGGACGTCAGCCTCTTTCTACAGAGGGAGACGGAGAACATTCCAATATCTGTTCACCTCGACACATCACGGCAGGAATGACATCGAAACGTCAAAGCATTACCTGCAGGTAAGCGAGTTGCCTTCCATGTTTTCTTTAACGATGTAATCTCTCTTCTCTCTCTCTCTCTCTCTCTGTCTTTCTCTCTCTCTGTGTCCTTTCTCTCTCTCTCTCACTCTCTCTCTCTCTCTCTCTCTCTCTCTCTCTCTCTCTCTCTCTCTCTCTATTCTCTCATCAATATCGACTTCTGTTTCTTTGCAGGTGACATGATCGTTACCACTCACATCGATTTGTCTTCCATTGCAAGTGGCAGCAAATTCTTGTCTGCACAGTTGCCAAAGAGCTCCATCTTCTGAAGTGGCATCGACTTGTAATTGTAGATGGCATCAGCTTCATGTATGTAGGGTGACGTCCAGTTCTTTCTGCAAGTGACATCGACTTCGCTCTGTCGGTAACGCTGAAGCAACATACCACAGGCACTCTTCACCATTTCTCTTCAGATGTCATCAACTCTTCCACTTTATAATTTCCGTACAAGCACTCTCTGGGGATGACGTCGAGTTCACTCTTCATTTACCGTCGGTTATTTCTTCAGGTGACGTAGATTTCTGTCTACATGTGACGTTGTCTTCCTCTCGAGATGAGATGTCGACATCTCTCTATACGTGATGTTGGATTCTCTTCCCGGTGACGCTGACTCTGCTCAGCAAGTTACACAAACTTCTCTAAGCTCATAACGTTAACAGCTAGACAAGAGGAGGTGTGACCTTCTTCCTGCAAGGAATGTCACACTGTCTTCTGCAGGTGACGGAGAAAGTTTCTACTTGCACGAAAATATCAACATATCACAACAGGTGACATATAATTCAGTATTTTCAGGTAAGATTGACTTCTCTCTCTTCATTAACGACGAGCTTCTCTTTGTTCTCTCTCTCTCTCTCTCTCTCTCTCTCTCTCTCTCTCTCTCTCTCTCTCTCTCTCTCTCTCTCTCAATACCTGACTTCTGTTTCTTTGCAGATGACATGCTGCTTTACCTCTTACATCGATTTGTCATCCATTTTGCCCGGAAAAGTGACGGTGACAAATTCTTGTCTTCAGTTGCCAAAGTCTAAATCTTCTGAGGTGGCATCGAGATCTTCTGAATCGCAGATGTCAACAATCAGCTCTATTGTATTGATGCAGGTGATGTCTAGTACTTTCTGCAAGTCACATCGATTTTTCTCTGCTGGTTTCTGATGATATCTGACCACTCACTGCTGGTGATGTTGAGTTCTCTCTACAACTACGGTATCATAGACCTCTTCCCTGCAGGTGACTTCGACTTGTCTTTACCCAGGTGACATCTCATTTTACCGGAATGGAGAAGGATCGACTTTTGTCCAGCCTTCTCTCTACAAGTGACACTGCCTTTTCTCTGCAGGTGACGTTGTCTACTCTTTGCAGGGTGCTGGCCGCTGACTATTCTCTGGAGGTGACGCCTTGACTACTCTCCTGCAGGAGCCTTGAGCTCCTGTGTAGGATGGCCTGACTGTGGCAGGCCGACATAACCTCTCTGCAGGTGACGCTGACTACACTCTGCGAAAAGCCAAACCTCAGGAAGGTTGGAAAGGTCAGCTTGGTGAGAGGCAGGAGGCCAGACATGGAGTGTACTATCAGAAAGAAGGGAGGAAGGGGCCAGAAGCTGCCTCTGTCACCGGCTCTTCCTGTGGTAGCCAAGTGGAGGGATCTGCCCCCGCCCCAGATCGACGCAAACATCCACGTTGATGTGCAGCTGATGAGGATAATACCACCCAGGACCGCAAAATTGCATGCACAGACAATATGCAGATTGCATTGTTGTACAAAGAAGACCGGACAGCCCTCACCATATTAAATCTCTCTGCTGCTCCACCACAACTAACTGCCTCGATTTCCCAGTCCTTGAAGAGGCGGTCAATGTTGTCATCCCGGCTCTGCCGCCTCCTCTGCTCTCTCCACCACCACCTCTGCCACAAGATGACCAGCACCCCCCTTGCCCCTATCACTACTGGAATAATCAAAAGTTGAAGCAGTGTCCTGCCTCTCCTCTAACTTCACAATGACCTGCTGCTTCACCATCACGAAAGAAGAAGAAGAAGAAGAAACCAGTTCCTGCCACCACCTCTTCATCGCCACCAGCACCAGAACAGAGCCAACAAGACCCTGCCGACACCTTTTTGCACCACATCTCCGCCATGATACCACCAATGGACACCAAGACCAGTGCTTACATCTTTTCCCTCACCGACCACCAACTGGAAGCCCTACAAGACCACTACCTCTGCAGCAGCGACGAGACTTCATTGCCTATGTAGACACAATCGTCCGTGTTTACTGGAAGAAAGAGGTGACTCCCTACAACGAATGTTGCATTCAAAAGGCAGCAAGCTCCTTCCCAAGTGAAGCTTAGCTATCCTACAGTATATTAGTCAGATTACTCCCTCCTTTACCTCCCAGACATTCCGCCACTGGACTGAACAATTACCTGTGGACCCGATTCCCTCAAAGAACAGGAAACTAAAAGCCACCACCAACAACAACTTCAATGAATCATTGAGGAGTTGGAGGAGTGGAGAGAGGAGGCACCGCGCTCCTCTGACCCTGGAGTGGAAAGAAGACTTCCGGGAGTATAAGACCCCGAAGGCAGTAAGATATCAGAGGGAAGAAGAACCCAGGTGCTAGAAATTACCCAGGGCAATAAGAACCAGGGATATAAAACCCAGGAAAAGAAGAGACCTCAGGACAACTGCCAGGGAAAAATATTCAGAGAATCTCTGTTACGTTCATTACAGCTGAGATAGGATCACAGGATTACTGTATGTCCACCAGGTAAGCTAACTGGTCTGTCTAGGCACTTTAGCTGAGATGAGGATCTAGTTATGTCCCACGCAGGTAATGCAACTTGGTCTGTCTAGAGCACAGCTGAGATAGGATAACTAGTTATGTCCATACTTATACCAGGTAATAGCTGGATCTGTCCTAGGCACAGCTGAGATAGAATCTAGTTATGTCCACCAGGTAATAACTGGTCTGTCATTTTATTAGGCACAGCTGAGATAGCATCTAGTTATGTCCACCAGATAATAACTGGTCTGTCTAAGCACAGCTGAGATAGGATCTAGTTATGTCCACCAGGTAATAACTGGTCTGTCTAGGCACAGCTGAGATAGCATCTAGTTATGTCCACCAGGTAATAACTGGTCTGTCTAGGCACAGCTGAGATAGGATCTAGTTATGTCCACCAGGTAATAACTGGTTTGTCTAGAGCACAGCTGAGATAGGATCTAGTTATGTCCACCAGGTAATAACTGGTCTGTCTAGGCACAGCTGAGATGAGATCTAGTTATGTCCACCCAGGTAATAACTGGTCTGTCTAGAGCACAGCTGAGATAGGATCACAGTTATGTCCACCCAGGTAATAACTGGTCTGTCTAGGCACAGCTGAGATAGGATCTAGTTATGTCCACCAGGTAATAACTGGTCTGTCTAGGCACAGCTGAGATAGGATCTGGTGTAATCCACCAGGTAATAACTGGTCTGTCTAGAGCACAGCTGAGATGGGATCTGATTATGGCCACCAGGTAATAACTGGTCTGTCTGAAGCACATTGAGATAGGATCTGATTATGTCCACCAGGTAATAACTGGTCTGTCTAGGCACAGCTGAGATAGGATCTAGTTATGTCCACCCAGGTAATAACTGGTCTGTCTAAGGCACAGCTGAGATAGGATCTAGTTATGTCCACCAGGTAATAACTGGTCTGTCTAGAAACAGTTCAGGTAGGACCTAATAATGATTTTTTTTTTTTTTTTTATCAGATAAGATCGATTTTTCATGTTGGAGGGAACACAGACTTCAGTCTATTTGTGTAATGTTAACTACTTTCATTTCATGAACGGCGACTTCTCTCTCTCTCTCTATACTCTCCTCTCTCTCACTATCGATAACTTTATCTATCTATATATCTATATCTATCTGTCTATTTATCTAAATTTTTTTCACTCTGTCATCCAGTTTTCTCTCTTTTCAGGTGACTTCTACTTCTCTTTCCTTGCAGGTGTCACTGAACTTGCAGGCAGCATTGACTTCTTTTGAACATGGTATCGTCTTTCTGCTTGCTCATGTAACATTGACTTCTGTTTGCAAGTCACGCTGATTTCTCTATGTGAGTGATGTCGACTTCACTCCGTAGGGGACGTCGACTCTCTCTAAAAGTGACATCAGTCGCGCTCTGCCAGTGACGGGAACTTCTGTTTGCAGGTGAC
>NC_137062.1:16027296-16116590 GCF_032717465.1 Coenobita brevimanus | reverse complement strand
TACTCATCACACTACCCAAGTACTTGAATGCACTCACATTCTCCATATCCTCACCATCCAACCTCACTGCACACTCTGTGACTTCATTCCTCTCAAACACCATAACTTTACTTTTGTTTACATTAACTTTCAGCTTCCTCCTCCTACACACTGTCCCAAATTCATTCACCAAACCTTGCAACTCCCATTCATCTTCACTCAACAATACTGTATCATCAGCAAACAGCAACACCGGAAGCTTCCAAATCTCACCCTCATTCATTAGGGCCAGCCCCACATCCACTGCCCTACCTTGCATCTCCTTTACAACCCCATCCATATATATATTAAACAGCCATGGAGACATCACACACCCCTGTTTCAGTCCCACATTGAGATCAAAGAACTCACTCAGCTCACCATCCACTCGCACCGTAGCCCTAGCTCCCTCGTACATACTCTTCACAGCACTCAACAATTTCCCCTCCACTCCATATATTCTTAATACCTTCCACATACCTTGCCTATCTATTCTGTCATAAGCTTTCTCCAAGTCCATGAAGGCAGCATACACTTTCCTTCCCTTCTCTAGATACTTCTCCACTAAACATCTTAGAACAAATATCTGATCTACACACCCTTTTCCCTTCCTAAATCCCCCTTGTTCTTCTCCAACTAGCTCCTCTGTCATATGCCTAACCCTATCAATGAGTATTCTACAGAACTTACAGAAATAAGTGGGAATAATAATAATAATAATAATAATAATAATAATAGTAATAATAATAAAATGGGTTCAGTCCACAGTGAGTTCTATGGCGGACGTAAATACCAAAGGGCCTGACCGAACACACACCGGCCTCCAGTTCATTAGGGGTGATGTAAAGGTGAAAAGTGACCCTTTAGCTCTCTCTCTCTCTCTCTCTCTCTCTCTCTCTCTCTCTCTCTCTCTCTCAGCTTCCACTATCCACATCAATCTATCAGACAGACTAAAACAATCTGGAAAAAAAAAATTCCATGAATGGAGATAGACAAATAATGAAAGAAAAAGTACGAAAGCGGATGCGAAATACAATGAAAAGTGTTTAAAAGGGAGCATAAGAATATGGCCGGAGAAAGCAGCAGCAGAAAAAGGTTTACGGCTTTGGGTGGAAAGAACATAAAAAAAAAAAAAAAAAGATGGACCAATGCACAGTGGAGTTCATGGAGGACAAGCTAAAGACTCTGGCTGATCACACACGTGGGGGTGTAGTGAGTAAGCTAGGATCGATGTGTTGAGTGATCTCTCTCTCTCTCTCTCTCTCTCTCTTAGTGTACTTTTAAGTTTCTTTGGATGGAACATTTTTGGCAGTCTCAATTTTTTTTTAATACATTAATAAACCTGTTTAAAATGTATGCAGGCGTTAATCAGGCAGCGTCAGCGCCAGTGGACCCTTGTGGAAAATAATTTAGTGTGTTGGAATAAAAAATATTGGCAATTCCTTTATGGCCACGGTAATTAAGGACAGTTTTTATACTCCAGCCATTACAGCAGCGTCATTATCTCTGCTGAATATTAATATCAGGGAGATAATGCCAGAATTTACTTTAAAATAACGAGGTTAAGACTGGTAATTATTCTGGAGTGACATTATCTTGGGGTATGTAATAAGGGACGCCAGGGACTTTATCTTTCTTGATGCCGCTTCTCATTTCCATTTAATACTTTTTATTTTTTTTGTTAATGATTCATTATCTTACGCTCGCTTCCCGTCGTCGATACGACAATGTTTTCTTTAGGTTATGCTTCCCCCCCCCCTTTATTTTCTTTAGTCTCTCTCTCTTCCTTGAACTTTTTGCCTCTATTATATTCATTACCTTCGCCAACGAAGTTGGAGGAGGTCTTGTACTCAACTATTTTTGTTTGTTTGTCTGACTGTTTGTCCACACGATATCTCCAAAAGTTCCCAATGAATTTCAACGAAATTTTGTGGATAGTTGGGCCATGGGTCAAGAAATAATTGAGTAAATTTTCCAGCTGATCCGGATCCGGATCTGGATTCTATGTATACTGCGCAATATCTCCAAATGTTCTCAATGAATTTCAGTAAAATTTTGTGGAAGAGTGTGCCATGGGTCAAGAAACAATTGATTAAATTTGGGGACGGATCCGAATTCTATGTATTCCACACACTATCTCCACGGATCCGGAACCGGATCCTTTTTGATGGCAGTGACACAGGCAGAGGTATGCGCTCTCTGAATGCTTTCTAGTTTTTTTTTTTTTTTTCCGCTTTGTATTAACTCCTTTACTATGATGGCGTGTTCTGTACTACACATTTTGCTGTCTGCAAAGGATTTTATTCGGTTCAGAAATGACTCCAGGGGTTGGGTATCCCTTTTCACCTGTCCCCGCCCCGAAGGGGCTTGGGGACGGGTATTGTTTTCTCTCGGTGTGTCTGTCTGTTTGTTTGTTTGTCTGTCTGTCTGTTAACAATTTTATGCGAAAACTACTAGTGCGGTTGTGACTAAAATTACAGGGATGATGGGTTATGACCTTTTGATCACCTGGTTAAGTTTTGGGCCAAATTGGGCCAAGGCCCAGGCTGTAGGCCCACAAAATGTAAAAAAAAATAAATAAACAGGAAGGGTAAAAATAGTTGTTTCGCCATGACTCCTTTCAAATTCGTTCATATCGACATGAAACCAAAACCTAAAGGTAAATCTTTCAAATCTGCAGCCTGTAACTTGCCTCATTACATTAAGGGGGTCACGCCCCAGTTAGCGGTGGGGGGTCAATGTCAGACGGGTCGGGCCTAAAATTTCAAATGGGCATACAGTCGTCAAGTTTCACCCGATTTAATACCTCCTTCTTTTCTCAAGAACTGTGCTCTTGTCCTGAAACCTTGCCTAAGCAAACAATTTCTCCTTCACAGTCATCTTGTACCCTTCTTTCCTGAGAGGTTTCTCTCATTCAGCACTTTTCAAAGAATAGAGAACGTTTTCAACCCCCTAACTATTGCTTAATTGATTTAATATGTTTTTTATATAGTAAATGAATTTATCATTAAAAGGAACGTCTTGAAACATCTTTCCTCACATAAACTTCTTTCTGACTGCCGTTATGGTTTCTGCAAGGGACGCTTCACTGACGATCTTCTCACCTGCGTTTCTGACTCTTGGCCATCCTCCTCTCGGGACTTTGGTGATGCGTTTTTCATCGCACTTGACATCTCAAAGACTTTCGACCTAGTCTGGCACAAATCCCTAATTTCGAAAGTGCACTCTGACAGTTTCCATCCACCTGTTTCTGCCTTCTTCCCATGCTTCCTCCCGGTTCGTTCTATAACTGCTGTTGTAGATGGTCACTGTTCCTCTTCTAATACTATCAGCAGTGCTCTTCCTCAAGTTTTTGTCCTTTTGCCAACTCTTCCTTTTACTCATCAATGACCCTCTGAACTGCTCACAGAACCCCGTCCACTCACACACTGACGATTCCATTTTTCGCATATCCACCATATTCTCTCAGCATCCATCACAGCAGTTGCTTCAGCAATCATTCATAATTCTGAGTGGTAAAAGAAACTTATTTTTTTACTGCATTAAAAACTCAGTTCTATCATCTTTCGACTCGCCAAAATCATCCACAGGAGTATCCTTAAGTACTAAACAATACACAGTTCAGTCTTTCATCTTCTCTTAATTATCTTGGGTTTCTTTCTTTACCCCAGCATAGCTGTTGGTTTTGTGTAGGGGTAATACTAGCCAGCACAGATGGCACGTGTGGGGGAACTCTGCGCATGCAGCTCATGTAAACAGGGTGAAGTCAGAGGCTTATCATCTCATCAACTCCCCTCCTTTCAATGGCTCCCTCAATCTTACTCTGTTGCCGCAGTGCTGACTCTTTTATCTCTTTAATATCGTTATTCCTTTGGCCACTGTTTTTTAAGCCGTCTGCTTGCATTCCTCCTCCATTACAACGAGCATTTAACACCCATTTGGTGGAGCAGCTTCATCCCTTTTCTGTCCCAGTCCCATTTTAAGAGTTTTTTTTTTTTTTTTTTTTTTAATGTGACTGACTCTGGGCATAGGCTTCACAGCCTGCTTTCAGGGCCCAGTAGTCCTCCTACGTACCGCACACCTCAGTGATTTGTGTATCCAACATGTTAGCCCTCGAACTGTCTTCCTCACTGTTTTGCAATCTTCTCAACTTAATGTGTCCAGACATTTCGATGTGAATGGACCATTGTTTTCACTGTCCTTTGCTCTGTTTTCTTAGAAGGAACTCCTTGTGCTTTACACCTTGTGGGCAATAAGCCTTAGGTTTTCTTCTTTCCTTAAAAAAAGAAAAAAGAAAATCAAATCATCCAATATACTGCCGCTTGTACAAACAGGAGAGCAAACTGAAGGTTGATTAGACTATGAAAATGACAACGCATAGATTGTACGAGGAACATTGAACAGAGGAGTGCCCAACAAGGGTTTGGCGTCTCTTTTTAACCTGACAGTCGTTTTGGTGACTCTGATAAGTAATATGAAGTGCATATGTGTGAATGGTTATATATGTGAGCAGGAGATGGGATTTCAGGGACTTGGATGGTAAGTAATGAGTGTGTTGCCCATACTCATTGGGCAGGCTATTGACTGGCTCTTCCTCTAGCATGCTTTTCTTTCCCATACTTCAAGACCCTACAGTACCAGACCCTTATGTGAAAAAAAAAAAACGGTCTCCACGATGATAATGATGATGATGATGAACCCTTCAAGTAAAATGACATCTGCTATAACATTGCTATTGTCAGGCGATTTTATTCGAGTGGGAAAGACCTATCATACCTAAGGGTGAATGCATATGACAAGTATTTGCTTGCTGCATTATTGACCAATTAAGCGAGAAATATTTAACGTAGTGCTTTACAGCATTCATGGCAAGACTATGAATGGAGTTTTTATACTCGTATAACTGGCTTGTGTTGGAATGCTGTGTAGGTGGTGTATAAAGCGTAATATAGCGTAGCTTGGAGTAGTGTAGTGCATTGCGGTGTATGAAACGGTGTAGTGTAGTGTAGTGATGTGTACTGTAATGTAACGCTGTATAGTGGAGTGTAATATCTTGTAGTGTAGTGTAGTGTTCTTGTAGTGTAGTTGTATAGTGCAGTGTAGTGTAGTGTAATGTGCAGCAGTGTAATGGAGTGTAATGTAATTTAGCGTGGTGTTGTGTAGTGTAGCGTCGTGTAGTGCTTGTGGAGTGTAATGTAGTGTAGTGTACCGTAGGGTTGTGTTGCGTACCGTAGGGTAGTGTTGCGTAGTGCAGTGTAGTGTAGTGCAGAGTAGCGTAATATGTTGTAGTGCAGTGTAATGCAGCGTTGTGCAATGTAGTATAGTGCAGTGTAGTGTAGTGTAGTGTAGCGTAGTGTAGTTTAGTAATGTCTTGTAGTGTGGTGTGGTGTTGAGTAGAGAGCCGTGGTGCAGTGTAGCATGGTGCAGTGCAGTACAGTTTAGTGGAGTGTTATGTGGTATGGTATAGTGTGGTGTGGTGTACTGCAGTTCGGTGTACTGTGGTGTCGTGTGGTATGGTGCAGTGTAATGTGGTGAGATGTATTACAGTATGCTGCAGTAGTGTGAAGTGTAATATAGTGTAGCATAATGCATAAAAGAGAGTTAACTGTAGTGCAAGACACAAATATTGCATGACAAAAGTGTCACAAATGATTAGTTAAACAAAAGAAAAACACATTAATTTGCAACAACCAGTTCAGTCATTCACACAAGAACAGCTCTTATGGTACTCAGCGTAATAACAGGCTTTGATGGGCTTCAGACTACAAACGATATACAGTGCACAGAATGACAGGAGCACTGATTGCCCGTAACTTATCAGTGAGCGAAGCACTTTTGACTCAACAGCCATTTTTCATGTTTGATAAAAAGAAAATTAAATCTACTGTATCTGAACGATGTATATTAAAAACATGCCATCATCACCAACATCACCGTCGCCGTCGTCATAAATATCGTCCCAATCACAACGCCGAGCTATAATACTTAGTGAACAGTAACCAAATGATTATTAAGTTTCGCCATATATTAATATAATATGGCGAAGTTTATTATTTTGCCAAGTGTTATTATTATTTTTCTTCGCACTTTTTTTCGCAATCTTAATGATATTATACAGGAAGGTACCCTAGGGTAACCCAAGTACTTTGCCAAAGTATAAATGACCTTGACCTATTTTTCAAAATCATATATTCAGTTTTGGTGCAGAAATTGCATATTTGAAATTGAAATATTTCATAAACTAATTGAGATACAGCTGCTTGGTTGAAAATCCCAAGATAACAAAGTTTGCTGAAAATTTTAGCTGAATATTTTGTCATTATGCCTCGTGGAAAGTACCGAATATAAATCTGCACAGTGTTTTCTTTGTAATACGTTTTAGAGAAAACCATAAAAGCTGTAAAACTTAACTTTGCAGAAATATAGTTATGGTCCCTCTCATTAGCTGAAATGAATATGGTTACAGTTAAGCATACAGTTAGCCAGTTACTGAGACAAATATAAAATGTACCCATGCTTACAAAGACAGTCAATACCATAAATAGTTCTGTGTTTGGAAACTCCATGTAAAGGTTGTTTCCACATGATACTGTGTTGTTAAGTGAAGACGAAAGGGAGCTGCAAGGCTTGGTGGATGAGTTTGGGAGAGTCTGTAAGAAACAGAATCTAAAGCTGAATGTAGGAAAGAGTAAAGTTATGGTCTTCGAGAGAGATGAAGTCAGTGAATATACATGGAGGTTGGATGAGGAGGAAATGTTAAATGTGAATGTGTTTAAGTACTTGGGTAGTGTGATGAGTAAGGATGGAAGCTTAGAGAGTGAAGTGCTTGAAAGGGTGCATCAGGGAAGAAAAGGTTGCTTGTTCCCTGAAAGCAGTGATAAGAAACAGGGAAGTGGGCATGGAAGTGAAAAAGCTACTACATGACAGTGTTGTGATACCAACTCTAAAGTATGGAAGTGAAGCTTGGGCCTTGCTGGATGGACACAAGTCAAGAGTGAGAGCAGTGGAAATGAATAATTTAAGAGGAGCATGTGGAGTTACGTGGAGAGACAGACTGAGAAATGAACAAGTGAAGGAGCGTTGTTGTGTGGATGTGGATTCGATAGGAAGCGTTAGGTGAAACACACTGAGGTGGTTTGGACATGTGGAGAGAATGGAGAGCGAGAAAGTGACGAGGAGAGTGTATGTGAGTGAGCTGGAGAGGGGGAGAGGGAGGGGGAGGACAAGGATGAGATGGAGGGATGAAGTGGAGCAGGAGAGGTATATGAGTGTGGTGGGGAGGGGGGTGAGTTGTGAGCAGGGCAATGAAATGACAGGGGACAGGGCTACATGAAGGCGATTTGTTTGTGGCCACTCCTTACGGGATTAAGGCGTCTGTCAATAGATACAGATAGATAGTGGAAGTTTGTAGGGATACAATTTTGAGTGTTTGCTGTTTCACCAAAAGCTCACACCAGTATGCTGGAAACACAAAGAATCACCCAAATATTTCAGTGCTGCACTCACTTCTGAATACAGAGTAGTGCATTTAAAATCAGTCGTCCTGTCTGGCATCAGTGTGAACTGCTTGATGCAGAATTGAACGAGTGTGTGAAACTCCAAATGCAAGCAGGAGGCAATGGGCGCAGAGCACGAGTAACGTAAACCGTGGCCAGATTTGTGTTAATCACTGAGCTCTCTAAAAAAACCCATGTGTGACTGTTATGAGCAGCTGGATCATAGGAAAATAATGCATAGTGGTTAAGAAAGCCAGTAAACAAACAAACCAAATGAGACTTGAATACACAACCAACGAGTGGTAACCTAGCTAAAATTACAATAGAATAAGACGTTAAGACACACACGATGACAGACCTCTGTAAACTGAATGAAACTGGAGGTGGAAAAAAAAGGCACAGTCGTGATTTTATTGCATTCAACCGTTTCCCAAAGAAGTCATTACATTAAAGGGGAGAAGAAGCTACACATAGCAAAATAAAAAGATATGACCAAGTTTTCTCTCACTGAATAGCCTTACTCTGTCTTTTGTTAGTGAGGGTTATATCTGACTGAATGTTATTAGGGATATATCTGACTGAATGTTATTAGGGATATATCTGATTGATTATTATTAGGGATATATCTGAATGAATGTTATTAGGGATATATCTAGCTGAAAAATCTGTTATGGATATACCTGACTAAGTTACCAGAGATACATCTGAGTGAAACTTTTGATGGACATATCCGACTGAAAGTTACAGCCCCTAACAATGACATGACTCCCAAATCTGCCAAGACAACGGATGTTGCATAGTATCCCCCTTTGGCGGGGGGGACACAATCTGGCCGCGCTATGGGGTGGTACTACTGCTTTGTGTTAGGAAGAATACTGCCACCGTATTCCCTGCGTGTCGTAAAAGGCGACTAAAAGGGGCGGGGTGAGGGGCCTAGGGACCCCCTCCTCTGTATTTTAGTTCCTAAAAAGAGACAGACAGGCCAGAGAAAGGGATGGGGGATTGAGTTATCCCCGTACCCTGAAGATTGGGTCGATGAATGTGCGTGGATGTAGTACGATTGAGGCTAAAAGGGAGGAGGTTGGGAAAATGTTTGTGAGAAGAAAGTTGGATGTGTTAGCCGGAAGTGAAACGAAGATGAAAGGGAAGGGTGAGTCTATGTTTGGAAGTGTGAATGGAGGATTGTCAGGTGTTGATAGAGGAAGGGCAGGAGAAGGTGTGGCCTTGTTAGCAGTCCGGAAGTACAGCAGTGTGTGACTGAATGGAGGGAGGTGTCATCGAGACTGATGTGGGTGAAAGTGAAATTTGAACATGAGTTGTGGGTGTTTGTGAGTGTATATGGGCCTGGTAGTGAAAGGGATGAAGAAGAGAGGGAGTTTTTCTGGAATGATGTTGATGAGTGTCTGCAGAGTTTTGGAGCGAATGTGAATGTGGTAATGATGGGAGATCTGAATGCTAGAGTGGGAAATGCAGCAGTTGAAGGTGTAGTTGGTATGCATGGTGTGCCTGGAAGAAATGAAAATGGGGAACGAATGATAGGGATGTGTGCTGAGCGAGAGATGGTGATTGGAAATACACTGTTTGAGAAGAAAAAATATCTATAAGTATACATGGGTGAGACAGGAGGGTGGAAGGGTTGTTGATAGAGCTTTGATGGACTATGTGCTTGTGTCTAGGAAATGTAATAGGAAGATTGTTGGATGTAAGAGGGGAGGGTGGAGGTATGTCTAACCACTACCTGGTGGAGGGAAAGCTGAGAGTCGGTAAGAGATGGGTGAGAGCTAGGAGAGTTAGGTGTGGCAGGGAGGTTTTGAAAGTGAGTGAGTTGGATAAAAGAGAGAAAAAGATAGAGCATCAGGAGAAATTGAAAGATGAGTGGAACGCAGTGAAAGATCGGGAAAATGGCAGCGTGGAGGAGGAATGGCAGTTGTTTAAGAGTGATGTGGTGGGGCATGCAGAAGAGGTGTGTGGTGGTGAGACGTGTGGGTGGTGGTGTAAGAAAAGGAAGTGAATGGTGTTGTGAGGAAGTAAGTATGGCCTTGTCTGAGAAGAGACGTGCATATGAAGTGTGGCTGCAGAGGAAGGATGAGATGTCATATGAAAGATATAAGGAAAAGAGGAATAGGGAGAGATGGGCTGTGCGTGATGCTAAAGTGGCAGCAGATGAGAGGTGGGGTAGGCGGCTGACAGTGAAGTTTCAACAGAATAAGAAAATGTTTTGGAAGGAGGTGAAAAGGGTGCGAATGGGAGAGTCTGGGAAGGAAGAACGAGTAAAAGCAGAGGATGGAAGGATGTTAATTGAGATGGATGCAGTAAGGAAGAGATGGGCAGAGTATTTTGAAAGATTGTTAAATGTTGAGGAGGAAAGGGTGGCTGGGATTGTGGCGCATGGAAGGGTGCAAGGAATAAATGTGTTGGGAGAGTTGAATGATTTGATCACGAAGAAGGAAGTGGAGAAGGCAGTAAAGGAGTTGAAAACAGGGAAAGCTGCAGGTATGGATGGGTGTGCTGTGGATTGCCTGAAGGGTGGTGGAGTGACTATTGTTGACTGGTTAATAAGATTGTTGAATGTGTGCTTTGTGAAAGGTATGGTGCCAATTGACTGGGCAAGTGCTTGTGTGGTCCCGTTGTATAACGGCAAGGGTGATAAGTATGAATGTACTAGCTTTAGGGGTATAAGTCTGTTGAGTGTTGTAGGTAAGGTTTATAGTAGAGTGTTAATTGAGGAGAGTTAGAGAGGGTACAGAGGGAAAGTGATTGGTGATGAGCAGTGTGGCTTTAGGAGAGGGAGGGCATGCAAGGATCAGGTGTTTGCTGTGAGACAAGTGTGTGAATAGTATTTAGCGAAAGGCAAGGATGTATTTTGGGCATTCATGGATTTAGAGAAAGCGTATAATAGAATTGATAGGGAGGCTTTGTGGACTGTTTTAAGATTGTATGGGCTTGATGGTAGGTTACTAAAAGGGGTGAAAAGTTTTTATGTAAATAGTAGAGCGTGTGTAAGACTGGGATATGCTGTGAGTGAATGGTTTCCCTTGAGAGTGGGGCTGCGACAGGGATGTGTGATGTCGCCTTGGTTGTTTAATATTTACATGGATGGTGTTGTAAGGGAGGTGAATGCAAGAGTTTTAGGTGGAGGTATGAGTCTGGTGATTGTTGATGGTGGAGGAAATGGAATCTGAAGCAGCTGCTGTTTGCAGATGATACTGCACTGGTGGCTGATTCAGAGGAGAGATTTGAGGCAGTTAGTAGAGGAGTTTGGAAGGGTGTGTGAAAGGAGGAAATTGAAAGTAAAATGAGAATATGAGTAAAGTGAACGAGGTTGGTAGATGGTAGGGGATGAATATAGTTTTGAATGGTGAGTTGCTTGGAGGAGGTAGAGTGTTTTAAATATCTAGGGTCACATGTTGCTGTGGATGGAGGAATAGATGCAGAAGTGACGTTTAGAATAAAATGAAGTAGGAAAGGTGCTGGGAGGAATGAAAAAAGTGTTTAGATGTCGTTCACTTAGAATGGATGTAAAGAGAAGGCGGGTATGAGGGTGTTGTGGTACCGACTGCGTTATATGGGGCTGAAACATGGAATATGGGTGTAGCAGAGAGGAAAAGTTTAAAATGTAATGGAGATGAGGTGTCTGAGGAGTATATGTGGAGTGACGCGTATGGGATCGAGCGCTACTAATGAAGTGCGAAGCTGGCGAGAACTGGAGTTGTTCGGGAGATGGTTGGTAGAGCTTGGAGTGAAGATGGTGTTGCGATGGTTTGGGCGTATGGAGTGAATGGATAATGAGCGATTGGTGAAAAAGATAACTAGATCTGATGTGAGAGGTGTAAGGGCTGGAGAGGAAGACCACGAATAGGATGGATGGACAGTGTGAAGAGAGCGCTGGATGCGAGAAGGATGTCTGTTGAGCAAGGAAGAGTGGCTGTGCGTGACAGAAATAAATGGAGAGAAATTCGTGAATGAATATGTGATGACGCAGGCCCTGATGTGGGGGGATATTCTCCCGCATTTGGTCTGATCAGCTAGTCAGGTCAGGTGCGGGTAAGGGATGGGGTCTATTATGATGTGGCAGGGGTAAAGCTGATCTTTCTTGTCAGGCCCTGCTGCGGATGTCACTGATTGCATTGCGCAGTTGACCCTTGTGCGGTGTGGTGCGGTGAGAATCTGTCCGTTCTTCCCCTCTTTGGGGCTAAGATGCGAATGAATGTGTTTTTCGAATGGATGAGTAAATGGGGGAGTGCGTGTCGTCCTTGTCTCGGCTACCTCCCTTTTCCTTGGAGGAAGCAGTCTAGGGTATATAGATATAGATATATAGGGATGACTGAAAAAGAAAAATAATCATTAACTCTTCACTCCCCCCTCTCACTCCCCCTCTCTCTCTCTCTCTCTCTCTCTCTCTCTCTCTTTCTCTGTCGGCACAGCCTTATTGTCACTGTCAAGTTCATATCGACAGTGGTACCTCTCTCAGTGTTATAACTCTCTACCTTACTGTTCACCTAACATATCTACTATTCTTACCCTAATATCCCTCTCTTTTTCTCTTCTGTACCTTACATACGCCACAGCAATCATCAACATTGACGGTAACACCATGAGGACACAGTAACACCACTAGCACAAAAACAGCACACACACAATAAATCCAATGCCGTAATAGACATTACTACGGACCGTAGCACCACACAGGAACACCTACAAAAATATCACACACACACACACACACACACACACACACACACACACACACACACACACACACACACACAAACACACACACACTCAGTAAACCTAATGCCACCATAACGCCACCACACCAGTAAGGCCATTAACACGGTAAAGTTACCACCCATATTAACAATCCCACAGTCACATCACCACCATAATGTCATAACCCCTAAGACAATCACTTTCTACAACACCCGCCACCACACAAAAAACATCTTCATTAATTCCTCAGCATCCACCACACAAACAAACAGTCAGTAATTCTGCTTTATCTTCTATCATTACCACCACACACCATAACCAAAAAACAAACCTTTGCTTTGCCTGGAGTAACCTGTAACTCAACACCACACACCATAAATCCAAACTAAACCTTGCCTGCCCTCATTAACTTGTAACTCAACACCGCCACCACACACCATAACCAAACCAAACCTTGCCTGCCTCAGTAACCTGTAACTCAACACCACCACCACACACCATAACCAAACCAAACCTTGCCTGCCTCAGTAACTCTGTAACTCCAACACCACCACCACACACCATAACCAAACCAAACCTTGCCTGCCCTCAGTAACCTGTAACTCAACACCACCATCATACACCAGTAGCCAAACCAAACCTTGCCTTGAGCCAGTAACTGGTAACTCAGCACATGCAAAACCTAGCAGTATGGCCTTCCTCAGCGGTAAAAGGAAAATAAGATAATAGGTGTTTATATGCCAACAGATAAACAAACTATGGTAAATAATGGAAGCACGTAATGATTGATGTCTCAGCATCTGCGTGTGTGTGAGTGTGAGTGTGTGTGTGTGTGTGTGTGTGTGTGTGTGTGTGTGTGTGTGTGTGTGTGTGTGTGTGTGTGACACACTCTGTCACCCATACATACCTCGCCCTTACATCCACTGCTTCGCATATAAGAGCTCTGTCATTCGGTATTTCTGTGTTTGCATTAACGGGGGTATGTTTACGTCATGGTGTCGTTGAACCTTGCAGAATATCCCCAAAATATTCCCTGCCTCATCCTTGGAGTGATCTCGCCTCTTTTCAGGCTGCAGTCCACGGTGCTGCAAGTCAGCACCATTACCGCCCAGCAGTATGATGGAGTATAACATTGATAGTGGCAAACATTATTCCCCCAGTTCCAGAACCTCACTTCAACTAATTCTGGCATATCTTCAGAAGGTAAGAGAAACTGAAATATACTCCTTTAGGGCTGACAAACACTAGAATTACTGGCCTAGTGCTCGCAGACAAGACAAAAAAAAAAAACTATGTTACACAACAGTTCAAAGAAGGCGGTAACACATAATTCATGATAATTTCAAAATTGTTGCTCTTTAGTTTTTTTTTCTTTTGAATTGTAAGAATGATCATGCGACTTGTTATTGAAAAAGCGTGTATATAACTGATACGCCATGCACTTTTTTTTTTTTTTTTTTTTGGTGAATGCGGAAAATTCTAGATGGTGAGACAGCAATTCCAGTAACCTCCAGGACGGCTCTGAGATAAAATATATGCACCAAAATTAGATTTTGCAGCTCCCGCGGGAATCTTAATGTCTTAGACGGGAGGTGGAGGACGAGACCTAACATGATTTTGTGGAAAACCATCAGAAAATTTTTTGACGGTATCGTGAGGCACTGAGGAATGATGATAATATTGACAATTGAAGGTAATAAAGAAAAAGAAACCATGAGATGTGCCGCTAATCTAAGGTATTATTGAAAGGCGATAGTATTCACTACCCGGGGAAATAATAGATGATAAGCAGAGGGGCGCGTGGAGATATTTTGGGGTATCGTGGAGTAAAAACGATAGAATGTTACTTGTACTGAGAACCCAATTCCTAACGTGAATTAATGCTGGCAAATTATCGGAGGTATGAACATCATCAAATCTGTCTTTATGTTTTGATGTTCAAAACTGTGTGCGCGCGCGTGCGCGCGTGCGTGCGTGCGCGCTTGTGTGTGTGTTTGTGTGTGTGTGCGTGTGTGTGTGTGTGTGTGTGTTGGCCAATCTCTCTCTCTCTCTCTCTCTCTTCAGTTTGAACAAGGGCCTCTTTTCTCCATCTGAGTCATTGCTTCTAAAACAATGATGTTTTTATTCCATTTTCATTTACAAATTCCTCAGCTTTTTTTTTCTTACGGGTAATCTGTTCTTCCCTCTAAACACCTCTTTGTGTTGTTTTCTCTATTCCTCTGCTCCTCCCATCATCGTTTACTGCCCCAGCATTCCACCTCCAAACCAAGCGTCTCTCTCAGCACACACCATCACCGTTGTTTCATTTTTCTCCTGGAAACCCATTCAAGTGTCACATCCAGACACCCACCATTTTTTCTCACGAGCTCCCACCACTCTCATCACCAGGGTAATGCAAGCACAGTGTATGTGTGTGTGTGTGTGTGTGTGTGTGTGGAGTGGGAAGGGCACTGTTAGGAAGATTAAACTCTGGAACCCGAGGTTGTCTAATACTTTATTTGTTCATTATTCAGACAGATTTATTCCCATTACCAAATAGTATACCCAACTGTAGGGGGTAGATATAGTGTTCATAGTCTTTCTAAACTAGGGTCTTTGTAGGCTAGACATTGTTATGGGACACTGGTAGGTGGTCGGAAATGATCTGTTTTCCCAGGTGTTTTATCAGTGAATCCTACCAGAATATGTATGCTAATAAGAATTAGGCTAAGACGACGGTGCTGATGATGACAAATAGATCACTAACAGGAATCAGTAAAGAAAAAACAAGAAGCGAAGCCAAGGGCACAGCAAACCTGTCCCCGGCAGTCATTTTAGTGTTGACGTAAAAAAAACAAAAAATGATAAAAGTAAAAGAGGTTCCTGAGGGAAGAGGTAGAGAAAGGAGTGGATGGTAAGGAAGGAAGAATTAACAAGACCGACAAAAATAAGAAATGAGAGTAGTGTGAAGGCAGGGGAAGGAAGATAGTGGTAACTAAGTCTGTAGGGAAAGGAGGAAACAAATGAAACTGGTGGACTTGTGTGAGATATAAGTAAAAAATTTGCGAAACAGACGGCAATGAGGGGGAGAGAGAGAGAGAGAGAGGGAGAGAGAGATAGAGAGAGAGAGAGAGAGAGAGAGAGAGAGAGAGAGAGAGAGAGAGAGAGAGAGAGACGTGAATCAGAGCTGAAAAACATGGTATAGGATGGTTGGAAAATGGAGGCTTGGGCCAGTTAACGATACAATTAAGAGGGATTCGATTTTTGGACTGTTACGAGATTTGGTTCAGGAGTGTGGGAGTGAGGCAGAGGGAGAGTAGGAGGGAGAGAGAGGGGTAGAGAGTGGGGAAAAGAGAGGAAAGGGGAAATGAGGAGAGGGAAACGAGGAACGAGTGAGAATTCAGTAAGGAAGTGAATGACATACTGTATATGAGGAGAGTATAAGGAGATGGAAGGCGTGAATTGGTAAAATCGGAAATAAAAGAACAAATGACATAAGGTATTATGGTAGGAGAGTTACCAAATGTGCGGAGAGAGAGAGAGAGAGAGAGAGAGAGAGAGAGAGAGAGAGAGAGAGAGAGAGAGAGAGAGATCACTGTAAGAATGTTTTGTGAATGGAAATGATGGAAAGTTGCAAGGATGAGTCAGATGAATACAGAGTACAAGAAAAGCGAGACAGGAGGATAATTTAGCTTACAGCAGAAGCATCGACGGGAGATTAGTGGTGCTGTGAGACAGAAACATGGTTGGCAGTGTGGATGAGAGGAATGCACAAGGAAAGGATGCCAGATAGGAATGCTAGGAAGATAATTTGGTCACGAATAGTAGCAAGAGGGACGAAGAAGGAATTGAAGGGAGAGGGCTGGTAGAGAGGGAATTTGAGAGGGGAGAAGAGTGAGATAGGAAGGCCTGAGAGATGAAGGAATGTGGAAGATTGAGCGACAGGAGTAAGGTAAGGTGAAATTAACAGGTAAGAATAATGAAAAGGAGGGAAAATGTAAACCAAGAAGGGAGCGCCAGTGTAAAGAAGCCTGGAGAGAGGTGGGAAAGTGGGAGAAAAAGAGAAGGGAGGAGGGGAAGGAAAGTGAGAGGCTAAAGGAAAGACAGTGGCGCGAAGAAGACAGGGAGAAGCGAGATGAGAGACTGGGGAATTAGAGAGAGGAAAAGAGAGAAGAAGAAATGACAAAGGAAAAGAGGTGAGGAAAAGTCAGGAAACAGAAGGTAATCAAGAAAAGGAAAGGGAAGAAGAGGATGACAGAGGAGAACATGTGAGGGGAGAAACGTTTGAGGGAAAGACAAACGATGAAGAGATAACAGTAAAGAAAGAGGGTTGGGTATGAGAAACGCTGATGACAACAACAGGTGACAGGAAGAAGGACAAACGGAGACGGGGTGCAAGAGAAGGGATGTGAGGGAGAACGGTGGAGAAGAACGCCGAGAGGAAGAGAAACCCAGAATGTACAGAAAACTATATGTGTTATTTACCTTCTACTTCTCTCTCTCTCTCTCTCTCTCATCTCTCTCTCTCTCTTCTATCATACTTCTTCTTCTTCTCTCTCTCTCTCTCTGTCTCTGTCTGTCTGTCTGTCTGTCTGTCTGTCTGTCTGTCTCTCTCTCTCTCTCTCTCTCTCTCTCTCTCTCTCTCTCTCTCTCTCTCTCTCTCTCTCTCTCTCTCTCTCTCTCTCTAATTTTTTACTAGTTCTCTCTCTCTCTCTCTCTCTCTCTCTCTCTCTCTCTCTCTCATTTTTACAAGTTAGGCCTCTCTCTCTCTCTCTCTCTCATTTTTTACAAGTTAGGCCTCTCTCTCTCTCTCTCTCTCTCTCTCTCTCTCTCTCTCTCTCTCTCTCTCTCTCTCAAGTTAGTTCTCTCTCTCTCTCTCTCATTTTTTACCAGTTAGTCCTCTCTCTCTCTCTCTCTCTCTCTCTCTCTCTCTCTCTCTCTCTCATCATCAACATCAAAATCATAATTGTCATAATTATAATCAATATCATAAACATCACTTTTTTCGTCCCTATTCCCCAGCCTCCATCCTCGTCCCCCTTCTCAACATCGCCTCTCATTTCCTCATCTCTCTTTGCCTGCTTCTCTTTTGTCTGGTCCCAAACTGACTATACTCAGCGGGGGCAATGAGAGGAGTCCCGAGATATGGCCATCCTTCTTCACCCAGGTCACATCTCCTTCCGCGAGGATGAGGAGCAGCAGGAGGAGTAAGAGGAGGAGGAGGAGGAGGAGAATGATGATGATGAGTAGTCATGCGATAGTGTGGAAGAAGAAAATATGTAAGTCATGAACGGTTGAGAAAAAGAGGAGTGGGATAATGAAGTAGAGCTGTCAGTAATTCAAACCCTTGTAAGGTAACCCTACAATTCCCGTAACATGTCAGGTAATCCGGAGTCTGCCAGACCCCCATCTTTAGAAAATCACGAGAAATACTTACAACACCTTTATTCAAATAATCAATTGTACACAGTTTCTGTAGCCCTTTTCCTTCAATTTGATGCAAAATGTATGAAAATACAAGTGACGAAATATTGTAAGGAAAATTAAACTGAAGAACATTGACAAATTTTATACCAACTGAAATTAGTGTCTGCCATACCAAAACTGATATGTTCCACCAGTTATCTATCAGTGCCTGCTGTAGACCAGTGGCCAATGTATCTTTAAGAAGAAAGAGAAGCACATGCCATATTAAATAATTTTTGGTATGGAAGATATATATATGGGGAAAAAAATCACAGGTTAGATAACTTAGATCTCGAATTGACCCCATCACCTCCCTAAACTAGTCTACCAGTCAGGAAGATAGAGGGAAAACCAGATTCCAAGACCTGATAGCAATATATGAAAATACTAAGAAAAATAGTGTGGGGTCCAATAGACCCCAGGTTACCTTACAAGGGTTAAGAAGGAGGGGAGAGTGAGTAACATGAGACTGAAGCAAGAGAATAGGCGAATGGCAGACTAAAGTGAATTATATGGTTGGAAATATACATGACCAGGAGTTGCCCCTTAATTTTATTTACTTAACAGCTTCAGGAAAATCTTTACCTCAAAAGTATTATGACTCTTTGTGTGTGTGTGTGTGTGTGTGTGTGTGTGTGTGTGTGTGTGTGTGTGTGTGTGTGTGTGTGTGTGTGTGTGTGTGTGTGTGTGTGTGTATGTGTGTGTGATACGATGTGGTCTGTGGCCACTACACGAAAGATGTAACGCCAGAAAAATTAACACAACATTGTATGTTGTGTATGCCTTCCATTGGTAGCGTGTTGATGATGGTGCAAAGCTGGGATAGGAGAGAGAAGCTGTTGGTGAAAAAGGAATGAAAGGGGAGCAAATGTAAACTGTCAAAATGTGAAAAGGAATGCACACTGAAAAAATTGAAAAGTTATCAAGAATGTGAAGATCAGCACTACAAGGAAAACTGCACAAAAAGAAACCATGAGGATGGTGTTATAGCACAAAAAATGTACGTTAAAGAAATTTATTAACAAGAAATGATGCCAAGGCACACCAAATCCTTCTCCAACACTCATTTTAGCGCGGACGTATAAACACAATAGCATATCTAGTTACAGATGTCACATATCAAATTTGGAGTAAATCTGGTGAAAACTGATGATTTTATACCGATTTGAAATTTTAGGCTTGACCCACCTGACACTGACCACCGTACCGTTAACTGGGGGGTGACCCCCCTGATGTAATGAGGCATGTTATTGGATGTGGATTTGAGAGATGCACCTTAAGGTTATGGTATCATGTCAATTAGGCGAATTTGAAAGGGGTTATACCAAAAAAATTTTGTAAAAATATATTTTTTGGACCTACAGCCCGGCCCTTGACCCAATTTTGTCCAAAATTTAATCAGGTGATGAGACAGTCATACCCCATCATCCTTGTAACTTTATTCAAAATCGCACCAGTAGTATTTGCATTAAGTTGTTAACACACAACAAACAAACAGACAAACCAAGTGAATACAATACCCATTCCCGAGCCACACCGGGGCGGTAACGAGTCTCAAGAAAGTAATAAATGTTAGGAGTGTGTGTAAAGATAAACTCCAGGGAATATTCTTGGCAATTTTTTTTTTTTTTTTTTTATGTGAGGGAGAAGGAACCAAACGCCATGAGCCCGCAAAACTGATCCTTCCAAGAGAAAAACAAGATACAAGAGAGAGCCAAAATTCAAGATCCATTCATTTCGAGATGCCTGGACACACTGCTTTTGAAAGACTGGAGATCATAGGAAGCAGGAAATACAGATTGAGGGAGACAGTTCCAGAGTTGACATGTTGCATATATGAAGAACTGAGAGTAACGGTTAACTCTTGCATTAGACAGCTGGACAGAAAAGGGGTGAGAGTTTGCTGCTAGACGGGTGCTACGCGCCCATCGTAGAAGTGGAGGAATGCATGCAGACAGTTCAGAGGAACAGTGACCATTGAAGTAGCGATAGAAAAGAGATAAAGATGCAGCAGTTCGGCGAAGAGACAGAGGTTGAAGGGAGTCAGTAAGAGGGGGAGAGTTAATGAGACGAAAAGCCTTTGACTCCACCCGATTGAGAAGAGCTGTATGTGGGGAACCTCCCCACACATGAGAGTTGTACTCCACACAGGGGCGGATAAAACCCCTGTATAGAGTCAACAATTGTGCAGGGGCAAAGAAGGAACGGCGTCGGCTTAGCACACCCAATCGCTTGGAAGCAGATTTTACAAGAGATGTAATATGATCTTTCCAAGACAAGTCCCGAGCAAATGAAACCCCAAGCATGTTCAAGGATGATGCAGGATTAAGTTGAGTATTATTAAACATAAGTGGGTATACCTGTGGAAGATTTTGTTAGGTTGATAGGTGCAAAAACTGAGTCTTTGATGCATTAAAAACAACCAGATTTTTTACCCCAGTCAGAGATAAGAGCCAAGTCAGACATTAGGTGTGCCATAGCCTCATCCCTTGCCTGTTGAAGTAACTGCTGAGATGGACATTGTCGGAATCGAATGGAAAGGTGAAGGGTAGAGTCATCAGCGTATGAGTGGATAGGATTAGATGAACAGCTTAGAAGGTCATTGATGAATAAAAGGAAGAGAGTTGGTGATAGGACAGAGCCCTGAGGAACACCATTGTTAATAGATCTAGGAGAAGAACGATAGCCGTCTACAACAGCGGCTATAGAACGACCAGAAAGGAACCTAGAGATGAAAGCACAGAAAGAAGGATAGAACCCGTAAGAGGGCAGTTTGGAAATTAAAGATTTATGCCAGACTCGATCGAAAGCCTTTGAGATGTCAAGTGCAATGGCAAAGCTTTCGCCAAAGTTCCGAAAGGAGGATGACCAGGAGTCTGAAAGGTAGGTGAGAAGATCGCCTGTGGAGCGTCCCTGACGGAACCCATACTGACGATCAGAAAGAAGGTTGTGATAGGAAGGATGCTTTAAAATTTTTCTATTAAGAATAGATTCAAAAACTTTTGAGATACAGGATTTAAAAGCAATTGGGCGATAGTTAGAGGGTTGGGAATGGTCACCCTTCTTTGGGACTGGCTGAATGAGAGCAAACTTCCAGCAAAGAAAGAAAGGTACAAGGTGACAGACAAAGGCGAATGAGTTTGCCTAGGCAGGGTGTAAGTACAGAAGCACAGTTCTTGAGAACAACAGGAGGAACTCCATCGGGCCCATATGCCTTATTAGTACTGAGGCCAGCAATGGTAGAAAATACATCAGCTGAAGAAATTTTAATGTTAGCCATGAGTAAGTCAGAGGGGGAAGTGATGGAGGAAGAGCACCGAGAATCAAGTTCTAAGGTGGAATTGGAGGAGAAAGTCTGAGCGAAGAGATCTGCTTTATCAGTAGAAGAAATAGCTACAGAGCCATCAGAGTACAAAAGAGGAGGGAAGGATGATGAGGTAAAGTTGTTAGAAAGGTTTTTGGCAAGGTGCCAGAAGGAGCAGAAAGTTCGAGTTGGAGAGTTGATAGCATTTTGTATGGATGAAATTATTTTTAGCAGAGTGAAGAACAGAGACTTAGCATGATTCCGGGCAGAAATGTATAAAAGACGTGATTCAGGGGTGGATTGGCTCCGGTACCTTTATAGGCCCTCTCCTTGTTGCAGACAGCATTAGAACAAGCATAATTAAACCAAGGCTTTCTTGCGTTAGTCAAAGGATATGAGAAAGGAATGTATGCTTCCATGCCAGAGAGAATAACCTCCGTAATGTGCAAGGCACATCCAGATGGCTCCCGGCCATGAAAGCAATAATCATTCCAGGGAAAATCAAAGAAGTACTGCCTGAGGGCCACCCAGTCCGCAGCTCCAAAGTGCCAGAGACCACGTTTTTTTGGAGGGTCCGCAGGCCATACCGGAGCGATAGGACAGGTTAAGGTGATAAGATTATGATCGGAGGAGCCCAACGGAGAGAAAAGATTAACAGTGTAAGCAGAAGGATTAGTTGTAAGGAAGAGATCAAGTACGTTGGAGCTCTCTCCAAGGCGGTCAGGGATACGGGTAGGGTGCTGTACAAGCTGCTGTAGGTCATTAAGGATAGAAAAGGTGTAGGCTTGTTCACCAGGTGGATCAGTGAAAGGAGAGGAGAGCCAAAGGTGGTGGTGAACATTGAATTCTCCAAGAATGGAGATTTCAGAGAAAGGAGAGATGGACAGAATGTGTTCCATCGTAGAAGTAAGATAGTCAAAGAATTTTTGATAGTCAGTAGAATTAGGAGATAAGTAAACACCACAGATATATTTAGTCAGAGAATGACAGGAAAGCCGAAGCCAGAGTGTAGAGAATTCAGAAGAATCGAGTTCAGGAACACGAGAGCAAGATAAGTTGTTGCGTATATATACACAACAGCCACCTTTGGCTTTGAAATGAGTATAGAAAAAGTAGGAGGATACAGAAAAGGGTTTGCTGTCAGTTGCCTCATACAGCTGAGTATCAGTTAGGAAAAGAAGGTGAGGTTTAGAGAAGGAGAGGTGGTGCTCTATGGAGCGAAAGTTAGAGGAAAGGCCACGAATGTTGCAGAAATGAAGAAGAAGAGAGTCAGACAGTGGTTCCAGGCACCTTGAGTCGTCACCGGGAGAGGGGCTGAAGGTGGGGGCATTTATGGCCCCCCCCCCCTGGGGACTCCGAGGCTATGTTTTTCGACGCCATTTTTGAAAATTTTGAAAAGGAAGTGTGGTGTGTACTGTGCATGTAGTTTGGTGTTGATAGTTGGAGAAACTTGTATTGGAGAGCATGCTGGTCTACTCTCTGTTTTACTGAGACACTGAAAAAGTACAGCAAAGGGGGATGGTTGGGACCTAGTCCCGAGGGCTGATGAAACAGGAGCTCCAGCTCTCCCTGTCATCAGCTTTCCATCCACCTTGGGAGTACTGCCCTGCTCGACTGGTGCTACAGTCTACTCCATGTAGGGATAAAACAATACCATTTTGAATGTGCAGATTTGGACAATGAGGGAATTTATGAACAAGAAAGAGTTACTAGAGAGGTCAAATTAGAGTGTTGTACAGCTAAGAAGACTACAACAGAAAATAAAAATCTTTTGACACAACAGATCCTCCACTAGACGTCCAGCCAGACTCTTAACCCACCCCGCGCCAGCAACATATATATACATTGGGCCCTGCATGTGCGCAAAATGCCAGCGACGTATATATATATGTGTGTATATATATATATATATATATATATATATATATATATATATATAATCAATTTGAAATATTTGCCAAAACTCGAAAATTCTAAGTTGGCAGGATATATTTTGCTACGAATAACCCCACGCCTGTCTAGGCCTCATACCTATGCTATGAGTCATCACCACTTCCCTCCTCCCATGCAGGGCCCTGCCAACTCAGTAATGGTATGTGAGTGCGTGAGTGAGCACCATGGCGCATCATGGTCTTGCCCAACAAAAGAATGATGAGCTCCTGCACATCCCCTATGATGGAGTAAGTGATTCTCCCATTGATGATGATGTTGCTGATCGAGACTACGTCCAACCTGAGTTGGAATTAGAGTTGGAATCCCTGAGAAAGGGAAGCAATATGGCTGTCTGCATGGCTGTAACTCATCTTGCACCACTACCATCACCCCTTCCCACCTAAAAGGCAGCCTTCACTCCATGGACGAGTTCTCTAGTGATGAGGAATACGAGCCCGATCCCTCAGGTGAACATTGGCTGCATTCGTGGGTAGGATCGTCCAGGAAAACCCAGACAAGTGGGGAAGAACTGTATAGTAAAAAGCACAAGGTAAGCACTGCTTTGTTTTATTCATATGGTGCGCAACGATACCTGCCACCTACCCCACGCCGCACTGCCTCTCCCCAACCCAGCAGCTCCACCGCATCTGAACATTTCCTGTGCTTCCTTCCCACAGTCTCAGATGATGAGGAAGGGAGCAAAAGGTAGAGGAAAAAGGAAGGAAAAAGGCAGAGGGATGAAAAGTGAGAGTCATGGGGAAAGTGAGGAGGCAAGCGTTATTCTCCAACCTACTACCGAATTTCTTCCCCATCCTGACAATGGCGACGGAGGCGGCACAAGTGGTGACAAGGGAGAAACTGAAGGAGGGGATAAAGTCACATGGGAGTGGGAAGATGGGAGAAATTTCATTCCAATCATTCATCCCTTCACAGGCAGTGATATGGTAGGCTGTGCTGTGCCAGAGCTGACTCCCACCTCAAGAAGAATCGATTTTTTCAAGATTTGTTCTTTTTGTGACGGAGCTAATATTGAGAATCGTTCTCTTCTCTAACAATTATGCCACCTTCTGCTGTGGCACAACCACACGGACACCCCACAGCCGACTCTTCAATGCAGACATAACGAGTGACGAATTGTATCTCTTCATGGTGTTCATTGTCCTGATGGGACTAATCAAGAAAAATCATTTGTTGTACTGCACTGTTGACCTCCTTATTCGACGCCCTTCTTTGGTAGAGTTATGGAACAGAAGAGGTTCCAGTATATACTAAGTTGCCTTCATTTTTTCGACAATGAGGATCCTAGAAACATTGTCAACAATGAAAAGATGAGAAGGATTACAGTAGGCTGGTGTTTGATCACCTGAGGGAGAGGTTCTCTGTCTCATTCTCTCCCGACAGAGACCTGGTCATAGACAAGAGTCTTGTGTTAAGGAGGGGAAACATCGCCTTCAGGCAGAGTATCCCAAGCATGAGACATTGCCTCTGGTTCAAGATTTTCATCATGTGTGACTGCAAGATTGGATATGTGCAGGATATAGTCGGGTACACAGGTGCACAGATGGATATATTGGATGATAGAACAGTCAGACTGTCAGGGGCAGTGGTGAAGATGATGATGGAGAAGTACGTTCACCGTGGGCACGTCCTGTACCTGGACAACTGGTACACAAACTCGATCCTCTCTCAGTACTTGTACCAGCAGGAGACAGGTATCTGCAGGAAACTAAAGAAAACCCTGCGGCACGTGGTACAGGTCGGCCAGAAGCTGCAAAGGAAGGTGGTGTTTTAGCAGGCAAACAATATCCTCCCCACCACCTGGCACCACAGCCAAGAAGTGAGCTTGCTATTGACAACTGACTGCCCCCTGACGCACCTCATCAAAACCATGGATTACAGCAGCAAGAAATGGGTTCATATTTGGAAACCAGAGGTGGTAACTTATTATAATATCAACATGCGGCAAGTGGACCAGTCTGATGCCATGACTTCAGGTGTGAACTGTGTCAGACCCATGATGAAATGATATAATAAACTTTTCTTCCAACATCTGGATATAACAGCACTGAACACCCACCTCCTCAACGCCAGCACAACGGGAACCAACGACACCTTCTAGGGGTTCATCAGAAAGCTGTGTAGGGAGCTGATTGGCACCTGCGGGCGTGATCGTGGGTCTCGCCAACATCCACGTGGCGGTGATAACCCACTATGCCTCACTGAACGCCACTTCCCTAAACCTGTCACAGCAAAAGGGAGGTAAAAGAATCCCCAACGCAGGTGCCATGTCTGTCAACACAGCACAGCATGGTCACGGACGCAGTGGAAGGACACCAGGTACCAATGTGTGGAGTGTGATGTGGGGTTGTGCCTATTCCCATGCTTTGAGGAGTATCACACCCTCCTCCACTTCTAAGCGTTCAAATCCTGTGTTATGTGCAAAAAGAGACGCATATGAGTGTTACTGTAATGTAAATTAGTGTAAATTATTTCATAAGTAACTGTTATGTATATATACATTAGTGTAAGTGGTTTCATAAGTGCAGTGTAAGTACTTCATTTATAACTTCTGTAATGTGTCTTGTGTGTCCGAGAAAATACACACATAGTGAGTACAGTGTCCAAGAATAATTCGTTGTGCGAAAAAAGATGCAAATGTAAAATATATATGTGTGGGAAACACTTATGTGAAAACAGGGAAATCCAATCATAACGAGCATTTTCGGGAAAATGCCACTCACTCACTCAAATGTCGTACAGTGCCCACGCACATAATTATGCCTGGGGACAGTTCCCACATCATCTGTATACCTTCCTTGAGTGTCCCTGGGTCATCTGGGACACTTATCCATGAAAAAAAAAAAACGAAGATCTCCTGCCTCAACTCCCTGGGTGTCAGGCGGTGGCCAATGATGTCCATGGGCGTTACTCCGGACATTTCAGCCGCCTGCCAAGAGAAAGTCGACCATAAAATCGACCTTTTAGGCTTTTGCGAGTACTTTTATTGGTTGTTCTCCATGTTTTCTCGTCATTCCTAACCTATCTAGCAAAAACTATTGGTCGAAAATTGGCCGGCACTGGGGTGCAATGAAGGTCCCAAGTCAGTCGTCACTCTCTGCACTCGGCAGGGTACTGATTACTGTACAGTATGTGCTTTCTGGGGAGAGGGTAAGAAATAAGATCCAAGGATAAAAGCCAGCAAAGATGTTTTTCCCCTAAAGTATAAAGAAAAACTATAAAGCCTAATTTAAGATCAATTTATTCTCCGGATTCTTAGATGATATAATATATGCTACTGATGTAAACTACATCGATACTAGAAAGACTTGTTTAGCATACAAGCCAATAACAAGATGAAAAGTGCAAAGATGTGCTGCGAAGCCTCCCAGTCCACATGGAATATGACCTTTAGTATAAATTTCAAATCTGTCAGACTTATAGCATTGCCAGTGCCAGTATTTCAATCTCAACCAAAATCAATAGGTAGATAATTAATAGATTAAACAAGAAACACACGAAATGAAAATGAACACAGTTTTACCATTTGCCTTACAGACAACCACCTTTCCCCATGCGATATGAATATAGATAGATATAGAGATAGATGGATATAATGTTGGAGTTATTTCAGTTGTTGGAGGAATCTGACTGTGACTAGGCAGTCATTCTGTGTAGCAGGGATAGGCAGCCCCGCCCAGGGAAGTGCTACCGCCAAGGTTACGGGAGACTCAAGGAATAGCCTGGATTCCATTTTCTCTCTTAGGCCTTGGTAGCTGGTTACACATCTTTCTGCCTCACACACCGGAGGGCATCAGGCTGCCCTCTTTACACAACACACACATCCACATTATATTACATTACCTTAAAACCAACTATCCTCTCTCCAAAAAACACCGATCTTGTCATTACATATCATACCTATTCCAAAACACATCCCTGTTCTCCCCCCCTTAAAAAGAACCATGGCTGCTGCTATACTGGGAATCAGTGCGGTGGTTTCTCGGGTGACCACCACGGGCGGGCTGGGTTGTTTGCACAGGGCCCTCTCGGTCGTCATCAAGCGACTGTGCCACCTTCAGTGTTGCGGCGCCCTAAATCTGCTCGTCAGTGCAGTAAAATTTTCTTTTCCAATATTAGGGGACTTCACTCCAACATCAACTCTGTTCAAAATTTCGTCCAGTTTGAATCCCCTGATCTGCTATTTCTGACAGAGACACAAGTAAGCTCCATCTTTGATTTAGCTAGATTTAATTTTCATGGTTATATCTTGATCCAAAATTTCAGACCCAAAGGAGGCGTATGTTGCCTTGCTAAATCAGAAATTGCCCTGGAGGAGATTAGTATATTTAATTGTCCTTATATCGACTATTCCATATACAAATTAAATACTTTAGGTAAAATTAAGTATTTCTGTTGTGTTTATCGTTCCCCTAATGCCCCGTCAGAGCCGAGTTTATTTGACTCTCTGTCTTCACAACTAAGTGTCCTCAGCATTAATACTGCATCAGAAATTACTATTCTGGGTGATTTTAATGTCCAAAATGTTGAATGACTCACTTATTCACCCAGAACTGATGACTCAGGTCTTGAATGTGAGCTATTTTCAGACTCATTTAATCTAACCCAGTTAGTCAGTCAACCCACCCGTGTACCAGACAACCCCAATCAAAATCCCCACCTATTGGACTTGTTTCTAACAACCAATTCAGATAATTATAATGTCGAAGTGAAGTCCCCTCTCGGATCCTCGGATCATTGTCTGATTCAAGCCACCAGTTTCACACCTGCCACACCCTCCTGCTCTGAACCTGTCGTGATGACTAAATGGCACTACGACAGGGCAGACTGGGAGGGACTTCAAAATTTTCTCATGGATGTTCCTTGGACCTCCTTTTTCTCCCATGATACAAATTTCACATTGGGCCACATACAGGATTTCATTAAAGTCGGCATGGAATCATTCATTCCCCATCATAGTTACAGAAAAAATGTAATTCTCCTAAATGGTTTGACCACAATTGTGCTAGAGTAACAGAACATAGAACAATAGCCTATAACACTTATACAAGGACCAAAACCAAAGAAGCCTTTAACTATTATAAAAATATCAGAAACCATGCCAAAACTATTATCAATCTTTCTAAATCAAACTTTCTACATAGACAAGCTAACAAACTACTAAACAGTCCAAATGATAACAAAATATTCTGGTCAACCCTTAATTCATTCAAAACTAACTTCACTACCACCTCTTCCATTCCACTTTCACAGTCCCCCAATGGAAATCTAGTAAGTGACCCACGTGGAAAAGCCAACCTTCTTATTGACATTTTTTCAACAAACTCAACCCTAAATTCAGAAAATCATAATATTCCTGTACTTGATTTTGATTCCCCTCAAATACCTCCTTTCATGATACACACCAGATACATACAAGCCGTATTACAGAATCTATCAGCAGACAAAGCCACTGGTCCAGATGAAATTCCTTCAGTAGTACTTGAAAAGTGCTCCTCAGTGTTGGCTCCTGTATTAGTAAAATTTTTTTGCTTATGCATCCGTACCTCAATTTTTCCAGCCCCTTGGAAAGAAGCAAATATCCATCATGTTCCCAAACAGGGGGCCACTTCTGATCCATCAAACTATAAACCAATCGCTATAACTTCCGTTGTTGGTACAGTTTTTGAGACACTAATAAACAAACATATAGTCAAGCATCTAGAAATGAATAAATTAATTAATGATCGGCAGTCTGGATTTAGACAGGAACGTTCAACTGTAGATATTCTTTGCCTTCTTACCCATCAGATTAACAAAACAGTAGACCAACACGGTGAAACACACACAGTTGCACTTGATATTTCAAAAGCATTTGACTGAGTATGACACCAGGCCTTATTGTCTAAGATTATTTCCTCTTACCTTCATAGTAGAAAAATATGGGTCATGATAGATGGAATTTATTCTTAGTTTCATTCCATAAATGCTGACGTACCTCAGGGATCAGTTTTGGTGCCAACCCTCTTTCTCATTCATATAAATGACCTCCTATCTGTCACTCACAACCCAATACACTCTTACGCTGATGACTCGACCCTTCATAGTTCTTTAACATTTAATACCTCCTTTACACAATTTGATATTATAAACTCTCAAATAAACAGCAATTTCTCTGAACCAGGACCTTTCTAAAATTAATCAATGGGGACAAACAAATCTGGTCTCACTTTAATGCTCAGAAAAATAAATACATAAATTTCTCCAATAGAAAGAATCCCTCAGACTCTCACATAATTTTAAATGATGTTAGTATTCCCATATCCACTACAATTGATATCCCAGGTGTTACTTTAAACCCCAGCCTACGCTGGACAGCTTATGTTAAATCCCTTGCTAAAAATGCTTCTAAAAAAACTGGGACTTATGTACAGAGTTCGTGAGTTCTTCACTGACGAGCAGATGGCCACAATATACAAAAGTCATGTGCGTTCTCAGACTGAATACTGTTCACCACTGTGGAGTGGATGTGGAGCGGTTGCATTGAGGCAGTTGGACAAAATTCAAAATAAAGCCATTAGATTAATCAATAATCCTGCCATAACCCAGGACCTTCCTCCGTTATTAGTACGTAGAGATGTTGCTTTTTTAGCACTATTTTATCGATATTTTTACCGTAAGTGCTCTGACGAACTGGCTACAATTGTGCCTCCCTTTCACATTTTCTCCCGAAATACTCGGGCAGCTGGGAGCGCCCATGAACTCACACTCTCTCCCCCACAATGCAGAACCTCTGCATATCAAAATTCATTTATCCCCAGAACTACTACTCTCTGGAATTCACTTCTGGGAGTTGCTTCCCACATACATTTAATCCTCTCGATTTTAAATCCAATTGCTATAAGTATTTTATGAATGGAGGATGCCTTTTGGCACATGGACTTATTTTTTTTTCCTTTGTTTTTCCTTCCTTCATTCATTATAAAAAAAAAAAAAAAAAAAAGCAGTGAGGACTGAGGAGGTTAGAGCCGAGGAATAGAGGTGGACTGGTGTGTCAACTTGTCAAGTGTGAGCTGTGAAGTGTAATAATTAAATTCATTTATATACAATAGTCAAGGATTTACCTTTGTTTTGTAGTAAAAACAGTCTAATATACTAATAATGATAACTGAAATATTTATTTTAGCTTTACTATAACTATACTGGTGGATGTGATAGGAAGCGTTATGAGGAACACACTGAGGTGGTTTGGCCATGTGGAGAGGATGGAGGGTGAAAGACTGACGAAGAGAGTGTATGTGAGTGAGGTGGAGGGGGGAAGAGGGAGGGGGAGGCCGAGGATGAGGTGGAGGGATGGGGTGGAGAGGTATATGAGAGAGGGGGGTGTGAGTTGGGAGCAGGGCAGTGAAATGGCGGGGGACAGGGCGACTTGGAGGCGATTTGTTTGTGGCCACCCCAAACGGGATTGAGGCGTCTGGCAATATATAGATAGATAGATAGATTACTTTAGACAATTTCCAAACTTCATAAAGTCACCTATTGTTAGTCAGAATAGAATAAATAAAGGTATAATTGTAGTGGATGAGTAAATAGAGATGATTTTTAACCCCTTGATTATGAATAATATCATCTTAAACTTAATACAAGAGGGGCCAAGGCACAGTAAACCCGTTCCCGGCAGTCATATTAATACTGACGTATAAGCACAACAGGATATCAAGTCAAAGATGTCACATATCAAATTTGGAGTAAATTTGGTGAAAATTTACGATTTTATGCCCATTTGAAATTATAGGCTCGATCCACCTAACATTGACCCTCCTACCGCTAACTGAGGGGTGATCCCCCTAATGTAATGAAGCATGTTATAGAATGCAGACTTGAAAGATGCACCTTTAGGTTTTGGTTTCATGTCGATATGACAAATTTGAAAGGAGTTACGGCATTTTTTTTTTTTTTTTTTGGAGAGGGGGGGGGGCTTACAGCCTGGGCCTTGACCCAATTTGGCCCAGAATTTTATCAGGTGATCAGAAGGTCATAGCCCATCTCCCTGTAGTTTTAGTCAAAATAGCATCACTAGTTTTTGTGTAAAGTCATTAACAAACAGACAGACAGAAAGACCGAATGAATACAATATCCGTCCCTGAGCCCCTCTTGGGTGAGGATGGGTAATAATCCTATGATGGTATACAAAATAAAATGAAGCTGATGCCGGGGTAATGAAAGGGATAAAAATGGTTTGTGTTTACAGTTTCAAGAATTCTGCGGATTTGTGGTTGCAGAAGGCAGTTTTGTGAGTCTGCGGATTTGTGGTTGCAGAAGGCAGTCTTGTGAGTCTGCGGATTTGTGGTTGCAGAAGGCAGTTTTGTGAGTCTGCGGATTTGTGGTTCCAGAAGGCAGTTTTGTGAGGCTGCGGATTTGTGGTTGCAGAAGGCAGTCTTGTGAGTCTGCGGATTTGTGGTTGCAGAAGGCAGTTTTGTGAGTCTGCGGATTTGTGGTTGCAGAAGGCAGTTTTGTGAGTCTGCGGATTTGTGGTTGCAGAAGGCAGTTTTGTGAGGCTGCGGATTTGTGGTTGCAGAAGGCAGTTTTGTGAGTCTGCTGATTTGCTTTGCGGAAGTGAATTTGCGTTTGCTGTGCCCACTTTTGCAAAATTGTCCTTATGGCTGTCTCAGAAAGTTACCTGTTTAGAATGTTATACCCACAAACAGGGTTGTCAAATAGGTTACTTCGTGCACAAGTTACCCTGTGCATTCACGGACTTGGTGCATGTGGCCCTATAGCAAAGTAACATATACCATATCCCCATATATACAGTAGTTATATGACAATTGTAGTGGTAGAGCAACCCATCGGTATCTGTCTGAGCAAACCCATCAACTGCAGGAAAGCAATCGCCCCTACAGGGCCATCTTGTTCTGTCAACCGATGTTATTTTGCGTTTGACAGCACCTCACTACAGCAAGACGTTGTGATATGACATCCACATATCTCGCCAAGTGACATCAAATAAAGTATTTTCAGGTAAGATTGACTTTTTCCATCATCATTAATGTCGAGTTCCTCTCTCCTCTCTCTCACTCTCTCTCTCTCTCTCTCTCTCACACACACACACACACACACACACACACACACACACACACACACATCACGACGTCGACTTCTGTCTCTTTGCAGTTGACATCAACTGCTTTTCCGCTCACATCGACTTCTTTTTCACTGCAAATGACATCAAATTGCTTTTTCAAGGTGACATCAACTGTTTCTTAGGAGGCTGCATTGCCTTCTGGTCACTGATGATATCGACCGCTCACTGCAGGCAATGTTGAGTTCTCTCTACAACTACGGTATCACAGATTTTTTCCTGCAGGTGACTTCGACTTCTCTCTGCAGGTGACATCTCATTTTCCCGGAGTGGGAAGTTGACTTTTCCCTGCCTTCTCTCTACAAGTGACACCGCCTTATCTCTGCAGGTGACGCCGACTGCTCTCTGCAAGTGACGCTGACTACTCTCTCCAGGTAACGCTGACGACTCTGCTGAGGTAACATCAAGTTATCTCTAGGAGTGACGTTGGCTTCTTTCTACGGGAAACATCGACTTCTCTTTGCAGGGATCACTAAACACTATCATCACTATTGTCATCGTCACTATTAGTATTATTGTTACTACTACTGCTAGGCTACAACTACTGCTATTATTATTATTATTATTATTATTATTATCACCATCATTATTGTTATTATTATTATTATTATTATTATTATTATTACTACCATCATTATTATTATTATTATTATTATTATTATTATTATTATTATTATTATCATTATTATTATTATTATTATTATTATTATTATTATTATTAAATTGTTGTTGTTGTTGTTGCTGTTAATTTAGTGGTAACATATTCATAGCAGTATTTTCCATGACACATTTTCTTCATTGTTGGATTTTTGGCAGAGATTCATGGCTTTCGGGCGGTTTTTAGGTGCATAGTTGATGTGTATCCGGGCGGTGTTTAGTTCCATTTTCTGGCGGGTGGTAGTTAGTCTGCCAAAGCTATATAAGGCCTGGCCGAAGCTTCCATGAGCAGTTCGGGTGGAGCAGCAGCCAGAGCAACATGTCCTTCCCAGCCTGCCAGGCCCACCACAGGCACCCACACATCCTCCACACACCCCACTACTCCTTCCCCACCCACCACCACCTCGGGGAAGGTCAAGTGGTACAGCTTCAGGCCAGGTTATGCCATCGGCTTCTCTCTACAATGGACGTCAACTACTCTCTGCGGATGACGTCGGGTTCTCACTTCATATATCGTCGGTTCTCTCTGCAGGTGACGTCCACTTCTGTCTGCAGCAAACGTCACCTTCTCTCTAAACGACACGTCGACATCTCTTTGCACGTGACGTCGGCTTCTCTCCTGGTGGCGCCGGCATCATTTACAAGTAACACAAACTCCTCTAAGCAGGTAACGTTAACAGCTGTCAAGAGGCGGTGTGACCTTCTTCCTGCAAGGAATGTCGACTCCTTTGTGCAGGTGACGCAACAATTATTTGGAAGTAATAACAACATATCACAACAGGCGACACATCATTCAATATTTTCAGGTAAGTTTTACTTTTCTCTCCTCATTAACGATGAGTTTTTTTTTCTCTCTCTACATATATATATATATATATATATATATATATATATATATATATATATATATTTTTTTTATTTATCAATTTACATATCTTCCACTATGTCATCAAGTTCTCTCTGTTTTCGGGTGACTTCGACTTATCATTCCTTGCTGGTGTCATTGAAATTGAATTCAGCATCGACTTCTTCTTTGAAGGTGGTATCGATTTTTGCTTGCGTGTAACACTGACTTCTCTTTGCAGGTGACACTGATATCTCAATGCAAGTGATTTCCACTTCATTCCTTAGTGGAGTTTGGCTGACTCTACACGGGACGTCAGCCTCTTTCTACGGGAGACGGGAACTTCCAATATCTGTTCACCTCGACACATCACGGCAGGTGACATCGACGTCAACATTACCTGGTAAGGTTGCCTTCCATGTTTTCTTTAACGTTAAATCTCTCTCTCTCTCTCTCTCTCTCTCTCTCTCTCTCTCAATATCGACTTCTGTTTCTTTGCAGGTGACATGATCGTTACCACTCACATCGATTTGTCTTCCATTGCAAGTGACAGCAAATTCTTGTCTGCAGTTGCCAAAGACTCCATCTTCTGAACTGGCATCGACTTTTAATTGTAGATGGCATCAGCTTCTGTCTGTAGGTGACGTCCAGTTCTTTATGCAAGTGACATCGACTTCGCCCTGTCGGAAACACTGACAACATACCACAGGCACCTTCACCTTTTCTCTTCAGATGCCATCAACTTCACTTTATAATTTCCGTACAAGCACTCTCTGGGGATGACGTCGAGTTCACTCTTCATTTACCGTCGGTTCTTTCTGCAGGTGACGTAGATTTCTGTCTACATGTGACGTTGTCTTCTCTCGAGATGAGATGTCGACATCTCTCTATACGTGATGTTGGATTCTCTTCCGGTGACGCTGACTCTGCTCAGCAAGTTACACAAACTTATCTAAGCTCATAACGTTAACAGCTGACAAGAGGAGGTGTGACCTTCTTCCTGCAAGGAATGTCCACTGTCTTCTGCAGGTGACGGAGAAATTCTACTTGCAGAAAATATCAACATATCACAACAGGTGACATATGATTCAGTATTTTCAGGTAAGATTGACTTCTCTCTCTTCATTAACGACGAGCTTCTCTTTGTTCCTGCTCTCTCTCTCTCTCTCTCTCTCTCTCTCTCTCTCTCTCTCTCTCTCTCTCTCTCTCTCTCTCTCTCAATACTGACTTCTGTTTCTTTGCAGATGACATGCTCTTTACCTCTTACATCGATTTGTCATCCATTGCAAGTGACGGCAAATTCTTGTCTTCAGTTGCCAAAGTCTAAATCTTCTGAGGTGGCATCGTCTTCTAATCGCAGATGTAATCAGCTTGTGTGTGCAGGTGATGTCTAGTACTTTCTGCAAGTCACATCGATTTTTCTCTGCTGGTTTCTGATGATATCGACCACTCACTGCTGGTGATGTTGAGTTCTCTCTACAACTACGGTATCATAGACCTCTTCCTGCAGGTGACTTCGACTTGTCTTTGCAGGTGACATCTCATTTTACCGGAATGGAAAGTCGACTTTTGTCAGCCTTCTCTCTACAAGTGACACTGCCTTTTCTCTGCAGGTGACGTTGTCTACTCTTTGCAGGGTGACGCTGACTATTCTCTGGAGGTGACGCCGACTACTCTCTGCAGGAGACGCCGACTACTCTCTGCAGGTGACGCTGACTACACTCTGCGAAAAGCCAAACCTCAGGAAGGTTGGAAAGGCCTTGGTGGAGGCGGAGAGAATGGAGTGTACTATCAGAAGAGGGAGGAAGGGGCCAGAAGCTGCCTCTGTCACCGGCTCTTCTGGTAGCCAAGTGGAGGGATCTGCCCCCGCCCCAGATCGACGCAAACATCCACGTTGATGTGCAGCTGATGAGGATAATACCACCCAGGACCGCAAAATTGCATGCAGACAATATGCGATTGCAGTTGTACAAGAAGACCGGACAGCCCTCACCATATTAATCCCTCTGCTGCTCCACCACAACTAACTGCCTCGATTTCCATCCTTGAAGAGGCAGTCAATGTTGTCATCCCGGCTCTGCCGCCTCCTCTGCTCTCTCCACCACCACCTCTGCCACAAGATGACCAGCACCCCCTTGCCCTATCACTACTGGAATAATCGAGATTGAAGAGTGTCCTGCCTCTCCTCTAGCTTCACAGTCACCTGCTGCTTCACCATCACGAAAGAAGAGAAAGAAGAAGAAACCAGTTCCTGCCACCACCTCTTCATCGCCACCAGCACCAGAACAGAGCCAACAAGACCCTGCCGACGCCTTGCACCACATCTCCGCCATGATACCACCAATGGACACCAAGACCAGTGCCTACATCTTTTCCCTCACCGACCACCAACTGGAAGCCCTACAAGACCACTACCTCTGCGACGACGAACTTCATTGCCTAGTAGACACAATCGTCCGTGTTTACTGGAAGAAAGAGGTGACTCCCTACAACGAATGTTGCATTCAAAAGGCAGCAAGCTCCTTCCCAAGTGAAGCAGCTATCCTACAGTATATTAGTCAGATTACTCCCTCCTTTACCTCCGACATTCCGCCACTGACTGAACAATTACCTGGACCCGATTCCCTCAAAGAACAGGAAACTAAAAGCCACCACCAACAACAACTTCAATGAATCATTAGGAGTTGGAGGAGTGGAGAGAGGGCACGCGCTCCTCTGACCCTGGGTGAAAGAAGACTTCCGGGGTATAAGACCCCGAAGGTAGTAAGATATCAGAGGGAAGAAGAACCCAGGTGCTAGAAATCCCCCGGGGCAATAAGAACCAGGGATATAAAACCCAGGAAAAAAAGACCTCAGGACAACTGCCAGGAAAAATATTCAGAGAATCTCTGTTACGTTCGTACAGCTGAGATAGGATCCAGTTACTGTATGTCCACCAGGTAATAACTGGTCTGTCTAGGCACAGCTGAGATAGGATCTAGTTATGTCCACCAGGTAATAACTGGTCTGTCTAGGCACAGCTGAGATAGGATCTAGTTATGTCCACCAGGTAATAACTGGTCTGTCTAGGCACAGCTAAGATTGAATCTAGTTATGTCCACCAGGTAATAACTGGTCTGTCTAGGCACAGCTGAGATAGGATCTAGTTATGTCCACCAGGTAATAACTGGTCTGTCTAGGCACAGCTGAGATAGGATCTAGTTATGTCCACCAGGTAATAACTGGTCTGTCTAGGCACAGCTGAGATAGTATCTAGTTATGTCCACCAGGTAATAACTGGTCTGTCTAGGCACAGCTGAGATAGGATCTAGTTATGTCCACCAGGTAATAACTGGTCTGTCTAGGCACAGCTGAGATAGGATCTAGTTATGTCCACCAGGTAATAACTGGTCTGTCTAGGCACAGCTGAGATAGGATCTAGTTATGTCCACCAGGTAATAACTGGTCTGTCTAGGCACAGCTGAGATAGGATCTAGTTATGTCCACCAGGTAATAACTGGTCTGTCTAGGCACAGCTGAGATAGGATCTAGTTATGTCCACCAGGTAATAACTGGTCTGTCTAGGCACAGCTGAGATAGGATCTAGTTATGTCCACCAGGTAATAACTGGTCTGTCTAGGCACAGCTGAGATGGGATCTAGTTATGTCCACCAGGTAATAACTGGTCTGTCTAGGCACAGCTGAGATAGGATCTAGTTATGTCCACCAGGTAATAACTGGTCTGTCTAGGCACAGCTGAGATAGGATCTAGTTATGTCCACCAGGTAATAACTGGTCTGTCTAGGCACAGCTGAGATAGGATCTAGTTATGTCCACCAGGTAATAACTGGTCTGTCTAGAAACAGTTCGGGTAGGACCTAATAATGATTTTTTTTTTTTTTTTATCAGATAAGATCGATTTTCATGTTGGAGGGAACACAGACTTCAGTCTATTTGTGTAATGTTAACTACTTTCATTTCATGAACGGCGACTCTCTCTCTCTCTCTCTCTCTCTCCCTCTCTCTCACTATCGATAACTTTATCTATCTATATATCTATATCTATCTGTCTATTTATCTAAATTTTTTTCACTCTGTCATCCAGTTTTCTCTCTTTTCAGGTGACTTCTACTTCTCTTTCCTTGCAGGTGTCACTGAACTTGCAGGCAGCATTGACTTCTTTGAACATGGTATCGTCTTCTGCTTGCTCGTAACATTGACTTCTGTTTGCAAGTCACGCTGATTTCTCTATGTGAGTGATGTCGACTTCACTCCGTAGGGGACGTTGACTCTCTCTAAAAGTGACATCAGTCGCGCTCTGCCAGTGACGGGAACTTCTGTTTGCAGGTGACCTCGACATATCACGGCAGGCCAAACCGACGTCAAAATTTCAAGGTAAGGTTGCCTTCCTTCTTTTCTTAAACGCTGACAGTCTCTCTCCCCTTCTCCCTTTCTTTCTGTGTGTGTGTGTGTGTGTGCGTGTGTGTGTGTGTCTCTCTCTTTCTCTCTCTCTCTCTCTCTCTCTCTCTCTCACAATATCGACTTCCGTATGTTTGCAGGTGACATGATCTTTAACGCTCACATCGACATGTCTTCCACTGGAAGTGGCGGCAAATTCTTGTCTGCAGTTGCCAAATCTCAATATTCAGAGATGGCATCGTCGTGTAGCAGCAGATGGCATTCATTTCTGTTTGCAGGAGACGTCGAGTTGTTTCTGCAAGGGACTTCTCTCTGCTAGTGACGCTCACAAGTATTTGCAGGCAGCTTCAACTTCTTTCCTGCAACTGACATTGGCTTTTTTCTTTACGAGATGTCAAGTAGTCTCTGCGGGTGACGTAGGTTTTTCTCTTCATATATCGTCGGATCTATCTGCAAGTAACGTCCACTTCTGTCTACAGGTGACGTCGCCTTCTCTCGAGCTGAGACGTCAACATCCCTCTGTATGTAGCGTCGACTTTTCTCCAGGTGACACTGACTCTTCTCTGTAAGTTACACAGATTTCTCTACGCAGGTACCTACATCCGCTCTCATGAGACGGTATGACCTTCCGTCAAGGATTGTGTGCTTCTTTCTGCAGGTGACGGAAAAATCTATTTGAAGATAAGATCAACAGATCAACAGGTGACACATAACTCAAAATTTTCTTAAACTTCTCTCTCTTCATTAAGGACGAGCTTCTTTTCCTCTCTCTCTCTCTCTCTCTCTCTCTCTCTCTCTCTCTCTCTCTCTCTCTCTCTCAATATGGACTTCTGTTTCTTTGCAGGTGACATGATCTTTACAGCTCACATCGACTTGTCTTCCATCGCAAGTGCTGGTAAAGTGTTGTGTGCAGTTGCCACAGACTCCATCATCTCAGGTGCCAGATGTCATCAGCTTCTTTCTGCAAATGACGTCGACATCTCTCTGTTTTTGACGATGACAGCCATCGGCAGGTAAATTCAACTTCATAATGCAGCTGACATCGGCTTCTCTCTGCAAGGGACGTCTGTTACTCTCTGCGCATGACGTCGGGATCTCTCTTCATGTATCGTCAGATCTCTCTGCAGGTGACGTTGACTTCTGTCTACAAGTGACGTCGTCTTCTCTCGGAAGGAGACGTCGCTATCTTCCTGCATGTGACGTCGACTTCTTTCTAGGTGACTCCGACTTATCTCTGCAAGTTACACAGATTTCTCGACGCAGGTAACGTTACCAGCTCTCAAGATGCAGCGTGACCTTCTTCCTGCATGGAATGCCGACTTCCTTCTGGGGGTGACGCAGAAATGAACATGCAAGTAATATCAACGGATCACAAAAGTTGATAAATAATTCAATATTTTCAGGTAAGTTCGATTTCTCACTTTTCATTAATGACGAGTCTCTCTCTCTCTCTCTCTCTCTCTCTCTCTCTCTCTCTCTCTCTCTCTCTCTCTCTCTCTCTCTCTCTCTCTCTATCTATCTATCTATTTACCAGTCTATCTCAATCTATCTATCTGTCTACTTGACTATTTATCTACATTTTTCACTGTGGCATAAAGTTTTCTCTCTTTTCATGTTACTTCGACTTCATTTTCCTTGTAGGTGTCGTTGAAATTACAGGCAGCATCTACTTCTTACATCGACGTGTCTTTGCAGGTGACGCTGATTTCTCTATGGGGGCGATATCGATCCATGAGAGTATTATGGAGTTCAAAACTGATACAGAGACCTAATCAAGTAAGCAGTCTGATAGACCAAAACAGTGATACTGAAGAGAAGATAACCCAGGTGAACAAAGTGATGAGAAGTTGCTAAGATGAAGTAGAAACTACGAATGAAAGTAAGGAAAGACAAACAAAAGTCGAAGAAAAAAAAAAAACATTAGAAAGGAACTGAAAGAAATTATTAAAAACAGCCCAAAACTGGGCAAAAATTAATCAGATATCAACAAATCTATAGCAATCACTGGTATAGACGAAGAAGAAAGAAAGGAACAAAATTTCGAGAGACAAAAAATGGCAAATATAATGAACATATTGAAGGAAGTATCAGAGGAAATCTGTGATAAAGACATAAAACACAAAATGCTAAGGAAATATGAGAGAAATAAGTCAAAGGCCTCTGAAAGTAACTCCAGAGTGCAAACACTGAGGAGGAAATACGAAAAAAATGCAACAAACAAACTCATGGAAAAAGTGGAATTAAAAAAAAAAAGTATGGATAAAAAAGGCCTAACTAAAGAGGAATTGGGAATACTGAAGGAGAAGATAGAGGAAGCAAAAACAAAGAACGAGGAAAGATCAGAAAAGAGTTTTTTTTTTTTTTTTTCACAAAGTAATTGGATTGCAGGTAGGAAATTGGTACACAACCAAAAGGGAATAAAAAGAAGGAAGGTAGTAGACTCAAGCTATGGCAAGTATCTAAACAAGATGATTAAGTTGATGTACTCAAATGTAGATGGAATGATGTATAAATTATTAGAGATAACAGACTATCCTAAAGAAAAGGAACCACATATTATTAGCCTAACTGAAACAAAAATAACCCCAAAGATATCAAACGATACCCTAAACTTAGAGGATTACAATATGTGGAGAAGAGACAGAAATTTAAGAAGAGGAGGAAGAATGATAACCATATCAAAGAAAAATCAACAAGTCAAAGTAATAGAACTAGATATACCCTCACAAGTAAAACTGATTGCATTAGCGATTAACACATCAGAAGGGAAAGTAACTGTGGCAAACTTATACATGCCACCCAAATCAAGCACATGGGAAAGAGGTGAATACGAAGACCTGGCAGAAAGTACAATTCAGAGTTTAAGAACATTACGACATAGAATGGAAGAGGATGCTAAAAGAATTATATTAACTGGGGATTTCAATACAAATATAAATTTGAATACTCTAAATGTAAGAAGCCATGAGAGCTGTTTAGATCAAAAGCTCCTGGATCTTGTGCAGGAGTTTTTCCTAACACAGCATGTAACGGAAAACACCAGAAAAAGAGGACCTGATGACTCATTAGTACTAGATCTTATATTTACTAGGCAGGAAAATGATACTGACAGTATAATGTATCACCCTCCATTCAGCAAAAGCGACGATGCAGTATTAAATTAAAACTTCAAGACTGCATGTGACATAGTTAACGGAAACGAGAGTTACAAAAAGAGTATAAACTACAAAAAGGACAACTACCATGGCCTGAAGAAGTACTTCTTAGAAATAGATTGGGAAAAGGAGCTTAGAGGATAAGATTTAAATATTATATATAGAAAATTATGTGATTTTTATGAAACAAGAGTCAAAAATTACATCCCTCAGCACAATGAAACAAATCTGAAAGTTAAGAAATGTTTTAATACAGAACATAAAAAAAAAAGACGTTGTGTAATAGATACAGAAGAAACAGTAGTGAGAGGGTTTATAATAAGTATAAAGAGGCAATAAATGATTATACAAGGATAAGGAGAGGAGCTCAAAGACAGTTTGAAGAAAACATTATAAATAAAAGTAGTGATCAACCTAACCTATTTTACAGCTACATCTGAAACAAAACCAGTGTTAAAGATAAAATACAGTCTATTACAGACGAGGGGATCTCTGTACGCAAAAGAAAAATATTTGTGAAGCACTAAATTAAAATTTCCAATCAGTTTTAACAGACGAAAATAATGTTGAAAGAGATAATAATTATGGAATATGCATGCTCACACATATTACCAGGTATACAAATATAAGAAAAAGAAGTACAGTACAGGAAGAGTTAAGTAAATTAATCAAAGGAAAAGCATATGGTCCTGACGAAATTTCAGGTTGGGTGATACATGAATGTGCAGAAGAGTTAAGCAGATCATTATATTTAATATTCAAGGAATCCTTAGGTCAAGTTAACTACCTGATATCTGCAAGAAAGGAAATATTGTTCCCCTATTCAAGGAAGGGAATAGACAGAATCCACTCAACTACCAACCAGTATCACTGACCAGTGTTGTAAGTAAGATACTGGAAAAGCTGTTAAGAAAAGTTTCGCTAAACCATCTATAAGAACACAGAATGATAACAGAAAGGCAGCTCGGTCTTAGAAAGGGAAAATCATGTGTTACTAATCTATTAAACTACTATGATACAGTTACAGAAACTTTACAGAAAAGAGAAAGATAGGTGGGCAGTACCTATTTAGATTTCAAGAAAGCATTTGACAAAGTACTGCACCAAAGAAGTTTATGGAAACTGCACTGTCAAGGAGGTATCCAAGGGAACTAGTACTGTTGGATGCAGGATTTTCTCAGGAAAAGGGAAATGAGAACACTACTAAGGGAAATTACTCACCATGGAGGGAAGTGACTAGCAGAGTTCCACAGGGCTTAGTGCTGGCACCAGTTATGTTTTTAGTATATATAAATGACATAGTAACATTGGAAATGGAAGCTATCTAAATATGTTTGCTGATGATGCAAACAAATGAATATTACTAACACAGATTCTTGCAGAGAACTACAAGAAGAATTAAACAGACTTCATGAATGGAACAATACATGGCAAATGGAACTCAGTGTGAACAAGTGTCATGCAATTAAGTTTGGTAAAAGTGGAAAAAGACCAGTTTGGGATCATAAGTTACTAAGTTAGGAAATTCAATCCCACATACTGAATATCAAAAAGGGAGGACCTCGGAGTGATTACCAATAACAGACTATCTCCGGCTGACCACATCAGTGAAAAGGTACGTAACATGTATACACTGCTTGCTAATATAAGAATAGCATTCACATATATAAATGAAGACATGCTGAGAAAGATAATAACATCATTCACCAGGAGTCTGGAACCTTCATTTAAAAAAAAAAAAAAAAATAGACAAGACTGAAAAAGTACAAAGGACAGCTACAAGATGGGTACCAAACTTAAGGGATCTAAGATACGGAGAAAAATTAAAAAAACTGAATCTTCCAACACTACAGGAAAGAAGGAAAAGAGGAGACATGATAATACTGTATAAATGCATCTCAGAGAAAGAGAAAATTAATATACTGTATAACCTATGGGGACGCATCAGCAAGAGGACACTGTAAATAACTACGTAAAAGGAGAGGTGATAAAAACGTAAGGTAATTCAGTTTTCCAAATATGGCAATTGATCAGTGGAATGCACTACCGAATGAAATAGTGTGTGCCAAATCTATTCAAAAATTTGAGGATATGTATGATAAAAATAGTTTCATACACGGGACAGTACGAGCTTGACTCATTCCTGTAAAGATACAATTAGGTAAGAACACACACACACACACACACACACACACACACACACACACACACACACACACACACACAGTTAACACTGACTTCCGTCTCTTTGCAGTTGACATGGCCTTTTTTTTCCGCTCACATCGACTTCTCTTCCATTGCAAATGACATTCAGTTCTCCTTTCCAGGTGACATCGACTGCTTCTTTGGAAGTTGCATCGTCTTATGGTTGCAAATGACATCGACTTCTCTTTGCCGGTGGCGCCGAGTTCTCTCTGCAGATGACACTGACTTCTCTCTGCAGGTGACATTGCCTTCTCTTGGAACTGGATGTCGACTTTAGTTTGCCTTTGACGTCCCCTGGTCTCTACAAATGACTCCGTCTTTTCTCAACAGGTGACGCCCTTCTAAGGGCTACACTTATGGTTTCATATTCATTCAAATTTATGTTTAACAGTGAAAAATGCTCTCTCTCTCTCTCTCTCTCTCTCTCTCTCTCTCTCTCGCAATTTCTGCCCCGGGTTGTCTGGACTCTGCAAAATCTACTTTCTTGGCAGTTATCACCACGAGTGCAGCTGAAGACCGTGTCCGATTGTGAGGAAGGAGGACGGGAGGGAAGGAAGAAAGAGCTGAGACTGGGAGGAAGAAGAGAGGAAGCATGTAAAGGAATGGATGCAGAGGAAGAGAAGCATGGAGAGAGGAATGGAAAGACAGGAGATACGGGGAAAGGATATGGAAGCAAGAGTGGGAACAGAAGAGGTGATGAGAGAAGGGAAAATGTGAGGAAGAAAGGAAGACAAAGAACGAGGGAGGGAGGGAAGGAAGGAAGGGTTGAGGTAAGTATAGGATGGTGGGAGAGGAAAGATCGGGGCAGGAAGAAATTATGAGAAGGAAGAAACTGAGAAATAGGAGAGGGGAGGGGGGAGTCGAAGGTCAGGAAGGGAAGGGGGGAGTCGAGGGTCAGGAAGGGAAGGGAGGAAGCAAAAAGGATGGAATGGAGAGGAGGGGATTGGGAAGGAAGAGAGGAAGAAAGGAAAGAAAGATGGAGGGAGGAAAGGGAGGATGAAGAGATGGGATGGAGAGAAAGGGAATCAAGTTTCGGGAGAGGCGATGAATGACTGAGGCAAAGTGAAGAGGAGGGAAAGTAGGGGAGAAATGAGTACGAGGCAAAGTGAAGAGGAGGGAAAGTAGGGGAGAAATGAGTACGAGGCAAAGTGAAGAGGAGAGAAAGTAGCGGAGAAATGAGTAAGAGGCAAAGTGAAGAGGAGGGAAAGTAGGAGAGAAATGAGTACGAGGCAAAGTGAAGAGGAGGGAAAGTAGGGGAGAAATGAGTACGAGGCAAAGTGAAGAGGAGGGAAAGTAGGGGAGAAATGAGTACGAGACAAAGTGAAGAGGAGGGAAAGTAGGAGAGAAATGAGTACGAGGCAAAGTGAAGAGGAGGGAAAGTAGGGGAGAAATGAGTGAGTGGGGAGGAAGGAAAGAAAAAGGAAATAAAGAAGTGGTAGGAAGAAGGAACGAGAGGGAAGGGGGGAGTGACATATAATCTCTTAAGGATTCGAACCTACACCCAAAACACCTAACTGTGTTCAAGCGAGGAAAGGATGATCCATGTCCATTCTCATTAATGTAGAGAGAGAGAGAGAGAGAGAGAGAGTGAGAGAGAGAGTCTGAAAAATGTCAAGTGATGGGACATTTAATTTCTTACCAGATCGAATTTCTCTCTCTCTCTCTCTCTCTCTCTCTCTCTGGTAAAAACTTAAATGTCCCATCACCTGGCATTTTTCAGAGTCTCTCTCTCTCTCTCTCTCTCTCTCTCTCTCTCTGGAAGCCACTCACCTCAAATCAGCCGTAATGAAACCTGTCATCACTGACGTATCGTTAGGGTGAAGGGCAGGTGAGGGCTTGATGGCAGCGGAAGGAGAGTCACAATGACAAGTGATCATGTTGACATCCTCATGCGAGAGATAAACATATAATGCCTCAGTACCATGACCTCTATTTCTCATTTATGCTTCTGTGTGTTTGTTTATTCATGTGTCTCTTATATGTGTATTTTTTTTTTTTTTTTTTTTTTTTTTTGCATACGAGTTTTTGACACCCACCTCTGACACAGCAACATCAAGCTGGTCTCCTGCAGTCCACTAACGTTATTTAGCACATACGTAATAACACTCACCCGTTCTGCTGTGATCCCCTGATATTACCGAGTTCAGCTCTGGAATCGTATTTATAAACTCCTCATAGATGAAGCTGTGTAAAAAGTTGCTTGATCTTCATCCGCACAACTACAAGACATAATCAGGTGAATATCGGATGGATTACATGCTAAAAACGGAGGAGTGTTAACTGTTTTGGAAACTCATTTTTCGTCCTAATTATAAGTTAGATTACTGATGTTATGGTAGGAGTAGGGGTGTTATTGTGAATTGAATGTGGGGCTGTGAATATGGTATCATGAATATGGTATCATAGAAGTCAAATAGGCATACTTGTCTGCAGCAGGCAGGCAGGATCGAATAACCTACAACTTTCCCCAGTTCACTACTCCATTCCATCTCATCAACACGACTTTATTTACCTAAGGAAATAACTCTTAGTGATAAAGTTGGAAATTACTTTAGCAATTTAGACATGAGAAAAATATCTTGTACAGAAGGTTCTTGCACAGGAAGTTTGAGGACACTACACACTTTGAACACTGAATATGAAAGACTTTAATATTGTTGAGGCTTAAAGAATCATAATGATATCAACTGTGCATGGTCAAAGAATCGCACTAAACTAATTCATGCTCGTGGCTACATAAGCTTGAGAATAAAATAAAACTTACATGTACACCTGGTGATAGTTCGAGGTCACTACGCTTGACTATAAGAAAAAGACAGAACGTATGAGTGAGAGTAACCAGAAAGGAAGGTGGTGTCACAGAGAGGACCAGCATGCTGGTTACACAGGAGAGAACTGCTGGACGATCCCACCTCTGCTCTTTATAAGTCAGGTCACACCCACAATGCCATCCTTCCGCCCACGGACAAGCAGGGCACGAGGTGACCTCCAATCAGCCCGGGTCGAAAGCCGTGCTTTCCTGTCGATTGGTCAGGTGTTTGAAGCAGAATCAGGATTGGCTAGGTGGACAATCGAGTCCACGTGAAGCTCACGAAGCTGCCATGGTAAATCAGGTGCTGTCCTTGGTGCCATTATGAAGAATCCGGATCCGGATCCGTGGATATAGGATAAGATCCGGACCAGGATCCGCTCCAAAAGTTAATCATTTCCTTCTTGGTTCATAGTCAACCTTTCCACAATAGTTCACTGAAATTCACTGAGAATTTTGGGAGATATTGTGAGGGATACTCATAACCCGCCCCCAATTTTGATCATTTCTTCCTTGGCCCATGACCGACCCTTTCATAAAATTTCATCAAAATCCGTTCATAATTTATTCAGTAATCCTGCTAACAGATCCGTAGATATGGGATTCGGATCTGGATCCAGATCCGACCCAGAAGTTAATCAAATCTTTCTTGGTCCATCGCCCACCTTGACACAAAACTTCATTGAAATTCATTGAGGACTTTTGGAGATATTGTGCGGGATACTCCGGATCAGGATCAGCATCAGGATCCGCCCCAAATTTTAACTATTTCTTCCTTGGTCCATGGCCCACCCTTCCACAAAATTTCATCAAAATACGTTTCAAACTTTTTAAGAAAAGCTGCTAACTGACAGACAGACAAACAAACAAACATAACCCCCTTAGCGGAGGTAATAATAATAATAATAATAATAATAATAATAATAATTATTATTATTATTATTATTATCATTATCATTATTATTATTATTATTATTATTATTATTATTATCATTATCATTATTATTATTATTATTATTATTATTATTATTATTACTATTATTACCATTGTTGCTATCAAAGCATTCATAGAGCACATACATTGGCCAATGCCGGATCCGGATTCAAATACTCCCCAAAATATTTAATCAGTTCTTTCTTTAATAAATACTTTCTTGGCCTATGGCCTACCCTCCCACAAAATTTCATTGAATGAGAACTTTTGTAGATATGGTAAGAACAAACAAACAAAAACTTCCGGATCACAACCAAAATCTAATCGACTGTTTATTGGACCATACCCTACCACCACCACCCCCCCCCAAAAAAAAGGAAAATCCATTTTTATCTTTTTGAGTAATCCTGCTTACATACAGACGGACAAACAGACAAACCAACCAACATGAGCAAAAACGTATACCTCCTGGAAAGGGTAAATAATAACTAGAATTCTGCCCTTGCTGAAACAATATCAAAGCACTCCACTTTCCAGCTGGTAATGCCACATTCTACATTAGAATGACACAAAAACAATTCCACACTTGTACATCAGATGCAGTGTGTAGTGTTAGATATACACACAGTATTAAGAGTAGTTGTGGTAAACGGTCCATTATTAATAATACATCATATATAGGATGTACAGAGATACGTATATTGAGTTTTGTTGTGACCAAGATCTATATACCTGTTGTTGAGAATCTAGGACCAAAAATCGTCAAAAAGCTCCAATAAATACTGTTTTGTCATAACTGCTGTTGTGAAATCTCAAAAAGTAGACACTCCTAGGATTCTGAAAAAAATGTTATCATTGTAGACCTAATATTAAGGGACTTTTGGTATGACTCAATTTTTTTTTTTTTTCGGATTTTTACCTGTGACCTTGAGATCAAGGTCAAGGCCATTCATACATTGCAAATCATTTTCACTCATGACACAGTACATTTCCACCGAGTTCGGTCAAAATCAGCCAAATACTTCTGGCATTAGGCAGCCATTCTGAGTTCCTCAATATCTCAAAAAAGTATTTGTTGGATCTACAGTAAGTATCAATATCCAGGTGCACATTTTGTTGATGACTAAATACTGGAACATTCGCAAAGCAATCGATTCAGTTTTTGCCGTGCAAAAGTGCAAAAATTGAAAAAAATAATAATAATAACATAAAGGTAACTAGTGCTTGGAAAAAAATTACCAAAAGAAGCCTGCAAACAAGGTACATCACCCCAGAAAAATTCAAGTTTCTCTCTCGAACGGTCTTGGAATGCCATCCCTCTAGATCTCCCTTCCCCCCAAAGAAAGGAAATAATATATATAATATCAATAAGTATTCCACGGAATGTGGAGTTCTTAATAATTAACATCTTTCAACTGCACACGGGTCGTTAAGGCAACCAATTTTTGCTAGGGCAGAGTCTTAAATAATTCCTTTTATTTCTGTGCGGCACTCTTCTCAGTTATATATTTCTGTCTAACACTTTTCTCTTGCTTGAATCTATCTAATGATCTATCTATCTATCTATCTATTGCCAGACGCCTCAATCACGTTTGGGGTGGTCACAAACAAATCGCCTCCACGTCACCTGTCCCCCGCCATTTCACTGCCCTGCTCCCAACTCACGCTCCCCTCTCTCATATACCTCCCCATCTCATCTCTCAATCTCATCCTCGGCCTCCCCCTCCCTCTTTCCCCCTCCACCTCACTCACATACACTCTCTTCGTCAGTCTTTCACCCTCCATCCTCTCCACATGGCCAAACCACCTCAGTGTGTTCCTCATAACGCTTCCTATCACATCCACATCCACACCACAACGCTCCTTTATATCCTCATTCGTCAGCCTGTCTCTCCATGTGACTCCACAGGCTCCTCTCAAATAACTCATTTCCACTGCTCTCACTCTTGACTTGTGTCCTTCCAACAACGTCCAAGCTTCACTTCCATACGTTAGAGTTGGTATTACAATACTGTCATGTAACTTTTTCACTTCCATGCTCACTTCCCTGTTTCTTAGCACTGCTTTCAAAGAACCAGCAACTTTTCTTCCCTGCTGTACGCTTTCAAGCACTTCACCCTCCAAACCTCCATCCTCACTCATCACACTACCCAAGTACTTAAACTTACTCACATTTTCCAATTCCTCACCATCCAACCTCGCTATACATTCACTGACTTCACCTCTCTCAAAGACCATCACTTTACTCTTCCCTACATTCACCTTTAGATTCCGTTTCTTACACACTCTCCCAAACTCATCCACCAAGCCTTGCAGCTCCCCTTCGTCTTCACTCAACAACACATTATCATCTGCAAACAACAGTACAGAGAGTTTCCAAACACTATCCTCTCTCACCAGGGCCACTCCAACATCCACTACCCTACCTTGTACCTCTTTTATTACCCCATCCATGTACAGATTGAACAACCATGGAGACATGACACATCCCTGTTGCAACCCAACCTTCAAAGAGAAAAATTCACTTAGTTCACCATCCACACGCACTACAGCCTTAGCACCATCATACATACTCTTCACAGCATTCAACAACTTCCCATCTACTCCATATATTCTTAATACTTTCCACAATCCTTGTCTATCCACCCTATCATATCCTTTCTCCAAATCCATGAAGGCCGCATACAACTTCTTTCCCTTCTCTAGAGACTTTTCCACTAAAGATCTAAAAATGAATATCTGGTCTACACAACCTCTTCCCTTCCTAATGCCTCCCTGTTCTTTATAATTTAATTGTATTTAACGCTAATCGCCATTAATTCAATCTGCCTAACGCAATACTTTATCAGTTATTTCTGTCTGTCGCTATTCTCATTTATATAAATCTATCTAAGGCTATTCTCTACTTAGTGCTGTCTAGCGGTACTCTTATTGGATCTAACATTAATGTCTTTTAATTACATTTATTTCTTTTTCTTCTCTGTTGTTTCTGTCAAACGCTATTTTCTACTGTTAAATCCTGTCTAACGGTATTCTATATCATTTAATTCTAACACTACACAATTATTTATCGTCTCTAATGCTGATCTCTTTTACTTGATTCTATCTAACGCTATTGTCTTATCATCTGAATCTGTCTAACATTATTTCCTATTACTGAATTCTCTCTAATACAACTGTCATTCCGTCTACCCAACTCTGTTCTATATCACTAAACTTTATCTAACGCTAATCTATATTTGTGCCCGTAATGGAAGACTTATTCACAGCAATACTCAGGTGTGAAGATAAAATAAACAGATTTTTACGCACACTTAAAAGTAAGAGCATTATTAGTGACGCTGTTTTTTCACAACTGTATGTAAGTGGTTCAAAACCTGGCACACTTCATGGCCTTCCTAATATACATGAAGAGGGTGTCCCTTTACGTCCCATCCTCTCTGCCATTGGTACGTGTAATTAAGGCTTATCAGAATTCCTTGTCCCATTGCTATCATCCTTTACCACCAATGAGTATACTGTGAAGGATTCTTTTAGTTTTACTAAAGAGCTGATGAATAAATCCTTCGGTGAATGTGTTATGGCCAGTTTCGATATCAAGTCTCTATTTACGAACATTCCTGTTGCTGAAACTATCAATATTTGTTTGGATCGTTTATTCTCCAGTACTCATAACCGTAATGGACTTGATTCTAATCAGTTTAAGAAACTTCTGGAACTGAAAACTAAGGACAGCATATTTTTATTTGACAATAAAGCATATAAACAATGTGATGGTGTTGCCATGGGATCACCTTTAGGACCGACACTAGCCAATGCTTTCCTGTGCTACCACGAAGAGCGCTGACTGGCTGAGTGTCCTACTGATTATAAACCCTTGTTTTATCGTCGTTATGTTGATGACACCTTTTTGGTTTCTAGATCTACTGATCATGTCCTGTTGTTTCTCAGTTATTTGAATTCTCAACATGGCAACATCAAGTTCACCTGTGACCTAGAAAGCAATAACAGTTTAGCATTTTTAGATATAAATATTCTCCGTAGGAACAATAGTTATGAAACTACCTTATACAGGACGCCAGCCTTCATTGGATTATGCGTGAAATTTTCCTTATTCATGCCATTGAGTTATAAACGTAATCTAGTCAGCACTCTTACCCACAGCGCTTGTGAGTTATGCTCGAATTATTTTCATCTTGATAAGGAACTTAATTTTCTTAAAGATTGGTTGTTTAAAACTGGTTTCCCCAAAAGATTCACTGAAACATACATTGTTAAGACCCTTAATAAATTCTTTACAGCTTCAAAGGTCCAAGTCATTACTGTTCCGAAAAACACTATATACTTTCCCATAACATACACGGGACCCCTTAGCTTCACACTGAGGAACAAACTGAAAAAATCTCTAGGTCAACACTTCCCACAAGTGTCACTTAGAGTTGTGTTTAAAAACCAGAAAACTATCCAGAGTTTTTTCAAGGTAAAAGACCCCATCCCCTCACACTTACAAGCATCCGTTGTTTACCTCTTCACGTGTGCCAGCTGTGTGGCGGCATATAAAAGGAAAACAAAAAGACACCTAAAGACACCAATCCATGAACACTTAGGTCGTTCAGTTCGAACAGGCCAGTTAATCACCAATCCATCACACTCAGCAATACGGGACCACTCACAACAGCACAACCATCCTTTCTCTCATTCCCACTTCACAGTTCTTGGTGGTAGCAGCAATGACACGGACCTTCCCATTATGGATGCTTTGTACCAATATTGCTTTAACCCTTCGATCAGTGACATGCCTTCCTGTGAACTGTTTTGTTTTCCACACTAGGTAAGTTTTTTACAAAATTGCACTTATTATTTTACAGATACTTTTTGCTTTCTTACTCCTACCCCCTTCATTTTAGATTTAATTGCTTATTGGTTTACGACCGTGGTATTTTAATGGACTTCGTTTTTTATTACTTTCATGTTTTTAGTCTTGTTTTGATCGTTATAAGATATAAAAATCTTAACTGTGTATATTTCTCTATTGTAGATTTTGCTCTGAAGATGGAATAAGTATTTTCCAAAACGTCAGCAAATAAAGACCCTAACTTCGCCACGATGTGTGTTCTGCCTGGTGATTCTCTTCCTATTACGTCTGCGATTTCCACGCTCCAAGTCTATAGCTGTAATCTATATTAATTTTATCAAACGCGGGATTCGATGATGAGCGTAATTTGATATTCTAGGTTCAACCTATTTATTTGAAGGAGATTTCGGCCATTTTTCTCAGAGGTCCTACATCCTTTCCATACCACCGCTTCGTGACTAGTACCATACTGCTGTGTTAATCTCGTGTTACAGTTCAGCATTCATGATGGTGTGATGGCGACGTCGGCGTCCGTTACCTGGTGTTCGCTGTGCTGCCAATTGTGCACCGGTTTGCCCCTCTTGTTCGGCAGCACCATCTGAACGAAGTCCCGCCTCCATGTCCCCTTCTGCTGCTGGGGACGGACGCCTTGTTGGAGTGGCTGCCCGGTTAAACCAACATCCTTCACCTCCATCCCTGGAGGAAGGGTGGTTCAGTGGTAGAGCGCCTGACTCGAAACCAAAGGGTCGAGAGTTCGTGCCCTGCCCTGGTAACAATCCTGCTGGGAGAGGTAGCGCTCTCCCGTCACCTAGCGGGGATATATGATCTATCAAGGTCTGAACTCATTTCCCCACATCAAAAAATAAAAATAATAAATAACTCCATCCCTCTCCCCCACAAAGTGGACTACAGGGGAAGGGCAACATCTGCCCTTCGTCCTCAAGGGCTACCCTTAGATAAACCTGGAGTTGCTACTTCTATACCCTGACGGCGGATCACGAAAGACCTAAATACCAACAAAGAGTACATAGACGATATAAACAAGGCCAATAAAATAACAGAAGTCGTACAAAAAGCAACTCATACTCACTCGGGCATCTTCAAGCTGTATAATCCCTAGTTCGTCCACACTTGCCGTAGGCTACTGCGTTCAGTTTTGGGTATCATATTACAAGAAAGATATGGATAAAACTGACAGGAACAAAAAAAAAAAAAAAAAAATGATACCCAGACTGAGAAATAGCATAAGCCATGTGAGTAACATCTAGAAAAGCTAAGTCTGTTTAACATATCAAATTCCATACGTTGAGGAAATCGGATCCAAACCTAAAAACATGCAAAAGGCAAACCTAAATGACTTTCGATGAAAACTTCACAGTAGATCGGTCGCATTACACTAGACGTAAACTTATTGGCAAAGTTTCCAGTTGTCAACAGACGTAGCCGAGGTGCTACATAGAGATTGTAGGTATATCGTATATGTATCGTAGATCGCAGCAGCCACCAGTGATGATATGCTGCCCTTGTAGATAACTGTAGCTCAGAAGTGGAGATTAACCTGGGCAGCTATTGATAAAATCGTGTGGCGTTGGGTGGCTCTTTGTGGGTCGTGCTCTGTCTCACTTTCCCCTCTAGCTTTCCCTCTTGTCTCGTAAGTGGAGGTGATGTATAGGCAGACTGGGGCTGACTGAGTTTATTGAGAAACAGTTGCTCGAATGAAAAAGTTAGACAGCGTGATGTGGCCCGTGTATTGTCAGTGGCAATTTGTGCTGGCTGCCGTCCTCCTACTTTACTCTCTCCCAACCTCCTCCTCTGCTCTGCCTCCTTCTCTTTCTTTCTCACTCCTACTTCTGATTTCCTGACTATATACTGCTACTGAAACTTCTGGCGAACTAACATGTGTGCGTACGTATGTGAGTGTGTGTGTGTCAGCCACGTTTCCCGCACCTGACCAGAGGTGTTTGGCATATATGAGATTATTGGTTGCCTGGGCTGGGGAAGTGCACTTTATCTCTTCCTGAAGAACGTGGATATAAGTACCTGCCCATTACATATTGTACTAGTGTTACATATTAACAACTGTTACATATGAATGCCTATAACTATTTTAATGTCTCTATAAAATGAGAAGCCTGGTAGTGAAGGAGTATAAAGGCTATATTTAATTTCTTAGCTCAGGAATTTCATGTGAAAGTAGCTAGAGAGAAAAAGATTTCTCCCCAGTGGCATGGTTACCGCTGAGAAATTATCGTGTGGACTATATTTTTCATTGCCATGAGAGGGTCCATGGTGCCATCATTAAATCTCGGATGCTCTTGTGACATTTTCCTGTGAAAGAAGTCGTCTGGCGTTTGCTGCAATATAATACTGCAGTTTTTTGGGTTATGAGGGCGCTAATAGGTTATACTGAGGCATCTGTGACATACTCTCAGCTGAATGAAATAGTCTGGAAACAGAAAGATTTTAATTAAATTGAAAATACACCTAGATACTAAAAAGTTTAACCCCTTAGGAAGGTAAATCTTGCTACTGTTAGACGCTCTTAAGCAATTTCAAGAAGCTTTTTTCAACTGCAGTGTTTAAGTATAATTTTAATATAATGCCCTCAATAATACAAGTTCGTAAACTCATTGAAGTCTTCCGTAGACACGTAAAATAAAACGAAGAATTCGTCATGAGGTTAAAGAAGTTAACTCCATCCCGGTGTCGTAGTTTTATATCATTCATTCTACTTCCACACGGCATTATTCAGCTTAAGACAGACCCTTACAGCTGGACGAGTTAGATACACCCGCTATAATGCTCTCTGATACCAGAGTTACTTTATGTGTTGAAAAATCTCGTGCAGGCACCAACAACAAAACCAAATCGTCATGGGACTGAAGGGGTTAATTAATCGTTTCACACTGGCTTAACCACTGGGCTCCTGGTGGCTCATTTCCACTGCCCCACGTGCCAGAGAGACAGACAGACAGACGGACTTTTACACACTCAGTCAACCATTTGGCTCCTACTGTTTAATTTCCGCTCACATGTCCCTAAAAATTTCGTTCATCGACCACCTTTCAAATTTAAGAGGAATGATGACGATGATAATGCTGTTACTGCTGCTGATGATGATAACGCTGTTACTGCTGCTGCTGATGATAATGCTGTTACTGCTGCTGATGATAATGCTGTTACTGCTGCTGCTGATGATAATGCTGTTACTGCTGCTGCTGATGATAATGCTGTTACTGCTGCTGCTGATGATAATGCTGTTACTGCTGCTGCTGATGATAATGCTGTTACTGCTGCTGCTGATGATAATGCTGTTACTGCTGCTGATGATGATAATGCTGTTACTGCTGCTGCTGATGATAATGCTGTTACTGCTGCTGATGATAATGCTGTTACTGCTGCTGATGATGATAATGCTGTTACTGCTGCTGCTGATGATAATGCTGTTACTGCTGCTGCTGATGATAATGCTGTTACTGCTGCTGATGATGATAATGCTGTTACTGCTGCTGCTGATGATAATGCTGTTACTGCTGCTGCTGATGATAATGCTGTTACTGCTGCTGCTGATGATAATGCTGTTACTGCTGCTGCTGATGATAATGCTGTTACTGCTGCTGATGATGATAATGCTGTTACTGCTGCTGCTGATGATAATGCTGTTACTGCTGCTGCTGATGATAATGCTGTTACTGCTGCTGATGATGATAATGCTGTTACTGCTGCTGATGATGATAATGCTGTTACTGCTGCTGCTGATGATAATGCTGTTACTGCTGCTGCTGATGATAATGCTGTTACTGCTGCTGATGATGATAATGCTGTTACTGCTGCTGCTGATGATAATGCTGTTACTGCTGCTGATGATGATAATGCTGTTACTGCTGCTGCTGATGATAATGCTGTTACTGCTGCTGATGATGATAATGCTGTTACTGCTGCTGATGATGATAATGCTGTTACTGCTGCTGATGATGATAATGCTGTTACTGCTGCTGCTGATGATAATGCTGTTACTGCTGCTGATGATGATAATGCTGTTACTGCTGCTGCTGATGATAATGCTGTTACTGCTGCTGCTGATGATAATGCTGTTACTGCTGCTGATGATGATAATGCTGTTACTGCTGCTGCTGATGATAATGCTGTTACTGCTGCTGCTGATGATAATGCTGTTACTGCTGCTGCTGATGATAATGCTGTTACTGCTGCTGCTGATGATAATGCTGTTACTGCTGCTGCTGATGATAATGCTGTTACTGCTGCTGATGATGATAATGCTGTTACTGCTGCTGATGATGATAATGCTGTTACTGCTGCTGCTGATGATAATGCTGTTACTGCTGCTGCTGATGATAATGCTGTTACTGCTGCTGCTGATGATAATGCTGTTACTGCTGCTGCTGATGATAATGCTGTTACTGCTGCTGCTGATGATAATGCTGTTACTGCTGCTGATGATGATAATGCTGTTACTGCTGCTGCTGATGATAATGCTGTTACTGCTGCTGATGATGATAATGCTGTTACTGCTGCTGCTGATGATAATGCTGTTACTGCTGCTGATGATGATAATGAGAGTGAAGATGCTGATTGTGTTAACAACGTATCTCACATTACCCCATTATGGACCAGAGAGTTCCGAGTCTAGGTTATCGTTGCCTACATCACTTACGCCGTACGAGACCATTCTACGTCTGTATTGCCAGCTTGAAATTAAACCTCGGTGTATTAATGCAAGCCTATAACCGACATCACTAAAGTTGTGTGCCAACAGGGAAGATTTGGGCATTGTTAACAGGCATGAAATGAGTCTATCTACATAAACCTGGAATAATGTGATGAATTTAGTATGATCCCATGTGATGTAAATTGACTATAGGCTTGAAACAGTACGCTGACTAAACCGACTCCACTTAAAATAGGCCTTGTGATTCTTCGATTCATAATTACAAAATGATAATAATAATAATAATAATAATAATAATAATAATAATAATAATAATAATATTATTATTATTATCATTATTATTATTATTATTATTATTATTATTATTTCGTTCTGTTGCTGCTTTTCACTGCACCCTCGATCTCCTCATTCTACCCTTCTCCTTATTTTTAGTTCTGGTACATTTATATATCATGCTAAGCAAATTATCCATGCACCATCTCTCTCTCTTTCTCTCTCTCTCTGTCTCTCTCTCTCACACACACACACACACACACACACACACACACACACACACACACACACACACACACACACACACACACACACACACATTTTTCACCTTCTTGGTTTCCTCTTAATCCTTCCAATAAAAATGCAGCTGAACTACATTCCTACCATTTCCTTTTTCCTTTTGCTTTTTCCGATTTTTTTTTGAAGGTGGAGGTGGAGGTGGAGGTGGAAGGGGGGATTGGCTTTGGGTCAGCGGTCAGCGTTCATCATTTTTTATGGTTTTCTATTCGGACACATCGGATCAGCTGGGGTGTCTTTGTTTTTGGTCCGTGTGTGTGTGTGTGTGTGTGTGTGTGTGTGTGTGTGTGTGTGCTCTGTGACTGTCAAACCGTGATATATTCTGGCTTGGATTTACCATGCTTTTTTTGTTTTGTTTAAGACTCTCTCTCTCTCTCTCTCTTTCTCTTTTGTAGGTGACTGTGTAAAGAAGAGAGTAAAAGTGAGAAAGGCCAGAGATTTTTGGAGAGAGAGAGAGAGAGAGAGAGAGAGAGTCTAAATCGGGAAAAGAGAATGAATGAAGGAGATAAGCGGATGAGGGAGAAAGGGAGGGAGAGGGGAATACGAATCCCTATTCAAACTGGTAGAGGAGATGAAGAGGCAAGAATGATAGACAATTTAGCATGAGGGAAAGAAAAAACGAAGGAAATTAGATGATGTGGAGAAAATGTCTCTAAACACAAGGGAAGAGCCGAGGAATTTTGAGAATAAGAGGGAGATGCAAGAAGAAGACAGGCAGAAAAAGTCTATCTATCTATATACCTAGGCTGCTTCCCCCAAAGAAAGGGAGGTAGCCGAGACAGGACGACACACTCCCAATTTACTCATCCACACACACACATTCATTCCCACCTTTGTTACACATCAATTATGTAATAAAGGTGGGACTGAGAAAAAAGTGGAAGGTAAGGAGAGGAAACAGGAATGGAGGTAAAGGAAAAGAAAATGTCTCAACGAAGGGATATAGTGAAGAAGGAAGGGGAAGACTGAAGGAGGAGATTGGAAATATAAAAAGTGAGAGGAACGGAAAGCATGAACGTGATAGCAAGCAGACGAAGGGGATTGTGGAAGTGAAGAATAATGCGTCTCCATGATGGAAGAGCTGAGTATACAAGGGAAGAAGACGAAAAGACAACGACGACATAAGGGCACACAGTTAAATTAAAATCAAATTTAAATCAAAATCAGGGAAGGAAGAAAAGAAGAAATAAGATTTAAAAAAAAAAAAAGGGAAGGAAATGGACAGACAAAACAGAACGATCATGTCTCACTAAATAAAGGCAGAATATAGAAAGGTTGGGGAAAAATAAGTAAGGACAAATAGCTGGCAAACCAGGAAAGAAGGAGCCAATAAGGAGACTGAGAACACGACCTGTAAAGAAAAAGTGACTGTCTCTTCACACACAAAAAGAACACAGTAAAGAGAGAGAGAGAGAGAGAGAGAGAGAGAGAGAGAGAGAGAGAGAGAGAGAGCATTTCAACGCAAAGCTGTTGCAACCCTCCACTCGATCAAGCACATATCTCACACCTCCCTGCACACCTAACCAAGCCCATAGCCCGCCCCCCCCCCCTCGCCCGTACAACACGGCGACATTAAAACTTAAAAATTTCAGTAGTTTATCCATGGTAATAATGAAGTTATGAGCAGATCTGATGAAATTATGACAAGCGCTTTTTTAATTTAGGCAGCCAGTTTTTATGATTACATAATAGGTAAAACTCATGAAACTTCATACATAATTAGATATTCTTATGATTATTGATCTTGTATAATTTCTTCCTCCTCAGTGTAATAGTTGCAAAGTTTTAGTAGAAAAATGCACTTGGACCTTCAGATTGCTTGCACAGGCCTCATTGAAATATCTGAGAAAACTGAGCCAGGGAGACGAAGTCGATGGTCATTATTATTGTACGAAATATATCTGTGTGTGTCTGTCTGTGTCGAAAACTCAAATCTCAGAAAGTATTGTTTGTAGAAGGAAAAATTACTAATAACAGTTGTTTTTGAATCACAACTTGAGTTCACATGTCACTCCACCAGCACTGGCAGTCATCCAGGATGGATACATAATAGTCAAGTTTTCATCTAACAGTAATATTACAGTCTACCTAGCTCACAGATGACGGGTAGTCTTGCTTTTTTTTTTTTTTTCACTATAAAAAAAAAACCCTACTTAACACACAACATTCTACCCATCAAAAGGCACTAGTTCACTATAAGACATAACTATAACAATACCCTACTCTGACTTCGTCAGGTGGAGAGTAAAAATATGTATCCTACGAAAGAAGGAGGAAGACAGAGGTGAATACAGAAGAGAATGAAAAGTACAGGTGATTGCAAATGAGTACAAATGTATGCAACACACCTACTAGTATGTTATAACAATAATGACTAGTTTATGAGTCAATGACATAGGTGGCAAAGCAAGCAAGGCTCCTCTCGCCCACCAATCACTCCAACAAAAGCCGGTAGGAAAAAGTGAGAAGGATGTATTATGAAAAACAGAAAACTGAAAAGGAAATTTCGAAAGAAAGGGTGAATGGAAAACATTCTGAATTATTTTTACGAGCAAGGGAAGTAACCTTATGTCAACATTAGGTGGATAACGACGTTGTTCTATGGTTGTTGTTTTTTCCATGCTATGTCTATCTATCTATCTATCTATAGCCCGACGCCCTAATCCGGCAAATGGTGGCCGCAGACAAAAAACCTCCAAGTCGCTCTGTCACCGACTATTTGACTACCCTCCCCCCAACTCACTACCCCCTCCCTCATATGCTATGTAGTGTAGGTAAATAGGATGCAGTACGTGAAAACTGTTTTACAAGAGTAAAACTTCTAGACCGAAAGACATAAGAAACTTGCATTGCATCATATTTTACCAAACAGTAAGGCAATTTATAATATGCTTACAGCTCTTTTGAAGTAAAATTTTCCCTTCTTTTATATGTGACCAAAAGCGTTTGTATAACCATTGCTTTAGGTATAACTCAAATGGTGTATTGTGATGAATGTTTCGAGTGCTTTTCTCCACACAAGGGAAGATGGTTAAGAAGAAAGATAGGAAAAGACTAGAAAGATGTCAGAAGAAGTAAAAAAAAGAGGAAACAAAGAAACAGATAACACTGAGATGCAGAATGAGAGGCAGAAGGAAATGATAATGTCTTTTTATGAAAGGGAAGATGAGAGTAACTAAGATTAAGGAAGGAGATAAAAACAGAAACAGAAAGAGAGGAAGGAAAGATGATAAGAAGGATATGAAGGGGCAGAGGAGGAAAGGAAGGATAATAAAATCTCTTAAAAAAAAAAAAGAGAGAGAATACTAGAGGGGAAGAAGAAGAAAGGATAACTTAGGGAAGGGAAGGGAGGAAAGAAGGTAAGCAGAAGAGGAGGGGAAGAAAATGTTTCTTCATAAAAGTGAAGGAGAATGTAGAGAAAGGGAAGAAGAAGGAGGGTGATGGAGAAAGGAGATAGCTAATAGAAGAGGGAAGAGGGGAGGAGGGAAGATAAGGAGATGAAGGAGGAGAGAGAGAGGGAGACTTGATTATATTTCTCCTCACAAGAGAAGGTGACAGTAAAAGGGAGGATGATGAAAAAAGGACGTGAGAGTGAATAGAAATTAAAGGGAGGAAGGAAGAAGACGATAAAGAGGAGGAGAGAAAAAAGGGAGAGAAGGCACTTATAGAGGAGAAATATAAAGAAGATGCAAGGAATATGCAATAAATAAAGAATGAGGTAGATCAGGAAGAAAGGTAAGCAGAGGAAGGAATGAGCAGTACTGGGAGAATAGACTAAAGAGATAAAGAAGAGAGGAAGAAGAGAGGTAATGGACAGTAATAAAAGGGAAGGATGAGCCAGGTGCGAGGAGGAGGAAACTAGCAAAAGGAGAAGAGAAAGAAAGAAGATAAGGAGTTGAAAAAAAGACAATATGGAAGAGAGAATATGGAAGTGAAGGAGGAGTGGAAGGAAAGAAAAAGCAAATACTTTTATATACAAGGGAAGGAGAGAGTAGGGGAAGGAAGAGGTTCAAACAAACTGCAGAAAAGACTGAAATGGAAGGGGGAAAGAATGAAGGTAGACAAGGAGGGGAAAGAAGGTAATAGGAAGGGGAAGATAAAGGAGTGAAGGAGGAATAGAGGGAAAAGAGAATGAAGACAGCAAGAAGGCGCAAGCCTATAGGGGATACAAGGAGTATACAACCAACAGAAGAGGCAACGGTATTCAAGATGGTTTTGTAGATTCAGTAACATCTTTTCCTCATCAGTTTATTTTGTACATTTCACCTCATGTATGTTGTTAATGCAAATAGGTCGATACGATAATGATAAAAAAAGAAGGAATTCTAAGGTGTGTTGTGGAAAATGAATTGCTTACAAAAGGGTGCAACGAAGCCAAAATGCCACTGAGATTAAGACCTTTATCTGGTAACAAAGACTGTTTAGTTTTTGTCATGTCGTCACATGGTCAGAAATTCTCATGTGTGTGAGCCTCACCACTATATACTGTAGTTCAGTCCCCTTACCATTATATACCGTAGTTCAGTCCCCTTAACTTGATTTTCGTCTTTTTGGCGCCTAGTTCCTGTAGGTCAGTGGCAGGTAAGAGAAATGCTACGGCAATTCGTCCTTTCTTAAGATTTGCTGCGACTGGCATTATATTTCATTGGTATCCACTTCTTGTAGTTTATCACTCAAGGTGGAAAGATTGCGAGTTTAGGCCAAGTCAAGGTGAAGCTTGTATAATGTTAAAATACTGTATAGTGTGTTAACGCTTCATGAAGGCTTGAATGTCAAACAGTTGATAAAAAGCAACTGGGAAGTTATTAGGCCATAATGATATATTATTGTATATATCATTTACTTAAAGCTTGCAAGTGTACTCCTTTATTTTCTTGACTTGCCTGAATTACCATCCATAGATCATGGATACCAAGTTGCAACGCTCAAACAACGCTCATATGTGGTGCTTGTTATAATAACGTGCCAGGGAAAGGATGTAGATTCTAAGCATTATCTTTTTCCGCCAATAAACTACATGCAATATGCTACACAAGCACTGAAATCTGGGTCACGTTAAGGTGACATTAGCAGAGCGACAACTGTGGGTGTCTGGCCACTGTATCTGATTGCCTGTCGGAATGAACGGTGATCAAACTTTTGAGAAGTTTTCTATATAGTTTGCACTAATTTAGGACACGCAGGGAGTACGTGGATAGTATGGTTTCTTCCGGTGCTGAAGAGGAACGCCTTCACGTGGTGGCGCGGATATATCCACAGTCCTGCTATACACACGTGCCTCATTTCCCTCCATGTCATACAGGAGGATGCTGGACTGAAGGAGGCCATGTTCAGCAAGCAGTCCACCGAGTTCATGTTTACATGAGCCTGGGGCAACACCAGTGCCAACAGCAATACCTCCTGCAATGTTGCCAGGAACTGCAGAAGCAAACACGATATCGCATGCAGCGTCATGGGTGCACCGAGGCAGCAAAGAAAGGAGAAAAGAAATCAAGAAGACCAAAGCGAAGTGAAGGCTGTGACTGCTGGCAAAACTTTATCTCCCCCCTCCTCTCTCTCTCTCTCTCTCTCTCTCCCAGGACCAATAATAGGCAACAGAACTTCGTCAACTCATTAATTTTCTTTCGGTCAATTTTCTTCAAAACTTCTTAACAAACTCCAAGCCTCAGAGCCTCTGTCCAGTTCTCCACTTCCGCCAAAACTTTCCTCTTTTCCTCTCTGCCTGAGTCACTCGTGTTTGTTATTATACGAATTTTTACTTCCGAAAAAGAGAGTCATTGCTGAAAGTGTTGCTGCTGTTGCTGTTGCTGCTGCTGCTGCTACTACTACTACTACCACTACTGCTACTATTACTACTGCTATTTGTAGTAGTGGTAGTAGTATTAGTAATAGTAGTAGCAGTAGTTACAGCAGTAGCAGCGATAGTGGCAGTATTAGTAGTAGTAGTAGAAGTAGTAGTTGTAGTAGTAGTAGAAGTGGTAAAAAAATAAAATAATAATAATAATAATAATAATAATAACAATAATAGTAATAGTAATAATGTTAATAATATAAAAACGAGAGTGAAATAATAATAATAATAATAATAATAATAATAATAATAACAATATAATAATAATAATAATAATAATAATAAATCATAATAATATTAATGATACTACTATTACTACTACTACTACTACTACTACTACTAATAATGAGAATACAAATATGAAAAATGAGGATATGGTAGTTATTATTATTATTACTATTTGCAGTAGCAGTAGTATGTAGTACAGATATTAAGTCGCATTATTATTATTATTATAATTATTATTATTATTGGTAGTAGTAGTTGTCGTAGCAGTAGTAGTAGTAGTAGTAGTAGTAGCAGTAGTAGTAGTAGTAGCAGTAGTAGTAGTATTAGTAGTAGCAGTAGTAGTAGTAGTAGTAGTAGTAGTAGTAGTACGATATGACAGTTCATACTGAAAGAACTGGAGAAATGAACAAATATAATTAAGCTGATGATGGTTTTTCAGTTAATCTCATGAAGGATGAAGACATTAAATGAACCAACAAAATTATTTACGATATGTCCATAAGTCCAAGCCGCACCCCGATGATAGAATGGTATTTGGGTGAAAAATGAGGCGAGGTTGATGATGATGATGATGATAAACAATGGGAGTGGTAATATATGCTTCTTGAATTCGAAATATAATAACTGGGAGTGGAAGTGGAAATATGGGAACAGGACATAGGAATGGTAATGTCATAACAGGGAACGATAGTGGGAACAGTGTTACTAGGATTGGGACTGGTCACACTGAAATGGGAATAGAAAGAATTATGTAGGTATAAAAAGAGTGATTAGTCTGCTGGAGAGAGAGAGAGAGAGAGAGAGAGAGAGAGAGAGAGAGAGAGGCAGGAAGCGGACTGTTAAGTCGACAGGTCATTGACAAGCATGACTCTCTCTCTCTCTCTCACACACACACACACACACACACACACACACACACACACACACACACACATTTTCCACAACAATACGGTGGCACTTTATCAACACCAAAGTACTTTTGGTCAAGTTACACTTGTGCTGCTTCAGAAGGTAACAGCCACAAAATGGTAGTAAATATCAGCGTGCTGAGAGGGTTAACATCGCTACCTCCTTTACTTTTTTCATTATAAAGTATGCCAAATTTTTCGTGTTGTAGTTTTTCCCGTACTTTTTACGTAAGAACACAAATTTTTATACATTGGTAAAGATTCTCTTATTAACAAGAAGGGACTCTCGAGGGCTGCCCCCTACATGGGATGGGGTTCTCTGGTGGTGTGGGACAAAGTCGCTATGCACGGCCAAGTTTTAAACTGAAGAACATGAAATTTTGTTACTGATATATACTGAACCCAGCAACGTTTGGGGAAGGGCAGAACCACCGATGGTCGTCCCTCACTGGGAAGAGGTGACCCCCTAGGGTCTCAGGAATGCCATTATTCATGGCCATATTTTTAAATCTACAAAAAAGAGAAATGTTTGATATTGGTAGATGTTTGCTGCAGAGACGTTTTAGGCACGGCGAAGCCCTACGGGGGAGGGGGGTAGCCCCCAGAGGAAACATTGTTATAAATGTTACCTAAAGAGATGAAATTTTACCCAATTGCAGCGCTTTACTGGGGTCGTGATTCTGGCAAAGTGAGAACCCCAAAGGCCAGCTCTCCCTTAATAATGACCTATGGTCTATATCACCGGCTCTAATAATAATAGTATCATAGTAAATGTTTGTGAGATGAACTAGAGAACGACTTCAGTAACACTGACATACCACATAATGCGACACCATGCGCTGCCACACCACACACAGTCACACCGCACACTGCCACACCACGCACTGCTACAACACACACAGCCACACCACAGTGACCACACACTGTCACACCACACACTGCCACATGTCGCATTAATACACCCCATACTGCCATATCACTCATTGTCACACCACACACTAACACACCCCACAGTGCCACATCGCATTCTGTCACACCACACGCTATCACGCCTCAGCCACACAACACACTGCCATACCTCACACTGCCACAGCACAGAGTCTCTGGCCACATACTGGCCAACCACACACTAGCTTATCTCACACTACCATATCTTCTGTTTCCTACCGCACAGAGGCTTTTGCAACACCTTATTTATAATACCCGAATATACTGTAAACAGTTGTTGTTATTGTTTATAACAAATGAAGCTTTAACGATATAAGTCATGGAAGTGACAGTCTTAATTTTATGGGATGGTAGTGTGTGGTGTGTGCTGGAGTGGTGCTTTGTGGTGTGGTCTGGTATTACTTCGTGGTATGTTATTGTGGTGTGGTGTGGTGTGGTGAGAGTTTTACTACTGTAACGCTGTAGTGTCCAAAAACTATATACCATACTGTACTGCAAAGGAAGCATATATTACACACGGTTTTAAAGAATATTTTTAATGCCCTTAAAAGAGGAGGTAGTCTTGGAGAGGGATGCCTTCCCGTTGTGGCACCAATATAAACATACACCTCCGATACCTGGCTAAGCAAACGTTCCTCTTCTCTCCTTGTCCTCTGAAAGGGGGACACGGACTCAAGAAGCAGTGCGTCTTCAGCCTGCAATCTACCAGCGATCACGTCCACGTGTGTTTATAGCTATAACACCACAACCATCAACAACAACAAAATGGGAGGCTTATTGGAGTTGTCCGTAGCACAACTACCACCAGCATTACCACCCTTATCACCACCACTACTACAGCTACTACTGTACCACACCTCCACTTTCCTAATGTAGTATCAGCACTGATATGTCCCTATAAGGCCCGCTAGCGTCATCGTGTGCGGGGTAATGAGGCACTACACTCACTTTGATGTTCACCAGCCTACCCTTAGACCAGCGCCAAGGTAGTCTTACCAATGGTTAATGTATTCCCACTGCACCAGGTGTGTGTGTGTGTGTGTGTGTGTGTGTGTGTGTGTGTGTGTGTGTGTGTGTGTGTGTGTGTTTAAGTTAGGCTTACACACTTAGCTGGTGTTTAATAGTTGTACAAACATTGATCTTTGGACCTAAAAACGGTAACAGCACATCCCACATTATATGCTTTGCTGGATTACTACCGGAGCACAGAAGAGTCCGGGACGTACACTAAGAGGGCTTCAGGCTGGGTCACCGTAGTCTGGGGCATTCAGGCTCTTGTGTGCAGTGAAGTATATTCTATTTTATTCTATTACTTTCAGATAGTTTTACTCAGTTTAGGGACAATTTATTAATCTAGAGGGGTTTGATATAGGCTTGACTGATCCTATCGCTTCAATGAATCATTCCTAAATTGAGAAAAATAACTCGTCAAGGTGCAACAAAACCAATCATAAGACAGAAGGTGTAAAGCCGTGATATTTCGTTTCACGTAAAAGGATGTCAAGAATTTTGTCTCTTCACTATGATACACCAGGTGGTTCAGCGGCAAAGGAAGTTTGGTGTGGGAGACACCGTGCGCTTATGTCCTGGTGTTCCCATCTTAGGTGTCGGGTATTTTTTTTTTTTTTTTTTTTTTTTTAATAATATGTTACAGCGCCAAAGACATACAGTGATCTTGTACCTGTAACTGAGCTGGGCTACGGGCCTTCTTACCCGTCGTGTCCTCCTGGGTCAAGCAGCAGTAGCAGCAATGGTAGTAGTAGTAGCAGTAGTAGTAATAGTAGTAATAGTAGTAGTAGTAATAGTAGTAGTAGTAGTAGTAGTAATAGTAGTGGTAGTAGTAGTACCAACCCCAGACTAAACTAAATGTGATCCCTGTGGACTGCAGGCTGAAGATACCATTCTCCTGCTGTCCACAGTCCTCTTTATGGGGGAAAAGGATTGAGCTGAGGCAACACAGCGACCTGATGACGTCTACGCGTGAAGGCATTCTCTCCCGCACCATATCTGGGAGGTTTGCAAAGGTATGTCACCCTGCCATGGCTGTATGATTGTCTCCTACCTTGAATTAATCTGAACTACAAGACCTCCTATGTCGGTGCCTTCCTTGGCCCAAACAAGGGTGGTATGGGAGGACTGTTATCACAACGAGGGGTCTCTCCTAAGCTGACTAAAATTGTTTGGCAACAGCAAAGAGGTTTAAGTACAAGTTAGTGAGTCATCTGGTAAGTAAACCAAATCTAAACCCGAAACACCAGAAAATATTATCTTGTTTTGCATTTCCTCCAAAATTTTCTGAACGATTAGCAGTGTTTTGTTAAAAAAAAATGATAATAATAATCCTTCCAACTGTATGACTCCAGTTATTTTTCATAACATTTCCTTCAACATTCACAATATAAACCATCTTTTCTTTATTCCATGTAACTTTTTGCGATTTTTCACAATGCTTGATCCCATATGCACATAATATTCTCATTGTCCGCAACGTTTTGTAATGGTGTGCATACCGTATGTCATTATAGATGTCTTTACAGGGTTCCAATTATTTGTTATGGTTTGTTTCACGTGAATGATTTTAGCTATTGCATATAGGTAATGTGAGCCTCTCTTTCTCTCCCATCTTGTCAGGACGAGAGAGACGAGAAGGAAAGGACTGGGTGTGAAGAGGCACGGAGGAGGGGGGCTGAATTTGTAGTAGTAGTAATAGTAGTAGTAGCAGTAGTAGTAGTAGTAATTTCATTCTATTAGTTTTATTTTATTTCGTAATATAATAACATAGCTTGATAACATCATTATATATTATATACATGTTACCTTTATGGTTCTAATTGCAATATCAACAGTAGTAGTAGTAGTAGTAGTAGTAGTAGCAGCGGCAGCAGCAGCAGCAGCAGCAGCAGCAGCAGCAGTAGTAGTAGCAGTAGTGGTAGTAGTAGTAGTAGTAGTAGTAGCGGTAGTTTAAGCAGCAGTAGTATTAGTAATAGTTGCTGTTGTTCTGTGTTTCTGAATCTGGTCATGGACAAGACAGTCAATTCTTTGTCGGCCAAAAGTCCTTTTATGAACAACCATAGTACCACACATTTTATGACAACGCTGTGGTGCTAATTCCCACCGCCAGTACCCAATAATTGTCACGGAGGCCTCACTTATAGCTGGGTTGATGTTAGTAGAGAGGGTGTATTTTTACATGTCAGTGGGCCTTCTAGAAGGTCGGTTAGACTAAGTTATCAATTTACAAAGCACAAACTGTTCCTTGTCCCGGTCTGGGTTCGACCTCTCACCCTTATAGCCAGTATTCCACTTCCCTACCAACTGACCACTACTTGTTTGTTATGACGATGATCATGATTAGTTCCTAGATATCTTGGCATACCGGGTAAATCCTTTTTTTAACTTGATTTACACACACACACACACACACACACACACACACACACACACACACACACACACACACATTCTTTGGCATTCTTAACATGCACATCACTCCGTATTGTGTGCTCACTGCCAGGTACATTGCCTGACTCCCAGTCCTTTCAAAAGAATAGCGCCTGCCATTTATTACTGTTGTGGAGAATAATGCACTCAGTGTTCAGCTGGACGTCTCTGTCAATTAGGCTTTGTCCTACACAGACATCCATCCATCCCGTCATTTCTTCCTGCTTGTGTAACGCTGGTTCACATTTTTTTTTTTTTTTCACTTCTCGGTTTTTCCGCTTCAGATTTGGGATTTGGATCACTATCTTTTTAATATGCCTGATCTGACTTTTTGTTTTTAATCTTTCTTTCTGCCTCCCCCCCCCTCTCTCTCTCTCTCTCTCTCTCTCTCTCTCTCTCTTTCTCCATAGACAGACAGATATAGTAGATATAGATAGATAGATAGATAGACAGGGTGTCTTGTAATTTGACGTACTATCTTCAGTAAGTCATTCTAGCGCTGATTTTGGGTTAAAAAAAAACTATATCAATATAAGTTCAATTCATAGTCGTTTCAGAACTACAACTACTGGTGACCTTGTGGACAAAAATGGTTCATCAACCTTTCCGAGGATAGGGAGGCAAATTAATATTATTGGGCAGCTGCAGTGCTCGGCCATATCGGTGCCGCCACATGAAAGCTTTCTGTACAGCACCAAGACAGACGATAGTACCGCTTTTGTCACTGAATACCATATTTTTATATGCATGTACTGTATGTCAGTTAAGTGCACTAGTGTTATTTTCCATTTATCTTAAACGTCCACGGATCGGCGCTGTACATGGAGTAAGTCGACTTGTCTACGCAGATCAGCTTTTGATTCTCTGCTATGAAATAAAAAAGAAGACCTCAGAGCCTTCTGGGAAGGCAGGACGTTAGTTGAAGCTGCCAATAGCTTTATATCATAATGCAGTAGCCTAATCATCTTCATCTTATAACTTGGCCTCAGCTGCAACACAAATATTCACTTCGTCTTCACGTGTTGGGCAAACCTGCGTCTGTCTAGCTCATAACCACTTCAGTATGTGGAAGAATTTTCACAATTCAGTGTCAGTATTACAAGACGATTTTAGTGCATCTGGGAAAGGTCTATCGTTCAGAACAGGTTCATGAAAATATTCATAATTCTTCCATTTCGAAAAGTCTCTTCTGTGACGAATACAGTCGTCTAGAGGGAGGAAGAATTAAAACAGAAATACATCATCATAGTGAATGGGGTAACCCAATGGTCCATCTGGTCTTGAGAAACTGGCCATTCACGATGCCAGCACACCAGCCACAGACAGTTTGCCTCCGTGTTTGTGGTTCGCTGTCGCTACCAGGCACAACAGGGAATTCTTGTACCACTTTACATTTCTGATCATTTGTTTTCTATGAATGTCTCTCTTTTATCATGAGGTGAAACGATACTGTCACTGCACTTGTCATGTATGCGTTCCTGGGTCATAAAATGTATCCTGCGTGCCTTGTGTTTGCAGATTACATGTCGCTGAATGTGTTTGGTGTAAAAGATGCCATACATATAGATGCCCCCAAAAGAAGCGTTGGATTATGGATGAGGTCTTCCTTTGTCGTTGTTAAGTTGTGACCCGTTCGCTGTCAGAGGCGAACGGGTCTTGTCTGACGATGACAAGAAAAAAGCATGGAAGTCACCATGGTGCTTCCGTGGTTAATGGAGGTTGTTTCTATCTCTTTCACTCCCAGAGGTCTCTCTTCAAACGAATTTAATCGTCTGAGGTGGCACGAATGAGATATAAGAAGTCGTTGTGCTAATGTAGTTGCTGGATATTATTTATATTCCTGTCATCTCCAAAGACTTCTTCAAACCTGAATAAAACACTTCGGCGGTGATGGGATGAAACTATGACAAGCATTTTTTACCTGCGGCGATAGCCTGCAGGTCAATGAGTGGCCTGCATTCTTCTTTTTCTTCTGTTTCTTCTGCTTCTGGAGGATTTGTTAAAAGGAGGCCTTTGGAGACGTAAAAGTGGTACCACAGAAGGTACTTTGACATGGAAAATCCAATTGTGCCATCAGCTGACACCTGAAGTGGCGCCAACTAGCGACAACTTTAGTAAAAGCGTTTAATTTATACGTAATGAGGCATAAAAGTGGTCCCATACAAGGGTATTTGATATGGAGAATCCAAATTTGTTGTCAGCTGACACCTGTAGCGGCGCCATCCAGCAGCAACTTTAGTAAAAGACCTTCATTTTAGCCCATTGAGACAAAAGTGATCCCATGTAAGATTATTTGACATGGCTAGTTACTTTTTACAGCAAACTGAAACAAGCCGAAGGTCCCAGAGTAATGCTACTCTTGTGTTTGTTCTAGGGCTTTACTGTATTTACCCGTTATTTTTTTTTCTCTCTGGCAAATGTGTTTCCATAGTCTTTTGTTTATATTCCATTTCCCTTTACGATGATAAACGCCTGTCACTTGTCAAAAAATTTCTGTGGGCAACATGACCTCTAAACGGGAAAAAAGGTCTACTCTTATATGTTCTAAATGGGATTCTCATATTTTGTGAATTTTAAAGCTAGCATGTGGTGTACCCCATACATATGTTTTTAAGAATGGTTTAAATATAAAAATCCTCCACAAATACAGAAATTAAAGTCCTTTTGCAAAGAATGCCTGTAGGGGAGAAGGTAGGAATATGGGAGAAGGTGGTAATATGGAACAGGCCTTATCTCAGCTGAAAAGTGCTGCCATCCATTGGTAACTGAATTAAACGTAATTATTAGGTCCCCCACAGGCCACCAGAATGTTGTGGAATCACTCACTCGAGGTGAGGTGCTCTGAGAGGATATTGTTTACTTTTTTCACTCAGTGAAACTTTTTTATAGGTAAGATTAAAAACCTGTTATCCTATATAAATTGATGTATATGGACTATGATATATAGTGTGTTGAATAGTCATAAGATCACCTCTTAAAATGGCATAGTTAGTTTTCTGGAAAAAAATTTCTAGCCTTGAATTTCTGCTAATTCATTTTAAAAATGGCGTTGGGTGGCATTATGGAACAGCGTGTTCCATATCACCACCATTCCTTTTACCTTGTTCCATATCACCACCATTCCTTTTACCTTGTTCCATATTACCACCATTCCTTTTACCTTGTTCCATATTACCACCATTCCTTTTACCTTGTTCCATATTACCACCATTCCTTTTACCTTGTTCTATATTACCACCATTCCTTTTACCTTGTTCCATATTACCACCATTCCTTTTACCTTGTTCCATATTACCACCATTCCTTTTACCTTGTTCCATATTACCACCATTCCTTTTACCTTGTTCCATATTACCACCATTCCTTTTACCTTGTTCCATATTACCACCATTCATTTTACCTTGTTCCATATTACCACCATTCCTTTTTATTTTTTTCTGAAAGTGTCTGTCAAACAGGCCTACATAGAAAAGAAAGAAGGAGGTGGAGGAAAGAGTACGGAAAGTAAAATAGAAACTTTTTTTTTTTTAAGACAGAGATGAGGATGAAAGTTCTATTGAAGAAGAAGAGAGAATTAGTCTGTCTTCTGGAAGTTCAAACTTGATAGAAGAAACTGTGGGAGAAGCAAATCCTGGAAGAGATGATCCAGACTGTCTTTTTTGTTCAGAAAAATTCACGAAGTCCAAATCCGAAGAACTATGGGTTCCATGTGTAGTGAGTGTGCCAGGGATGGGCTCATGTCTTGTGTAGTGCGTGTGAATATGATATTTTCATTTGTGACTTCTGTTCTTATATATACATTTTCAGTGTAAAATTATTATTTATGTATTCACAAAAAGAAATATTAGTTTTGTTATTTTCAAAATTGTTTCATATTACCACCCCACTAGTTTCATATTACCACCCCATTTTCCACGACCCACTTTTCTGGATGTGCTTGAATAAAAAGTTGTGGCATTTGAATGGTTTAATTTTTCTCATTATAACTCTGAATGCGTTATAAGGATAAAATTTGTCAATATTCCTGATGGTAATTGATGCAGTTTTTGCCTTTAAAATTGGTGTTTTCACCTGAAACAAAAAAGTGGTCCATATTACCATCTCCTCCCCTATTACGTCTGGACAAACACTGAGTCTGAAAAATCAGACGTGGTAGAGAAAAAGAAAACATACTCAGTTGAATTGATCGTTTATCTATGGAGGAAAGAGAATACAAACAAAGATAACTACAAAACTCATACCATGCAGTAAGTGCCTGAGACGAAGACAATGTATTATAATTACTGCAGATTTTTTCGTCTGTTTTATATAAATTCTCAAAGATTTACAAGGATTCAACCTAATATCATTGTATTTACATTTCCAAAGGTTCCTGGTCCAGTTTTTAAAAGGCACCCAGTGTGCCTCAAAGCTTCCTTTTATATCTGCTGATATCTAATACCTGAACCAAAGCGCACTAAACCAGGGAGCTATGTTTGCATGAGGCACTAGGTGGCAAAGTTTGCCGAACTCCTCACGAAATGCATTATTTTAGCCAATTATATTAAATTTTTGTACATTATATTTATATGTTACACACTTACCATTCAATCAAAAGTAGCAATTTGACTTACATTTCCTCTCTAACGCTTAATACAGTAATCTAGCCACATGTGACTCTGTGTGAGTTGTGTTACTTTTGTCTCAAACCTTGCACCTCAAATCCTCTTTAAATAGTTGCAAAAGACTTTAATTAATTAATCAATTTAGGTTCTCTAGATAATTTAAGTAATGGATTCTTGTATGTTGTACCAAATCAGTAATAATGCCTAGTGCTCATCAAGTGTGTAGCCTAATCAGGAAAAATTACTGCATTCCTAATCATCTAGTTTGGTTTAAAAATTACAAACTGCCCCTTTAGGTGGCATTTTTTGATTAACGTCGATCGGTTGGTTACTTTAGTTACCTAGAAAAGTCGGTGTGGGGGGGTCGGCATAGGTAGGGTAAGTAACAGATTTCTCTGTGGCTGACAAAGATAACTGATGCGAATGCAGACTTTTTTTTTTGTCAAGTTTCAGATTAATACCAACTCTGATTTTCAAGATGTACGAGGTTTGATCGAAAGGAATCTGAACTTAGCTGGTAAAAAAAAAAAAAAATAAATAAAAATAAAAAAAGGCTCACTTGCTGAGTTCGGACTTTAATCCCTTTCAGAGAATGCCCCACGGAACTGAACATACCTAGCCCTGCAGCAGTGTTGCCACACTTTTAGATGGGAGTTACGTAGCGGGTCTTCAAAATTATCGTTTTTTCGTTAGAATTATCGTACACTATTAAATTCATTTTTCTATCTATCTATCTATTGCCAGACGCCTCAATCCCGTAAGGGGTGGCCACAAACAAATCACCTCCATGTCGCCCTGCCTCTTGCCATTTCACTGCCCTGGTCCCAGCTCACACACCCCTCTCTCATATACCTCTCCACTCCATCCCTCCATCTCATCCTTGGTCTCCCCCTCCCTCAACCCCTTCTCCACCTCAATCACATACACTCTCCTCGTCAGTCTCTCATTCTCCATCCTCTCCACTTGGCCACACCATTCACTCACTAATCTGATGTATTTTAAAATTGTCGCCAATACCTTGGTGTATTAACTGAAAACTTACCCATTACAATTATCTTCATCAGTCCCGTAATTTTTTAAGGTACTGATGTTTACTTTGGTGTATATTTATCACTTTATTTTGTATCAGAATTAGGTTATACCATGAAAATCTCATGATGATAATATAATATAATCATATCATTCATTACAAAAATAATTACACGAAATACCCTTTGTGCCAATCTAGAAAATCAGTCTGACTAGCAGCAGAATGCGGTCCATAGAACTTTAATAGATAACTCTTAGAAATCTGCTTCCTCTTGCGGATGATAACTCAGCAAGACCATAAAAGTAGTATTTTCAGTGATCACCATTATATTAGCCCCTAAGATTACTCATCTGTCAAACTGTGGAACAATTGTGCATGATTAGCTATGAATGCCACAAAATTTACTGCCCTGCTAGCCTTCAACCCAAAATTATCGTACAAACCGTACGATAATAGAAAATTTTATCGTACATCGTACCAGAGGCAATATTATCGTACAGGTACGATAATTATCGTACGTGTGGCAACACTCCCATGCAGTCCTTTCATTGCTGGAAACATTTCGCAAAGTCAGTTTTGGGAGCACCAACAAGATCTTTGTCGGATTTGTGCTTATTTCGTATGTGCTCTGAAATCTCGAACCATTCAGCTGCATCTTCCATTGAGGAAATAGCCAAAATAGCAGGGAAACATGTCAGGAGAGCAGGGAGCCTGCCAGACCTTTGTGATCCTGTGTTTGGCCCAAAAATTCCTGGATGAGGGAGGATATGTGGACTGGAGCATTATCGTGGTGGAAATGCCAGTCCTCTGCCTCTGACAACTCTCGTCTCTTGTAATGCACTGCATTCCAAAGATAACATACTGGAAATGAACAACACCCTGGTAGCCAAAAAAGAAATGTCGCATGAGTTTCACATTTTGATGCGATTTTATCAGTCCCTCATTTGTGTAACACCATAGCTTCATTGCCAAATCCTGCTGAATCTTCTTGATTTCAGATTAATATCACTAAGTTTTTGGTAAAATCTGATACAATAAAGTTATTCGATGCGCTAGGTCACCGGCATAAAACGACAATGAGGTGAGCTGCCCTGCAGTGCCTGGGCTGGTCGGCGGCACTGAACATATTCGATCACGAGTACAACGATTCAAGGTCACACTCCAATGAGTCGCATCCCCTTGCTCCTACTGGTTTACAAGAAAAAAAAAAATGGTTCGATACTTTTTTATCAGACCTCGTAAACTCCTAAATTAAGCACTGAGGGGGGAGCCCATGGCTAGGCCCTTGTGTTGTACATATTTTGCATCGCTGAACACAAATGCTCCAGAAGGGCCTAACCATGGGCTCCCCCCCCCCTCAGTGCTCTCATGGCCTACCTCTACATGGAGACACTGGAGGCTGAAAATTACAAAAGAATTATAGTAGAAGATAAGCATGGCTCAGAGTTTTTGGCGATGTCCCTAAGGATGCTGAACACCAATTCACAGTAAAAAAAGAAAAGACAGTAGTTTACCATTTACAAACACCATATTAAGGAGAAGAGCCCGATGTAAAATTCTCATCATCCACCCACTTAGTGTATTGGTACTCTGCTTTTTAGGGTAGCCCTACATTAAGTGGCAAGCCAAATGATTTCCTGTAAACCAGGAAATCATTTACAACGCTGGATGGTAACCTCATAACCAACCAACACGTGTTCCCTCCGTGACAGCAAGTGGGCTGGTGAAGGGTTAGTGCCCATCCTCGGAAAACAACTAACTAAAAATACGAACAAGAAGCCTCGGACCAGGGCTGACCAATAGATGACGACTAAGGACCGAACAAAGGAAATGATACGGATGGCGACGTGGAATGTAAGGGGTGCAAATGATGATGTGAAAGAGAGAAAGATAGTCCAGGTGCTTGAGGGTGCGAAAGTGGAAATATGTTGATTAACTGAAACTAAATGATGAGGTGAGAGTGTGAGAGAATGGGAGTATGGATGAGGTATGTGTGTGGGGGTAGGTGAGAATAAGAGGGCAAAAGATGGAGTGTGTATTGTTGTGAGTAACAGATGGAAAGGGAATATAAGAGAGTATGGATCAGTTGGCTCAAGGATTGTGTGGGAAAGACTGGAAGTCGGACTACAAATGTGGGCAATTGTATGCGTGTATGCGCCAACACAAGATCGTGCAAGCAGAGTGAGAGAGGAGTTCTGGACAAATGTGGAAGTGTGCATGGAAAAGTTTGAAAGGTATGAGAGAGTGTTGTTGATCGGTGATATGAATGGTAAAGTAGGGAACGTGAAGGTGTGTGGAATAGTTTGGCGAGTGGGGTGTGCCTGCTGAGATAGATGAGAATGGCAGTGCTTTAGTGGACATTTGTGTCGGGAGGGGGTTGGTGATAGCTAATACCCTCAACAGGCATAAAATGATCCACAGGTATACATGGCGAGTGATGAGAAGGAAGGGTGGTGAACTGAATGAAAGAAAGGCAATGATTGATTATGTGTGTGTGGATGAAAGGATGTGAAGATGTGTAATGGTAATGGATGCAAGAGCATTATAGAGGTTTGGGGAGTGGACTTTCTGACCACCACTTGATGGTGATCAGAATCAAGGTCCAAGTAAAATGGAGAAATAGAAGAAGGGAAGGACGGGAGGAAGGAGCAGATATATGGGAAATATTTTCCCCCAGAGCAGTTGCGCTCTCTACTTTTTATAATAGTCGTCCCTGGTTAGAAGCAGAGGAAACTTGAGATCGTTATTACTTGTTTGAGCGGTTTTTATAACCCAGAAATTACGTTCTCTTTAATAATTCTTATTATTGATTAATGAAATGCTTCTGCATCTAACCCTCGTGGACTACTATATTGTAAATGCATGTAATTATATGGAAAGTACCATGGACCTAAACTGCGTCTACGCGTTAGATGACGTGGCGAGGATGAAAGGGTCCTCATGTAAAGCAGATGTGGATTTAAGATATTCACATAGGTAAAGGGAATATTTGGTTTAACTTTAATTTAATTAAAACTAAGATTAATTTGTTAGATTCGCTCTGTATATATCATGATGTAATATAACTGTATTAAATACTGTAATTTATTAATAGTTGGCACCTTTGAATCCGATGAGGGAGAAAGAAGCCAGCTGTCAAGCTCACTCTGCTCCTAGGCCTCGTCGAGTGGGGACTGTGCTCCTCGACCTCGTCGAGTGGGGACTGTGCTCCTAGACCTCATCGAGTTAGCTTGTACATACACACTCAAGGACACTTGACAGCCCAAGCAACTACAGAAAAGCCACTACAGAAAAGCAGCCTCATCATCATCTGCTGTCCGAACTCCCTAGCTAAGTAACCTTTAAGAATTGGCCAACTCAAACGGGGATTTGCTAGGAGATAGAAGAGAAATAGTTACTGTAGGTGAGTTAAGGTTAAGTTACGGTTCACCTAACTCTATGAGACCTGTTTGAATTTACTTAAGGACAACTCTAGGGACGAGTAAGGACCTACGAGTTGTTTATTAGGAAATGCTAGAAATTCCTTACATTTTGGTGCCCCGAGGGAGGAGCCCTGATTTGTTTACCAGAACCTCAAAATATACTTGACACATGTATCATTCATATTACAGTGACAAGGAAAATCAAGTGAAAATGACTAAAAAAAATGCGGCTAGCAACAGTGTGCTATACTCAGCCACACACTTTAGTATTTTGCAACCAATACCTAAAGATTAATTTAAAAATAAGCAAACATATCAAGTTGATTTCACAACCTTTGGAGGACCATAGTGTCAAGTGATGTGTGAAACTAAGTGAACACTGAACATATTGTAAATATTGTATATATAATTTTATATAAAATAACAAAATATGGGTTACATATAATATCATATTAATTCAAACTGTGCAACATAACTAAGTCAATACACCCATGGTGTCTCCAACAAACTGTGCAACATAACTAAGCTAATACACCCATGGTGTCTCCAACAAACTGTGCAACATAACTAATACACCCATGGTGTCTCAAACAAACTGTGCAACATAACTAATACACCCATGGTGTCTCAAACAAACTGTGCAACATAACTAAGCCAATACACCCCTGGTGTCTCAAATACTCTGTGCAACATAACTAAGCTATTATACCTGTGGTGTCTCACATAACTAAGTTAATACACCCATGGTGTCTCAAATAAAACTGTGCAACATAACAATGCTAATACACCTATGGTGTCTCAAATAACTAAGCTAATACACCCATGGTGTCTCACATAACTAAGATAATACACCCATGGTGTCTCACATAACTAATACACCCGTGGTGTCTCACATAACTAATACACCCATGGTGTCTCATGTAAACTATGCAACGTAACTAAGCCAATACACCTATGGTGTCTCAAATAAACAAGTACATCAAATATGACTGATTCATAAGATGATTGTATTGCTATTATTGTATTTTATACATATGTATCAGTTATATGGCTACAATGACCACACTTGTGATTCCTACAATTATGTTACACTTGTTACAATTATGTAACTACAAATGCATGCATTACCTTACATTACTGCAATTACAGTTGCTACAATTATGTTACCACAAACGATAGCATTACTACAGTTATGGTCAACACAGTTATGTAACAGTTGCATTAACAATATGTAACCACAGTTTTATGGCCAACACAATTATGCAACAGTTGCATTAACAAGATGTAACTTTTAGGGTAACTTTAACTACAATTATGGCCAACACAATTATGTAACAGTTACATTAACAAAATGTAATTACAATTTTAAGGCCAACACAAACATGTAACAGTTACATTAACAAGATGTAACCACAGTTTTATGGCCAACACAATTATGTAACAGTTGCATTAACAAAATGTAACTATAATTTTATGGCGACAGTTGCAGTAACACAATGTTATGTTACTGTCACACTTGTGTAACAGTTGCATTAAAATGATGCAACTACAATAGCATTAAGACGATGTAACTGCAATTATACAATATTCATACAATTATGTTACTTTTACATTACTATGTATTTCACTTAATTAGCTTATAAGTTCCTTGTAATGTGTATCTAGTATACATTAATATGTTATGACTATTTACTGTCGATGGTACGCCAGTTTCGCGTGACCGAGCGATATGTAGGCATAATATAACACAATACTGTATGTAGCAATATAGCTATAGGTAACAATATATAAAACAGGTTGTTATGTCTTTCTCCAGGAAAAGTTACAGAACACATCCCCTTACCTAGACGAACCAGGAATGTCAAGTCTCATAATGTATATCCACAACCTTTGTTGTCCCAGACCATCAAGAATCCTTAGCCATACGATGTATCTCAAACTTCCTCATAGTTCAGACGAACAAGAATTTCATGACGTATTCAAACACGTGAAGTAACCAGCCCTAGCCAGTTAGTCCACGTGATAGGAAATTTGCCAGACATACACATCCTCCCCACGCTGTATATAATGTGTAAGGGATTCCCTTCAGATCAGAGAAGAAGGGGTTGGAGAGTAGGCCCATTAACACGAGGGTCAGATACAGTGAGAAGGGGGTTAGAGAGAGAAGGGGGAAAGAAGGGCTGGTGAGAAGGTCAGAGTTAGTATTACACTCTACTAAACTGTTTCCCACCTTTTTTTATAACTTTATGCAATAAACTTTGTAACTCAAGCCTGCTGTAACTCACCTCGTTGACACTACGTCTCACTACTTAATTCTGGCTGAGTTTAACATCCATAATCAAGTGCCCTATCTCACTACAAGTACTAAAAACCACGCTATCGAGATTGGTGGCCAGATAACCTTCTCTGTATAATTACACCCCTCGGCTACGTCTACTTACATTGGTGAGCAACGGTAAAAGCGAACCTACTACCCTCACTTACATTGGTGAACTGCGGTAAAAACGAACCTACTACCCTCACTTACACCCCCACCTTCAAGGATCTCTATTTTACCAAAAACCTGGCCTGGAGGAAGGTCTACCATGAGTGATATTTTGCATTAAGTTTAAAATTATGACCATGCATAATGACTTTGTCTGGGACCACAGGGGATCGTCTTCCCACTCCCACCCCTCCTCCGTGGATGATTGCCATTAGAGGGTGCTGCCCTGTCTTAGTAGACCAGGCTTGAGTGAAAGTCTATCACTTTGCAAAATCTCGTGTTCATAAGAAAAATAAACTGTATATGTGTAAATCACAGCTTTGGCCAAGAACACCGTGAAGCCGTTTCCCTGTGAAGGGAGGGGGGGTTCCCTTGGAAGTCCCATTCTGTCTGGAACCTGGAGCAGATGGAGGTCTACCACTGTGCAGAGATTTGCGTACCACATTCCCGTGAGGCCTGGATCACATTCTTTAAGCAGTATGAGTAACTCGGAGAGTGACTGAGTGAGTCAGTGACAATGAGGGACAAGCACTATTTGGCCACTGCGAGAGTGGAACAAAAAGGCTTGCACAGGACACGCTAACAGAAACAGGCGAGAGTAATGATAATAATAATAATAATAATAATAAATAATAATAATAATAATAATAATAATAATAATAACAACAACAAGAACAACAACAACAATAACAAAATGGGTGCAATCCACAGTGAGTTCTATGGCAGACATAAATATCAAAGGGCCTGACTGAACACACACCGGCCTCTAGTGTATTAAGGGTGATGTAAAGGAGAAAAATGGCCCTTTAGCTCTCTCTCTCTCTCTCTCTCTCTCTCTCTCTCTCTCTCTCTCTCGCTGATTCCTCTATCCACATTAAGCTATGTGAAAGTCTAACAAACTCGAAAAAAGTCACATGAATGGAGGTGGACGAATACGAAAGAAGACATACAATAGGAAACAAAGGAATTAATTGTAAATAGGGGACACTGGATTATGGACGGAGAAAATGGCAGCAATAAAACAAACAAACTTACAACAGTGGTTGGAAATGGCACAAAAGAAACGCAAAAAGATGAACTAATGCACAGCGGAGTTAATGGAGGACATCAGCATCAAAGAGTCTGGCTGATCACACACGTGGGGGTGTAGTGAGTAAGCTAAGAGCGATGAGTGAAATCTCTCTCTCTCTCTCTCTCTCTCTCTCTCTCTTAGTTTACTTTTGTTTAGATTTCTTTGGAAAGGACATTTTTGGCAGTCTCTTAAGCTTTTTCTTTCTTTCATTCTTTCTTTCTTTCTTTCTTTTTTTTTTACATTATATGCAGGAGATAATCAGGCAGCGTCAGCGCCAGTGGACCCTTGTGGAAAATAAGTTACTGTATTGAAAAAATTTATTGGCAATTCCTTTATGGCCACGGAAATTAAGGAGTTTTTATACGCCAGCCATTACAGCAGCGTCATTATCTCCACTGAATATTAATATCAGGGAGATAACGCCAGAATATACTTTAGATAACGAGGTTAAGACTGGTGATTATTCTGGGGTGACATTACCGTGAGGTATGTAATAAGGGACGCCAGGGACTTTATCTTTCTTGATGCCGTTTCTCATTTCTATTTGAGTTTCTCTCTCTCTCTCTCTCTCTCTCTCTCTCTCTCTCTCTCTCTCTCTTTCTGAATTCATTATCCTATTCTTTCTTCCCATGCTCTATACAACAATGTTTTCTTTAGGTTATGCGTTTCCCCCCCCCCCCCTTATTTTTGTCTCTCTCTCTTCCTTGAACTTTTTGCCTCTATTATTGTATTCATTACCTTCGTCAAAGAAGTTGAAGAAGGTTATGTACTCACCTATGTTTGTTTGTTTGTTTGTTTGTCCACAAGATTTCTCCAAAAGTTCCCAATGAATTTCATTTACATTTTATGGAAGGTTGGGCCATGGGCCAAGAAAGAATTGATTGATTTTTGCAGCTGATCCGCATCCAGATCCCGATCCTATGTATCCTGCACAATATCTCCAAAAGTTCTCAATGAATTTCAGTAAAACTTTGTGGAAGAGTGGGCCATGGGTCAAGAAACAATTGATTAAATTTGCGGGCGGATCCGAACCCTATGTATTCCACACAATATCTCCACGGATCTGGATCCTGATCCCTTTTGATGGCAGTGGCATTGGCAGAGGTATGCGCTCTCTGATTTTTTTTTTTTTTTTTTTTTTTTTTGCTTTCTATAAACTCCATTATTATGATGGTGTGTACAATACTACAAATTTTGCTGTCTGCAAAGGATTTTATTCAGTTCAGAAATTACTCCAGGGGTTGAGTATCGCTTTTTACCCATCCCCCCCCCCTCGGGAGGGGCTTGGGGTCGGGTATTGTCTTCACTCAGTGTATCTGTCTGTCTGTTTGTTTGTGCTGTTTGTTTGTCTCTCTGTTAACAACTTGAAACAAAAAATACTGGTGAGATTTTGACTAAAATTACAGGCAAGATTGGCTATGACCTTCTGGTCGCCTAATTAAATTTTTGGCCAAATTGGGCCAAGGCCCAGGCTGTAGGTCCAAAAAATGTAAAACAGCGAGACGGGTAAAATTCATTTTTCCGCCATGACTCCATTCAAATTTGTTCATATCTAAATAAAACCAAAACCTAAAGGTGAATCTTTCAAATCTACATCCTATAACATATATCATTACATGAAGCGGGGCATCCCACAGTTAGCGGTAGGGGGGTCAGTGTCAGATGGGTTGGGCCTAAAATTTCAAATGGGCATAAAATCGTCAAATTCACCCGATTTACTTTAAATTAGATAGCTAATATCCACCCAATTCCAAAGAAAGGAAGTTCCTCTGACCCCTCTGATTATATGACTAATAGGTATCACATCTTCTCTTGGTAAAGCCTATCAGAATTCTTCTATTCCCCGACTTGCATCTCTCTGGAACTCGCTTCTCCGGAGTTGTTTCCCCCCAGACTTCAACCTACAGCTGTTCAAGTCCAACTGTTACAGACATTTTATTAATGGAGGACGCCGGTAATCTGATGAATGGATTATTTTTCTTTATTAGTTTGTTTTTCCTTCTTCTGTTCTGTTATTAAAAAAAAAGGTGACATCTTTGACTAGATATCCTGTTGTGTTTATACGTCAACGCTAAAATGACTGCCAGGGACGGGTTTATTGTGCCTTGGCACCGCTTCTTGTTTTTTCCGTTTACTTCTTGTGGTCCTGTATAAGCTGAATATTATGGTCTGCAATTAACACTACAAGGAGTACTCAGGGATTACAGCACCTGCACCCACCAACTGATCTAAGGACAGAAGTTTTTACTCTGTCATGTGGCCTTGACCTCTGACCTATTGCTCTTAAAATCAAATGGCTTCACTCTTCCTAACTCATAACCTTTCCACTAAGTTTGATTAAAATCGGATCATATCTGTCTGAGTTGAGTGTGTCCTCTGACTTTGACAAATGGCATTTCTCTGTGACCTTTATATTTGAATTTTCTCACAAGCAGATCCTTTTTATCCCTGCCATACTCTGAACCCTGCCACAAAGTTTGGTATAATTCGGATAACAACTGTTTAATCTAACCTAGCCATTTGACCTTGAACTCTGGCCCATCGTTCTCAAAAACAAAATGTTAACCCGGTGGCTGATCCCCAACTCTTCCGCCAAGTTTGCTCAAATCAGATGAGATTTGTTTTGTCATTTTGTTCGGTCACAGAAAGAGGATCGAATTCTGGCATTGCCTATGACAGTGAATTTTTATTGGCGTTCTCAGTATCGACTTCTTCCTTGTCTTACTCCTAATCTTTCCAACACGTTTTGTTCAAACTGGATAAAAACTGTTAAAGTGATCTTGCTGGGTGAAACTTTGACGTTTGTCTATAACCTTGAACTATAATCTAGTGCTCCTTAGAACAATGGGCCATCCCCTTCCCTGAGCTTCAAACGTTCCATTAAGTTCGGTTATTGTTGGAATTATTTTCACACACACACACACACACACACACACACACACACACACACACACACACACACACACACACACACACACACACATCAAGAGTGTGGGTATAACTGTTTGTGGAGTGACATTGTCCTTAATGATATGACACTGCTAATGAAGGCTTGGGACTTCAATATTTCTTTCATCACTTCTCCCTTACTTGTATTTTAGTTTTTCTTCGTTGATCAAACTGTTGTGAAGACGTCGTTTATAATTTATTCTTGCTCCTCTAACTTCATCTCCACAATTATAACACTATAATGTTGTTGCCGCTGACAGTTTTATGCAGTTTAAATTTTGACGTCCCCTGAAACGACACGGACTTTATATTCTGCCATGGCCATAGTCTTCATCTCTCTCTCTCTCTCTCTCTCTCTCTCTCTCTCTCTCTCGTTAGAAATTCGTCTTTTCTAGGTTTCAGTCTTTGATACTGTCCGTATATCAGGAAATAAATTCGAAGTCCTGGTATAAAAACAGATTGGGGTGAGCTGCTCAGTTGGAAGAATTATACCAACATACTAAATGTGTGTTTGTTGTGAAGGTAAATCAGTTTTGATCTGGCTTAATGACTGTAATTAAGATCACTGGGCACGCTCTTTGATGGTAAGATAATTTTCCATCAGCGTGCCTAATGACATGAGTCGTACATCCATTCACTCAACATTCAGGTCTGATTGGATGAGATTTGAAAGTCTTGTCGCACGGAGGCTGACAGCCTATTGGGACATTCTGAATAGCTAGAAAAAAACTGAGAAGAAAATTAAAATCCTCGAGGAAGAAATGGAAAACACAAGACGCATGATACTGTAGATACAGTTCAATGCTGAAAATAATTTCACTTCTTCTGTACGGAGATGTCTTTTTGTAGCTTCCTGTAGCTGGCATCACACGATTTACAGTATATTCAGCTGAGGAGAGTTCTCCAATGACAAAGGGATTAATGAAGCCAACACCTAACCTCTCCAGTTTGAAAAGTATATCCTAAGCTAAATGATATAGCATGAAATTGTCGGGAATAAAATACAAGAGGTGTCATCATATTGAAAGAGTTTTAATATTAATGCTAATTATGCTTTGCTTCATTCTGTTTCTGTTAAATTAATTAGAGTTAGGTTAAATAGGCTTTGTTTAGTATAGATTTTTAGATGAGTTAGGCTCAAAAGTTCTGTTTCAATTTGCTTGATTCAGTTTATTGGTGTGCTCGCTTGGAAACAGCTTGGAGGAGATTAGTAAAGGAAAGGATTAAATGTCGGTGGTAAGTAGTGGAGCCAGTGCCAATATACGAGTCCGATATCCCGATAACTGCCACGACAACGACAATTATAGCTTGGGGTTAATACGAACACACCGTTTCTGTGGATGTAGTTGGGTAATTCACAACGCCAGGTAGGGATAGAGAGAAAAGGGGAAGGTGAGGGTCGGGAGGGGAAGGACGGTGAGGGTTATTGTTTTGGAGAGATAGAAAAGGGAAGGGAAAACGGGTGGAGGATGTTGATAAATAGAAAAAAGATGCGAATGAGGAGGGGACTGAAGTAGTTAAAAGAGATGGGAAGAGAAGAAACTAAAAGAGAGACAAACTGGGAAGAGAAAGAAAAGGAAGGAGGAGAAAGCTGTGGACCGCAAGTTGCATTGGTGGGAGGGAAATGAGAAAATGAAAAAGGGGAACGGTGGTGTGGTAAGAATAGAAAATGGAAGAGAGATATACTAGAAGAAAGATGAGATGACTTTTTATTTTACTAAACTCAGGGAAGGGAAGGGAACACAAAGGGAATGCAAAAGACATTGAGGTAATGAGTGGTAAAAGCAGGGTTGGGATAAAATGCTTTTTTTTTCAGTTAACAAAATAGTTTTTTTTTTTTTTTTTTTACTTAAATCGATCTTTTTCACTTTAATGAAGAAATTTTCTTGTACTACACCTTATTGTTAAGTGAAACCATATTATGGTACAGGTATCAGTTTGGGGAATTCTATCAAAAGAGTACCATACTGGGTCTTTTTTCCTCCCACTGCAATACGTCCATTAGGCATGATTATACATCAAAGGTCAAATAAACAAACTTACAAAATAATAATGAGAATGGGAAGTCAAGCCAGTGCAGCACAGGCCAGCACTCCTTGGTATGGGGCAGGTTACGCCTGTTGCTGCATAACTGTATGTCACATACTGATGAAAGTTACCAGCCTGTCTTTTATATTTAGTCAAATTTTGATCATAATCATTAGACTGAATCATGTTACTGTGTATTCAAAGAAGAGTTGAGCTCATATGTCAACACTGAACATATTCACATTTCGTGTTATTATCAACAGAGGAGCCTTCTTTCCTGTGTTTAACTTTTGAATATTTGCCCTGTAACAGAAGGCAGTGGTTCACTGATGCCTGACTTGATACAGGATCAGTACAAGAGGAGTACAGGACAAGCAGACTTGATGCATCTGTACAATGCACATCCATCACATTATCTATCTGCTTCCTTTTTACTATATTTATATAAAAATAAATTCCAATTTAAATCATGTTTTTTTCACTTTGATTTAAATCGATTTAAATCACGTTATTTAAATAATTTAATTTAATTCAAACAACCCTAGGTAAAAGTGAGGGGAAAATAAGAAGACAAGGGAGGGAAGGATATAAAGTGGGGAGGGAAAAGGAGTAGGATGAGAAATGGGCAATGTCCATGATTCTGGTGTATGGTCATGGATCTGTATGAGAACACAGTTTTTATGATTATAATCAAGTAGTTTAGGAACACAAGCAGAGGTTGCAGGGGATAATGGGGAATGGGAGGGGGTGGGAAAGGAAGTCGGCTGGATGATGGCGTTAGGAAATGAAGAAAGGCAGCTTGTAGTGTGACAGGGTGAAGTGAGCTCGATGGGTTGGAATATCAATTCATTAGTTATCCTTTTGCGTTTGATAGATTACTGAACTGAACTGTGAACTGTGTACCAAACACATCCTCTTCCCAGTTCTTCACCCCTTGTCACCCAACAATACAACTCTCACTCTTGTCACACCAGCACACCAACGCCACCCCTCGTCACCCCGCCACTTTCACACTGCCATTCACCATCGTTATTCCAAACAGCCCTCACAACTCAGGCTTATGGAAACAATTCTGCAGGCCGTACGTCGAGCGGGTTGTTGGTGCTTATCACTGTATTACGATGTAATGACCACGTTGAACGAGGGCTGACTGACTTATGATCGTGGTTTGACGAGGCTGGTAATTGGCTGATTTAGCAGTGTTGGCTGTGGGTTGGATGTGTTTTTAAATAAAGTTTTCTTTTTTTGTATTTGCTGGTAGTCGGTTCTGTTTGTTGGATGTTATTTTGTTGGCATTGTTGAGTGTCCGTGTTGGTTGTGAGTTAGCTACTGATTGGCCTCAAACATCATCACATGTTATCACTTGGACACTAATAGTTGAACGTCTGTGCCAATTGGCTCATTGCAATTGGTGCACTTTGAGTTGATAACTAGGCTGAACGAAGATTTACTCGCGATGTGACTGGTTAGGTGAGTCTGAGTTATGTGTGTTGGTCGGCTGTGGTGGCAGGATGTTGGCTATGTTGAAGTAATACTGATTACAGAGCTATCATTTAACCTATAACCAGACGCCTTAATCCCAGCAGGGATGGCAACAAACAAATCGCCTCCATATCATCATGTCCTCCGCCATCAGGCTGTCTTCTCTCTAACTCATACTAACCTCACCATTGTACCTCGCAAACCCATCCCTCCATTTCGTCGTTGTTTTCCCTCACTTGCTCTCCCCACCCTAGTCATTCACATATAATTTCCTACTTAACCTCTCTTTCTTCATTCTATCTGCATGAAGGTATTACAAGATATTAATGAATAATAAAGGCAAGAGGAAGGCGAAGGAGAAAGATATGTATGCCTATGAATGATTAACCTACCAATTGGAAGACTGAAATGGGGAAGAGGCAATTTAATAGCTGCGAGACAGACAGACAGACAGACAGACTGACAGACAGACAGAGAGAGGCCTAAGGATGTCTTGTTTGTATACTTCATTGCTGGTGCCTCAGTTCGTTGCTCTCTCTCTCTCTCTCTCTCTCTCTCTCTCTCTCTCTCTCCCCTGCTACTACTGCTACTGAAACATTAAAAAAATAAATAAATAAACATTGTGAAGGGACCCAACTACACATTACACATCAGTAACCTTTTGTGTGTTAATAATGTTCTCTTTATACTTGTTAATAGATACCAGTATAAATAACATACAAGAAAATATTAATGTGTATTAGGTAGATTAAATTGCTAAGGATGGAACTTTTGTTAACTCTCCAATTTCTCTTTAAAAACGACAGACAGAAGCAAAAAGTTGTGAAGCTCTATTCTGTGTTCACTAGCCTGGTGTAAATATACCTTCTCTCAATCATCAACGCTGAGCTGTAACAAAAAAATCAACACCAGAATGATATGCAAGTCACAAAAGCTGCCATGGAAAGGATAATTATCTGACACATTATCTTATTCTACAAAAGACCTGTAACACTAGATTTGCATTTAAACTTGGTGTTAGTCACGAAAAAGTGCTGTAGAAATGACGTTAATCCTCTACATTATCTTTTCCTGCCATTGAGCTATGTGAAATAAACTGCAGAAGGAAGAAAACCTGGGCCAAATTAAGGTGAACGAAATATATATTGAATTTTGTACAGAAACGTTGGAGAGCCCCACCCACAAGAAGTGATCACATGTTGTTTCACCAAGCATATATCTTTAATTTCCAAATTGCCCTCGTACGGTTTCTATCCTTTTATCTGTGCCTTCATCTATAGCTTCCTTTTGGTCGTTCTATAGCTGCTGTTGTAGACGGCCATCGTTCTTATCCTAGAGCTATCAACAGTGGTGTTCCTCAGGGCTCTGTCCTATCATCAACTCTCTTAATTTTATTCATCAATGACCTTCTAAGACGTACATCTAACCCTATCCACTCTTATGCTGATGACTCCACCCTTCACCTTTCCATTCGGTTCCCGCAACGTCCATCTAAGCAGTTACTTCAACAAACAAGGGATGAGGCTATGGCACACCTAATGTCTGACATGGCTCGTATCTCTGACTGTGGTAAAAAATAATCTTGTTGTTTTTAATGCATCAGAGACTCAGTTTTTACACCTATCAACCCAACAAAATCTTCCACAGGTATACCCACTAATGTTTAATAATATTCAGCTTAATTC
>NC_137062.1:15984796-16022296 GCF_032717465.1 Coenobita brevimanus | reverse complement strand
GCTGTTTGCATATTATACTGCACTGATGGCTGATTCAGAGGAGAGATTGAGACAGTTGGCAGAGGAGTTTGGAAGGGTGTGTGAAAGGAGGAAATTGAAAGTAAATGAGAGAAAGAGTAAAGTGATGAAGTGTATGAGGTTGGTAGATGGTAGGAGGATGAATATAGTTCTGAATGGTGAGTTGCTTGAGGAGGTAGAGTGTTTTAAATATTTATGGTCACATGTTGCCATGGATGGAAGAATAGATGCAGATTGAAGTTTAGAATGAATGAAGTAGGTAAGGTGCTGGGAGGAATGAAAAAAGTGTTTAGATGTTGTTCGCTTAGAATGGATGTAAAGAGAAGGCTGTATGAGGGTGTTGTGGTACCAACTGCGTTACATGGGGCTGAAACATGGAATATGGGTGTAGCAGAGAGGACAAGTTTGAATGTAATGGAGATGAAGTGTCTGAGGAGTATGTGTGGAGTGACATGTATGGATCGAGTGCGAAATGATGAAGTGCGAAGGAGAACTGGAGTTGTTCGGGAGATGGCTGGTAGAGTTGAGCAGAGGATGTTGCGATGATTTGGGCATATGGAGAGAAGGGATAATGAGCGCTAGGTGAAAAAGATAACTAGATATGATGTGAGTTGTAAGGCTGAGAGGGAGACCACAAATAGGATGGATGGACAGTGTGAAGAGAGTGCTGGATGCGAGAGGGATGTTTGTTGAGCAAGGAAGAGTGGCTGTGCGTGACAGAAATAAATGGAGAGAAATTATGAATCAATAAGTGATGACGCAGCCCTGAGGGGATATTCTCCCGCATTTGGTCTGATCAGCTAGTCAGGTCAGGTGCGGGTAAGGGAATGGGTCTAGTATGATGTGGCAGGGGTAAACCAGCTCTGGTGTCGGGCCCTGCTGCGGATGTCACTGATTGCACTGCGCAGTTGACCCTTGTGCGGTGTGGTGCGGTGAGGTTCTGTCCCTTCTGCTCTTTGGGGTTAAGATGCTAATGAAAGTGTTTGAATGGATGAGTAAATGGGGAGTGTGTCGTCCTGTCTCGGCTACCTCCCTTTGCTTGGGGGAAGCAGCCTTGGTATATAGATTGATAGATAGATAGGTCTCTGTCCTACTCTCTCTCTCTCTCTCTTTTTTTTTTTCTCTCTCTCTGTCTCTCTCCTTCTCTCTTAGAAAAAAGTGAATGCAGAGTTAAGCTTTGTCCTTAAACTCACACACACACACTTAGCAAAAATAGCTGCTCAGACAAATATGGATGCACAAACACTTACCAACACACACACACACAGACACACACACACAGACACACACACACTTAGCAAAAATAGCTATTCAGACAAACAGAGATGCACAAACACTTACCAACACACACACACACACACACACACACACACACACACACACATACACAATGGGCCTCACCCACATAGGGTTAGTAGATCACCAATGAACAATAGATTATTTGCGTAATAAGCCAATTACACTGAATGATTAAATGCAAGAGTTAAAACACTGTAAAATAAATCCTCAATTTTGACCTATGAAGAATGTCATTATTTGCAGTAATAATGTTATCATATTAATTGCCTGTTAACATAATGGCTTGGAAAACGACATCATATGAGATTACTATGCCACACACTGCCACACCAAACCCTGCCATACCACACACTGCCACACCATGCAATGCCACACCACACACTACCCCACCAAACCCTGCCATACCACACACTGCCACACCATGCAATGCCACACCACACACTATCCCATTAAACCCTGCAATACCACACACTGCCACACCATGCAATGCCATACCACACACTGCCACTCCACACACTGCCACACTACTCACTGCCACACTACTCATTGTCACATTGCACAATACCACATCATCCACTGTCACATCACACCTTGCCACACCTTCCGCTGCCACATTATACATTCCGACACCACACAGTGTCACACTACATAACGACGCATCATTCATTATCACACTACCCATGGCCACATCACACACATCCACAACATACTATTGTACCTCACACTGACACACTACATGTTAACATACTGAACACTTTCAACCCACCCACAACGAAACCTAAAACTGCTATACCTAATAATGCCACACAACACACACACTAACACACCACACACACGACCACATCACACACTGACACACCTCGCACATAACATTGCCATACCACATGCTTCCACGTCATACCTTAAACAAATTTAAACTGCCGCATCACATACTGCCGCACTTCACACACCTCAACCACACATTGTTGTAGCTGAAACTCATTCACATTCACACTTCATTCCCACCTCACTCTACCACACCTCATATTGCCAGCTCTCTCGTATGCTAGTTGTCTGAGAGTGTTCAGACGTTCTGTGTATGGCATTGTGGAGCATAATAAACTATTGTGATATACAGTGCTGGTAAACCACAGTAAATTCCCATAATGGAAGTGCTGTTCAACAGTTCAAGGGTTGGTCTTGTGTGGCATTATGTGGTGTGGTGCCGTTTTGGGCGCTAGTGTGCTGGTGTGGTGTTGTCCGGTGTGGTGTGATTTGGTGGAGGAGAGAGTTGTGCTTGTGTGTGGTGTGGTCTGGCTTTGTATTACATGAGTTGTGGTGCAGTTTACCGGTGTACTGTGGTGTGGTGTAGAGTGCATGTGTACAGCGTTCTCTTGTGTCATGGTCTGGTATACGATGGTATAAGCTGCTCTGGTGATACAATGTTGAACATTTTTCATACCGTAAGTGTTTCTAAAGAATTACATATTACAGTCAGATTAACGGATACTCATTTAAGGACGGCAACCTGAAGGTCAAGGAAAGGGAAACATGGAGACGTTTTGTCTGGGGCCACCTCTTCCGGACTTAACACGTCTTGATATAGATAGACAGCAAACTGACAGACAAATGGACAGAAAGATGGATACTCACTCTAAACCCAGTTCGGTAATAAGGCATTTTGCTACATACAGACAGAATGATAGGTGGGTACGGAGACAGAGACGTGTATATAGGTAAACAGATTGATATTTGGAATAGCAGTATGAAGGTGGAAGGGTGACATGAGGTAGAGGGGGTGGGGAGGGCAGTGTGCTAATGTAGGGGCCAGATTATTATTATTATTATTATTTTTAAGTCACGGGTTCCGAATTAGTTAAAAGATATTCCAATACTTCCTACTCATCTTACATTGCCACACCACACATTGCCCTTATATTCTCCCCGTCCCACCCTGTTATCTCAGCCACGTAATCTCTTGCCACCTCTCTCCACTTTTTCAGCACCCTCATCCCTTCTCGCCTCCTCAGTCCCTTCCTCTCTTCCCATCACTTCCCACTTCTTCACCCCTTATTTCTTTCCCAACATTTCCCATTTCTTCAGTCCCTCCTTCCATTCCCATCTCCCCAGTTCTTCAGCCTCTCTTCCCTTCAGATCTTTTCCCGCTGTATCTATCTACGTAGGTCCTTCAAAAGTTCTCGGCCTCATCCGAATAACGTCACAGGAGAAAGATTGTTTTTGTATTATTTCTCCACATAAACTCCCCCAGGTTTAGTGCACCTAGTCCACCGACGTTTAGGCATGGCTATACCCTCAAGAGTGAAGGTTGCATCTTAAGCCTCCAAATACGCCTCAGCAGCATGGATGACTTCATCACCACTCCGAAAATGGTGACCATGTAAGTGGGATTTCAGACTGGGAAACCGGTAGATGTCAGATTCAGCCAGACTGGATGGGTAGGGAGAATGAGGGAACAGTTCCAAGCCACAGTTGGGTGTTTCACCCACTGCCACCTGTGCAGTGTGGAAAGGGGCATGGTGCTGGAGCAACAGCACACGCGGGGGAGTTTGATGCATGGTTGTGGAGGGTGTTGACGTGTTTTTCGTTGCACTCTTCTCTAGCTTTGTAGGACAGTCTCACCGGCATTAACTTCTTTTTTTTTCACTCTTCTGGTGACGCTTAGGATTAGCTAGTTCTCAGTTACCTCCCCTCCCTGTTAGTCTTGAACAGTAGGTGTCTGCTCTAATAAACTGAGTTTACCTTTGCTTATTGCCCACGAAGGGTCCCCCCCACTGATCACTCTGGGGCGTGAATAGACACGGTCGGGCCTCCCTGGAGTGGTTTGAGAGGGCAACCTCAGACATAGGTTGTCTACTCCAGGTTATTTGTCCTTTGGTTGCTTTCTCGCCTCCTTCCCACTTCCCCCGTTAGAGGGGAGTGGATTCTATGGCGGACGCCACTACTGCCTCCCCCCCCATCAGGGGGGGAGGTAGTCCTGACCGACCCCCGACTACTACACGGACTGACAGCCCCCAGACAGAACGGCCCCAGACTCGTTTGCCTCGTGACATCCCTGTTCATAATACAGAATTTGTGATCATCACTGCTCTAGGTTCCGCTCCCTTGAGCAGTCTCAATCCCTTCATGATTAAGAAGGTTATTGATGGCTGTGCTGGGGAGGTGGAACAAGTCAAAAAACTTGCGAATGGAGACCTCCTTGTAAAAACATGTAATTCATCCCAAGTTAAGGACTTGAGGAAGCTGCACAAGTTCCACATCTATGATGTCGAAACCAAGATCCCAACTTCCATGAATTCCTGCAAGGGAGTTATCACTTGCAGGGATCTTATGGTGATGAGTGAGGAAGAGATCATAGAGGAACTCGCTCAGCAAGATGTCATCGATGCTAGATTTATCACCAGATTTTCGGAAGGTGTCAGGACAAAGACTGAAACTGTCATTTTAACTTTTGGTAAAGTGTCACTGCCTAGCCAAGTAAAAATCGGCTACGAAATTGTTCATGTACGGCCATACATCCCCAACCCTTTCCATTGTATGAAATGCCAGTTATATGGGCATGGTGCAAAGACTTGTTGGGCTTCCCAGCCAGTGTATGGCAAGTGTGCAAGCCAAGGTCATGATATGGACCATTGTACATCTGAGGCGGTATGTTGCTTTCACTGAAAGGGCAATCACTCCACTTCCTCTAGGGACTGTCCCAAGTGAAAGGAGGAGAAGGAGGTCTGCACAGTGAAGGCAACTGAGGGCATTTCCTATTATGAAGCTAGGAAAAAGGTGAAGGAGTTGCATGCAACTCCCACGCCGAATAGATCCTATGCTTCGACGGTAATGTCCCGTCCTGTGATGTGCTCTGTAGAGATGCAGAGTGATCTTGTCCTTCTCCCTCCTGCCACTCACAGTACCTCTCCATCTCGGCCTCTCGTCCACTCCAACTCTCTCAATGACATCCCTAAGGTTTCAATCTATTCTCAGGCTGCTGCTGCCTCTCCATCAGTACGGCCTAAAGCGAAGCCCAACAAGTCTAGTAAAAGTAACATGACCACCCTCACAAAACAGTCTCGTCCTCATGTTCTTCCAGTTCCCACCCCAGCGAGGGAGAGGAAGGTTAGCTTTTCCTCGGGGGAGTCATGGAACCTAATAATTGACGACAATATGGAGGTTTCCGTAAACAAGCACCGGGATAGGTCCCCCGATAGTCGCTCGCCTGCTGGAGGGCAACAAAAAAAGACCAAGCACACTGGCCCCCAACATAAATCTTAAACTGCTGCATTCACTGTATTACAGTGGAACTGTAGAGGTATTGGGAATAAATTACAAGATATAGCAATCTTGCTTTCTATACACAGGCCAGACGTTGTTTGTTTACAGGAAATGCGCCTGGAGGATCACCCTGATCCTCCACAGTTAAAACACTACCACCCATATAGAAGATATGAAGGTCACGGAGTAGCCATATACACACACAAATCACACCCACAAATGGAAGTGATTCTAAATTCTACTCTGGAAGCAGTCGCGTGCAGAGTAAAATTTAATAACACGTATCTGTCTATTTGCTCTCTGCACTGTCCTCCACATGGCCTCATTGATAATGATGTTTTATATTCACTATTTGAACATCTGCCTGGGAATAAGTTAGTGCTGGGCGATTTTAACGCCCATCACTATCAATGGGGTAGCTTGAGGACTGATGGTCGTGGGGAGCAAGTAGCCAACCTAATACTACAGTCCAACCTCTGTCTTCTGAACGATCGTAGAGTGACTCGTGTAGATGATCGTACTGGTAACTTTTCGGCCATTGACTTATGTTTGGCCTCCCCTGCTATACATCAAGATTTCTCATGGGACCCTTACGACGACTCCTTGGGAAGTGATCATTTACCCATCTGTCTTTCTTATACACGCGACATCGTTTCGGACCCTCCACCTCCAAAATTTAACTATAAGAAAGCAGATTGGGGATCCTTCTCAAGGATCGCCAATTTAGATATACCTGGGGAGACCATAGATGTTAAGGTCGAAAATATAACAAAATCCATATTACACGCAGCTGAGGCTGCTATTCCCAAGACTTCTACAGTTCATGCGAAGCATAGAGCACATTGGTGAACGCCGGACTGCCGACAAGCATTAAGAAAACGCAAAAGGAGATACAGGAATTTTGACAGTCAGCCTACAGAGGAAAATTTCATTGCATACAAACAAGCACGGGCTGAGGCAAGGAGAATAATAATAAGGGCCAAACGTGACTCCTGGCGGTCCTTTGTGTCCACGGTGACTCGTACTACACCATTACATAAAGTCTGGTCCACTATAAGAATATTAAATAATAAAGGCCCATACATACCCATTACGACCCTGCAGGTAAATAATAACATCTATGACGAGCCCGTGGACGTTGCTAACATCCTTCCCAGGAGTTTTTCTCATGTAAGTAGCTCAGCCAATTATGATCCGCGTTTCCAACATCACAAATGCATGGCTGAGCTACAAATCATAGACTTTGCCACAGAAGATGTAGACTCCCCGTACAACCAAGAGTTTTCGTTAGATGAACTGCTCCTTGCCCTTAAATCTTGTAAAGACACCAGCCCTGGACCATACACCATCATGTATGGTATGATCCAGCATCTTAATCAGGACAACCTGATTAAAATATTAGCATTGTACAATGAGATTTGGGCGTCTTGAACGTTCCCAAACTCATGGCACTTTGTGCACGTCATACCGATACCCAAAGAGGCGGGTCGTCTTGTGAATCCCACTTCATTTTGTCCTATTGTGTTGACTTCTTGTCTATGTAAAGTCATGGAATGTATGGTAAATAATAGGCTTCTTTTTGTTTTGGAGTCGAAGAATTTGTTAAATGATCAACAATGTGGCTTCCGTAAATATAGAAGTTCACTAGATCATTTAATGAATTTGGAGCATTGTATTGCAGAGGCATTTGTCAATAAATAATTCATGATAGGGGTGTTCTTGGACATCCATAAAGCCTATGACATGACATGGCGACACGGTATACTAATTAAGCTCTATGCTTATGGTTTAAGAGGAAATTTGCCTATTTTTATTTCAAATTTCTTAAGGGACAGGACTTTCTCTGTCAGATTGCCCCGTAATGTAACATCGGATATATTTATCCAGGAAAACGAGGTGCCACAGGGAAGTGTGCTTAGTCCTACTTTATTTAGTATTATGATCAATGATATTCTGTCATCAGCTCCCATCCCAAAGAATCTTAAATATTTGCTCTACGCTGACGGTTGTGCAATATGGCACTCTTCCCGTAATGCACAATTTTCGGCTGGGCGGATTCAAGAAGCCCTTGACTCCGTCCATCAATGGGCCTTGCAGTGGGGATTTAAGTTTTCCATCCCTAAGTGTGCCGCTGTAGTCTTCACTAATCGTAACGTTCCTAATTTGTGCTTAACTTTGGATAATCAGGCGGTACCTTTTTAAAACTCCGTAAAGTTTCTGGGAATTCATTTTGATCGTCGGTTGAACTTTAAAATTCATGTTTATACTTTGCTTGCTCGTTGCAATAAACCAGTAAATGTCCTCAAGTATCTAGCGGGTACTACATGGGGTGCTGACAGAAAATCTTTATTAATGGTGTATAAGTCCCTCATTCGATCAAAGCTAGACTATGGTGCACAGGTGTATGGCTCGGCATCCGATGCCATGCTGAAAGGATTGGATGTGCTACAGAATAAATGTTTGCGAATGTGTCTTGGAGCCGTCCGGTGTACCCGTGTAGCTCGTATGGCAGTGGAGGCAAATGTGCCTCCCCTCCGTATTCGCCGTAACCACATGGCTTGGTCCTATGGACTTCGAACATTTAGGAAAAGTAATATCGGCAATATGGCCTGTACCCCCCCTGCGTCAATACCATCACCTTCTGCGGGGGGGTGCGTCGGCCACTTGCCATTCGCCTCCACTTATTGACTCAGGAGCTTGGTGTGGACCCCAGTGACTGTGACAAGTTGATGTTAAAAAATGTAGCGCCTTGGGAGCCACCTGGCTTTACTGTTGATGTTACATGGCTCCCAGCACCAAAGGCCAAGGCGCCGGAGGCGGAGGTCCACCACTTGTTTCGTAACATCATCATTTGTCACTTGGGGTCCCCACCACTTGTACACCGACGCCTCCAAGTCGAGTGAATGTGTGGGTGCAAGTGTGTGGTCAACTGAATGTGCACTTAGGTATCGGTTGCCGACTCAAACATCTGTGTTTACCTCCGAACTTTTTGCTATTGACAAAGCCATAGACTATGCTCTAAATTCTAGGCATGACTCATTTGTCATATTTTCAGATTCAAAATCAGCCCTTCAGGCAATTGCATCTTGTACTACGGACTCTCACAAGATCCAGGGCCGCATCGTTAATAAGCTGCAATCATGCAACAAGTCATTCAAGTTGATCTGGGTGCCTGGTCATTGTCGCATCTACGGCAATGAGCAGGCTGACTTACTTGCAAAGTCGGCTGTAGAGCTCAAGGAGACTTGGGACGTTCCTCGTGATCTATGGTCGAGTCTCTCTCTCGGAAAGAAATCAATTAATCTTCTGTGGTAAGGTCAGTGGACCAGACTAAAGATTCCAACTTGTAAGCCGCACCTGGGCGACTGGGACACTGCCAACCGCCCCAGTCGCCTTGAAGAAAAAGTATTAGCGAGAATACGTCTCAATGCCACCATTTTCACTCACTGAAACCATATATGGAAAGACGCTTCCCACCGCACTGTGACATCTGTATTGCGGTGTTATCTATCAGTCATATCATCCTGCGCTGTCGGCGATTTATTCGTGAACGTGCTTCAGTTCTGAATTACTGTGGCGCAGTAGACGTCCCCTTCACCCTTTCCACCATCCTGGGTGATGGGGACATTGTTATGACTGATAAATTGATGGCTTTCTTGAGAGAGACCGGACTGATCAGAGTGATGTGACTTTTTTACTGTGTGGTTATGGTTTTTATCAACTGTAAATATGTATATATTGTACTATTAATTAGGGTTGACAGTTGACGTATTTGAAATAGTTCCTCCTCCCACTGATCTATTCCTAATATTGATGTCCCCTACATTAAACCCCGTTCCTCGACTGACAGTCACCAACTGATGAATGCAAGTGTGCAATATAGAAAGGTATTGGGCACTTGCAGTCGATGGTGGTCTGTTGGGAGAGGTACTTCAGTTTTTGGACAAATTATGTAAATACATTATACCATCTTGTTTAAGTTGTGCTAATTAGGGCCGATACCTGACGTACATGGAAATGTTCCTGACTTGTCTGGTTCTCTTTCATGTATTGATGTCCCCTACATTAGGTTGTGCCTCGACTGACAGTCAGCAAGTGATGAGTGCAGGTGTGTAATGTGGAGAGGCATTACATATCTGCAGTCGATGGTGTTCTCTTGGTCGAGGTCTTTCTACCATTAATGTAGGTTTAGTTATTTGTCTCTTTAGGATTTAGTATAGGTTAGTGATTTGTCAGTTAGGTGGTTAGTTTCAGGTTCTTTAGATTAGGCATTCTTGTTTATAATGTAAGGCCAAAAAATATAAAAATATTAAAAAAAAATAAAAAAAATAAAATATTATAAAACAAAAATTGTATATATATATATATATATATATATATATATATATATATATATATATATATATATGTACGTGTGAGTGAAAGTATGTCTGTATATATGCATGGAAGTGTGTGTGTGTGTGTGTGTGTGTGTGTATATATATATATATATATATATATATATGTGTATATATATAAACATATATATATATATATATATATATGGCCTTAATGACCAGGGGCTTTGGCCCAATGGTCGATAGGCCCCACCCCCCCCCAAAAAAAAAAGCTCACACGCTCGCAGCGTTCCTTTCACATTTCTCTTTGATTGCTTCTATCAGCTGTCACAGTTCTGATGCAAAATAGGTCCCATTAATGGTTTAACCCTTTTGCAAGTAGTCAATCAATGGAACTTACTGAGTGTCACAAAACACTGAAGTACCTTGCCGACGGACGCCATTTGCTTGAGTTAGGAGGGAGGTGGAGAACAGTTGTATTTTCATTGCTTCCTTTGCTTGCTTGGATTTTTTTTCATTCAGGTTCAAAGTGGAGAACCCATGTCTCATCTTGAGTCACAACCCTCCTTAACAAATTGGCTAGATCAGCCTGGATGCTAGTCAAAAGTGTCCTTGAAGTTTCCAGTCTGGTCAGCTTCTGGTCTGGTGCCAACGTTCTGAGCAATTATCTTACAGGCAGATTTGCTCACACCCAAGACGTCAGTCAAAACAGTGTGCACTGAGCCAGTACTGATGCCCATGGTGTTGGCTATTTGTTACACAGACAAACGTCTGTCATTCAAGACCATGCGATCGTCAGTGGCGTCCTGATCGTGGGTTAACTTTGGTGCTCCCTGCATCGCTTGAAATAAGCAGCCAATTTTTCTGTGGCAGAATAACAAAGAGAGTCAACACCAAGTGCGTTGACCATGTATTCATGGAGTTCCTTGGGGGTCATACCCATTTTTTTTTTTTTTTCATAGACTTGATCACAGCACGGGCTTCTTTCTTGTCCATTTTTGAGTTTTGCTCAAACCTAACGAATTTCAAAGGGCCTAATCTGGAAGCAAATAAAGACAAAAATTTAATTTCTTTTGTATAGGTAAATGAGGCTTTATTGTATACAGTACATCCATAACGAAAAGTTGTTGTTACTATCCTTGTTTCTTCGTGTGGCAGAGAACTTTTCAAATCTATCTATCTATCTACCTAGTTCTCAAGTATTGTAGGTTCCTTTTACAGAGAATATTATTAAGTATGATCCATAGAATTTATATAAAAGAACCTCTTTGTGTTTCTCTAGATGTTTATTTGCTTAAAAAAAATTTCAGCAGTTTTTTTTTTCCGTTTTTTTTTAAGTATGTTTGAGTACGTCTACGTGCATGAGCATAACATTTTATGCATATTTCATATTTCCAATTAACTAAGCATTCAGTTCATAATGACCTGAAAACCTAACTACTACTTAACTAAAAGTTGGCCTGAAATGGTAAGGGCATCACTCACCACCTGCAACGCTGTTAAGGTTACCTGGAGGTGACACTATGACGTTAAGATGCGAAGACATGATACAGATGATGAAATGATGCAGAGTTAGCACACCTTACCTGCAAAAGAAAGGCAGTATTGTAACATAAAATCTTTCAGAGAGAGAGAGAGAGAGAGAGAGAGAGTGTGTGTGTGTGTGTGTGTGTGTGTGTGTGTGTTTTAGTGGTGTGTCATTCTTTATTGGTCTTTCAGTGTATATCATATTATCCTTTTTGTCTCCATGTCGTCGTTGTCTTCTCTTCCACTACTCTAGTTTTCCAACTTACTAATCACTCAAGTTTTCCAGTATATTAAACTGTCTATAATCATAATCTTTCACACGTTCTTATGCAGTATCGTTCCCTGTTTTGCACACTACTTTTACATTTCCATTCTCTCAGTCTTGCAGCAGGTGTCGTTTTCCAACATTCTTCTCTTCTTATGTTTTTGTTTTCTCGCCAGCCTTTTACCCAATATTGTACCTTTCTAAAGATTCAGTATGCTGATCTTTTTTGTTTGTTTGTTTTAGTCTCCTTATCCTTGTCTTTATCTATTTATTTATTTATTTTTGGGGTCACCCAAATAAATCAGTCTTCCAACCAACGTGTCACTTATCACAACTCTCTTCCAGTGCAGATTCTTTCCAGAACTGTAATCATTCACTTTTTACCGTTCAGTTTTTTTTCCTGCAACACCGTAATTATCTTTCAGCATCTACCAATCTCTCAGTAATTTTGTCTTCTTTCCCTTTCTCACATACTGCCCTTATCTTGGCCAGCTCCATCCCGGCGCGGAATATAGGCTAATGATGCTCGTTCTATAGATAAATCTTGCATGGCTTCGTTTTATATTTCCAATTTTTCCAGTCTTTCAGTCTTTCAATTTTTCTGTTCCTTTTGTCGATATGGTCCTTATTACACCAATCTTCCAGCATACTTATCAACCAGAATTTTTCATCTGCATCTCAGTCTTCCAGTACATTTCTCTGTCTTCTAATATCTTGCCATTTTCTTTCTTAGACTTCGATTGTTATCGTTCCTAGTCTTCAAGTCTCTCTCAGTCTTGTAGCCACTTTTTCTCTCCCCCATTACCTTTGTTGTAGTGGACCCAAATCTTCGTCAGCTCCAGTCACTATCGGCATTCTTCTGTCTTCAAATATATAACATTTTGTACATCATCATTCGTCTTTTTCCAGTTACTCCGTCTTACAGCCAGTCTCTCTGTCCTGCCTCCTATGATACAATGGTCTCGAAAGCTTTCTATGTTCCGACATAGAATTCACTCACTGTTGTTTTTCAGAAACTTTATCGTTACAGGCTCTCAGTCCATCAATGGCTTTTTAGATCATCCAACCTTCCAATCTGGGAAACATGCAGAGACTCTCCGTCATTTCCTTTGTCGCAGTGGACTCAGATTTTCGGCAGCTGCGGTCAGTATTGTCTCTCCCTTCCTAAATGATCTTGTATGTCTTCCAGGGCCTCTGTCTAGTATGTGTAATTCAGCTTCTCAGCTTTCCACTGTCTTTCTGTATCCTAGGGCCTTTATCTTCCGGAGTCTTAATTCACTAGTTTTTGTAATCTGTAACTCAGAACAGAATATCTGTCTTACAAAACCGCACTCGTTCTCTCTCCTCACGTATCTTTAAATTTTTCAAACTTTCAGGCTCCCCTTCTTTAATTTCCTTGTGTCCTTGGGTCAAAATTTCTGCTTTCAGCCCACATAATACGAAATATTCCACTTGCAAAAGATCAGTCTTCTTAACTCATTTCCTGTCTCCAGTATATTTCTAATTCACGAATATCTTGGTGTTCCAAAGTCTCTTTCTTACAAACACTCCTTTTCCCTCATTCCCACTGTCTCGGTGGACCTAACCTTCTCCATTCACAGTTAGTATTAATGTTTTCTCTTCCAGCGTTTTAGTCGACAGAAAGACTTCCAAGACCTTTGTCTTTAACTTTAACAATCTTCCAGATTCGCAGAACTTCCAGCTATTAGTTATATTTTTCTGTTGTCTTCATGATTATCCAAATTCAAATATTCCACCATAATTACCACCCAGTATTTCTTTCCTCGAATATAGCTATTGTCCAAAAACATTATCTTTCAATATTTTCTAGTTTTATAGTCTTGCAGCAACGCCTTTCTCTCTCTCTCTCTCTCTCTCTCTCTCTCTGGTCCCACATCTACGCCATCGCCAGTCAATATTGGTGCTCTTCAGTTTGTTTACCTTCACGACTGACAGACTCAGACTCGGGGATGCTCTCGACTCGTCACAGACGTTATCAGCTCGCCCTGGCTGTGTGATAGTGTCCTCCAGCCTACCTAGTGTCCACGCGGTATATATATTGTTTGGAAATATATATATATATATATATATATATATATATATATATAGATATATATATATATATATATATATATATATATATTGTAAGGTATAGAACCAGTTTAATAAAGTAGGCAACGTATTCGATTGACTGAAACATATACATAGCAAGGTGCATGAGTGACAGTGTGTTACGTTCATTTACAATGAAAAAAATTATGTACGAGTATCCAAGTGAAATGTGTACCCAGCCGATTGAAATACACATCATATTTGGTCGTCCAAAAATGTACAAAGTTGCATGTTGCCAAGCTAGGGTCTCAGAGACAAAGCTGTGTATAATCCTTGCCTGTACAGCGTATTATTTGTTATGCCATGATCTTAGGTTCTGCAGCCACTCAATTAGACAACGCGATATTTAACCGGGAAGCATTAAACTGCTGAGGTTTTCTTTAGCATATAAATGATTAACTTGCACTACTTGTCGCTTTTCATTACTTCCCTACCCTCTTTACCAGCCCACATTACTACCTACTGCACCTCCCTACCAGCTTCCCTATCTACCAGTCTACCTCCAACGCTACTTTTCTACATATTTCCCTGCCTTACCCTTTGCCTACCTACCTTTGACCAACCCGACTCCCTTTCTGCCTACTTACATCCCTACCTACTTCTCTTCCTACCTCCCTCCCTGTCTACATACCTGCCTGCCTACATGCCTTCTTACCTACCACGCTGTCTGTCTGCTTGGCCACCTGTTTACCTCCCTGTTTATCTCCTTCCCTACCTGTCTTCTTCCTTTCCTCAGTCCCTACCTATCTACCTGCCTGGCCATCCACATGTCCACCTTTCAACCTACCTCTGTGACTACTTCCATACATATTTGTCTGTCTCTCTCCCGGCCTTCCTTCCTTTTTACCTACTTACCTACCAACCTATCTGTTCAGCTAAATCCCTGTTTGCCATCCTGTCAATCTCTCTCACGGCCTACTTACCTATCTGCCTACCTAGCTCCATACCAACATCTTTGTTTACCTACCTACCTCCCTTTCTACCTCCCTATCTACCTACCTTATTTCCTGTCTCCACCAGCCAATAAAATTCCGACACAATCGGATATTTATATTTTCCAATGCACCTGTTAAGAGCAAGTTGTAATAAAATTGTGATGAGGGTGTAAATTATTGCATTTTGAACTCCCTACCCATTGATCCCAATGTTATGCCAAATATATTGTAAATAAAGACATTTTGGGTCGTGTGATCTTTGGGTTGCTCTGAGCGTGTTGGCCACTCGGGCGGGGCACAGTGTCAGGTGTAAATGATTCAGCTGACGCCTTAAACGTCATAGTCGGTCCATAATTGCAGTCAGTAGAACACACACAGACGCACTAACAGAAACTGTCATTCCAGCTCAAGCGCACTAAGTTTCTGGACTTCGTTTTCAGGAATATACAGCCACTCATCTGAAATATTTACCGAATCGATTAAACAAAATCTTCTGTTCTACCTATAGCCAGACGCCATGATCCCATTAGGCGTGGCCATTTATCTTTGAATTAATTGTTTTACGGGAAAAGACACTCACCCTCTACCAACACGCTTGTTGACACGTAGGGAGCACATCTGGGATGGTTTTATGGTTACCATCCAGCGTTGATAATGGTTTCCTGGCTTCCAGGGAACCATTAAGCTTGTCATTCAATATAAAGCCACCTGAAAAGGAAAGAAGATTAATAAAAAGTTGCAAGAAAGATGGGAGAAATGGGAAGAGAGGAGGGAAGACACAGAAAAAGAATGATAAAGGTGAAGGAAGAAGTAGGCAGCGATGATTCATGTGATTGTATGATGGTCGCCACCACCTACCACAATGTAGCTATGGAAATCCTAGGAAAATTGCAAGCAAGCAATGAAACACTCATTTTAATTGAAACTATGAAAAGGCCACACGTGTTTGGTAATATATCAATGAAACCAACAGTAATACCAAGCTTGATTCCAGTACGGCAAACGTTAATGTGTACTACTGTACGAGTATGTCCCAATTGCAAGAATGTATGGTTGTCCAGTCATGGATGGCGGCTCACCTGGTGAAGAGGTGGGCATGGCCAGCTCTATAACCAGTTAAATGATACATTTGTACTGAGTCATGTTAAAGTAAGAAGCAAATGAAAACTAACAAGGTGCAAGAAAATGATAATGTAAATGAGAGAGAAGAACCTTATTAAAAATGAAAGTTATATTCCAAAAAATTATATATATATATATATATATATATATATATATATATATATATATATATATATATATATATATATATATATATATATATATATATATATATATATATATATATATATATACATGTATGTATGTATGTATGTATACATAATTTACGACCATGAGGATTCCCAAACAGCCAAAGCTGAGGAATCTGACTGATAATTTGGCCAAATGATATCCTTGGACGTGTAGTACTGGCAGTCAGGTGTTACGGCGTGTATATACGAGTAATATATATATATATATATATATATATATATATATATATATATATATATATATATATATATATATATATATATTAAATGACGGAAGTGCAACAAAGTATGGACCACATCATTGTAGCTATTGACGATTTTTTTGGTATTCAATAATGCAAGAATTAGCCACGACTCAGTACCAGATATAGTTAACATCGTGCCAGATATACTTAAGGTAAATTAAAATAACAATTTCTGTATGTCAGTACCAATAACTTTCCTTTGTTCATTTTTTATCTGAGCTGTGTGCCAAAGTTTATGTAATGATCATACGCTTGGATGGGCCGCACGTAGGTTGCATCTGAGCCAGGTTGTCCACGTCTACATTATATTGGGTATAACATTAGATACGGTGCATAAATAGATGAATCATAAGGTATTCTGACATCATAACGACCCATGATGTTCCAATTTATACCTTTCATTTCTGCAAGAATACCCTAGTTAGCGTCACTGGTAATAACTTACTGCAGACTTTACCCACATCCCTAGGTTTAGCTTCCAGTTGCGGGTACATTAGGTCACAACATTCTCAGCAACTTTTGTTTTTTCTGGAACATGTCTGACCTCCTCCCTGGCCTATTGCTCCATTTCTGATGGAGACTAAGAGACCATGATTTAAGAGAGCTATGGGCCATGGTTTGACTGTACCTTAAAACAATGGTAAAGGTAATTCATCTAGAGCCTGGGTCTGATGATGTTGATAGAGAAGCACTTATCCATGTATCTGAGTGATATAGCTCCCCAGACGACTGTGATACACAAGCTTCTTTGTCACGCCATGGCAGGATTCCTTCTCATCATTCATTATCATCATCTTCATCCTACGTTGCCCCATAAGAAGCGTAGGAGCCCGGAGCTAGGCAAGTTGGTCCTTAAATTTAAGATGAGAGTGATCAGCCTCACTCATCCCTGAGTGGCATTACGTGAGCAATAACTCCAAATATCCCTTGGATATAAACCTTCACCGGCTCAATCCGATTGGAGTGCTGCAGGTACCCACTAAAGTATTCCCTCTATCCCTCCACATTGTCACATATACCTTCACCCCTTGTCTTACACTTCCAGAGGCCAGTCATCCCAGCGGTCACTTAATGCCGTCAACCGCACAACCCTGGTAATAGCCACTAGACCGCTGCTGCCTCTGTGAATGGCGATGGCTCGACCCTGCTGGATTAATCATTTATACATGTCCATTTCCTCCTTAATGGGCAGACCCGTTCATTTAATGCCTCTCTCGTGCTTATTAATGCCTCTTGCGAATTGGTTCCTTTCTCATCCTCAACTGTGTCCAGCCGTGTCTAGCCTGTTCTTAATGCTTTGGCCTGTCCATAGTGGAGCCTCTAACGGAATGTTCTTATAGGTGTCCTTACCATAACATTCAACTCTGGTAATAACCACTGGACTCTGGCTCTGAGATGGTGATGGCTTGTCCCTACTGGATTAATCACCCACACACATCCACTCCCTCCTTAATGGACAGGCCCGTCGTTATGGACGGTGATGCTGTGGCTGGTGTGGGTGATTAATACCCTCACGAACAGAAGGAGGAAACTGAGGAAATGTTGGGAACATGAGGAAGTATTTGAGGAAACGTGGCGAATGGGAGGAAACAGAAGAAAAGTGGTGAACAGGAGGAGGAAATTGAAGAAAAGTGGCGAACATGGGGAAACGACGGAATGAGAGTGGAGAACAGGAGATGGGACCAGGGAAAAATGGCTAAAGGGAGGAGGAAACGAAGAAAATGTAAGGAAACTGGAGGAGGGAGCTGAGGAAAGGATGTGGAAACGGGAGGTTAGGTAACAAGCGGCAGGAGGGTATATATCGCGTTTACTCTGACCTGACAAAGATCCCCAGCCTTTCTCTGGTTGGCTAATGTCCAGGCACACTCAGATGGAAGGGTTGCTTTGATTAGCAACCAAGGAGACCTATTCCTACTCCTCCCAAAAGCTCAACTAATTTCATGCAACCAGGACAGCATTCAAGCTGTGTTAGTGGTCCAGTTCCGTCAAGTGAAAGGAGCGACTACAGTGCCATCATCGAAGTGAACATGTAAATAAAGATTGTTTATAACAATTTCATTTCCACAAGGCTTTCAGGAGCTTTCAAACATCATCTGTGGGTGGCAGGAATAATATATGAAGTTTGTTACTAACCCTTTCACTACAAGACGACCTACATAACATTGAGTCTTCAGTAAAGTGATAAGACTTACTTCTTTTGTTCTTCTTAGCACCAGATGGTTAGCTTTTTCTTAGGAGTGGCCTCCACTCGTCTGGTGCAAAAGCTTCTCCAATATCCCATTCAGCACATGATGAGCCTAAATTATTGTACCGTTGCTGTCGCCTGACAAAGAAATTCAGCTTTGGGAGGTATATATCTCGCCGCTTAAACACTATACAGCATCAAGTAACCATTTCAGTACCTGATAAGGACACACACACACACACACACCTTTATAAAGGTGTGGGAGGTTGCACTAGTCCAGTTATGCACACTGGGTTATAATGGGCCATAAAGCTATGAGAATGGTTCCGCTGGGTGCTGGGCAGATTAATGGCCCTGTGGGGGTGATGCAGGGAGTGTGGTGGTGAGGTGGAAGAGGATGAGGTGGTGTGGTGGAGAAATGCTGGTGATGGTAGTGGTAGAAAAGGGAAATAATGGAAGAAGTAGTGGAGTGATGTGGCAAAATCTTTGAAGGAATGCTTGTGGGGAAGCGAGGCGGTTTGTGTGGGGGAAGTAGAATGGCAATACATTGTTGCTGTTGAACAAGTCCAGTTTGTCTGTCCGAGCAAACACATCTACCACAAGTAGGTAATCACCCTTGCCGGGCCATTCCCTTGCAGCTGTCAGCGACTAGCCAGAGCGAGGCACGGGGAAAATTTTGGAGGTTCTGTTCCTTGGTGGATGCCGCTTTTGTGTCTCTCCACCCAGTGAACAGGAACATCACAGTAGGGTCCACTTCACCCCGTGATCATATGGTTACCACTCATTGTAGAGCCACTTGATGTGGAGAGAAGGGTAATAAAAAGTGCTGTAACAGGATGGAAAGGAAGAAGTTGGAAGAGAGGAGGACAGACGCAGAAATACAATGATAAGGGTGAAAGAAGAAATAGGACGCACTACATAAAGTGAGTTGATGATGGTCGCCACCACTTACAGCTAATGGTAACGTGTAAATATATCAAGAGGCCACAGAAGAGGGGGCATAGGAGGAGCGGTTGAGTCGTAGCAGAAAGAGTGGTAAAGGAGTAAAGAAAGAGTGGAAAGATGGAGGTGAGGAGAAGGAAGACGCGGAGGGATGTAAATGAGGCGACAGCACTGAAACAGAAGACAAGAGTATGATAGTGGATGAGATGTGGCCAGACGGTGAATGAATGGTGTAGATCAGGCCAGGACACATCGGTACATAGTGGTGCAGCAGGTTCAGAAAATTGTTACCTCAGAGATAATAATCGTGGCTAATAAGTAACCAAGCACCTCTTCTTTACCAGGATATTCCTACACATGGCATGATAATACCACCATTAATGGCATTTACACCAACTTTATCACTAATGGGCAAGATCTCGTATATATGACACGAGAGGATGATGGGCTTAATAAATGCAATGAATCACTAGAGAAACGTGCCAGTCAGCCTCCTAAGCCGACCAAACCACTGCTGTATTACTAAATCTTTATTTTCTACTAGAACTGTAAAACAACAACTTTTATGAGGACAATACTGAACGCTTCAGTGAGAAAGCGGTAGAAATCGCCCATTTCACTGATTACTAATTTCAGCATCTCATAATTTTGTGTTTCACCGTTTCTGGTCTTAAATCCGAACTCAATTGTTAGTCGTAAGAACTTTGGGGGATGAAGTGTGTGAAAGGGTACAGCAGGGAAGGAAAGTTGTTGGTTCACTGAACGCAATGATGAGAAATGGGGAGGTAAGTATGGAAGTTAAGAAGTCACTGCATGATAGTATTGTGATTCCTACCCTGACGTATGGAAGCGAGGCGTGGACCTTGCAAGAGGGGAACAAGTCAAGAGTGAGAGCAGTGGAAATGAATTACTTGAGAGGAGCATGTGGAGTGACATGGAGGGACAGGTTGACGAATGAAGAAGTGAAGAAACGTCGTGGGGTGGATGTGGATGTGGTTGAGAAGATTAGGAGAAATACACTGAGGTGGTTTGGACGTGTGTAGAGAATGAAGAATGAAAGACTGACTAAGAGGGTGTATGTAGATGAGGTGGAGGGAGGGAAAGGGAGGGGTAGACCGAGGATGAGGTGGAGGGATGGAGTTGAGAGGTATATGAGAGAGGGGGAGTGAGCTGGGGAGAGGGTAGTCAAATGGTGGGTGACAGAGCGACTTGGAGGCGTTTTGTCTGCGGCAACCCTTTGCGGGATTAGGGCGTCTGACTATAGATGGATAGATAGAAGATTAATGATGATGATGATGACGATAATGATGATGACGATGATGATGATGATGATGATGAACAACTTTACTGTACAGAGCTCATGGCAAGACTGAGAAGAAGCTTTGGTATTCAATCTACTGAATCCAATGACAGTATTTTTTAGTTCATTCTGGCCGTCCTTTGACAGTTTCTTTTAGCTAAGGAGAGCATTTCGAATCCGATAGGATGTTACTGGCTGCAATACATTGAAGTATTCGAGGTCGTTACTGACTATAACTCCTAAATCCTTCTCGTCTTTTACGCCAGGCAACGGGGAACTGAACATGCAGTATTCAATGTTTTTGTCATCAGTGACATTGCCTAACATATATCAACAATAATTTTCATCTGCCATTTTTCATTCCAACTTTTAACTTATCCAGGTAGTTGTGTATAGATCCAATTTCTAGTGAAAAAAAAACTGGTCCTAGATGGGACCTTTGGGGAACTCTGCTTGTTACTTCTCGTCAGTCTGATGATTCGCAGTTTACTACTGCACCCTGCTTGCTATTCGATAACCAATCACCAATCCATGAACATTATTTGTTAGAGAGAACGTGGGCTTTTAATTATTCTAGTATCTTATCAAAAGTTTTCTGGATGTCTAGGCTGATGACATGGGAAGGTATTTTTGCGTCCCAGTTATCGTATATGTCTGTAAGAATTTCAATTAAATTTGTGAGTTATGACCTATTAAAACGAAACCTGTGCTAACTATGTTATTGGACTGTGGTTATTAAAGAACCTTTTTTTTTTTTTTCTTACTGACGTTTATCTTACGGAAAGAGAGAGAGAGAGAGAGAGAGACGTATACAGTCTCCGATATGTATATTTCACGTCGCTGTGAAGCCAGGGCATAGTCTGATGCAAACGTCGGAGCATAATTCGTCCTATCGGAGGAAGAGACAACATTTGTTTCTTCAGTGCAAAAAAGATGAGCCAAAAAAAAAAAAGTAAAAGTTGTCGGGGATTACTGGAAGGAATAGGAAGGGTTCATGATTAAATATTATTCTGGTTACTGCGGTGACACATTTTCAATCGGGAGAGGATAGAAGTGTTTATTTACTGCGTCACTACTTGTTGTATCCCCTAAGGCAAAAATATTTATGGTTGGGGGAGCAAGATTAAAAAAAAAAATAGTTGGGCTAAAGCTAATGCTCAATCGGTAGAGAGTTGGCCTGCAGTTGACGGACCCGGGTTCAAATCCCGCTGAGGCAGGGAACAGTTTAAGGATTTGAATTTCATAGAAATCAGACTTTACTGATCTACCAGAAGACCCGCCGACATGTCGTAAAAATACCCCCGCTAATACCAATACATCAGTCCTATATGAGACAGCCCTAGCATGTATTCAGTATGGACGATGGGTGTTAGCGCCGAAGTGGTGACATGTAGAGGTGTGCGGTACGTGGGAGGACTACTGGGCCTTGAAATCAGGCTGTGAAGCCTATGCCCAGAGTCGGTCACACAAAAAAAAAAAAAAAAAAAAGTTCTTCAATTAGATGTCGATTTCTGTATATACGGTGTTCCACAAAATACGTGAGAAATTTCATGGGTTTCCTTGGGCTAACTACAACTAAAATCTGCTGCATGATCAGCGATTCAAGTCGCAAGGGAGACACAGTACCTGACGACATTGTGAGTGAATAGTGACGCAATGCATTTTCGCCGAAAGTATCAGTAACTGCATTTTAAAGTAATGACACTTCTCACATGTACTATACCACAGTAAAATCATTTGGCCAAGTGAAGGTAATTTTGATTTTGATGGATTTTCATGAGTGTTACAGAATTTAGGTCCTCTGAAGTGACTGGTTCAGCTTTCAGCACACAAAGTAGTTTACTCTAACAGAAAATATCTGCATATATTTGGCAGCCATACAAACCGTGGATGTAAAGTTCCCATAGACGGCATCTGTATACCCTCATATGACATACCGTTTTCCTTCATATTTCATTCCAGTTCTGTAAAACTTAAGTTCCCTTTCAGCTTTCCTTAAGTGTCTGGAAGATAATATTTTCTGATTCAAGGCAGAGTTGAAAGGTTGGACACTGCAGTGATCTGTGATCTATTTTAGGCTGCATAGATGGTGCATTTTTTCCTCATCCTGTACAGCTTTTCTCTTCATTTTAAATTTTCATCAACAGGAGAAATTTCATGAGTATTTCATTCAAATAGTGGGTCTGTTTACGTTCTTATAATAACTAAAAAGAGAGCCATATATTGGCCACGAAGAAGTAGGAGATTTGTGGCTTCTACTTACCAGCTTTTCCCACGTTTTATTTTATTTTCATCCTCTTGGAAGAGAAAGAAACTCGCTTCAAGGCTTCTAACTGGTTATTATCGCCTGTAGTATATCTGTGAACAATTTACAATGTGTAGTAACTCCGTTTACTTTGTTGTTATTGGACAAACTGTGTTGTCTATTGTATTTGTTTAGAACCAGCGCATTAATGCCATTGTAACGTAATGTCACTCATCGAAACCGTATTGCGGTTCTTTTAAAGAAATTCTCGAAATATTGATATAATATCAATATTTCTTGATTTTTTTTTTCACATGAAAGTGAATTCAGAATTTTAATATGAAAATGTCTACCGATACAAAAATCTGTTCTGTAGATTAGGTCTCTTCTTGACACAAAATCTGACAGTCTGAAAATACCCACAGAATCTGCAGATCTACAGATAAATCTGTTGACGCGGCAACACCGGCGTGAACTGCTCTGTAGAAGGATGTGAAATTGATTTCATGCTTTGACACAGAATATTTTTTACTCTGATTTTTGTCAGTTCAGTCTCAACTGATGTTCCACAAGGCCCACTGCCATGTAACTGATAAACCCGTTACTATAATCAAACTGGTTCTGAATAAGATATCTCTAGGTGAAGATTTGTCTGGCAACGGGTAGACTACTGCTACTACTACATCTACTACTACTACTACTACTGCTGTTGCTGCTGCTAACATTTTTACAACTACTTGCTAATGTTATTATTGCCGTTCTCTTTCTTTCTCTCTCTCTCTCTCTCTCTCTCTCTCTCTCTCTCTCTCTCTTTCAAAACTTCAACAAAGCAAAACAAATCGTGGAGAAAAAAAAAGTCCAGCGAGAGCAGGTGGGTGAATTATGAAACGAGTCATACAAAAGTGGGTGAGAAAAAACGGTGGAAAAAGGGGGGCAAACTTTAATGAATGAGATGAAAAAAGCAGCAGAGAAATGGTTAGGGAAGTGGGTAGAAATTAAAAAATAAACGATAAAAATATGTCTAGTTCACAGTGAGGTCTATGGCCGGCATGTGCATCAAAGGATCTGACTGAATACACACACATGGGGCTGTAGTATGTTAGATGTGGAGAGAAAAAAGGAATCCCCCTCCTTTTAATTCTCTCTCTCTCTCTCTCTCTCTCTCTCTCTCTCTCTGTTTCCTTTAATGGGGAGAAATTTAGCCGTCTCGTTCTAATTAGTTTTTCTCATGTCCGGTAAAACAGACGTTTATAAAATGCATGCAGGCGATAATCAAGCAGCGTCAGCGCCAGTGAACCCTTGTGGAAAGTATGCGTGTTGGAAATAATGAATGAGTATATAATTCTATTACACGTGGGTGTCCTTCCACGGTATAATGGTAGTTAGTATAAGCAGGCCATTGAAGAAGAGTCATTAGTCACACTATCATGAATACCAGGAAAAGCGGGGCAAAGTCCTGTAATTAATCTGCTGCGTGACATTATCGTGAGGGAAACGATGCTGGACTGATCGTCCCAGGTTCCGCATTTTAATTTTTTTTCTATCATTATTTACTTTCCTTTCCTTATCCCTTACAACATAATGACGTCTTAAACGTTTACTTTTCCTGTTCCCTCTCTCTCTCTCTCTCTCTCTCTCTCTCTCTCTCTCTCTCTCTCTCTCTCTCTCTCTCTCTCTCTTTCTCTCCATTAACTTCATATTCATTCATATTCACCCAGGCCGCAGTTCATTCCGGAGAGGGTGTATGTGAACGTCGGCGTTTATTTATTTGTGAGTCTGTGCATCGATTAACTCTTGAACCAATGAACGGATTATCTTCAAACTTTGCACAGGTGTTGGGTATGTGGAACTGAGGAGGTGGTGCGATATTGGTGGATATCCACCAGGGGTAAGGGTGGGAGTGGGAATCCACCAGGGGTAAGGGTGGGAGTGGGAATCCACCAGGGGTAAGGGTGGGGGTGGGAATCCACCGGGGGTAAGGGTGGGAGTGGGAATCCACCGGGGGTAAGGGTGGGGGTGGGAATCCACCAGGGGTAAGGGTGGGAGTGGGAATCCACCGGGGGTAAGGGTGGGATTGGAAATCCACCAGGGTTAAGGGTGGAAGTTGGAATCCACCAGGGGTAAGGGTGGGAGTGGGAATCCACCAGGGCTTAGGGTGGGAGAGGGGGGGCCACAATTTGGGGTGCGGGCTGGGTGTTGTGACCTCGGGTCACTTTGCTCCAGTAACTTTCGTTTCACTTATCTTTCTCTGCTTTGGTAAATGTCTTCAGTACGATGACTTCCGCATATTATGTCTTGTCATTTGCAACAATATATTCATCTGAAAAAAGCATGGAAAGATGAAAGACAACTTTTAATTACCTCATTACTTCTTGGTATCCTGCATATATTTAATGAAATCATCTGCAGATAGCAAGAGTGAAACAGTTAATCTGGTGGGTGACATTATCTTGGTGGACATAACGCAGTGCCAATGAACGTCATAAGCTTAATTCGTCTTCCTGGCGTTTCTCCCTTCTTCATACTTTTCCTTCTCGCCTTTATTATCCTACTAAACATCTTCGGTACTATGACGTCATATACTTTCTTCGCTGTTGTACTTTTTTCTCCATTCATAAGCTACTTTTATTCTTCCTTTCGTCAGACTATTCCGTGCAGTTTTACAGAATCAGATGCTGTGTTTAAATGAATGGGATTTAGTCTTCTCTCTCTCTCCCTCTCTCTCTCTCTCTCTCTCTCTCTCTCTCTCTCTCTTTCTCTCCTACTGTTCCTGCTTCTGCTAGACAATTTTGTTCAACATGGGGGAAGCCTCTTGACGGAGTTCATTAAGACTGTAACTGACGCCTTCAGTTCAGTAGTATCTCCATATCACGATTAGTTGCCAGGAGATACAAAACTCAAGCTGGAAGAGTTACTGTAAAGAACCAGAAGCTGCAACCCCATCCAGTCAATCAGCAGCAGACATCATAACACCAGGACAGATTGCAATGAACTAACAGCACCGCCTCATAAACACCCACACACTTGTTATACTACAACCCGCATGGAATAAATGCTTTAACACCTCAAATACCAGGACATCCTTATCATTTTCCTGCTGCCATAAATAATTTATTCAGCTTAAGTAGGGTTTTCCAGCTGAAGGGTTAGGCACGACAATAATTAACCCCTTGTACCACTGGAGATCCAACGTTGCTTGGATGCACCATGATTAAGACAAAAAATGTGTTTTTTACCATGTCATAAAATTAATCACCAGGTAAACTTTAACACAGTGGTTGCGCTGAACGCTACATGCAGACAAAATCAGTGGAGAGAGTATTTCCTTCAGTCAGCCAGTGTGATGACCTCTCGTATCGAAGAGCTTATTACTGTATATGTAACCTCCATTAACACCTTCAGTTTATTGTACTATGTATTAATCTTGCTACAACACACTCATCAATACCTTGTTGAAATATCTATTTAAAGCAGTTTTATCATTACTAACGCGATTTACCAAGAGAATTGATTCTCTTTGCCCTTTATCTCCTATGCGATATATTTTATTTTTATTAATGCCGCCTCCATTTTGATTTTATTCAGGTCAGGTGAGATTTTTACGAACTGTACTCTTATCACGTTAACTTGACGCAGATCTTCGATCTTTCCCAGCTTACTTGATATAGTTCAGAGTGAGAAAAAAGACAATGCTACAGCTCTGCACCCTTCCAACAGCCTTCCTTCATGTCTAGCACCCTATTGTTCATCTCTTGATAAACCGTAGCATTCAGGATGGACAGATGACAATTTTAGGCCAAGTTAGAGTACAAATAGCAAAGACGGTTTGATAGAGCTTCCATTAACCATTCACTACATAAGGAATCTAACTCCACAGTCGCTCAGATGACTATATTTCATTCTTGCTCCCCACAGACGATTCCATTCAGTTTAGAAATACATTCTGGTAGCGAAGGAGGTAATGAGGGCGAAGCACTTTATCCTGCATAGAATCAAATCATTCGTTTCAAGCAAAATGAAGTGCGATCCTGTAAAAGCTCCCATTTGAGCACTGGAGCTTGTGAAGAAACAAAATTGGGAATAAATTTGAGATTATTTATAAATTTACAAGGCACGGCAAATTTAACTGTCGTTGCCCAACCGATGGCTGGTCACAATTAGTGTTTCAATAATGAAAGCCATTTCCCTCCATGATGTTCTTTACTAAAATCATCATCAATACGAAGTGACGGCATATAATTTCTGCAAAAGCAATACCAGACAAAATCTCTATGTAGGCCTATTTCAAGCAGAGGCAAAGGAGAGAGCAGCCCTAGTGTACTACTGGTCCAATAAAGTAGCTGTACTGTAGGCCTATAGTAGCGGCGAGTGACTGAGGTTATTATTATTGTGCCATGGCAACCTACCCCTCAACAGTGCGTCCGATTTAGTGTATAAGATGAGACGCATGTGATTCGTGTATAATATGTGCGTGTATAATAATATTCGTGTATTATATATTCGTGAATAATGATTCGTGGATAATATAATACGAAATCGGAAGCACTTCTGAATGGTATGTTGCCAGGGAACGATAATGACAACGTCAGTGTCGTGCACCGCGACTATGGTGACATATTCTGATCCAAGCAGGAGTGGCAGTAGCGGCACTACTTTCAGCAGGTGCCGTAGTACGTTCAACACTGCTTATATGTTGTGTAAACTGCAAACGCACGTGCACACACACACACACACACACACACACACACAAACAAACAAACCTCTCTCTCTCTCTCTCTCTCTCTCTGTATATATATAAATATAAATATAGATAGATAGATAGATATAGATATAGATAGATATATAGATATAGATAGATAGTTAGATAGATAAAGTATATAGATAGATAGATAGATAGATAGATACTGTATATAGATAGATAGATAGATACATAGATAGATAGATAGGTAGATACTGTATATAGATAGATAGATAGATAGATATAGATATAGATACACACACACACACACACACACACACACACACACACGAGGGTGAGCCAGTAATAATGCGCACTTTTCGTATAACTGTTCATTAGAACAACAGTAGGGAACTTACAGGTACATCATTCTTCAACAGAGCCCCCTGCTTTGCAGTGCACTTGGTCCAGTGTTGCACGAGTTTGGATATGCCTAAAAAAAAAATGTTTTTGGCTGGGCTCTCAGCCATGTATGCACGCGCACTCATATAGTCCGATCTAAGGACAAAGCCTTTGACCTTAACACACGCACACACTCATCCTCTTGCTCAAGGGGACAGTACCCACCCGCTTTTGAAACTTTTCGCATCCCGAACAAGGCGCGAACCCCAGTCTTAGCAGATGCTAAGCGAGAGCGTTACCACTAAGCCTGCGAGCGGTGTGTGTGTGTGTGTGTGTGTGTGTGTGTGTGTGTGTGTGGGTGGGTGGGTGTGAGGCGCTACTATGTGTATGAGTCCATTTATTAGTCTTGTTTCCACACACAAATAACCCAATTAACCATCATTCTGTTCTGTTAGTAAATTTTAATGACACGCTCTGATGCCTGCACTAACAACCACATAATGAAGCTTCACGGCGTCCACATATTATCGGTAATACATATCATTTCCACGCAACGATGCAACAGTAACTGTCTCTTAGTCGGGCACTTACAACCACATTATGAAGCTTCACGGCGTCCACATATTATCGGTAATACAGATCATATCCACGCAACGATGCAACAGTAACGGTCTCTTAGTCGGGGCACCTCTAGCACTGTATTGCAGCTAATCCCGGATAATTTAATTCTCTCGAAGGAATGTACAAGGGACAGAGAGTAACTGTTCACAGATACTGTTTTACCTTCCACAGCCCTTGCACGATGGTGCCGTGTTTTTTGCTCGCTCTCGCTGCATCCTAAACATTTCATTTATTCTTCCTTTTGAGGATGTTATTCTACACAGGAGCGTTTCCTCGAGGTGAAAGGGGTAATTGCTCTTTGGACACAGCCGTACCACACAAACCAGTGGGTGGGAAGACAGGCAGAGGGAAGCGTGTAAAAGTGGACAGATGAAAAGCAACACATTAGAAGGATCGAAGCAGCAGTGAAAAACGAAGGAAAGGAAAGCGAAAACAAATTATAAACGAAGGAAGAATTATAGTATATAATTAAAGTATGAAGCTTTGCTTTATGTACCCAACTGGGACAGGTCTTGCTTCCTTTACAACGATAGTCCAACACTCCGTCACTTAACAGTCACCTCCCCTACATTTTTTTTTTTGTTCTCCCGAGAAGAAATGAAATGAAATGAATGAGTAAGATGGTGTATTATTATTCAAACTTCTCCATTCAGCAAGGCATACTTGTATTTAGCATTCTTTGACAGTATCTTGTGCTTCGAATATTTACCGCAGTTTCTTTATCTGTTGGGTGTATGAACAACAGTCACGAATTTCTTCAGCATGTTAAGTCACACCGGTGCGCTGTGCATGTGCAGAATTACAGGTTGCTGGGGCAGACAAGGTTTGGTTTGGTTATGGTGTGTGGTGGTGGTGTTGAGTTACAGGTTACTGAGGCAGGCAAGGTTTGGTTTGGTTATGGTGTGTGGTGGTGGTGTTGAGTTACAGGTTACTGAGGCAGGCAAGGTTTGGTTTGGTTATGGTGTGTGGTGGTGTTGTTCAGTTACAGGTTACTGAGGCAGGCAAGGTTTGGTTTGGTTATGGTGTGTGATGGTGGTGTTGAGTTACAGGTTACTGAGGCAGGCAAGGTTTGGTTTGGTTATGGTGTGTGGTGGTGGTGTTGAGTTACAGGTTACTGAGGTAGGCAAGGTTTGGTTTGGTTATGGTGTGTGGTGATGGTGTTGAGTTACAGGTTACTGAGGCAGGCAATGTTTGGTTTGGTTATGGTGTGTGTTGATGGTGTTGAGTTACAGGTTACTGAGGCAGGCAAGGTTTGGTTTGGTTATGGTGTGTGATGGTGGTGTTGAGTTACAGGTTACTGAGGCAGGCAAGGTTTGGTTTGGTTATGGTGTGTGGTGGTGGTGTTGAGTTACAGGTAACTGAGGCAGGCAAGGTTTGGTTTGGTTATGGTGTGTGGTGGTGGTGGTGTTGAGTTACAGGTTACTGAGGCAGGCAAGGTTTGGTTTGGTTATGGTGTGTGGTGGTGGTGGTGTTGAGTTACAGGTTACTGAGGCAGGCAAGGTTTGGTTTGGTTATGGTGTGTGGTGATGGTGTTGAGTTACAGGTTACTGAGGCAGGCAAGGTTTGGTTTGGTTATGGTGTGTGGTGGTGGTGTTAAGTTACAGGTTACTGAGGCAGGCAAGGTTTGGTTTGGTTATGGTGTGTGGTGGTGGTGTTGAGTTACAGGTTACTGAGGCAGGCAAGGTTTGGTTTTGGTTATGGTGTGTGGTGGTGGTGTTGAGTTACAGGTTACTGAGGCAGGCAAGGTTTGGTTTGGTTATGGTGTGTGGTGGTGGTGTTGAGTTACAGGTTACTGAGGCAGGCAAGGTTTGGTTTGGTTATGGTGTGTGGTGGTGGTGTTGAGTTACAGGTTACTGAGGCAGGCAAGGTTTGGTTTGGTTATGGTGTGTGGTGGTGGTGTTGAGTTACAGGTTACTGAGGCAGGCAAGGTTTGGTTTGGTTATGGTGTGTGGTGATGGTGTTGAGTTACAGGTTACTGAGGCAGGCAAGGTTTGGTTTGGTTATGGTGTGTGGTGGTGGTGTTGAGTTACAGGTTACTGAGGCAGGCAAGGTTTGGTTTGGTTATGGTGTGTGGTGGTGGTGTTGAGTTACAGGTAACTGAGGCAGGCAAGGTTTGGTTTGGTTATGGTGTGTGGTGGTGGTGGTGTTGAGTTACAGGTTACTGAGGCAGGCAAGGTTTGGTTTGGTTATGGTGTGTGGTGGTGGTGTTGGAGTTACAGGTTACTGAGGCAGGCAAGGTTTGGTTATACAGGTTACTGAGGCAGGCAAGGTTTGGTTTGGTTATGGTGTGTGATGGTGGTGTTGAGTTACAGGTTACTGAGGCAGGCAAGGTTTGGTTTGGTTATGGTGTGTGGTGGTGGTGTTGAGTTACAGGTTACTGAGGCAGGCAAGGTTTGGTTTGGTTATGGTGTGTGGTGGTGGTGGTGTTGAGTTACAGGTTACTGAGGCAGGCAAGGTTTGGTTTGGTTATGGTGTGTGGTGGTGGTGTTGAGTTACAGGTTACTGAGGCAGGCAAGGTTTGGTTTGGTTATGGTGTGTGGTGATGGTGTTGAGTTACAGGTTACTGAGGCAGGCAAGGTTTGGTTTGGTTATGGTGTGTGGTGGTGGTGTTAAGTTACAGGTTACTGAGGCAGGCAAGGTTTGGTTTGGTTATGGTGTGTGGTGGTGGTGTTGAGTTACAGGTTACTGAGGCAGGCAAGGTTTGGTTTGGTTATGGTGTGTGGTGATGGTGTTGAGTTACAGGTTACTGAGGCAGGCAAGGTTTGGTTTGGTTATGGTGTGTGGTGGTGGTGTTGAGTTACAGGTTACTGAGGCAGGCAAGGTTTGGTTTGGTTATGGTGTGTGGTGGTGGTGTTGAGTTACAGGTTACTGAGGCAGGCAAGGTTTGGTTTGGTTATGGTGTGTGGTGGTGGTGTTGAGTTACAGGTTACTGAGGCAGGCAAGGTTTGGTTTGGTTATGGTGTGTGGTGATGGTGTTGAGTTACAGGTTACTGAGGCAGGCAAGGTTTGGTTTGGTTATGGTGTGTGGTGGTGGTGTTGAGTTACAGGTTACTGAGGCAGGCAAGGTTTGGTTTGGTTATGGTGTGTGGTGGTGGTGTTGAGTTACAGGTTACTGAGGCAGGCAAGGTTTGGTTTGGTTATGGTGTGTGGTGGTGGTGTTGAGTTACAGGTTACTGAGGCAGGCAAGGTTTGGTTTGGTTATGGTGTGTGGTGGTGGTGTTGAGTTACAGGTTACTGAGGCAGGCAAGGTTTGGTTTGGTTATGGTGTGTGGTGGTGGTGTTGAGTTACAGGTTACTGAGGCAGGCAAGGTTTGGTTTGGTTATGGTGTGTGGTGGTGGTGTTGAGTTACAGGTTACTGAGGCAGGCAAGGTTTGGTTTGGTTATGGTGTGTGGTGATGGTGTTGAGTTACAGGTTACTGAGGCAGGCAAGGTTTGGTTTGGTTATGGTGTGTGGTGGTGGTGTTGAGTTACAGGTTACTGAGGCAGGCAAGGTTTGGTTTGGTTATGGTGTGTGGTGATTGTGTTGAGTTACAGGTTACTGAGGCAGGCAAGGTTTGGTTTGGTTATGGTGTGTGGTGATGGTGTTGAGTTACAGGTTACTGAGGCAGGCAAGGTTTGGTTTGGTTATGGTGTGTGGTGATGGTGTTGAGTTACAGGTTACTGAGGCAGGCAAGGTTTGGTTTGGTTATGGTGTGTGGTGATGGTGTTGAGTTACAGGTTACTGAGGCAGGCAAGGTTTGGTTTGGTTATGGTGTGTGGTGGTGGTGTTGAGTTACAGGTTACTGAGGCAGGCAAGGTTTGGTTTGGTTATGGTGTGTGGTGGTGGTGTTGAGTTACAGGTTACTGAGGCAGGCAAGGTTTGGTTTGGTTATGGTGTGTGGTGGTGGTGTTGAGTTACAGGTTACTGAGGCAGGCAAGGTTTGGTTTGGTTATGGTGTGTGGTGGTGGTGTTGAGTTACAGGTTACTGAGGCAGGCAAGGTTTGGTTTGGTTATGGTGTGTGGTGGTGGTGTTGAGTTACAGGTTACTGAGGCTGGCAAGGTTTGGTTTGGTTATGGTGTGTGGTGATGGTGTTGAGTTACAGGTTACTGAGGCAGGCAAGGTTTGGTTTGGTTATGGTGTGTGGTGGTGGTGTTGAGTTACAGGTTACTGAGGCAGGCAAGGTTTGGTTTGGTTATGGTGTGTGGTGGTGGTGTTGAGTTACAGGTTACTGAGGCAGGCAAGGTTTGGTTTGGTTATGGTGTGTGGTGATGGTGTTGAGTTACAGGTTACTGAGGCTGGCAAGGTTTGGTTTGGTTATGGTGTGTGGTGGTGGTGTTGAGTTACAGGTTACTGAGGCAGGCAAGGTTTGGTTTGGTTATGGTGTGTGGTGGTGGTGTTGAGTTACAGGTTACTGAGGCTGGCAAGGTTTGGACATGGTCGTCTAATTATTGTTTTGACTTTGGGTACGGGGTTTTATATAATTTGAAAAATTTAAAACATGTAAAAGTAGAGTGGAAGAGCGGGAACCCGGCAAAGGCTGGAAGAGAAAAAATATGATAGAGAGGGTGAATGTGGGGTGCGAGATAAAATAAAAGACCGAAAAAAGAAGGTAAGCGAACCAAACCAAACATCATGGGAAATAACCAAAGTTTAACTGGTACCCTTTGTAGATTTTACAGGAGAAAAGAATACAATGACAATTTTCTAACATTACAGTGAAGACTTACTGTATTCTCTTAACATTCACAAACTTCGTTTCAGATTAAGAGAAATCTCTTTCATTGAAGGCGGTAGTGAAGGATGCCATATTCCAAGCTCCATTGTTCACATGTTCTCATAACCCGAATGTTCCTATTCAAGAACATAAATATATACCGAACAAGAAAAACAACTAACTAAACAAAACTACAGACAGAAAAGAACGAAGAAAAACATAATTCCCACCAATATTCAAATGTAAATAACCAATAGGACAGGCGAATGACTGACCCAAACCAAAATTATCACGGAAATAAAATGAAATACAGACAAAACTGAAACACAGATGTAAGACAGCGCACACGTAGAACTATTTTGGGAAATAAAGCGATAGAAGAGATCATATAAGACAAGAGAGTTGTGAAAGGTGAGGCAAGTAGAATGGCGGGGTTCAGTGAGTTGGGAGGAGGAGAAGGAAGTGGACGAGGGGGAAAGGTGGATAGTGAGGGAAAGAGAGAGGAAGAGAAGTGCAGGTTAGATGGAAACAAAAGAGAGGGAAACAGAGGAAAATATATGGTGACAATGGTAGTAAAGGGACGGGGGAGGGAGAGGAAAGGGAGGTGGTGATAATATATGTAAGTGGGAGGGGGAGAAAACTGGGAGCTGATGGTCTTGATGGAGGAGGCAGAAGGGAGAATGAAGTAAGAGTATTATTCATCTCAACCTCAAGTTTATTTATCTCGTGGCCAGCATCCCCTCCATCCCTTCCTCATTCCTTCCCCTCATCAGTCATACATTTTCTCCCACGTGTTTTTCTCTTGTCACTTACAACAATTATGCTCTCCATTTGTGTTCACTGTCATGTCACTTTCTTCCAACAGCTGAAAGTTTTCTTCCTGCATTTTTTTCCGCCTGTTATTCTTATTTCCAAAGATACAGTCGGTCTTCCTGCGGGACTAGTTTTACCAGCTTTCTCAGCGATTTGTTTTCGCTTTTTTTTATGTTTTATTATTGCCATTATTTTCTCTATTACATTATACTCTTTGCGCTCAACTTACCCTGTTCTACAACCATGGAATGCATTTTTTTTTTCCAGATAATGAAATCATGAGTATTTCTACAGTACCGCTTCACTTTATTCTCAACGTCTCGCTACCTTTCCCTGTACACAAAGCTTCTCATCTCCGCAACTAACTTGCTCTACATTTGCCATAATTTATTTCCACCGACTCCACTCCCTCTATACCTCTGCCCCACAAAGTTTTTCTTTGCTACTTCTCTCACATTTAATCTTTCCTAAAGTCAAAGGCTTTATGTTTCTCAATCAGTTTTGCAAACATCAGCTTTACCTTAGCTGCTTATTGTTTCTGTATCTGTTCTTTGTGATGCTCAGTTGGGGTATACAGTATGTTTACCATCCCAGTTACTCTACTTAAAAAGCAGACTTCATAGACTACTACCACAGGTACACTTTTATCTGCCTTAACCCTTTCCCTCTGCGTCCTCTCTTTTCCCGTTATGCAGCAGCCAGCAATGTTCCTTCCTGCCTCTCTCCCTTTTAGTAATAATCCACTTATCCCATCATCAGAGTTACACGAGTACACAATTCGGAAGAGTATTTCTGTGCAGATTCGGTTTTATCTGTTTATTTATTTGCAATTGATAAGTGATTAAAATGTAAGGATGAAATGTGTACAGAGATGCACATGACAAGGATGTGACACATCTATTTTATCATGGCAGTAAATGGAATGACTCTGTGACTGAAATACAAAAACTATATATATGCGAAGATGGTTTTGCTTGAGAGGTGGACTCAAGATTTCCAAGCGTTAAGTGAAGTATAGATGACTGTCTGGCTCATGTCACGAGCAAAACTTTTGATAGTTCTACAGAAATGTCCTTTCTCTTCCTTTGTTTCTGGATCCTACTGTGCCTCATCATTCAGTTGGAAATGCCAAATGAAACCGTCAGGAAGCAAACGAAACACGCTACAAAAAGACGTAATCCCGCTAATGGGTGTTGGAGTGGCTATGTTTGGCGAGTGTCATAATAATCTTGACAAAAAACTAATAACGTGGTTCAGTCCCTGACTGTACGGTAACAAGCAATGTTACATCGATATCACAAGAGTCTGTTACAGCCGACAGTCACATTCAGTAGCAAAATATCTCTATTATCGGTTATATATCATAACATAGTATATACAGTTACTCACATGCAACAACATTCATATGTATATTGTATTATAATTCACAAATACACAATATGCATATAAATGACTGCACACTTTTATACTTACCCACCCTCCATTCTCTCTCTCTCTCTCTCTCTCTCTCTCTCACTTCATGTGCCTCTTCCTATATCTAAAATTCTGTACTTCAGTTTAAAGAATATTAAAACTATCTTGAACATTTCTCTGGTCAAGAATTTGAGAACATCAAACATATTTTGGCTAAAAACAGGTGGTTTTATTCGTTAAAAAAAAAAACAAAAAAAAAACACCACAGTCAGAGGGCTCTGTCCTTCAGTTTTAGTTCCCCTTTTCCAGTTACTCATTTTAATTATAATAAAACATTTCTACTGATTCCCGCATTGCAATGACGACACTCCATTTGCATATAAATTATCATTTACATGCAATTAGGCATTCCCTTTACTGGTTCCGATTCATCTCTCTCTCTCTCTCTCTCTCTCTCTCTCTCTCTCTCTCTCTCTAAGACATTCGATCTTAGCGTTACAATAAAGCTATCTCAGATGTACTCATATGCATCCCATTATGGTCTTTATGTAATAATGAAAGACGACAGCAATCTACCTTCATGGACTCCTTTTCTCCCACTTACCTTTTCCTCAGCTTCACTTTACTCTTTACCCTTCTCCTTTTCATCTTTTCCAGCTGCATTTCTACTTCCTCGCCCTTCGTCTGCCAACATCTTCTCTCTTCTTTCTATTTTCCTTTCTCGCTTTTTGCCATCCCTGGAGCATTATATAACTGATCGAACAACACAATGTACAGGCTGACGCGTGTCTGCAATGTGATGACCTGGTGACACTAAACAGGGTCAATGGAGCAAAACCATTTCTTAGTTATCAGGGAGAAATTTTTGTGTACTGTACCTCAGACAACGGAAGAAAATAAGCAGAGAGAGAGAGAGAGAGAGAGAGAGAGAGAGAGAGAGAGAGAGAGAGAGAGACAGACAGACAGAGCAGAGGAATACTCAAGGCGGACGTAAGTGGAAAAAGTTTGGCAAAGGAAAGAAAAGGAGACAGCTGGTGGGAGCAAGTTGACGTGGAAAAGGAGCAAGGTCGTGCGAAAGATAAAGGACAGGAAGTGCGAGGAAGAGGCGAGAAAAAAAGGAAGAGAAAGAGAATAAGAGAATGAAGTATGGGAGGAAGAGGGAAATGATGAAAACGGTGAGGGAAGAACAAATTTGAAAGATATTTTTAAAAAGTGTTGTGGGTAAGTGAAATAGTATGACAAGGGACGGTCCTATACATACAAGATGAGGATTGTGAAAGGAGTTTACTTGGAAGAAAAACCGAGATAACAGAGGAACATGGCACAAGCAGGATGAATGAAATAGGAGTGATGGAAAGACATATAGCAACAGTAAGTGAACAAAATGAAAAATGAAATAAGAAAGCTTCATTACATACAACTAGGTCAAAAGTGCTTAGAGCCTTTTCATGCAAGGAAGAAGGAACCAAAGACTAGAAGCCCGCAAGATTGTTCCCTCCAAGAAAAAATAAAAACAAGATAGCAGAGTGCCAAATTCAAGATACATTCATTTCGAGATGCCTGGACTCACTGTTTAAAAGACTGCAAAGCATAGGCAGCAGGAAATAAAGACAAAGGAAGACAGTTCCAGAGTGGACCTGTTGCGTACATTTAAGACTGAGAAGTAACGAATAACTTCTGCATTAGAGAACTGGACAGAAAAAGAATGAGACTTCCCTGTTCGATGAATACTACGAACCAGCCGTAGTGGTGGAGGGATGCAAGCAGACAGTTCAGTGCAGCAATGACCACTTAAATAGCGATAGAAAAGAGATACAGCTGCAACAGTGAGGCGAAGAGACAGAGGTTGAAGGGAGCGAGTAAGTTGAGGAGAATTAATGAGACTAAAAGCCTC
>NC_137062.1:15972296-15979796 GCF_032717465.1 Coenobita brevimanus | reverse complement strand
TCTCCTTGTTGTGGACAGCATTAGAACAAGTGTGATTAAACCAAGGCTTTCTTGCATTAGTCAAAGGATATGAGAAAGGAATGTATGCTTCCATGCCCAAGAGAATAACCTCCGTAATGTGCAAGGCACACTCAGATGGCTCCCGGCCATGGAAGCAATAATCATTCCAGGGAAAATCAAAGAAGTACTGCCTGAGGGCCTCCCAATCTACGGCTCCAAAATGCCACAGGCGACGTTTCCCTGGAGGGTCCACAGGCCATACCAGAGTGATAGGACAGGTTAAGGTGATAAGGTTGTGATCGGAGGAGCCCAACGGAGAGAAAAGATTAAAAGTGTAAGCAGAAGGATTAGTTGTAAGGAAGAGGTCAAGTATGTTGGAGCTCTCTCCAAGGCGGTCTGGGATACGGGTAGGGTGCTGTACAAGGTGCTCTAGGTCATTAAGGATAGAAAAAATGTAGGCTTGTTCACCAGGTGGATCCGTGAAAGGAGAGGAGAGCCAAAGGTGGTGGTGAACATTGAAATCTCCTAGAACGGAGATTTCAGAGAAAGGAGAAATGGATAGAATGTGTTCCATCATAGAAGTAAGATAGTTGAAGAATTTTTGATAGTCAGTAGAATTAGGGGATAAATAAACTGCACAAATATATTTAGTCAGAGAATGACAAGAAAGCCGAAACCAGAGCGTAGAGAATTCAGAAGAATCGAGTTCAGGAACACAAGAGCAAGATAAGTCATTGCGTATATATACACAACAGCCACCTTTGGCTTTGAAATTAGTATAGAGAAAGTAGGAGGATACAGAAAAGGGTTTGCTGTCAGTTGCCTCAGACAGCTGAGTCTCAGAAAGAGAAGGTGAGGTTTAGAGGAGGAGAGGTGGTGCTCAACAGAGCGAAAGTTAGAGGAAAGGCCGCGAATGTTGCAGAAATGAAGAAGAAGAGAGTCAGACAGTGGTTCCAGGCACCTTGTGTCATCACCGGGAGAGGGGCGGAAGGTGGGGGCATTTGTGGTCCCCCCCCCCCCGGGGACTCCGAAGCTGGGTGATAAGACGCCATGGTTTGTTTTTTGGTTTTTGGAAAAGGAAGTGTAGTGTGTACTGTGCATGTAGTTTGGTGTAGATAGTTAGAGAAATTTGTATTGGAGAGCATGCTATGTGTGTGTGTGTGTGTGTGTGTGTGTGTGTGTGTGTACAATGAAATGTTAATGGGCTAGTTGTGCACCCCTTTTTTAGAGTTTTCAGTATATTATAAGAGGGTGGCATAGAGCGGTGTAAGAGGGTGGCATAGAGAGGTGCAGGAGGGTGGCTTTGAGGGGCGTAAGAGGGTGGCTTAGCCCGCCACATCCCGTTGACGTATATATACATCAGAATGTTTTGTCACTGTGAGTCCTGTTGATGTACATAAATGGGCCGCAATTGCAAGGTCTGTCATTTGCACATTTTTCATATTTCGCACGTGATTTTTGATACGTATACACGAGACACCTTCCTCTACAAGATGCCAGGCAGGGACAGTGCCTTCCCCCACATGACCTCCCTCCCCTCCCCCCGCACGCCACTGTCTTGGCAATTCACCTGTTACAAGTGACCTGGCCAGTAAAGACATGTCATGCCACGGTACTACAGTAAATTCAAGGCCAAGCTAATTCCCCAATCGATGACAATGTGGAGGACAAAGTTTATGTAGCATTAGAGGAAGAAACAATCAGAAATGATGATCAGGTAATGTTGCCAAAAAAGGTCAGGTATGTTGATGTTTTTGGTGAGTGAAACAATGCTTATATTGCCTATATTACTGTGTGAAAACCAATATATCCTCGTACTACATCTAAATTCGTACCAAATAAATAAATATCGTTCATGCGTGGTGTGGAATATTTACCCTCCCATAGAACTCGTTTTCTTTGGAGCCAGCCTGATTGAAAACCCAGTAAGGTAAGGGGTACTGCTACCTGGATCCAGTATTTTAAACCTCAAGTGAGCGATTTCTCTATGAATTTTCGATGTTCCTCACCAAAAGCAGAGGTTTAAGCCAAAAAAATTTTTTTTCCAAAATTGGCCGGGAGTGGGGGGAGTCAGTGGTGGAAAAACGGTCAGGATGAGGCGGGTTAGTGGAGTGTAACTGGGTGGTTCAACCAGTGGAAAATGAATATGACTGAGACTTAAGTAGTAGTAAGTACCCCTTGTCCAAGCATTACTCTTAACACAGATATTTAGTCAACACTACTAATGGCAATGATGGGTGCCATTTTTTTTAGAGCATAGTTCCCTATCAGTTCTGTTTACAAGGCAACAGGTTGAAATAAATTTGAATTTAAATAATGACAGTGTCAAATTACTGAGATTCTGTGAATTATGCCCTACATTTTTGTCCTACTTGCCTGCTCTTTGCATCGTTCAACCGTGCCTCCCTCCCACCTCGCCGTGACCCTAATTTCTGCCTGCTCTGCCTTCCTTCTTGGCTTCCACCAGCGTTCTAGTAGGCATATCTTCTTGCTTGTCTCTTGCTTGCTGCCCCATACACCCCCGTCACCTTATCTGACTCTCTATATACCTAACGGAATCTTTCTTCACATTTCTATTATCTCTCTTTCCTTTGTTGCCTCCCTGCCTTTCTGCCAGCCTTCCTGCCTACCTTCCTGGCTCCCTACCTGTCTTTTCCTTTTTCTGTTCCACAACTTTTTCTCTGCCTCCTTTTTTTACTGTCTGCCTGTTTGCCTACCTTCCCGTCTGGCTGCCTACCTGCCTGTTTAACTTCCTTCCTTCCTGTCTTCTTATCTGATTTACCTGACTTACCTGTGTGTCTCCTCTCGCACCATGACTCATATTGGTAACTGACATACTTCTGAAGTAATTTAGCTGCCTCACAGTCTGCCTAATTCTCAAACCCGTCCCGTCCTACCTCACATTCCCACCCCTCTCTTTAATGCAATCAGTGCAGTGACTTGCGACAGCAGGTATGCGAGGCGAGAGTAGCGGCTGTTTGCGAGCTAAATGTTCTGACTTAGAAATAATACCGCCGCGCCCATACTGGACAATCTACAACGCCTGTTTTCACAGAGTGACTTTATTACCCCTTGCCCCACCATACACGATCATCCCAGCCAGTCCCGTCCATTAGTCGTTATCCCACCAACACACTTTCCCGAACTTCACAACTTCACTCCCTCACATACATTTATTAGAGATTTGCGGTTTATGCCTGACTGCCAACGCCGCCTGTCATGCAATATCCATCTTCATAGGGTGTACTCCTCCCACACCGCCACCCCACCCACCACCATCTTGGCCCATTCCACCGAATCTATCTGCTAACCACACTCATTTTCGCTCTCCTAACTTTGAAATATGCCTCACCGACCCAATTACTGCACCCATTTAAGCATTTTCTGTTTTAGTGTAATATGTCGTCCAGAATTCCGATGAAATTTCCTAAACTGAAAACTTTTGGATGATATTGTATTGTACAGGAGAAAAAAGACACTTTCAGAGTAAAGAAAAAGATAAACAATAATGGTACCAGAGGTAGAATCCGTCGTACCATTTCCCTCTACTGCAGATTTTAAACTGAGTTGTTTTGTCCGTAAAGAAGACACGAAAAAAGAAAAATGTTTAAAAGGCTCCCTAGCACAAGGGTCGGGGGACTTTTTTAGGATATTACCCGATAATATATTTGAGTAAAACGAAGTTGCCCCCAGACTTCAAAGTAAACAAAAACTAACCAATTTGCTCCTAAAACTGTTCTTGTATAGTATACGAGAAATTCAAGTTAAAAAATGTTTATTGGATCCATTTTTATGGAAAAATATGAGAAACACACATTCTGTCATAAAAAGCATTGAAGAACTGAAGAATTTAATTCAAAACCTCTCCACTTCCGGTTTTGGAAAAAAGATGCAGTTTCATTATTGACAACATCAAAATCAGGGATTTTTTGATGTCAGAGCAACTTGGATGCTGTCTTCGGGATCCAACCGGTTTCTGTACTTTGTTTTTTTTAAGTTCACAAGGGTGGAAAATCCTTCACAAAGGAAGGTTGTTGCAAAAGGAAGCAGTATTTTTGTTGCTGCCACTTGTGCAGTTTGGAGAGCCTTTGCAGCTTTTGATATCCAAAAAGATGAAAGATCTGCCTTGTTCTGGAATTCCATGCGTGCTTCACTGTTGGAGCGAAGTTCAAGAAGAGCATCTATCAATCCTTCAAGTTCTTCAGATACATCAGCAAGTTTACAGTTAAAGGGATTCATAACCCAACCGACACTATGTGAATCAATCTATGGAAAGTAATTAGAGAACCATTGTTTGAGTTTGGTCAGGTGCCTTGTAACTGACTTATTGAGGTCACCATGACTGAGATCTTCACAATCATCCAAAAACTCTGCTAACTTTGGAAAAACAGCTATCTTGTTTTTACTCACTTGCTGGTTCCAGTACAGAAGCTTTTATTCAAATGCTGAAATTTTTTCTCTTGTTAGCAGACATTCATTTTTTTCCCCATGCAACTCCTTGTTCAATGCATTCCCATGCCCCCCAAATTCAGCTGAATATGCGAGATGTGCTAGTCAAGTGGAGCTTCTGAACTTATCTGCAAGGGCATGCTTTTGACACACCAGAAACATTTTATGTTCGGTTCTAAGCTCCCACACTTTGTTCAGAACATTTCACGTGAAAGCCACGTCGCTTCTGTGTGAAAAAGGAGGCCTGAATATTCAGCCTCCCCGTCCTCACATAAACTACCAAAAAGCCGCTTGTGTAAGCAGTCCCTTTGACAGTATTGACACTCTTGATCACATCATTCATGACAGCTTCCAGTTCAGGTTCAAACTGTTTTACAAGCAATGCCTGGCGATGTATCATAAAGTGGGAAACCTCAGTTTTTGGATTCCGCTCGTTGACCAAAGTCGTAAGGCCACTTACGTGACCCAACGTGGCTGGAGCTCCATCAACAGACACACCAATCCACTTCAAATCAACACTTGGTGTTTTGAAGTACTCATTAACCCTGTTGAAGAAAATCAGTTCCATGAGATCACAACTCAAGAGAACATAACATTTCTTCTTCATTAAAATCAGAACCCCTGTATCGAGCATACACCATTAGCAGCGAATTGCTACTGACACCTGTAGTCTCATCAAGTTGAACACCAAAAACTTTTATCTCTTTTATTGAAGAAATCACTCGCTCTCTCACATTTATTTGACAGGATGGAAATTCTCTCTTTCACAACTCTTGCAGACAAAAACACTGAACCAAGTTGCATGTTATTTTTTTTTCTGCCCAGACATGATTTATGCCATTTTCACAGCTGCAGGTTTGACTACTTCGCCAATGATATGCGACTTCTTGTTTCGTGTAATCAACCAGGCCACTTCAAAGCTAGCCTTTGATGCTGAACGTTGATCAACTGTTGCTGTCAGGTTGCTTTTCAGTCTCTGCATTTTGACAGTACTTTCCAAATTTTCAAAGTATTCACGAGTATCTTACTTTGACTATCTTACTTCTACGATGGAACACATTCTATCCATTTCTCCCTTCTCTGAAATCTCCATTCTAGGAGATTTCCATGTTCACCAGCACCTTTGACTCTCCTCTCCTTTCACTGATCCACTTGGTGAACAAGCCTACATCTATTCTATCCTTAATGACCTAGAGCAGCTTGTACAACATCCTACCCGTATCTCTGACTGCCTTGGAGAGAGCTCCAACATACTTGACCTCTTCCTTAAAATTAATCCTTCTGCTTACACTGTTCATCTTTTCTCCCCGTTGGGCTCCTCCGGTAACAACCTTATCACCTTAACATGTCCTATCGCTCCAGTACGGCCTGTGGACTCTCCAAAAAATGTCAACTGTGGCAGTTTGGAGCTGCAGATTGAGAGGCCCTCAGGCAGTACTTCTTTGATTTTCCCTGGAATGAATATTGCTTCCATGGCCGGGATCCATCTGAGTGTGCCTTGCGCATTACGGAGGTTATTCTCTCGGGCATGGAAGCATACATTTCTTTGTCATATCCTTTGACTAATGCAAGAAAACCTTAGTTTAATCACGCTTGTTCTGTTGCTGTCCGCAACAAGGAGAGGGCCTATAAAAGGTACCAGAGCCAACCCACCCCTGAATCACATCTTTTTTTATGCGTCTGCCAGGAATCGTGCTAAGCCTGTTCTTTGCTCTGCTGAAAATGGTTTCGTCCTACTAAATGCTCTCATCTCTCCAACTCGAATTCTTCCCGCTCCTTCTGGCACCTTGCCAAAAACGTTTATAACAGCTTTACCTCATCATCGTTCCCCCCTCTTTTCTGCTCTGGTGGCTCTGTAGCTTTTTCTTCTACTGATAAAGCAGATCTCTGCTCAGACTTTCTCCTCCAATTCCACCTTAGATGATTCCGATGCTGTTCCTCCATCACTTCCCCCCCCCCTGACTTCCTCATGGCTGACATTAAAATTTCTTCAGCTGATGTATTTCTGCCATCACAGACCTCAGTGCTAACAAAGCATATGGGCCTGATGGAGTCCCTCCTGTTGTCCTGAAGATCTGTGCTTCTTTAATTACACCCTGCCTAGGCAAACTCTTTCGCCTTTGTCTGTCAACTTGTACCTTTCCTTCTTGTTGGAAGTTTCCTTTCATTCAGCCAGCCCCAAAGAAGGGTGACCATTCCCAATCCTCTAACTATCGTCTAATTGCTTTAACATCCCGTGTCCCAAAAGTTATCGAGTAAATTCTTAATAGAAAAATTTTAAAGCATCTTCCCTGTCACAACCTTCTTTCTGATTGTCAGCATTGGTTCTGCCAGAGTTGCTCCACTGGCGATCTTCTCACCTACCTTTCAGACTCCTGGTCATCCTCCTTTCAGGACTTTGGCAAAAGCTTTGCCACAGCACTTGACATCTCGAAGGCTTTTGGTCGAGTCTGGCATAAATCTTTAATTTCCAAACTGCCCTCTAACGATTTCTATCCTTCTATCTGTGCCTTCATCTACAGCTTCCTTTCTGGTCGTTCTATAGCCACTGTTGTAGATGGCCATCGTTCTTCTAGATCTATTAGTAATGGTGTTCCCCAGGGCTCTGTCCGATCACCAACTCTCTTCCTTTTATTCATTAATGATCATCTAAGCTGTACATCTAGCCCTATTCACTCGTATGCTGATGATTCCATCCTTCACCTTTCCATTCGGTTCCCGCAACGTCCATCTCAGCAGTTACTTCAACGAATAAGGGATGAGGCTATGGCACACCTAATGTCTGACTTGGCTCATATCTCTGACTGAGGTAAAAATATTACATCTCTTGTAAAATCTGCTTCCAAGAGACTAGGTGTGCTAAGCCGACTCCGTACCTTCTTTACTCTGCATTGACTTTATACACAAGATTTATTCGTCCCTGTGTAGAGTACAACTCTCATGTGTGGGGAGGCTCCCCACATACAGCTCTTCTCAGTAGGGTGGAGTCAAAGGCTTTTCGTCTCATTAACCCTCTGCGTGCCAGCTATTATTAGCCCTATGGGTTGCCTC
>NC_137062.1:15922296-15967296 GCF_032717465.1 Coenobita brevimanus | reverse complement strand
TCTTGCAATGCCTCCGCTGTTTCTGAGATTAGGACAATGTCATCTGCAAATCTTATATAGTTTAGCTTTTCTCCATCAATGTTCACTCCTTTGTTTTCCCAGTCTAGCTTTCTGAAAATACTTTCTAGGAATGTTGTAAATAATTTGGTGAAATTGTAGCTCCCTGACGCACGCCCTTCTCAATCTTAATTTTCTCTGAGTCCTTATGTAATTTAACTGTAGCAGTTCCCTCTTTATATATGTTTTCGAGCAGTTTTACAATGTTCTCATTCACTCCTTGTTCTCGCAATGAATTTATAATTGCTCTGTGCTCCACTGAGTCGAGAGCCTTTTCGTATTTAACAAAACCTAAGCACAGTGGTTTATTATATTCTGTAGCTTTCTCGGTTAGCTAGTTCATTGTATGTAGATGATCAATGGTCGAATACCCGCTTCGGAATCCTGCCTGTTCACGAGGTTGGTTTTCCTCCAAAATTGTTGTTATTCTGTTCGTAAGGACTTTAGTGGAGAGTTTGTAAATGACTGATAATAAGCTAATGGGTCGATAGTTACTAAGATCTTTAGAGTCACCTTTTTTGTAGAGTAAAATAACTATTGCATTACACCATGTTTTGGGAATTTTCTTCTGTTATATACATTGGGTAAATAAGTGAGAAAGCCTATTTTGTACTTCTACTACGGCATCCAACAGTAAATCTGTTACTATTCCATCTTCTCCCGGAGCCGTCCCTCTTTTCATATTTTTAAGACAAATATTTACTTTGTCTGGTGTTACCTCAGGTATTTCACTTGTGTCAACTGAAAAATTAGCTATTGGTACTACTGTCTTTGATGCATACAGTTCTTTGTAAAATTCTTCAAGTCTCTTAACCATCTTATCTCTGCATTTAATTATTTCACCGTTTTTTTCTTTCAGGGATGTCATTTGCTGCTTTCCTAGTGCCATTTTACTTCAGACCTGTTTCAGACTTTTTCCATTTTTGATGGTTTCTTTGATCTGATCCATGTTTCTCTTTCTTTTTTCTTCTCTTTGTCTTTTGTTGATAGGCTTATTTAATTCTGCTCCTTCTATTTCGTCTTTCTTTGTCTTTACTTTCCTTTCCTTTCGTTTTTTCATAAGCTCTAGTGTCTTTTCTGAATACTTCTTGGCTTTGGTTGTATTAGGTTTTCCTACTACCTCCGCTGATTCTCTTAGCACTTTTGTTGGTCTGTCATTCAGCTCATCAATGTCACATTCAGCATTACTTAGAGCCTGAAATCTGTTCCTTATTTCCAACTGAAAGGCTGCTTTGTTTTCATTTGCTAATATTGGGCATATCTTTTTATCTTTCATCATCTTCTTTCTTTCATTTCTGAAATTGAATCTGGCTGTGCAACCCACCATTCTATGATCACTTCCTATATTTACTTTGTTGATGACTGTGACATTTGTGATCGTGTTATTCTTATCTGCTATAATGAAGTCGATTTCATTCTTTGTTTCTCCATTTGGGCATCTCCAGGTCCACTTTCTTCATGTTTTTTTGTGGAAGAGTGTGTTCATTATTATCATATTAAACATTTCAGCAAAATTTACCAGCATTTCTCCTCTTTCATTCCTTTCTCCCACTCCAAATTTTCCCATACATGCTTCTCCATTTTTCGACTTCCCAACTTTTGCATTGAAGTCTCCCATGAGTATAGTATATGTTGTCTTTTCTTCTTCCATAATCTGGGAGATGTCATCATAGAATGTTTCTATTTCTTCACCTGAGCTTTGAGGAGTTGGTGCATATACTAGTATGTCTTTCATGGTATATTTTTTGCACAGTCTAATGACAACCAATGCTGCTCTGTCCGATACACTGCTGAATTTAACAATGTTGTCAGCAAGATTTCTTTTAATTAGTAATATTACACCACTAACTCTTTCATTTTCCTTTCCTCTGTAGTAAAATAGGTGTTTGCTGTCTTCAAGCTGAATTACTTTTTCTTCTTTTCTGCGGATCTCACTCAAACCTATAATATCCCAACTAATGTTTTCCAGTTCAGTCATCTGGTTATCAACTTTGTAATCTTCTGCGAGGCTTCTTATATTGTATGCATAGATCTTCATAGATTTCAGTTTGTTTAACATCCAAGAGTCTAATTTTCCATCACAGTGCCTACTCACTTTCGGTGGCACACTGCCCGTAAGCACAGGAGGCACTGTGGTTGGACCTTTAGTAGACGATGATCCAACAGGAATGCCCGTCAATTCATTTGCAATAGAACTCATGTTTGGTTGGGAGGATTGTGGCAAATAATTTCACCTCCCTGCCACATAGTTTCTGGTGAGATGTAATTTTTGTGCCACCTTATTCGTTATATTCGGTGGAGCCCTATATATCTATAGGGGGTCCCATGGTCCTCGCCGTCTAAGACGGTACCTCGTATATCTACAAGGCCTTCCCCTATCCGCCACCCGGGGACGCGCCAGGTAGCAGTGGGATCCTGCCCTTGGATATATATATATATATATATATATATATATATATATATATATATATATATATATATATATATACACACACACAACAATGAATACTCAATATCCTGGCATCTACCTCCTCCCCTCCCTCAGTGTCAGTCAGAACAGAGTACTCAGACTCAACAGGCAGGTTATTTGGCGTCCAAGCATCAGTTTACAAAACTATGCGAGATTTCACGGTAGGCAATATCTGAGGAAATGCAAAGAGAGAGAGAGAGAGAGAGAGAGAGAGAGAGAATCATGAACATAAGACAGCAGGAAAGAATAATTAACCAGTTGCATATATACACAAACCACACACATCTTCTGGTGCTGTCCAGGTGGTTTGGTCCTAATCCAAACACAGTGTTGCTCACTAATGATTCACTTATAAGCAGAAGGTTATTTTGTTAGTTTATTTGACAGGTTAGGTGTATGACTTCTAACTTATACAACATCTGGATGAAAATACTGAACATATAATGACATGACTTAGAAACTAGAAAAGTTTTTATACAAATACTGATATAGGTGAGATAATTATATGGAAGGTAGATCCATTTAGGTAAAAAAATAAACTCTCTTTCCAACCCATAGTACAATATGATTATCTCTCTCTCTCTCTCTCTCTCTCTCTCTCTCTCTCTCTCTCTCACTGTCAGAACGTCGCCCAATAGGATAATTAACTAAACCATTTATTTCTCATTAGTACGCTCACAGCTTTCAGCCTTGTTATCGCCAGCCGATTCTATCTATCTACCTATCTATATCCCGACGCCCTAATCCCGCAGGGATTCTACTGTATTTAATTTACGAAAAACCCCTAAGGAGAGTAGACACAATATTAACCAAGCAGTACCGTTACTATTAGTGTATGTGTACTGCCTCCAAATGATTACATTCTCGAAGTGAAAATGCAATAACGGGCTCCAGTAACCCTTGTCAGAGTAGGGAGCCTTCTTTTTTTTTTTTTTTTTTAGTAACAAATGATTTTTTAATCACAGGGAACGAGGTTGTTGTCCTACAGTAATTAAGTCATTATCAACATAGCCGTTGTCGCAAACAGCACCATCTATTTTATCATCACCATCAATCAGTGTCGTTTTTTCAAGGGCTTCTTCCATCCAACCCACTCTGAACGGAGCAGTTGCCGTTATGACCATCATTATTACTGTCTTATTATCGTTATTATCGTCATCACAGTCATCATCACACTCATCAACTTGCGCCACAGTGTCATTTTTTTCTTAACTTTTCTTGACTACTCAGACTACGAAATTATTATGATAGTAAAATAAAACAACAGTTCTCTGTATCTAGCATTGAAAAATGCCATGACACTTTGAATAAATAGTATTCTTTAGTTTTAACTCCTTGAATACCAAACAACCTTTTATTTGCCTAAATGTATATGTAATGTTGTGTAGAGTGGGGCTTGCACTCGTCTTACATGAGAATATCTTCACTAATCTAGTTTTGTTTTTACCTGACGTAACTAGGCCATTCCCTCTTGAACACTAGGTGGTAGTTCCATAAAATTCGGTGAACCTTAGTTATGACATAGTAATGGATTCCCTCGGTGGTTGATTAAATCTGTGCTCCAGTCTGAGTGAACTAAGCTATCTGTGGAACTGAAAGGCATTGAGGATCTTCACTGTGTTAGAAAAAACATCACTATATAATACTTAAACTATGCTTACGTGTTCTGATAGACAAGTAAGCCAATGGGCCGAAGAACACCATTTGTGTCACAGGAGAAGTGACCCGCCACCACCCAGTTCTTCAAGCATGGGTGTAGGTGTGGGAGGCTTTTGGAGTGTACTGTACTGTACATAACTGGTACACTCTAGAGTATGATCCAGTCTGTCCCCTTACATGATTCACCACAACTTCTGTGTGTTTGTATGGCACACAAAAACAACCGTTTCTTTAGTCTTACTTACTGAGAGCAAACTAATAAACATATTAAGTAACTGAACAGAAGAAGGAAACAAACAGTAAAATACAAATCCATCAATCATTTTATCCTTTAATGCGCCATCAGGAATGTAGGAAGCCAGTGCCACGCTACTCAGTCCCGACCATTAAGCCAAGGGTGACCAGCATTACTCGCCCCTGAGTGGCATAATGTGAACAATAAACCCCAACCATCCCTCAGATGGAAACCTTTACAGACTCCATCTGGCTGGAGCACCTTAGTCCATTAGACCACCAGGCGTCATTTAGTTATATGGTTAACACTCAGTGTGGTAGATGGAGTCTTGGGTTACAAGAAACCATGTTGCTTGCCGCTCATTGGAGAGAGAGAGAGAGAGAGAGAGAGAGAGAGAGAGAGAGAGAGAGAGAGAGAGAGAGAGAGACTTCCATTAACATTGGTGAGGCGCGGGTGTGTGCATAGCCTACGTCCCTCAGATTTCTGTCATTTACAAGGACAAAACAACAGTAAGAACAAAAACATCATCACAACCATCACCGCCACCACCACCATCCAACAGCTACAAGAACAGCAGCAATAACTACAACAGCAGCAATAACACTACCAAGAAGATAAGCAGCAGCAACAACAATAATAATAATAACAACAACAACAACAAAGACAATAACAACAGTAGCAACAAGTATAAGAACTACAGCTGTAGCGGCAGCAACAATAACAACCTCATCGGTACCACCAGCCACCATAGCCATCACCACCACAACCACCACAACAAAACACCACCACCACCAGCACAGCAGTATCCACCAATACATTGCATAGTAAATCCCTCCGTCCCAGGGTAAAGTTGGCGGCTGTTTGCTATTCAGGTCAAGTCGGGAATTCATTTTTACAGCTTTTCGTCAAAAAAAATCATCGCGGCTCTGAAAATATTGTAACTGAAAACTCGCTTGGATGGAAAAAGGCTGGTGTAAATTACTGGGTGGACGAAGGTGTAAATATCGAGTTTTATTTTGAAGGTGAAGTGTGGTACGTTAAGGCTGTGGCACTGTGGCAACAATGATTTGGGGACAGAGGTGAACAAACCACCTATTTAAAGACGCATTGCCTTATATTCAGATTACCCAGCAGTTTGTTTTTACCTGACAAAACTAGACAACTCCCACAACTTGATTACTAAATCGCTGGTACATGAAGCTCGATGAGCCATATATATATAAGGTAGGAAGTAATTTCCGAGGTTACTATAGTTGGCTTGATTATACCTGACGGTACTAGATAACTCCCTCAACCAACCTTCTCTTGGTGTGACGATTAAATGCCCTGGTCTTGCATAGCCTAGCCTCGGACCCCTCCTTGCCGAAGGGAGGGAATAATATGGGGTTGATTGTTGCTGTAGAAGAGATTCTGATGGAAGTGATTAGCATTCCAGTTTCATGGTAATCTGAGGGTCGAAGTCTAAGTGCCATAGCAAGCTTCCTAGCACTTCTTCCTTATCATTTTATGCTGTTTGCTACTCCTAAACATTCTCGTATTCTATATCATTCTAATATCAAAACAGTTCTCCACAATTACGTATCAGAGGATATTGAGGTGTAATGTGCAAAATAAATGGCTAAGGAAGAGGTGTTACGAAATCCCCAAAGCCACTTGTAATACGACGAAGCTCATTAAGCTGTTGTTGCCAGTGCGCAAGGGAATATACACAAGGCAGACACCAGGAGAATACTGTAGTCCATTATGCAGCGAGATATTTACTGCCTTCCACAACACGATATTACTCCACTTACCTCATGACGTCTCATAAGTGTTTTGGTTCCTACATAAAATAATACTCGGATTGTTAAAAAACTGCTACTGAATGGATCAATGAAGGTTAAGTCTAACCCTTGCAATTCCAAAAATCTCCCATGAGCTGTATAAAACCATCTTGTGGTAGCAAGAATGTGATGAGTAAGACATTATTCAAGAGATTAACTCCTTGTTTGCAGGGTTCGAGGGAATATACGTAAGAAAGACGGACGGGGAACAGTCGATTATGAAGTCGTTTTATACTTAACTCTATCTCCAGACAGTTTTATTGGGTTCAAGAGACTCTAATCGAACTGATGGGGATAGATGCACAGGTAACGTCATTAACCCCTTCACTGTTAGGATGCTCTCCTAATGTGAATAAAATTATTTGGTGGTGGCAATAACTTGACAGAAAGTCGTCATTACATGCATGGTATTTAACTTACTCTCAAGACCCAAAGGAATATAGAGGGCAGGCAGGAGGATACTGCAATATGCTGTGAGATATTTCCTGCCTCGTGAAGCATAATATTAATCAGGCGTCGTGTTTCTATTTGCAGGCTAACACAGCCGCTCTGGCCCCTAAGTTAATTAATCAACCATTTTTAAGCACGGAACATCAAACACAGGATAATGTAAACTTTGTTCCGGACTTTGTGACGTCCAGTCCAGTTCCATGTTTTGCAACATTTACTCTACATATCAGAATGGCTGCTTTTTGGCGTAAGAAATTTTCTTCATCATAGGACATAGTTTTGCAATGAAATTCTCTTCATATTCTTCATAATGCCATTTATTTTATGACGAATCTCTGTATATCAATACCTCTTCATGTAAAAATATCTGTCTGATGTCTTTGTACATGCTGGTGCCCATGACACATGAATGAATACATAGAAGAGATGGTTGTATAGATTCTATGAAAATTATGGATAACTAAGATACCTATATATCTTACTCCAGCCGTCTTTTCCCTGCTCCCTATACACCACCTTGCAAAACTCTGATGCCGTGCGGGCACCTTTAAAAGCAATCATTGGCCATATAAATGACCGCAAGAAGAGTGAATCGAAGGATCCATTAGGTGATTGTTGTGGCACGGCAGCTGTGTATGGAGGTCGTAACTGGTGCGACCTGGGTTCCACCATGATGAGATAATGACGATGGCGGTGGTGGTGTGGTGAAAATGATGGTGAAAATTAAGAATATGGTGATGGTGAGGATGATGGTGATGATCATTATGATAGTGACGATGACGACGATGCTGCTGCTGCTGCTGCAGCTGATGATGATGCTGACATTTTAATACCTTAAAAGAAGATGTAGAAATAAAACACCAGCTATAACCAAATGAATGTTAAACCAAATCCACTAAAGTTCCTACTACCATATTTCGTTGTCACCTTTGAAAAAAAAAAAAAAAATACTGCTATAGACTGAAGAAACACATATAAGATGGTGTTATGTCCTGTTACCTTTGTGAAAAAATCGCTCCTAATACATGGGTAAATACCGTAGTGTTTATGTTTTCACCTGACGCGACTGGGACACGAGCATAACTTGCTAACTTGCAGTTTCTTGAAACTCGATGACCCTTTCCTATACCCTCGGAATGAGTCTCCTTGGTTACTGTAGTAAATCTACTTATGCCAGACGGAACTGAGCCACTCCCACACCTTGATAACTAAGTTGGGCTTGTGTGAAATTCGACAAGCCTTTGATTTAGTTACTGGTCAGATCGATTCTCCTCTCTGACCGCTGTACACTTGGCCATCAACTGAACTGATAGGGTTTGGGATCTACATCAGGTTAGAACAATTCAGTTAAGTCAGTTCATTAGCTTAGTTAATACTTTGTTTTAAAAAAAGAATCTGATCACCTAAACTCTTGTTGCTAAATCCTTTTTTTTTTTTTTTTATGTGTCTGACTCTGGGCATAGACTTGACAGGCCGTTCCCTAAAGTCCAGGGGTATTGTTAACTGTCATGCAACTGTACATGTCAAATAGTCGGCACTAATAATCACGGTCCATAGTGATATAACTGCTAGAGCTGTGTCCTCCACAACCGGTGTACTATGATAGGATTAGCAAGGGTGTTTTTATAACATGTCGGTTGGCTTTGTGGAAGATCAGCAAAGTTTGTTTAAATGAAATTCACTAACCTCTTTCCTGTCGCAGCCTGAGATCGAACTCGCGTCTTTACGAACGTCAGACAGATTCTCCGACCACCTGACCATCACCTTTCTTGCACATCGTTGATATAATATACGAACAATGTATTTTCATTCTGTGACAAAGCGCTGGATACGTCATTAGCATGACTGATTTAAGGCTTGGCAGAGGCGTCATGGGATAACTGGATGGCGGAAATAATCGCAACAACTGGAATAAAAAAAAAAAAAAAAAAAATGGGGGGGGGGAGGGTCACCCGTCCCCCAAGCACCTTCTGGCTACTCTGTTGTAATTCAGCTAGCCTAGTGATAAGAATGATTAGAAAAATAACTGGTGTTCTCTCTCTCTCTCTCTCTCTCTCTCTCTCTCTCTCTCTCTCTCTCTCTCTCTCTCTCGTGAATCAACATGAGCGTAGGGAGATCCCTACCTGACGGTGATGAACTGGGGAACGAGGACAACTTTAGACCCAGGATGGGGCCAGAGACATAGATAAAAACTTGGATGAGGACGATAACAACGACGAGGACAAGGATGAACATTAGGACGAAGACAAGAGATGATACCGACATCTTGTTTGGTGAGTCTGGGAAAGGAATCCAGAGTTTGTGGTGTTTTGAGACGCTGGTGGGTGACCTATGGTTGAAGGATATATTGACAGGTGGCTGTTTGCTAATTTCTTTTGGTTACTTACGCCCTGTGATTTGTATTACTTTCAAAATAAAACACTTTCATCAAAAGGGACAACCACTCGTATCACGTATATTTCTTATCAGTAAAGTGGCGTTGACATATAACCTATGACATGCATATTCGAACATGACCTACATATAAAGTCAACAAATATTTTCCTAAACAATAATCGTACCATTAGTATTGTGTTGTTTATAAAGGTCCCAGCACCCTTGAAAGCGTCGGCCTCGGTCACCTAATGGCGGCCCTCCACGTTGATTGGTCTTTGTCAGCCTCCCTATTCAGTCCCTTATCTCTGAAGTCACAGCTTATTACCTCGTCCCAATTTTTTCTGTCTGACTCTCGCAGCCCTGCCCCCGACGTTCATGCTTGTCACTTTCCGCACCCAATTATCATCCCCCATCCTCTCCACATGCCCAAACAACCTTAATGTGTGTAGGTAAAAGCTTCACAGCGTTAGAGCACAAACAGATAGAAAGACCCCCAGTGCTTTGCCCGTGATGCACATGCTGCCCCTTTTCAGGAGCGTCGCGCCCTCAAGCTGCAGCCTCCCAGACCCCGCCCAACACCGCGGAAAAGGCTGTAGCTCGACACTCCCCTAAACAGGACAACTGCTGCCACCGCCATCAGCGCCACTGTACCGCCCAACGAGCCTACACAGCCAGCTCCCACAGAAGACTCCCGCGGCTCGCCGTCAGTAGCCGAGGAAAGGGCTCCTTCTCCCGTACCCTCCATCGACAGGGAAGAAGAGGACCTCCTGCCCTCGCCTCCACCACCTGCTACTGACGGCGAGCCTCAGAGGAAAAAGAAGAAAGGCAAGAAGGGGAAGAAAATCAGTCCTTCTCCGCCTCAGGTCATGGAGACTGACCGCCCAGTGTCTCCCCTCCTCCCTGTCTGCAGTCCTGCCGATGTCGAAAGCCTGCCTGACGACTTGAGCCCCGAAGAACTCGGCGAGAAACTCGCGCTATCACTCACCAACTCAGACTTCATTGACCTCATCTCCAACAGCATCATAGCCCGTTCTTCATTCCACAACACATCGCCTAGCTACAGCGACACATGATCTGCTCTTCACTGGAGGGCCTTCCACCCTAGGCCCGCTCCACTCTGACTCTGTCAGGTGGAGAATCAACACACACACACACACACGGAAGACCCCCCCACCCAGCCACCCACCCTCAAAAGCGTCTCACTAGCTAAGAACATCCCCTCCTGATCCAACAGTCTTATGGACGCCTAGTAGGGCGGGTTGTTTCACTATGTACGTTCAGGCTGTATTGTTACAGTCATAGAAGGACAGGTATTCCACAGGGCCAAGAACCACCGCTGACACTGGATAAGTGATCCACCCTCACCTGATGCCTCAAACATGGGTGTAGGTGTGGAAGGCCTTTGGAGTGTAGAGTTAGAAGTGGATGATGAAACTTGCTCTGTAGTGGCTGTGCTTCTAAATGGCAGCCTGTATATGACAAAGAGAGCTTCCATAGAGTGCGAGAGCGAACACACACAGAAAAATATACCACTGCACTCATTATATTTGCCAGTGGGTGGGACTGACCCCAGCGCTGGAGGACTGGTAGGCTACACGTCAACGCCACCGACCCAATGCATGAGACTCCAAAAGTGAGATCAAAGAATATTTATGGAACCTCTAAAAATCTGTAGTTAATGAATACTGAATGATAATTGTTTATAATCCCTTCATATAGACACCTCCTCTTTCAGCTACAACCTATAGTGCGACCCAAACCAAGAAAATGAATGATAAATAATATCTCGTGAGCAGGCAGTTAGTTGATAACATGGCCAAGAAGAAAACATTCTCTCTCTCTCTCTCTCGTGTCTGAAGATGGTGTGGGTGACACACATATAAGAGGGAACAGTTCAGCTAGTATTGGGACAGTGACACCATCATCCATATTAGGATGCCACCCGTCATCAGCGTAAAACAGTCTAGTCTCACATTATACTTTTCTCTCCTTATTTAATATAAATGTTTCTTGTTCTGAATTCTTGATTTACTAACTTTCTATACTTCGGTCCGTATTTTTTTTTATTTGGGGACTTTCTAACCGCATAGCTACATACCCTTAAGTCGTTTATGTAATACTGCTTAACGATTTACTCTTCCATCCTTCATCGTATTTACGCTTAATTTAGACTCTCTGAACAGTTACTCTTCCGATTGCATGTACTATTTCCTCCTTTCTTTAGGCAATTTCTAACAGCTTCTGGCTAAACATTCTACTCTTTTATGCTGGCATGTCTTTGCACTTGAATTTAGGCTATATGCATACTCATCCTTAGATCTCACAGTACTTTTTTTTTCCCTCTCACGCAGTCTGTAACAGTATCCATTATCGTTCATCACTTGCCGGACACAGCCTCACCAGTGCCAGTGCACACATACAGCTATAACTTTAGTTCAGGCAATTGTTCTCGTGTTCATCCACATGTTTACATGTACTCATATGTAAGTTTCAATACAGTCCATTCCATTTCCTAACCAGCAGATGGACCCTCACATTTTTACCTACCCTTTTTTCCCAGCTTTTGTTTTCGCTCTCTACACTTTCTAAATTTGAAACATCACCCGCTAGTAACATATACATATAATGCAGACAGACAAACACAGTAGGCCTAACATATACATATAATGCAGACAAACAGATAAACACAGTGAATCCAGCACCCATTATGTTGTGATAACAGAGTATTAGAAATCTCTCTCTCTCTCTCTCTCTCTCTCTCTCTCTCACACACACACACACACACACATACACACACCAAGCAGGACCCAGCTGTTCGTATTCATGCATTATTCCTCAGACCAATCAAATACAATAGATCTACGCATACCATTATCTTGACAGAGAGAGAGAGAGAGAGAGAGAGAGAGAGAGAGAGAGAGAGAGAGAGAGAGAGAGAGAGAGAGAGAGAGAGAGAGAGAGAGAGAGAGAGAGAGAGAGAGAGAGAGAGAGAGAGAGAGAGAGAGAGAGAGGAATCATATTTCCCTTTTTAGGTCACTTTTGTCGTTCTAAATTACTACTGAAATAATTAATAATTTTTTCCCATCAACGTAACAACAACATGAATTTCCCTGAATAACGACTTCATGTGCTCCTTGTGCCGCTTCAGTGACGGAACACTACCATGACTGTGTGGTTTGCAGGATTTTTTTTTTTTTATAATAATAAGATTATAATACAGCTTAGCCAGACCATATTATACAAAGGTAAACCAATACCTAAGTTAACCAATAAACATATCGTAACCTAACCTACTCTAACAATAGCTGGCAACTTTAAATACAGTGCAATCAAACAATCAGATTCTATCTATCCAGATTAAATCTAACCTAGTTGATTAACCTAACTAACCTGGCCTAAATTGATCTTACCACACCTAATACATAGCAGACGTAATCTTAACTGTCACACTAAATCTAGTCTACTTTAATCAAAACAACTTAGTCTACACAAAGTTAAGGCAATCCAACACAATCTAGCCATCTTGACGTATTTTAACACAACCACACAATAAGAACTGAAGCAAATTTATTCCTATATTACTGTACTACACGTATTCTAATCAAACAAAACATAACTAAAAAATATATCTAACCTAACGTAGCCTAACTCAGGGCATCAATTCAGCCCTAAACCATGCAACCTAAATAACCTTTATCTTACCTAACCTAACAGTGCATCCCAGCGCTGTGTGTGTGTGTGTGTGTGTGTGTGTGTGTGTGTGTGTGTGTGTGTGTGTGTGTGTGTGTGTGTGTGTGTGTGTGTGTGTGTGTGTGTGTGTGTCTCATCCCCTTGAGAGGGGGGAAGAATTCTTGCCTTTTTGTCTCTAGTCTTTGTGTCCTTACCGTCCTCTTCTGCTCTTCGGTCCTACCTCTTATCCTGACATTTCCTTGTTTCTTCCGGCCTTTATTTTCCCTCTACTCCTACAGTGCCATAGAGCCATGTTATGGCTTGGGGCTAATTTTTCATTGTTCCTTCCTTCCTTCTCTCTCTCTCTCTCTCTCTCTCTCTCTCTCTCTCTCTCTCTCTTTGTATGTGTGTGTGTGTGTGTGTGTAAGAAAGGAAATATTTATTGTCATTAATATATACATATATACAAAATTGAAATAGTACAATATGATAGCGACTGTCTGTCGAGCCGAAGCTCCCTGACAGGCAGATATCAATTTAATGCAAATGCTTTCAGCATGCTTGTACTCTACTTATTAGTAACTTTAACTTTTTAAAGAATTTTATAAATGATAAAAGTCTAATGCCAAAAGGTATTAGTGGAAGTGATTTCCTAGGAGGTATACAATACAATGTTGCGAAAAGTATTAACAAAAATATTTACATTCAATTTTATAACATGAATTATGTGGTAACAATCAAAATGAATAGCAACTGATTTTACAGACCAATACATAAATGTAAAAATAGTGCTGCTAAGAATTCCGAAGTATTCTATATAATATTTAATTTCCATTTTAAGTGTTAGGTTGTTAATTTTAACAAAAACCTTCTTATTTGGTGGTATACTGTTAAATAACTTGGGGCCAAAACGTAATATACTATACTTATATAGTGTTGTTCTAAATTGTGGACACATTAAATCTACGTTATTGCTTCTGGTCTGGTGAAAGTTATCAACAAATTTAAATATTTCATTGCCTACATAATTTGTAAACATTTTATAAATCAATAATAATGAAAAATATTTGCGTATTGGATCAAATTTTAAAATTTTCATTAAAGAAATAGTTTCGGTTACTGATACAATCTTACCACAGAAAAACTACATCTGAAAACTTTCTTCTGTGTTATTGTTAGCTTTTTTAAAGAATGATGGCCATGTACTTGCCCAGATGGATACACAGTATGTTAGGTGAGGGTAACACAAGGTATAATAAATACTAATCAATGCATCTGTAGTAAGATTATACCGTATTTTGTACATTATTCCACAAATTTTTGAAACTTTCAAACATACTTCATCTACATGCAATTTCCAATTTAGATTTTCGTCTTTTTGAACCCCAAGGAATTATGTGTGATGTACTTGATTTGTTTTACCTTCTAACTGTAATGGAGGCAAGTAATTTTTTAGACATCTGTTCTGAAAAAGTATATAATTAGTTTTAGAAACTTTAGTTTTAATTTATTAGATGTTACCCACTGATAAATTCAATTTAATTCTATAGCCGAGTTTGAATGTAAGGAATTAATGTCTTTGTCAGCTAATAAGAGATTGGTATCATCAGCATATATAATAAATTGTAATTTAGAGCTAACATTTATTATATCATTCATGTGTATGAGAAAAAGAATTGGTCCTATAACTGACCCTTGTGGTACACCTTTGGATATAGAATTAAACTGTGAAGTAGTATTATTACAAACAACAGATTGTGATCTATTACAAATAACCACAAAAAAGTTGTAGTGGCACACCTCTTATTCCGAAATTTTTTAATTTGTCAAATAAACACTATGATATAATGACTCAAATGCTTTAGAGTTTAGACAAATCAGTAAAAATACCAACTACATAAAGTTTTTCCTCTAAAAATTTATAGACATTGTTAACAAAGTGCAGTACTACAGTCTCTGTTGATCGATTTGCTCTAAAGCCATGTTGGTATTGAGTTAGATTATTTTTTTCAAGATAGTTAAACGCATAGCAATAATTTTTTTTCACATACTTTGTTAAAAGCTGGTAGAATCGAAACTGGCCTGGAGTTATTAATGTCACATCTGTTACCAGACTTAAATATAGGAATGACTTTGGCCTTTGTTAAATGATCAGAAAATACGCCTTGTTTTAAGGAAAGATTAATTATGTAGGTTAATGGAATGGACAATGATTCACATGAATGTTTTAGTATTTTTGCAGACATTTCATCATAACTTGGGGCATCAGATTTTAGGGCCTATAAGTAATTTACTGCTTCACTGCTATTTGTTGGAGACATATACGTAGAAAAAACAGAGATTAATTTGAATACTTCTTATAATTATCATCAGAAGAATTCGATTCCACATTACCTAGATTAATAAAATATCCATTAAAGACAGTCGAGATGTCAGCAGATGGTGGGTCTAATGATACTGTATGATGTACTGTACATTAATATCTCTGCCCAGAAGCGAGTTTGTAGTTTTCCAGAGGGATTATGGGTTTCCTTGATTATTTTTAAATTTAGTTTTGTAATATTCATTTTTGGCTGTCCATAAGGTTATTGTTAAATTATTCCTTTATTGCCTGTAAGTTTCTTTATAGGCTATGTTAGAGGCCATTTACTTGCTAGTCTTGCTAACCTATTTCATTAATACACCTTTTTAAAGCAGGAGTAATATATGGACTTATTTCACACTCATTATTTATATAAATTTTTCGTATTGGAAACCGTTTCAGAAATAATGTGCTGAGTTCATGGAAAAATAAATTAAAAGATTTGTTAAGACAAGTACACTGTAATACAATCTTCCAGTAAACCTTTCCTAAGCCATATCTTAAGTTACTGAGAACAGAATCAGTTATTATTCAATTGCTGACGTATGCTGGAGGATGATTTACTGCTTCATATTTGAACTGTGATAATACTGGATAATGATCTGAAATATATGAGTTAACTATATAGTTCACGACATTTGCCTCTGCCTCTGTTGTCCATATGTGGTCAGTAAGGGTGACAGTTGTGTCTGTAACTCTGATAGGTTTTGTGGTTAGTGGAAATAATAAGAATGAGTACATTAAATTACAAAATTCATGAATATTAGTGTCACTGCATTATAACAAATCAAAATTTTAATCACCAAATACAAGAATTCAACGAAATTTTTTATCGTAAGCTAGAGAGAACATTTTCATCAGAACATTTACAAACTTATCAAACTTCTACGCCTGCATCCAACAGTAAATCTGTTACTATTCCATCTTCTCCCGGAGCCTTCCCTCTTTTCATATTTTTAAGGCGAATATTTACTTCGTCTGGTGTTACCTCAGGTATTTCACTTGCGTCAACTGAAAAGTTAGCTATTGGTACTACTGTATTTGATGCATACTGTTCTTTGTAAAATTCTTCAACTCTCTTCACCATCTTATCTCTGCATTTAACGATTTCACTGTTTTTTTTCTTTCAGTGATGTCATTTGTTGTTTTCCTAGTGCCATTTTACTTCGGACCTGTTTCAGACTTTTTTCCATTTTTGATGGTTTCTTTGATCTGGTCCATGTTTCTCTTTCATTTTTCTTCTCTTTGTTATTTGTTGATAACCTTATTTAATTTCGCTCTTTCTATTTCGTCTTTCTTTGTTTTTATTTTCATCTCCTTTCGTTTTTTCATAAGCTCGAGTGTCTTTTCTGAATACTTCTTGGCTTTGGTTGTATTAGGTTTTCCTACTACTTCTGCTGATTCTCTTAGCACTTTTGTTAGTCTGTCATTCAGCTCATCAATGTCACACTCAGCATTACTTAGAGCCTGAAATCTGCTCCTTATTTCCAACTGAAACGCTGCTCTGTTTTCGTTACTTTTATTGGGCATATCTTTTTATCTTTAATCATCTTCTTTCTTTCATTTCTGAAATTGAATCTGGCTGTGCAACCCACCATTCTATGATCACTACCTATATTTACTTTGTTGATAACTGTGACATTTGTGATCGTCTTATTCTTATCTGCTATAATGAAGTGGATTTCATTCTTTGTTTCTCCATTTGGGCTTCTCCAGGTCCGCTTTCTTCCTGTTCTTTTGTGGAAGAATGTGTTCATTATTCTCATGTTAAACATTTCAGCAAAATTTACCAGCAATTCTCCTCTTTCATTCCTTTCTCCCACTCTAGATAGTCCCATACATGCTTCTCCAATTTTCGACTTCCCAACTTTTGCATTGAAGTCTCCCATAAGTATAGAATATATTGTCTTTTCTTCTTCCATAATCTGGGAGATGTCATCATAGAATGTTTCTACTTCTTCATCTGAGCTTTGAGGAGTTGTATTATTTTCAGGGTATATTTTTTGCGCAATCTAATGACAACAAATACTGCTCTGTCAGATACACTGCTGAATTTAACAATGTTGTCAATAAGATTTCTGTAAATTAGATATCCTACGCCACTAACTCTTTCATTTTCTCTTCCTCTGTAGTAAAATAGGTGTTTGCTGTCTTTAAGCTGAATTACTTTTTCTTCTTTTCTGTGGATCTCACTCAAACCTACAATATCCCAACTAATGTTTTCCAGTTCAGCCATTAGGTTATCAAGTTTGTAATCTTCTGTGAGGCTTCTTAAATTGTTTGCATAGATCTTCATGGATTTAAGAGTGTTTAACCCGCCCCGTCCCGACCACTTTTCCACCACTGATTTCCCCCAATCCCGAACTATTTTTGGAAAAAAAATTTTTTGGCTCAAACCTCCGCTTTTGGTGAGAAACATCGAAAAATCATAGAGAAATCGATCACCTGAGGTAGCAGTACCCCTTACCTTACTGTGTTTTCAATCAGGCTGGCTCCTAAGCAAACGAGTTCTATGGTAGGATAACCATTCCACACCACTCATAAACGGTATTTATCTATTTATTTGGTACGAATTTATATGTAGTATGAGAGTATATTGGTTTTCACAGAAATATAGGCAATATAAGCATTGTTTCACTCATGAAACACATCAACATACCTGACCTTTTTTGCCGACATTACCTGATCATCATTTCTGACTGTTTCTTCCTCTACTGCTAAGTAAAGTTTGTCCTCCACATTTTCATCGATTGGGGAATCACTCTGGTCCTGAATTTCGTACCGTGGCACAACATGTCTTTACTTGCCAGGTCACTGGTAACAGGTGAATTGCCGAGACAATGGCGTGCAGGGGGGGAAGGAGGTCATGCTAGGTAAGGCATTGTCCCTGCCTGGCATCTTGTAGAGGAAGGTGTCCCGTATATACGTACCAAAAATCACTTGCGAAAATTGAAAATTGTGCAAATTAGTGACTTTCCAATTGATTCGTGTTTATGTACGTCAACGGGATTGGCAGTGACAAAACATGTGGACGTTAATTTACGTCAACGGGACGCGGCGGGTTAATATGCATGAGTCTAATTTTCCAACACAGTGCCTACTCACTTTCGGCGGCACACTGCCCGTAAGCATAGAAGGCAGTGCGGTTGGACCTTTAGCAGACAATGATCCAACAAGAACGCCCGTCAAATCATTTGCAATAGAATTCATGTTTGGTTGGGAGGATTGTGGCAAATAATCTCACCTCCCTGCCACATAGTTTCTGGTCAGATGTAATTTTTGTGCCACCTTATTCATTATATTTGGTGGAGCCCCTAAATATCTATAGGGGGTCCCATGGTGCACGCCGTCTAAGACGGTACCTTGTATATCTGCAAGGCCTTCCCCTATCCGCCACCCGGGGATGCGCCAGGTAGCAATAGGATCCTGCCCCTGGATATATATATATATACAGAGAGAGAGAGAGAGAGAGAGAGAGAGAGTATCAGGAGAAATTGAAAGATGAGTGGAACGCACTGGAAGATCAGGAAAATGGCAGTGTGGAGGAGGAATGGCAGTTGTTTAAGAGTGCTGTGGTGGGGTATGCAGAAGAGGTGTGTGGTGTGAGATGTGTGGGTGGCGGTGTAAGAAAAGGAAGTGAATGGTGGTGCGAGGAAGTAAGTATGGCTGTGGCTGAGAAGAGACGTGCATATGAAATGTGGCTGCAGAGGAAGGATGAGATGTCATATGAAAGGTATAAGGAAAAGAGGAATAGGGCGAGAAGGGCTGTGCATGATGCTAAAGTGGCAGCAGATGAGAGGTGGGGTAGGTGGCTTACAGAGAATTTTCAACAGAATAAGAAAATGTTTTGGAAGGAGGTGAAAAGGGTGAGAAAGGGAGAGTCTGGGAAGGAAGAACGAGTAAAAGCAGAGGATGGAAGGATGTTAATTGAGATGGATGCAGTAAAGAAGAGATGGGCAGAGTATTTTGAAAGATTGTTAAATGTAGAGGAGGAAAGGGTGGCTGAGATTGTGGCAGATGGAAGGGTGCAAGGAATAAATGTGCTGGGAGAATTGAATGATTCTTTGATCACGAAGGAGGAAGTGGAGAAGGCAGTAAAGGAGATGAAAACAGGGAAAGCTGCAGGTATGGATGGGTGTGCTGTTGAATGCCTGAAGAGTGGTGGAGTGACCATTGTTGCCTGGTTAGTAAGATTGTTGAATGTGTGCTTTGTGAAAGGTATGGTGCCAATTGACTGGGCAAGTGCTTGTGTGGTCCCGTTGTATAAAGGCAAGGGTGATAAGTATGAATGTACTAGCTTTAGGGGTATAAGTCTGTTGAGTGTTGTAGGTAAGGTTTATGGTAGAGTGTTAATTATGAGAGTTAGAGAGGGTACAGAGGGAGTGATTGGTGAAGAGCAGTGTGGCTTTAGGAGAGGGAGGGGATGCGTGGAACAGGTGTTTGCTGTGAGAGAAGTGTGTGAAAAATATTTAGCGAAAGGCAAGGATGTGTTTTGGGCATTCATGGATTTAGAGAAAGCGTATGATAGAATTGATAGGGAGGCTTTGTGGACTGTTTTAAGACTGCATGGACTTGATGGTAGGTTACTAAAAGAGGTGAAAAGTTTTTATGTAAACAGTAGAGCGTGTGTAAGAGTGGGAAATGCTGTGAGTGACTGGTTTCCTGTGAGAGTGGGGCTGCGACAGGGATGTGTGATGTCGCCTTGGTTGTTTAATATTTACATGGATGGTGTTGTAAGGGAGGTGAATGCAAGAGTTTTAGGTGGAGGTCTGAGTCTGGTGAATGTTGATGATGGAGAGTGGAATCTGAAGCAGCTGCTATTTGCAGATGATACTGCACTGGTGGCTGATTCAGAGGAGAGATTGAGACAGTTGGTAGAGGAGTTTGGAAGGGTGTATGAAAGGAGGAAATTGAAAGTAAATGAGAATAAGAGTAAAGTGATGAAGTGTACGAGGTTGGTAGATGGTAGGGGGATGAATATAGCTTTGAATGATGAGTTGCTTGAGGAGGTAGAGTGTTTTAAATATCTAGGGTCACATGTTGCTGTGGATGGAAGAATAGATGCAGAAGTGAAGTTTAGAATAAATGAAGTAGGAAAGGTGCTGGGAGGAATGAAAAAAGTATTTAGATGTCATTCGCTTAGAATGGATGTAAAGAGAAGGTTGTATGAGGGTGTTGTGGTACCGACTGCATTATATGGGGCTGAAACATGGAATATGGGTGTAGCAGAGAGGAAAAGTTTGAATGTAATGGAGATGAGGTGTCTGAGGAGTATGTGTGGAGTGATGCGTATGGATCGAGTGCGAAATGATGAAGTGCGAAGGAGAACTGGAGTTGTTCGGGAGATGGCTGGTAGAGTTGAGCAGAGGGTGTTGCGATGGTTTGGGCATATGGAGAGAATGGATAATGAGCGATTGGTGAAAAAGATAACTAGATCTGATGTGAGAGGTGTAAGGCTGAGAGGAAGACCACGAATAGGATGGATGGACAGTGTGACAAGAGCACTGGATGCGAGAGGGATGTCTGTTGAGCAAGGAAGAGTGGCTGTGCGTGACAGAAATAAATGGAGAGAAATTGTGAATGAATAAGTGATGACGCAGCCCTGAGGGGATATTCTCCCGCATTTGGTCTGATCAGCTAGTCAGGTCAGGTGCGGGTAAGGGGATGGGTCTGTTATGATGTGGCAGGGGTAAACCAGCTCTGCTGTCGGGCCCTGCTGCGGATGTCCCTGATTGCATTGCGCAGTTGACCCTTGTGCGGTGTGGTGCGGTGAGGATCTGTCCGTTCTCCCCTTGGGGCTAAGATGCGAATGAATGTGTTTGAATGGATGAGTAAATGGGGAGTGTGTCGTCCTGTCTCGGCTACCTCCCTTTCCTTGGGGGAAGCAGCCTAGGTATATATATATATATATATATATATATATATATATATATGTGTGTGTGTGTGTGTGTGTGTGTGTGTGTGTGTGTGTGTGTGTGTAAAACAAGTACCTGATATTCACTGAAGAATTCTTGTAGCCCTTGATTGTCATTAGAGTGTGAAGTAAGTGGTTTTGTTATATTTGCTGCTTTCACATCACCAAAACATTATTATCATACAAGCAGATGCAATTCCCACCTAGAAAATGAAGAGTAACCATAAGTCTTATCCTGAGCCACGTTTCTTGTGTGTGTCGGTGATGGAGGAGGGTAGATTATTTGTTCCCCTTTTTTGCCACAAAAAAAGACATAAACAAATAAATCTTCCTCCTACTTCTTACCATCATCGTCATTATCGTCGTCATCATCATTCCCTCATTATGACCAACTGCATTATTTTTTGAGATAAGCATAGGAAGGAAAAAGAAATTGAAAAATAATCCAGACACCAGATTACATTAGTGTCCTCCATTCCTAAAAATCTGTAACAGCTGTACTTGAACTTCTGCAGGTGGAATTTGCAGGGAAAATATTCTGGAGAAGCGAGTTCCAAAGAGAAGAGCGAATGCTAAAAAAGAAATAATAATCTGAGGTGTTTACTAACGCATAGAGTTCACTGTGTTTGTACCCGCTAATTTCCAAGAAAGAGATACTACCTTGAAATAGTAAGTACTTAAATAACTATAAATGAAAAAGCACTCAGAGAGTGTAATTGCTTCTTTCTATAGATAGTCTACTGTTCGACCCTTTGATATTTCTGTTAATTTGACGTTTGAAGAATTGTTGCCAAATCCAGTATATTTAATCTTTTCCCGGCCGCCAACCGCTAACTTAAATTTGACCCAAACTGGATAACAACTTTTAAAGCAAACGGCACCTTGAGATCTATACCTTCGCCCTGTTCTGAAAGTTTAATTTCTTCGTCCGTGCCTGACAGTAAACCATCCACAGAATCTGGTCTAAATCGAAACTAAATTACGGTGAAGAAATCAGTCTTGCCCTTAACCTTTGACTGATTTTTTAAAAAGTCGAATCATTTCATTCTTTTTTTTCTTTCAGCAATTCCAACAACTTTGATTTAAATCTAATATAAACTAATTTAGTTGACCATTTCCTGTGACTTCGACCACTGACCTGTTGTTCCCAGAAACAACAGTTAATCCCCTGGGTGAACACGTAACATTATGACCAAGTTTTTTTAAATCTGATCAAAACTGACAACGTTATTTTATTCACACACACACACACACACACACACACACACACACACACACACACACACACACACACACACACACATCAATGGAAATAAGTCCTCACTTTCTACGAGTGTATGAGATTGAGGATGTCTTAAATAACAAAGAAATACATTAGTGTTATTGAATGGTACAACTGTGTCATACTTTCAGTAATTCCTGGACAATTGCGTAGTGAGGGAAAGAAGGGGCTGGGGTACTGAATGCTACCTCTTCCTTGCCGACATATCATCATCATCATCAGCAGCAGCAGCAACAACATTATCCAATGTTTATATTTCCACCCACAGAAAATAAGAGCTGAGCCATAACTCTTACACTGAGGAGTGTCTTTTGTGTGAAATGGTGAGGCTGAAGGTTGATCGTACCGTCTCAAGTCAAGGAAAATGATCAGCAAGAAGACAAATTAATTACAATGGGGAAGAAAGCATGATCCAACTATCATCCTTTGTACAGCTGTTAACTAAATCCCTGGAGCACGATGACGTCTTAGTGTGTGTGTGTGTGTGTGTGTGTGTGTGTGTGTGTGTAAAGATATGTAAGTTGTCAAAATTTCGAGGTTCGAGGCTTATTTCCTTGCTGTGGAAGCTATATCGTAAATTTGACTTGGAATGGCCGTGTTCGGGAGGTTGAGTGGGGTGTACTTCAGTCGAGGCTGGCTATATTGCCACGTTTTGAAGAGGAATGTAACTGCAAAAGCCTATCGTATGTGAAGGAGTGTGTTTTCTTATTCGACGGTACCCTGCCATAATGTGGGGTAACAGCATGTGCGATTCAGAGATCATTTACCCTCTCCGTTTAATGATTGACTACCAATGCTGCTGGGTGTTACCTGGGTTACGCTGTTAACGTGATTTTTGAGGGACTGTCGAGGTCTGAGTCAACGTCTCCCCTTCGCAAAGAAACACGTAATTTTTAAGCCACTGATCTACTTGGGCTTGTACATGGACACACACACACACAAAATGATTCCTTTGTTTTGAAACTGCGGATATTATCTTGCGTGATAGATGATAAAACTACACTCCCTTCACGAATTTTCACTTGCTGCTTCTGTGGTGCCAACAACCTAACTGAACATGTAGCTATACGCATGCAATATTTCTTTCGTTTATTAAAAAAAAAATAATGAAAGTTTTCTTGCCAAGTAGGGATTGGGGGATAGGATTTATGCCCTCCTCTGAACCTCTGAGTAAATTTTTTGTTGAATAAATTATTTACTTTCACCTTGGCTTAGAGCCGCGAAAATATTGCAGATTTGTCTTACTAGCTTTTAAAAGCTTTGACATATAAGCCACTTTATTAGACTGGAAGCTGTCCGACAGAGGGAGAAGAGAGGGCAAAGTGTCTTGGTGAGTGAAAAACATATATGTGTAAGGTAAGGGAAAGACGAACGTGAGGAATGTGGCGGAAAAAGGAATGTGTGTGTGTGTGTGTGTGTGTGTGTGTGTGTGTGTGTGTGTGTGTGTGTGTGTACCTACCTGGATGCATTTCAGTGTGCGTGTGTATCTGTGTTGGTGCCTGTGCCCAGCTCTGTGTGTGTGTTGTGGGGGGGGGGGGGGAAGGGTGGGAAAGGGAACTTGTGCGATGGGGAAATGAGGGAGAGGAGGAGAACGAGGAAATGTGACTTCAGCGTGCATCAGGAAGAGTAATAAACTGTGGCTGTTTCAATATGAGGGAATCTCTCCCTCTGTCTGTCTGTCTGTCTGTCTGTCTCTCTCTCTCTCTCTCTCTCTCTCTCTCTTCCCTTCCCTTCCCTTTCTTTCTGTTCCTACCTCTATTCAGTCCCACGCCTCTCCCTCTCTCTCTTTCTCTGAAGATAAGTTCTTCTGTGTCGCGGAGTTACTTTATGGACGTGTTTGCGTGCTTTCCTCCACCACCAGTATCACACACAATGCTGACGCTGAAAGACCCAGTTTGGGATGCAATACACCTCTTTATCTTTGACAATAAAGGTTTTTGTGGATGTATATATGTTTTGCACACACACACATACACACACACACACACACACACACACACACACACACACACGAGGATAGAGAGAGAGAGAGGGAGAGAGAGAGAGAGACTGGATCCATGAGTGAAAGTAAGTGAATGGTGGCATTCAGATACAAAAACGCATACATCCATAAAGAAACAGTATGTGTGTGTGTGTGTGTGTGTGTGTGTGTGTGTGTGTGTGTGTGTGTGTGTGTGTGTGTGGGGTTCAGTATTGCTGTCTATGCGGTGACATATGTGAGTATCAGGGAAGGGTCTGTCTGGTCATTCAATAGACAGATATTGGGATCCACGGAAGTAGTCGACTGTAGAGACGTCCAAACAAGTCCGGAGCATCAGATGGATGTCAAGACTGTTTATAGAGGGAACAGATATGTGGCCCATTTCACTGGTTTTATGCTACACGTTCTTTCACCTGTTTCTGAAACCTACAGTACCTATAGCACCTGTAACAGTGAGAAGAGAAGGATGATTATGATGATGAATGAACTTTTAGGTCACATTTATTGATTCTGAATTCAATGAACATTATTTAATGAAGTGAAAATAAGGCTATGATGATGATGATGATGATGATGATGGAGGATAGCCTACAGTAAGGTGATGACTATGATGGGGATGTGATAAGGTCTATTAAATTTCAGAGTTTATGAGGACGAGTGTGATGATGCGGTAAAAATTATGATGAATGATGACATTAGTAGGAGATTGAGGAAGAGGTAGAGCCTGATTTCGGAATATCCCCTTTTATAAAGTGAAAGATATTTATAGTATATGTGAACACATTTAGACTTCTCTACTCCATCTTTTCATTCTTCGGTATTTTTCCATGGGTTGAGAAATGGTTTTGTAAATGAGAAAATTGGTCAAGTGGAGGATGACGCAGATGCGAAAATGAGTTGAAAGTCACTATAATTTATGGCACGAGTTGGAAGAATAATAATAATAATTTGGAGAGAGAGAGAGAGAGAGAGAGAGAGAGAGAGAGAGAGAGAGAGAGAGAGAGAGAAAATACGTGTGTACGTATGTGGTTTAAAGGATGGCAACAAATTTGTTGCCTTCATATCGCCCTGTCCTCTGCCATTGGGCTACCCTCCCTCCATGTCGCACCACAGTCTCTCCTTTCATTCATTTCAGATTTTTTTCCCTCCGGATATGATTATAATTAATCACTACTCTTTGTCTTTAAGCTTCACTTCCTTCCTATCTCATTCTTCAGTGCATATGTGTTCTACTTTTGATCATATCTCCTTTTTTCCCTCCTGTCTATACTATCATATCCAAATTGCTTTTCATTTCAGTGCTGGCCATTCTTTATATAGGCTAATTCTTCTCTTTCATACTTCCTTTTTCATATTTCCTGGAGTTCTTTTTAATACATTTCTTTCAAACTTGCTTCCTGCTCTTTCTTTTATATTCTCATAAAATAATATCCTAATTCTTTACGTCGCTTCAGAGTCTTTCTCCATTCTTCATTAATCTTCTGTTTACATGCGTCGATTAGTAGAACTCAGTGAAGAATTTTTCTTAGTTTAGTCATACCTGCGTTTTAACTCCGCCCTGATGGAGTCCGGCGAGGAATTGTTTTTGGTCGTTTCTTTGTTTCTTTGATTCATTGTTTGTTAGCAACATTACGGTAAAACGGCTTAATGAAACTTTCAGGATATGTGGGCACTGGCTCCCAAGGAAAGTTATTAAATTTTTGAGGTAATCGAATGACCCAGAAAGGTCAAAATCAAGGTCACAGATTTTCAGAGAGCTGTATCTTGAAACCGGTTGAAGATAGATATTTACTGTCATCAGCATACAGGAGCTATCATATGGGCTTTCATTTGGCACCAAGACCTTTGACCTTGAGTGACCTTGAAAGGTCAAACGCAAGGTCACGGATTATCAGAGGGCTATAACTTGAAAGTGGTTGAAAATAAAATAACTGTTTTCGGGTGGGGATTGTTGTGCCTGACACCACTTGTTACAATTATTTTCACGCTTTTTATCCTTCATTATTGATTGCCAATTATTTTCAAAACAGACTGGTGTGCTGGAGAGCGACACCTTCACGCGATGGCACTGATATAGCTCGACGACTTCACTGCCCAGTTATCGTCCCTCAACTCTCTCCTTGTCTTTCTGTAGGAGGATGGTAAACTGGAGAATAGTATTTTCAGTCTGTAGTCCACTGGGTTCAGGTTCAGATGTGGTCAAGGTGACAACAGCATCAACAACAGAACAAAATTCACATATAACCTATTTGTCCGTCACCCTCTCCTTGTTGTATGTGGTCAAGGTGATAACAGCATCAACAACAGAACAAAATTCACATATAACCTATTTGTCCGTCACCCTCTCCTTGTTGTAAGGAGGAGAGAACTGAATAATTGTTCCAAATACGTTTAGGAAGGGGAAGTAAAGAACAAAGAAGAGGATGGTATAAAAGGGAGACAAAGACAACAGAGTGACTGATGATGCAGAAGGAAAGAAACATAAAGATGGACAGATTAATCTGAAATACGGAGGGAGGAAAAGATGATGTGTTGCTAATAAACCACACGAGAAGAAATAGAAGTGATAATAATAGCTATACCTAGAAAAGAAGAAGAAGAAGAACAACAACAACAACAAAGAGATGAGTGAGACAGAAGAATGTATTCATTTTCAGTCTTATGAAATCTTTGGCACACCTTTCACCATGAACAGACCTCCCTAATGATAAATGAGTTAATGACGGCCATATTTAACTCCTCCACTTCGATAACTCTCTCCACAGTCGACTAAATTTGTTTGGCAGACGCATATAGGATTTTAATATACTTCATCAGCGTTAACTGGTTCACCGACTTCGTTCTTATGACGTCTTTTTATAATTTTTCCTCTACTACACCCAGACGGTTATATGCAGCTTTGTTCAACCCCTTTACTTTTTGTGTTGCATAAAATAATCTATTTAGTACGGTCAATACGAGAGTACTTACTTTCAGTGCTGTGAATAAGAGCAAACGGATGTGTTACATTGTTCATTTTATTATAGGTCATCTGATTTTGTAGTCCGATTAAAAAAAAAAAAAAGTAACTACTCAACGAATTTCAATATGCTCAAGAGAGTAATTCTTAACTGGAGGGGTTAAGCAAATCTTAGCCTTAATCAATTCCTTCATTACTTGAGGTGAAGAAAGCCAATGATTTTGTCCGGTGGTAGATGGAGTAAAATACAAAGAACATCATGGGACTGAAGGTGTTAAGTCAGTGCTCTGAGCACTCATTAACTCTTGACGTACACAGTGGTGAGAAGAAGGCTAAATTTATCAATCAAACTGACGACCATTCTGCTGCACTATATTGTTCCTGCCCCCAAATAATTATATGCAGCTTAAGATAGTCTTGTCGTGTTTAACGGGTTTCATCAAGGCTGCCTCTGACCCCTGTGTAATAACACATATTTATTAAACAGGGAATAACAAGAAAATGATAAAGGCACTTCGCAGTTCAGTGGGTTACCCCGTCATTGTGGGTGATGTCCTCTTAGTTTAATGTTGCTGCTGCCACGTGATGTTAATTATTTTACGATGTGTCTTTCTCACTGAAGGTCTTAAATAAAACAGTAATTTCTCTAGGCTGGGAAGTCTAGCTCAACCCAAACAGAAACATAAGTGTTTAAGAAAGAAAGAAAGAAAAGCGTTTGTGGGCTGAATGGGACCTCTATAATCCGATGACATTTTATAATGCTTTTCCTTACTATCATCAGAGGGTTTTTATTCGGCTAAGGGAGATCTTTCGAACGGAAGGGTTAAATACAGCCATAAATCCTTGAAACTAATGACGTGTTTTTTTCTTCAGACGATTATAATTCCCTATGAGACCTGCATAGCACAAAAAGGATGAATGAAAGCCCCATCGCACTTTTCCTGTTCGACGATCATCTCCCGAAATTAATTAAACCGCATTAAAAAGAAAAAAGTCAATGTAAGACTAACTCAGTACAACACGTCACCGGACTGAAAGGGTTAAAAAAATTCAGACCAAGAAGTCCATTCCATGTTCAATAAAATGGCCTGGTAATAGTAGTAACAATAAACTGAAAGATGTGCCCCGAATCCAAGGCATTACATGATACATATTTGTAGACCCCATCCCCCGTGTGAACCGCCGTTACGTGGTGGGGGGCCTGTGGTTTTAATTGAACTTGGTTTAACACCGCCATTTTTTTCCAACTTAAATGTTGAGCTACAACAATAAATAGAAATAAAACTATCACCCTAGCCACGAAGAAATGCGATGGAAATGATGTAGAACCGTAGTATTGTCTTATTCTACCTCTAAGCTACATGAAGAAAGAACGAAGAGCCTCAAGTTAAGTTACACGAAATATATCACGTTATAACCTACAACACTAACAGCACAAACAACAGTACAGAATCGCACCACCATCTTCACCAACACAAGCACCAAATATGCCAATATAACACTTTAAATGGAGCGTGACTCCCACCGCAAATAATGAAGGGGAAAAGAGAGGAAACTGTTATCCCAGCCTGTTAAAAGATTAGCAAGCGCTTCCGACCCCCTGATTCGGTGTAATGTAATACTGGGAGATGACAATGTGAGCTGGAAATGGGTGCTGTCAGAATGGATATTGTGTATTAGTTCAGCCATTGCCAAAACCAGAGATATACGGATGATGATGCGTTATTAACGCAGCTTTAGGTGAAGAGAAAGAAAATAAAATACTATGAATACCCCTGAAACTAACAACTGGAAAAGTGTATGCATTTTGGATTACACTATTTGGAACTAATAAACTCTGACAAATGAAAAACTTCAAAAATTCACCCTTTAAGTCATCATCCCGTGTGTGTGTGTGTGTCGTAATCTACTGGTAGACATACAGTATGCTAGGAAGGCTGTTCTTGAGGTTCAGCAGTCCACTGTTCCCTTGCAGCCTTCACATGTTACTTGACACCCAGACACTACCCCTTGTCTTCAGCCGTAAGTTGTAGATAACACATTTGCTGTTATGGTTTTACTGGAAGTGTGTTATTATTATTATTATTATTATTATTATTATTATTATTATTATTATTATTACAACGTCTGGGGCCATACGGGAGAACAGTGAACATTATGATATCAGTGTTAAATGCATCAACTGTTTCCTGCAACAACTTCGATCAAACCTTTAATAACACGTTCCTCCTACCCCTCCTCCTCCTCGTCCTCGTCCTCGTCCTCCTCCTCCTCCCCATCATCATCATTATTATCATCATCATCATCATCTTCATCATCATCATCATCATCATCATCACCACTCTACTTCCAGCTTAAATGGTAGTAAGTGGAATCCAAATATTGGAAAAAAAAAAAAAAAAAAAGCAAAAGTAAGACAACTATCAACTCTGTGCCATGAATATTTACCATACAATGGATCACACACATTTAAAACGTTTCAATTCTTGTGCCCACCTCATAGGGAATATCCAACATCGCATTTACCTACCCCCCCCCCTTTGTTTTCTGTTATTTCCTAGTATTGGTGGTGTTGTCCTCCCTGTTCTTTTTACCAACGCTCGTGGCCAGGTCCACACGCCTTTATTTTTTACTGATATAGCCTGGAAATCATTATGCATGTACAGTAGGCTACCTGGGCCTGGTATCGCGTAACATCTTTCTCTAATTTGGGTCAAATATCTGCAAATTGTTGTAGGGATCCAAAACTGTAAAAAAAAAAGAAAAAGAATAAGAAAAAGACGGGAGAACATTCACTATAAAAGGCGCGCAAATTCATTAAGCACCAAAACAACCGTCGTGCTGGCTGATGCAAATAGTGACATCCGACCCTTGAGTCGGGAAGATTTCTTTTTAGCCAAATAATCCTTTAATCTTTTTAGCCAAATAATCCTTTCTGATAGCCTCAGTGGTAATGCGTCCTCTGACTACAGGAGATGCGAACATCGTGTTTAAAGCATATTGACAGAGGACTCTCCTAAGCTGAATAAAAGTGTCTGGTGGGAAAGATAGGGAAGTAGGTATCTGTTTATTTCATAGCCATATGTAAATGAACAGTGGACAATAATTTTCGAGACACACTGACGTGATCATCTGAACTCAGCAAACTTTTCGGAGTAGTATGTAAGAGTTTCATAATGGCTCGACAGTGTTCTGATCTTATTGCACGTAACAACACGTAAAATAATGCGTTCTGTGCTTGGACAAGTTCATGCTGTATGCTATGTATTAAGCCCCTGTCACGCATACGCGACTCAAGGCCCGACCGCGGCGGGACTCAAGGTCGTGTCCTAGTTGGCTCTCACGCCTCCCGACTGGCCCCGAATCTAATCTGCTCATGACTGCCTCACGACTGGTCGTGACGTCCTCAAGAACGCGACCAGATCACTAGGCGACCGCGAGGCGACCGCAAGGTGACTGCAAGGCGACCATGAGGTGACGGAGCAATAAGTCCTCAAGAGTGAAATTTTAACGGATTCTTGTCAGCCATGACCACCCAAGAATGCAATACAACTGCGTGACGCATTTGGGGAATGCACGACACCCCCCCCGAGCCTCCCCTGATCCCCTGCCGACCCCCCCACGATGGCAAGCACGGGCCTCTCATGCTTTATACGCCACTTGCTCGCAGGCACGCAGTTGCCATGTGTGACCGGTGTTGCCAGATCGCCGACCGCACCTGGTTTCCTGCCAAGACTCTTGGCGCACTCTTTGCATGGTCTGGGATATGTCCTAGCCCAGTCGTCGTGTGGTCTGCTTGTGGTCTGCTTGCAGTTGTCACGTGGTCGTGAGCTATGATTCCGAATCGGTGACTGGACTGTCAAAATGCGTTGCATTGTCGGCTTGGGGTCTGGTTGCGATCTGATCATGGTCTGGTCATGGTCGACAACTCGTTATGCAGTCGTAATGTTTATTTTGTCGGCGGCTGCACGCTGACACGCAACGAATGCATCATGATGCATCCAACTGAGCTAAGACTGCTTCAGGACTGACCTCCGAAACTCCCGACTACAATGAAACTGTGACCTGAGTTTTGGCAAGCCGTGAGGCGGCCACAATTTTTTAACGCGCGTTAAAAATTCGTAAGGCTAAAGGAGTCGTCCCAGTGGCTCATGACTGCCCTCTAGAGTCCGGGCTTTGTCGTAGAATCAAGGGACTTTTTTTTTTTTATGTGAGGAAGAAGGAACCAAAGGCCATGAGCCCGCAGTAACAGTTCCCTCCAAGAGAAAAACAAAATACAATACAGAGCCAAATTCAAGATCCGATCATTTTGAGATGCCTGGACACACTACGTTTGAAAGACTGGAGATCATAGGCAGCAGGAAATACAGACAGAGGGAGACAGTTCCAGAGCTGACCTGTTGCATAAATGACAGACTGGGAGTAACGGTTAACTCTTGCATTAGAGAGTTGGACAGAAAAGGGATGAAAGTTTGCTGCCAGACGGGTGCTACGCGCCCGTCGTAGAGGTGGAGGAATGCAAGCAGACAGTTCAGAGGAGCAGTGACCATTAAAGTAGCGATAGAAAAGAGATAAAGATGCAACAGTGCGGCGAAGAGACAGAGGTTGAAGGGAGTCAGTAAGAGGAGGAGAGTTAATGAGACGAAAAGCCTTTGACTCCACCCTATTGAGAAGAGCTGTATGTGGGGAGCCTCCCCACACATGAGAGTTGTACTCCACACAGGGGCAGATAAAACCCCTGTATAGAGTCAACAATTGTGCAGGGGTAAAGAAAGAGCGGAGTAGGCTTAGCACACCCAATCTCTTGGAAGCAGATTTTACAAGAGATGCAGTATGATCTTTCTAAGATAAGTCCCGAGTAAATGAAACCCCAAGCATGTTCAAGGATGATGCAGGATTAAGCTGAATATTATTAAACATTAGTGGGTATACCTGTGGAAGATTTTGTCGGGTTGATAGGTGTAAAAACTGAGTCTTAGATGCATTAAAGACAACCATATTATTTTTACCCCAGTCAGAGATATGAGCCAAGTCAGACATTAGGTGTGCCATAGCCTCATCCCTTGTTTCTTGAAGTAACTGTTGAGATGGGCGTTGCGGGAACCGAATGGAAAGGTGAAGGGTGGAGTCATCAGCGTATGAGTGGATAGGGTTAGATGTACAGCTTAGATCATTGATGAATAAAAGGAAGAGAGTAGGTGATAGGACAGAGCCCTGAGGAACACCACTGTTGATAGATCTAGGAGAAGAACGATGGCCGTCTACAACAGCGGCTATAGAACGACCAGAAAGGAAGCTAGCGATGAAGGCACAGATAGAAGGATAGAAACCGTAGGAGGGCAGTTTGGAAATTAAAGATTTATGCCAGACTCGATCGAAAGCCTTTGAGATGTCAAGTGCAATGGCAAAGCTTTCGCCAAAGTCCCGAAAGGAGGATGACCAGGAGTCTGAAAGGTAGGTGAGAAGATCGCCAGTGGAGCGTCCCTGACGGAACCCATACTGACGATCGGAAAGAAGGTTGTGATAGGAAAGATGCCTTAAAATTTTTCTATTAAGAATTGACTCGAAAACTTTTGAAATGCAGGACGTTAAAGCAATTGGACGATAGTTGGAGGGTTGGGAGTGGTCACCCTTCTTTGGGACTGGCTGAATGAGAGCAAACTTCCAGCAAGAAGGAAAGGTACAAGTTGACAGACAAAGGCGAAAGAGTTTGCCTAGGCAGGGTGTAAGCACAGAAGCACAGTTCTTGAGAACAACAGGAGGGACCCCATCAGGCCCATATGCCTTGTTAGTACTGAGGCCAGTGATGGCAGAAAATACATCAACTGAAGAAATTTTAATGTCAGCCATAAGGAAGTCAGAGGGGGGAAGTGATGGAGGAACAACACCGGAATCATCTAAGGTGGAATTGGAGGAGAAAGTCTGTGCGAAGAGATCTGCTTTATCAGTAGAAGAAATAGCTACAGAACCATCAGAGTAGAAAAGAGGAGGGAAGGATGATGAGGTAAAGTTGTTAGAAAGATTTTTGGCAAGGTGCCAGAAGGAGCGGAAAGAATTCGAGTTGGAGAGTTGAGAGCATTTAGTATTGATGAAATTATTTTTAGTAGAGCGAAGAACAGACTTAGCACGATTCCGGGCAGAAACGTACAGATTATGTGATTCAGGGGTGGGTTGGCTCCGGTACCTTTTGTAGGCCTTCTCCTTGTTGCGGACAGCATTAGAACAAGCATGATTAAACCAAGGCTTTCTTGCGTTAGTCAAAGGATATGAGAAAGGAATGTATGCTTCCATGCCCGAGAGAATAACCTCCGTAATGCGCAAGGCACACTCAGATGGCTCACGGCCATGGAAGCAATAATCATTCCAGGGAAAATCAAAGAAGTACTGCCTGAGGGCCTCCCAGTCCGCGGCTCCAAAATGCCACAGACGACGTTTCCCTGGAGGGTCAACAGGCCGTACCGGAGTGATAGGACAGGTTTAGGTAATAAGGTTGTGATCGGAGGAGCCAAACGGAGAGAAAAGATTAACAGAGTAAGCAGAAGGATTAGTTGTGAGGAAGAGGTCAAGTATGTTGGAGCTCTCTCCAAGGCGGTCAGGGATACGGGTAGGGTGCTGTACAAGCTGCTCTAGGTCATTAAGGATAGAAAAGATGTAGGCTTGTTTACCAGGTGGATCCGTGAAAGGAGAGGAGAGCCAAAGTTGGTGGTGAACATTGAAATCTCCAAGAATGGAGATTTCAGAGAAAAGAGAAATGGACAGAATGTGTTCCATTGTAGAAGTAAGATAGTCGAAGAATTTTTGATAGTCAGTAGAATTAGGGGATAAGTAAACAGCACAGATATATTTTGTTAGAGAATGACAGGAAAGCCGAAGCCAGAGTGTGGAGAATTCAGAAGAATCAAGTTCAGGAACACGAGAGCAAGATAAGTCGTTGCGTATGTATACACAATAGCCACCTTTGGCTTTGAAATGAGTATAGAGAAAGTAGGAGGATACAGAAAAGGGTTTGCTGTCAGTTGCCTCAGACAGCTGAGTCTCCGTTAGAAAAAGAAGGTGAGGTTTAGAGGAGGAGAGGTGGTGCTCAACAGAGCGAAAGTTAGATGAAAGGCCGCGAATGTTGCAGAAATGAAGAAGAAGAGAGTCAGACAGTGGTTCCAGGCACCTCGAGTCGTCACCGGGAGAGGGGCAGATGGCGGGGGCATTTATGGTCCCCCCCCCCTGGGGACTCCGAGGCTGGGTGAATTGACGCCATTTTTGGTTAATTTTGAATAGGAAGTGTAGTGTGTACTGTGCATGTAGTTTGGTGAAGAGAGTTAGAGAAATTTGTACTGGAGAGCATGCTGGCCTACTCTCTGTGTAACTGAGACACTGAAAAAGTTCAGCAAAGGGGGATGGTCAGGAACTAGTCCTGAGGGCTGATGAAACGGGAGCTCCAGCACTCCCTGTCATCAGCTTTCCATCCACTTCGGGAGTACTGCCCTGCTCGACTGGTGCTACAGTCTACTGTACAACCTTGAGTTCTGACGCGGTCGGGCCTTGAGTCGCGTATGTGTGACAGGGGCTTTAAAGGAAATTTGTGTTTTAAAGGTGCTGTATTTAAATCCACTCGAGGATGCAAAGTGGTAAATCCCATATTATCCCCAATGAGATACGGCAGTACGAAGTAAAGTTACCTTAGTTTAGTACCTGTAACGGTACATGATCAGCCTACTGCCCTTGATGGCACTACATCATCCACAAACCTACAAGTCATCTCTCGGGGATCGAACCAAGGCAAGGCCGTCACTCCTACTGGGACATTCTAACCACCAGACGACCATTTTTTATTTATTTATTTATTCATTTATTTTATTTTTTGTTAACGTCAGGGGAATTTATTCGGTTTCGGAGATAACAGTCGATTGGAGGTCATCTGAAAAATCTTCACGAAATATCATATACCGTATATTTAATGGAAAAATACCAGCACTGCAGTGACTAGCTCTCTCACCATTTTTTTTTTTTTTATATAAATGGTTACCCGATAACTTAATATATTTGTTTGTTTAAAATTTACATCCCAGGGACCTAATTTTTAGGCTATCTTATGCATGCTGTCTGCAGACAGTTTCAGTTAATCTTGGAAAAGATTTAACAAATTATTGGAGGTGAGTGTACACTTGATTAAGCTCTTCATTACTAAACATCCTTCATAATTTCTATATTCTGAAGGAAGCAACAGTAAACCTGAATAAAGCCTCATCGTTGTTAAAGGAGTAGTTCGTTTGTAATTTCTACGGCATATAATAATCTGAAGGTAGCAAAATAAGATAGAAAATGGTAGTGTGTCTGCAGTTTATACGGCCAATGTTGTTGCTGCAGACGGTCGCCTTTATGTGGTGGCACAATTACAGTCGGGTGAACCTGTTGCCCACTATACAAGCGTCAGTAACCCCATCCCTGTCCCCAGAAGGGAGGATGAACTGCTGCAAAGAGAAAATTCAGGCTGCAGTTCACCAGGTATACGTTTAGGTGAGAAAGGGGACACAACTCCAAAAACGGCATATATATATATATATATATATATATATATATATATATATATATATATATATATATATATATATGAATACATTTGCCCTCTGTTAGAGAGAATGAAATATAATAAACGTAATCTTACCTTTCTCATAGATGACATATTTTCTTGTTTTATTCTTGCTACTACCGGGCAAATTTATTCACCTCGGCATTAACTTTATCAACTGAAGTGATTACTTGTGGCCTTCTTTAACTCCTTCACTGCAGATACTACTACTACTATTGCTACTACTACTGTATCAAACCACACACATTCACCATACAATACCACATCACAGCACCGTGCATTGTACACTACCACAGGCACACCATGTAACAGGAATGGAAAGGGATAGAATGTGAATTTTGTACAGGTAGAAAAGAAAGCCAGTTCACACCCCAGCACAGCACCAGGCCAAATAAAATAGAAAAGAAACAGAAAGAAAGAGGAAGTAACCTTACACAAAACAGGCAAAAGTGAGACACAAAGGTAAAGGAGGTGCAAGTCCGGGTACCAGGGATGTAGAAATTAATGAGAGAGCCCTGCCACCACCACACCACACCACACCACACCACCTTCCAGTAGTACCCTACCACTACACACCATTGCCACTCAACCTCTCACCACTAACTACCACACATCACCACACCACACCACCAATAACCACACCGTTCCACACCAAACGGCCTTAACCCTGCGACCGCCGCTAATTGGTTGTCATGGTGACAGAGAGGGTGTGAGATGGCGTCACTTGATTGGGTCGTTACCGGTGATTGGAGGTGCCTTACAGAGGAGTGGGCACGTTATGTTATACTGGTTGTACCATAACAAACAGTGAGGAGTGGGCCGTTATATTATACTGGTTGTACCATAACAAACAGTGAGGAGTGGGCCGTTATATTATACTTGTTGTACCATAACAAACAGTGAGGAGTGGGCCGTTATATTATATTGGTTGTATCATTACAAACAGTGAGGCGTGGGCCGTTATATTATACTGGTTGTATCATTACAAACAGTGAGGAGTGGGCCGTTATATTATATTGGTTGTATCATTACAAACAGTGAGGAGTGGGCCGTTATATTATATTGGTTGTACCATAACAAACAGTGAGGTGTGGGCCGTTATATTATATTGGTTGTACCATAACAAACAGTGAGGAGTGGGCAAGTTATATTATACTGGTTGCACCACAACAAACAGTGAGGAGTGGGCCAGTTATATTATACTGGTTGTGTCATTACAAACAATGAGGTGTGGACAAGTTATATTATATTGGTTGTGCCATGATAAAATGTGAGGAATGGACAAGTTATATTTTATTGGTTGTACCATAATAAAATGTGATAGAATGATATCAAACACAAGCTTGTGAGAACAGTGATAAAATGGAACATCATATTACAGGGATTCAAACTGGAGCCAAAGCAGAATTTCAGATGACAGTTTGTCAGAGAAACCTCAAAATGAAACTGTTAGACTGGAATAGCATGAGTCCTGACTGGCACTCTGGAACTGATGACACATACACACTCAAAGAGAGAGAGAGAGAGAGAGAGAGAGAGAGAGAGCATCTTAGAGTACAGTACTGTGGGTTGGAGAGTTTATTTTTTTTACCTAAAGTGATCAGCCTTCCATATGATTACCTCATCTATATCAGTATTTGTATTCTGTAGTAGGTTTTTTCTTAGTTCATATCAGTTATTATATGTTCAGTATTTTCATCCAGATAATGTACAAGGTAGAAGTCATACACATACCGTAACCTCCCAAATAAATTAACACTAAACAACCTTCTCCTTACAAGTGTATCATTATTGAGCAACACTGCGCTTGGATTAGGACCAAACCACCTGGACAGCACAAGATGTGTGTAGTTTGTGTATATTCTTACTCTCTTTTTTGATGATTTTGATGGATCTCTCTCTCTCTCTCTATCTCTCTCTCTCTCTCTCTCTCTCTCTCTGCAATATCACAAATATTGCCTGCCGTGAACCAGTCATGTACATCTGGCATATTTTTGTACACAGTTGTTTGGATGCCAAATAACCTGTCTGTTGAGTCTGACTATACTACCCTGACTGACACTGGGGGAGGGAGGGGTAAAAGCCGGGATATTGGGTATTTAGTATATTATTAGTTTTAATACTGCTGTTGTTGTACTTACCATTGTTGTTCTTGCTGTTGTTTATATCCTTGTTCATATTAGTGCTATAATAGCAACAGTAGAAACAACAACAACAATAATAATCTATCTATCTATCTATCTATTGCCAGACGCCTGAATCCCGTAATGGGTGGGCACAAACAAATTCCCTCCATGTAGCCCTGTCTACCGCCATTTCACTGCCCTGCTTCCAGGTCACAACCACCTCTCTCATATACCTCTCCACTCTATCCCTCCATCTCATTCTTGACCTCCCCCCCCTCCTTCTCCCTCTCTCCATCTGACTCACATACACGCTCCTCGTCAGTCTCTCACTCTCCATCCTCATCACATGGCCAAACCTCGATGTGTTCCTCCCAAGGCCTCCTATTACATCCACATCCACACCACAACGCTCCTTCACATCCTTATTTTTCAGAGTGTTTCTCCATGTGACTCCAAAGGCTCCTCTCAGATAACTCATTTGCACTGCTCTCACTCTTGGCTTCTGTCCTTCCAACAAGATTCAAACTTCACTTCCATACGTTAGACTTGGTATCACAATACTGTCATTTAGTAACTTTTTCACTTCCATGCTCACTTCCCTGTTATTTATCACTGCATTCAAGGAACCAACAACCTTTCTTCCTTGTTGTACCCGTTCAAGCACTTCACCCTCCAAACTTCCACCCTTACTCATCACAATACCCAAGTACTGAATTGCACTGACATTGTCCATTTCCTCTCATCCAACCTCACTTTACATTCACTGACTTCACTTCTCTCGAAGACCATAACTTTGCTTTTCCCTACATTCACCTTTAGATACCGTTTCTTACACACTCTCCCTAAGTCATCCACCAAGCCTTGCAGCTCCCCTTCGTCTTTACTTAACAATATAGTATCATCTGCAAACAACAGTACAGGAAGATTCCAAACACTACCCTCTCTCATTAGGGTCACTCCAACATCCACTTCCCTACCTTGTATCACTTTTATAACCCCACCCATATGCAGATTGAACAACCATGGAGACATGACACCTCCCTGTTTCAACCCAACCTTCAAGTAGAAAAATTAACTTAGTTCACCATCCACACGCACTGCAGCCTTAGCAGCCTCATACAAACTCTTCACAGCATTCAACATCTTCCCATCTACTCCATATATTCTTAATACTTTCCACAATCCTTGTCTATCCACCCTGTCATATGCATTCTCCAAATCCATGAAAGCCGCATACAACTTTTCTCCCTTCTCTAGAAACTTTTCCATTACGGATCTAAGAATGAAAATCTGATCTACACAACCTCTTCCCTTCCTAAAGTCTCCCTGTTCTTCTCCAGGTAATTCCTGTTATTTCCCTAACTCAGTGCTGGGCAGGTGCTCAAACACTTGCACAAAGCGCAATTAGAGGTGTGCGGTATGTAGGAGGACTACTGGGCCTTGAAAGCAGGCAGTGAAGCCTATGCCCAGAGTCGGTCACATAAAAAAAAAAAAAAAAAAAAAAATTGCGCACCCTTGCGCTCCGGTGATATCGTTTGCGCATTGCGCACCGCATGAGACCATGCGCAAATTTGCGCTTGTGCACATGAAAAGGCAGGTGCGCAAGCACAAACTTAGTTGCACTTGCACAACTAAATTTGCACTTGCGCACCTACCTTGCGCATCTGCCCTGTGGATTGCGCACTGTGCAATCCAAGGGACACGTGGTCTTCCAAGGGACACGTGGTCTTGGGAGCTTCCCGCATGGCTGGACAATGGATGGGGGAGGCTGGGGCGGGTCGCGAGAGTGGGTTGGTGAGGGGAGGCAGGAGGGAAGGGAGTAGTAGCATTTCTTAATACGCTGCAGCAGAGATAATGTATTTTTAATATTTTTTAAATTATTATTAGTAAATAATAATAAATATACCTTATTTTATAAGATTAGCGTATGCAAAGCCTTACAAAAACCATTCAAACATATTATTTAAATCAAATATCCACGGCCTTATAATTTATTAGGCCGTGGATATTTGATTTAAATACTCTGTTTTCATGATTTTTTATTTTTTGTAACGAATTACATATGCTATTGTATATTTATATTGAATCATTAAATAAATTGTCTTGACAAGACAAGAGAGAGAGAGAGAGAGAGAGAGAGAGAGAGAGAGAGAGAGAGAGAGAATACGGGAATGTCAAAGGAGCGTCCCTTTGAGTGTGGAGGTAAGGCATAAACTTCGTCCCTCTTCTCTCTCTCTTATTCTCCATTCCTTCCCTCCTCTCTCTCTTATTCTCCATTCCTTCCCTCCTCTCTCTCTTATTCTCCATTCTCTCCCTCCTCTGTCGGAGAGAGAGAGAGAGAGAGAGAGAGAGAGAGAGTTGATGATTCAGTAATCACGTGATCTTTGCCAAAGCCTTGGTAAATATAGGCTGTTTTTCCCGGACCTCAATCACCGCGGGTGGTGGGCAGGTTGCTAATTTAGTAATTTATTTAATTATACCAATACATATTTTACAATAATTCCCACAAATATATGCAAATGATTTGCGCTAGCGTTTTGCGAAATTGCACAAGCTAAATATTAGATTGCGCACTTGCGCAAATTACAAATAATAGATAATAATAATAAAAAATATAGGTAAGCAGTTATGCTGTTTTATTTAAGTATCTCAATATTTTTCAGTAATTCCCAAAAATATATGCAAATTGTTTGCGCCTGCACTTTGCGACATTGTGCAAGCTAAATATTTGTCAGATTGCGCATTTGTGCATCCGCAAGGTAGTGAACTGTGGATTGTGCTTGGCGCTTGCGCAAGGTCCTTCTTCGTTTGTGCTGCCCACCACTACTGCGTAACTCTGTCAGTAAGTATCCTATCATATACTTATTCTGTTACACTAAGGCAAATGCCCCTATAATTGCCACACACTTCTTTTTCCACTTTTCCTTTGTACAATGGAATAATTATGCCTGACTTCCAATCCTCCGGGACTCTACCTTCCTCCCAGGCCAATTTGCACATATTTCATATCCATTCTGCTTCTATCTCTCCCCCATGCTTCAGATTTCACCACTTACTGAATCAGTTCCTGGGGCTTTCCCCAATATGACTTTCTTCATTGCTACCACAACTTCCATCCTACTGATTTATACCTCTCTTCTCACATTCCTCCGTCTCCCAGCCATTCCCCGACCACTTATGCTCGCATTACTTTCATTTTCTATGTTCTACAGTTCCTTAAAGTGTTCTCTCCATCTGCTCACTTTTTCTCCCTTCTCCACTAGTAATCTACCACTTTTATCTTTCACTCCCCGACTAACTTCTTTGTCACCCGGTCTAATTCTCTTTACCACTTTCCAGAACATTTTCTTACATTCCTTTCACTTTACATTTAAGGTCTTTCCAAATTCTCATTCACTCTCTTCCTACTAATCTTTTCACCTCTCTCTTCCTCTCTACATATAACTCTTTCTTCCTTCTCTCAACTTCCTCCATGCCCCTGTTTCTTATCCACTCACTATATGCTTTCTTCTTTTGTGCCACAGTCTGCCTCACCTCTTCATTCCACCATGCTGTTCCTTGTACCCACTTTAGACTTGTCTTCACCCCACACCCCACCTCACATGATGCACAGATTTTGTTCTGTGAATATCTTGCACACACCTTCCACGTCTCCCATTGCTCCAATCCATATTAATCGCTCCTTCACTTCTCTCTCATATTCTGCCTTTTTCTCATCCTCTTGTAACCTTTCTACTCTCCTTGCATACACTACTTCGTCCTGTCCTTCCTTTCTATTTCTACATTTCACTTGGACCTTCATTCTCACCAACACCAAATGGTGATCCGAAAGTCCACTCCCCCAACCTCTATATGCTTTTGCATCCATTACACACCTTCGCATCCATTCATCCGCACACACTAATCAATCATTCCCTTCCATTCATTCACTTCACCACCCACCCTTCTCATCACTCGCCACCTATACCTATGGATCATTTTGTGCCTGAAGAGGGTATTGGATATCACCAACCTCCTCCCAGCACAAATGTCCACTAAGCACTGCCATTCTCATCTATCTCAGCAGGCACACCCCACTCACCAACTACTCCATCCACCTTCACATTCCCTCCTCTACCATTCATATCGCCAAACAGAAACACCCTCTCATTGCTTTCAAACTTTTCCATGCAAGTTTCCTCATTTGTCCAGAAATCTTCTCTCATTCTGCTTGCACGATCTTGCAATGGCTCATACACATACACTATTGCCCACATTTGTAGTCCAACTTTCAATCTTACCCACACAATCCTTCAGCCAACTGATTCGTACTCTCTTATATTTTCCTTCCATCTGATACTCGCAACAATATACACTCCTACTTTTGCCCTCTCATTCTCACCTACTCCGGCACATATACCCCATCCATACTCCCATTCTCTCACACTCTCACCTCATCATTTAGTTTCAGTTAATCCACATACATCCATTTTCGCACCCTCAAACACCTGGACAATCTCTCTCTCTCTTTCACCTCATCATTTGCACCCCGTACATTCCACGGCTCAATCCGTACCAGGTCCTTTGTCCGGTCCTTAGTCGTCACCTTTTGGTCAGTCCTGGTCCGAGGCTTCTTGTTCGTATTTTTAGTAAAATGTTTCCCGGCGAGGGACACTAACCCTCCGCCAACCCGCTTGTTGCCACGTGGTGAACACGTGTTGGTTGGTTATAAGTATACCAGCCAGCACTGTAAATGCTTTCCTTGTTTACAGTAAATCATCTGGCTTGCTACTCAACGTAGAGCTACCCTAAAAACAGAGTATCTCTACACTAAGGGTGGATGATGGGCGCCCCACCTACCAGTCATAATAATAATAATAATAACAATAATAATAATAATAATAATAATAATAATAAAAATTATTGTTATTATTATTATTATTATTATTATTATTATTATTATTATTATTATCATTATTATTATAAATCTTATTTTTACTTTAGCTATTGTTTCAGCAGCAGTTATTGTTGTTGCTTTTGTTTTTGTAGTTGTTCATAGACGTCATGACACATGAGGATGGCCGTCAATGTATATTTTCTGGCATATTTTGCAATTGCTTTAGGAAGCATAACAAGTTCAGTGATACCGGTATTGCTGACTAAAGACGAAATGACCAGGTACCAATGGTCAAATAATATCGATAGGTAAAACTGCAATACTTTTGTTTCATTCTACTTCTGAAACTTATATATTACATATATCGCTTGGTACAATGAACAGGCCAACCATAGGTACCATACTGACTTGTCGACTATATTCGTTTTGAGGTGACTGAATTGATATTTGACCCTTGGAACCACGGTGGCTCATTGATTACAGCGTTCGTTTCTCAGTCTGCACTGTCCCGAGTGTGGGTTCCAATCCAGCCGTGATGAAAATAGTGTGGGTGTTGGTAGTATGTTCTTGCATTATGCTCTATATCATATATTCCCATTCTGTTGATCCACAAGGATAACATATTCTGATTCCGACACACACACACACACACACCTCTACCTCACTACCACATTACACAACACCTCCATCTCACCATCACAAACACCACACACCATACCACACACCACACACCACACCACACCACACGTCAATAACCTATTTACTGACGCTGATTGATTGCCATGGCAACCAGGAGTCTGGCAGCTGGAACCTTCTGATTGGTTCGTTATCAGTGATTGGAAGTGGCTGATTCAGGGGTGGCTGATTGGTGGGTGTAAGATTACAGGTGTCAGATTGGCACCGAATTCCACGTGGCATACGAGGCTTCCTAGCACCCATCCCTAATGCCATATTACTGGACCTAACACGTAAATATGTACCATTATGCTTCTTAAGAAGCTAATAAAAATATTATATGCATAAAAAAAGAATATTACGGTATGATATGTAAATTAAATCGCTAAAGAAAAATTGTTAGAAAACCGCCTAAAACGACATGGTTACAGGAAAACGACCAGTTCTGTGTGGCACACACACACACACACACACACACACACACACACACACACACACACACACACACACACACACACACATATTTAATGAGCCATTTATTTTATATATTACATTCTCCTGTTTGTTACATTTCAAGTATGCACATACTCGTAGTTTACATCAGTGATATACAAGATGATACCGAGTTCCAGTGAGCAGAATATACAGCGTGGAAGAAGTGTTGGTCAGTCTATTAAATCAGTTATATTGGGTTTATGCTGGTGCGTGTCATACTGTTGATGTATTGGTAAACGTTTTTATTACAGGATGCCAGATTGGTGTCACGTAAACTACTTCACTCCCATGACGTTTTTTTTTTCCTTTGTTATTGCCTCCGTCAGACCATTTCATTCTGCTCTGGAGAGATTTTATGAACTGGAGGAGACAACTGCTTTCAAATAACCCATCACTTGTTGGGACATCACCTGAGTTTAGTATCATATGGTGTCAGCGAAAATAGGAGTGTGTCATCGTACTGAAGGGGTTAAATTGTGTCAGTTTAGTGTCACAATAAATGTGTCAAACTGCTGGGTATCATATCAAGGTGTTAACTGGTGTCACCTTGAACTAGCTGGTGGTAGAGTTTCAAGATCTTCACAATTATCATTATATGATCTTTGTATCTCATTTTCTGTCCCTCTGGGTTGCGTCGCGCTGCAGGCAGTTGTCCATGCAGAACCTGGTGTGGAAGCGGGTGCTCAGGTATTCTCAGGTATGCGGAACATGTGTCCTATCCATCTGATGATGGTTGATCTCGTCAGCTGGAGAATTTGTGAGCGAGGAACTTTTCCTGCCATATAAGTCGTAGGATGCGTTGTAAGCATTGCGTGTAAAACAACTCAAACTGTTTGATGTAACTCTGGTAGGGAATCCAGGATTCAGCACAGTTTAAGATGGTGGGGAGGCATACAGCAGTATACTCGTCTACAGATAACTACGTCTCGATTCTCAAGTTGATGTCTCACACACACACACACACACACACACACACACACACACACACACACACACACACACACACC
>NC_137062.1:15852296-15919796 GCF_032717465.1 Coenobita brevimanus | reverse complement strand
TGTTGTTGCAAAAATACCTGTGCAGAAATTACTTGCTAATAATAGATGCCGTGTCTTCAGTAAGTCAACACACTTGCTGAGTTCTACAGGACCCTTATTAACTTCTTTGTGAGGTACAAGCTGTCTTATGTGGTGGAGCGCAACACATACAGCACTTGTAAATATGGTGGAGTCAAAAGGCTTTGCGCAATGAACTTGCTTTTTCTCGTTAACTCCTCTCTCTCTCTCTCTCTCTCTCTCTCTCTCTCTCTCTCTCTCAACCTATCTATATAGTGATGGTCACTGCTCATCAGAACTCTGCTTGCATCCCTATCCCAGTCAGAAGGGCGCAGAACACCCATGTAGCCACACTTCTTATACCACCTGCCTTACTGTATGCCCAGTCCAACTCTCCTAAGCAAAAATTAAACTTCATTTGTTGTCAGCTATGTACACAAATAGTCAAATCAGGAAGTGTCTTCTTGGCTGTCACTCCAACTGCGTATGAACTCTAGATTTTATAATCCACTTTTTCCAAGCATCTCGAAATGATCAGATCTCTATTCTGACTGTTTTGTTCACCTGTCCTTGAAAGGTACTAATTCTGGATGTAGCCCAGTCTATGAATCTTTAATTGTTTCCAAATAAAATAATCACACACACACACACACACACACACACACACACACACACACACACACACACACACACACACACACACATCAGTTTCATCTCTCTTCCAACTCGTACTTTCGCCTCTGCGTCTCATCAACCTGACGAAACTTTACTTCTCATTTGCATAAAGTTTTTCGACCAGGAGTTAAAAATACAGTATACCTGGTGCTGAGAAGTCTAATACGTTCTCAGATATATTTGAGTTTTATTCTTTTTAATGCAATTGAAGGTTCTGAAATCCTCCGCTTCCACCTTTTCCTACTCATTATTATAATCTTCATTATCATCATCCTTGTCCTCATCTTCCTTGACCTCCTTCTCCTCATCATCATAATCATCATCATCAACATCATTATAATCGTATTCATCATCTGCATCAATATTGGCATAATATTCTCGGCATTCTGTCGCCCTTATCTTGAATGTCATCATCATCATAATCATTGTCATCCTTTTAACTGTTTATTATCATCAACTCTGGCATAATATTCTCAGCATTTTGTCGGCCTTATCTTGAATATCATCAACATCATAATCATTGTCATCCTTTAAAGTGTTCATTATCATTATCATCACTTCCATAGTGATAGGTAGTGTAATAGATGTTAAAACATAGGAATGGTTTTCATATTAACTGCCTGATCGTCATCAGCAGCATCATTATAATCTATACCCATTGATATAAATTGTGTAGTTGAGACTGGAAAAAATAACTATCTGCACATTCATTTCCTCATCCTTCTCATCATTATCACCATTAACAACAGCAATAACAGCATCACAAAAATCATCTGCATCATCCTATTCTCACGATTACAGATTGTAAGAGATGGATTCAGCAACAGGTAAAGTAAATCCTAACAGTGTACAATGAATCAGTCCACACGTCCATTCACTCTGATGTCAGAAAACCTACACAATGCTACTCCTGAAGCGGTTACTGGACAATGCTTTCAGGGTTTACCGACGTTTGTATTGACAACAGTTATGGTTAGGCAGCCCGTTACCTGATGCCCTCACATGTTACAGCGTACACACAGTACAGAACTCACCTCCACACACACACACACACACACACACACACACACACACACACTTAAATGCCCACACAAACTCTCTCTCTCTCTCACTCTCTCTCTCTCTTAGACACAGACATATACGCCATAAAATATATTGTCAGTGGTATATTCCAATATTACTGTACATCGCAGACTGGGTATTTATGACCCAGCAGTTTGTGAGACATTGGTTGTGGAGGAAAACATGTAAACTAATCCGCAAAGTACCTGAGTGATTGTAAAAGACCGTATCCAGAGAGAGAGAGAGAGAGAGAGAGAGAGAGAGAGACCTGAGCATGACTTAGTCATGGATAATACCTACCATCCTAGTAAAGAGGCGTTTTAATCAAGGCTATGGGACAGACGAAGGCGACCATTTCACTGCATGTCAGGTAGGCGAGTCATGGGGTATACCATGTTGACCACCTTCGCCGGACTTTCCGCCAGAAACATGTTTCACAGGATTCAGTTAAAAAAAAAAAAAAAAGAATGACCATTAACAAAGGCCAAAGTAGTATGTCGATATCACAGAAACCACACTCGCCGGCATCAAGAAGGGGACACCGCCCCCCCCCCCATCCCCCACTCCGATTCGGAAAAAAAGATGTTTTGAAGAGAGCTTAATGATTTTTTTTTTTTTGGCCTCAGTTACAGGCTCTGGTAGACTACAGGCAGCACAGTAACTGCACCTGAGGGTTCAGAGACGGAGCATAGCACGATCTCCGGCATCATAAGACGATATCGACAGTTTTCAATATAAAGAAAAGAAATTCCGCCTTTGTGTAGGTGCAGTCCCAGGTACACCATGGACACCCTATGAGCTCAGTGTTGATTAAGGTGGAAGGAATGCAGTCCTCGACCCCCAATCCCTCCCTCGCCCAGAAAAAAAAAAATCTTTACAAACCGCTGTATCGCTGGAAAAGACTGTTGGTAAATCAATAATAATATCGTAAAAATAGTCGCTTTGACACACACGCTTCTATGACACATTAAGGGAGAGAACCACCGAGGCGGTGGCTCAATCGGTAGAGAGGTGGCCTGCAGTCCTACCGGACCCAGGTTCAAATCCACGCTGGGGCAGGGAACAGTTTAAGGATTTGAATTTCATGAGATCAGACTTTATTGAGATACCAGAAGGGCCGCCGACATGTAAAAATACCCCCGCTAATACCAATACACCAGTCCTGTATGAGACAGCCCTAGCATGTATTCAATATGGACGGTGGGTGTTAGCGCCGAAGTGGTGACATGTAGAAAGGTGTATGGTATGTAGGAGGACTACTGGGCCTTGAGAGCAGGCTGTGAAGCCTATGCCCAGAATTGGACACATAAAAAGAAAATATATACATGGGTCCTTTGCAGCTGTACTCTGCCCCAGAACGTGGCAGTAAATCCAGCCATGGCACAACTACACGCTACTAAGCCTTCCAACCACCGCCATTCCCAGCCAGACTTATGGCACAGCTTCCACGGCCATGAAATACGACCCGAGGCTCCAAACTTTAATGAATTCCACATCTCCACTTGCTCCTACGGGTCTCTGTTCCACAGCTAACTTTGGCGTAGTTTTCTTTTTGAAAATAACATTTTATAGATGTTTTTAATTTTCATGTTTAACCTTTCGTAAGAATTTTATTTTTTCTTTCTCAACTGCATTATCGGATTATTCCCTGTGTCAGGCGATGCATACCTACTTCTTCTTGTTCTGCAAGGTGAAAGTTTTGAATAAAGCAATCGCCACGTCCATATAGGCCAACCAACAATGACTATTATCATAGGGTGAACTATTCCTGTCTCCCCACCAACACCCCAGCTGGTCTCGTCCACTTTTTCCCACCCAACCTTCCCGCTTCTACCTTTCCATACGGAACCTCTGTGATTTATACTTTCCCCTTCCCTCAACAATGCGCCTCTCAAACAACACTCATCTTCAGTGGATGAGCTTGTCCTGCACTACCCTAACATCTACCGCCATCTTTGCCCATCCTTCCCTCCCCACCCACTTCTTTGTGCCAACATAACCCATTTTTGCTCCCACACCCTCAGACCCTTAGTTTATACCCTATCAGCTTACCTCCATCGTCCACCTTCCTGGCATATACTTTTCCCAGTATGCTCCGCCATCAGTCACCATCCCATCAACTTCGCTCCACCCACCACATCCATTTCTACTCTGATGTGGTAATGATGATGATTATGACTGCATAGATTATCGCATGACCTACGGGTCCCATAGTCGAAGGATGTACTCACCCTGCCATGCCCCACCACTTATTACCATCCCAGTCCATCATGCTATATCGTCTCATCCCACCCCACACACTCTTTAAAGACCATTTCTTAATCATTACATCATTAGGACTCAGATTTTGCACACATTTTAAGAGCCATAACCTGCAACCGTATATACTGCCCGTATCATCCCAGCCCATCGGGCCACTCCTTTCCACCTAACCTTACTAAATTTGGCCACTCCTTTCCACCTAACCTTACTAAATTTGGCCACTCCTTTCCACGTAACCTAATTTTTCTTTGATGCGGTGAACAGCTTATCAATGACTACCTCGACTAACAGCCAAATTTCAGCTCCCATATTCACAGAGTATACTGTACTTCGAATGCTGTGACCTGCCACCCGCAACCATCAGTGGCATCCAGTACACTCTGTCCAGTACTGACAGAAGTGTATTGTTATGTCTGTCCACTTACCCAAATCCTGAAAAGATGAAATATCATGTCTGCCCACTCACCCCATCCCGAAAGATCTGAACTGCTTTGGCTGCCCACTTAACCCACTCCTGTCTTTTACCAACAGTAGTCCAAAATGAATCTATATTGACGATTTTATCTGATCCTCCTTATATGACATGATAGATCTTCTAGTAACCGCATGTCTATAACATCATTGGACTGAGGTATGTATGACCTGATTCTATCTTTATCAACCTTAGTTAGTTTGTTAGACGGGAGGTGACCTGAAGAGACCCAAATAATCTGACATAATATTGAATAAATCCGTTTGAGTTTGATAAAGCCTTAAATGCACGACAATGACTGAGATTTATATATTCTTTACAGAATGGATGTGACTGAACCTGAACTCATAAGACTTGGTCTCATTGGCTGTAGGTGCGTGGCTAGATTAAACATAAAAATAATGGATCTAGTCGTACCTGATGGTGTGATGTGAGCACTGGGTGATTTTGTTCCAATGTTACTTTATTTATGATATGGAGGGGATGCAGATCATCCCTCCCACATCTGACAAGATACATGCCTCGAGGGGTAGGGTTAAGACAATATTTCTGCAAGAAAAAAGTTTAGCGATTGCGCGCGCGCGCACACACACACACACACACACACACACACACACACACACACACACACACACACACACACACACACACACACACACACACACACACACATTCGACTATGACTGTGTAGTAAATGGTGGTTTGATCATGTCTTCTTTTCTGTTTTTTGTTTTCTCAATATATTTATCATTTTTCTTTGGCGCGAGACCATGCAAACCAGTTCAAGCCACATACTTCCCACATAGACACGCACTCAGGGAAGCTTCTGTTAATAATTTCCCTGACCTCTAGTATATTTCTTCTTATGGATATGAAATGGTAATAGAATAATGATGATGATGATGATGATGATAATGAGCAGTTGTATTTGTTTATGCATCTCTCTTACTGAGTAAAGGTCGAGAGTGAGAAGATTGGATATGAATGGTCTGAGAGGAGCATGTGAATTTACGTGGGGAAACAGACTGACAAAAGAGGATGTGAAAGAAAAGTGCGGTGTTTACCGGCATGTACTAGAAAACAATACGGGAATTACTGCACCATGGGATGGCTTAACCATGTGGAGGGAATGGATAATGAGAGAAGAACCTTGAGAATGTGCGGTATCTGACTGAGGTGGTGGGGAGGAAGGGAAGGGGAGACCAAAGACGAGATGGGGGAGAAGGTGGAGAGGAAAATGAATAACTGGTGTGATTTGGAGTAAGGGTAGATTGATGGCGGGAGACAATGGGACATGGGGGTGACAGGTTGATGACAACTTCTCCAGGGAATACTAGTATGGCGCTTGGTTATAGATACAGTACATAGATGGATAAGTAGATAGACAGGTAGACAGAAACAGGTGTACAATTCCCCCCTCACATAACAGATGCCTCAGGGTAAGAAATATGGCTCTACTTTCTTTTTATCCTAGCCGATTTTCACGTTTTAGGTGGGAATTACGAGAAGTCAACACAATAGGACGAAATGAAGAGGGATTCATAAGACGACCAGCCTCTTTGGGTATCGGTATGACGTGCACAAAGTGTCATGAGTTTGGGAACGTTCGGGATGTCAAAAGCTCATTGTACAGTCCTAATAGCTTAATCAGGTTGTCCTGATTAATGTGCTGGATTATATCGTACGTGATAGTATCTGGTCCAGGACTGGGGTTTTTACAGGATTTAAGGACAAGAGCAGCTCATCTATCGCAAACCTTTGGTTGTACAGGGAGCTTATGTCTTCTGTTGCAAATCTAATATTTGTAGCTTACCCATGCGTTTATGTTTTGAAGACGCTGATCGTAATTGACTGAGCTGCTTACATTAGAGAAACTCCTGGCAAGGATGTTACCTACGTCCACTGGGTCGTCTTACATGGTGTTTTCACCTGCAGAGTGGTCACAGGGGTATAAGGTATTTATTATTTAGTACTTTAACAATATTGGGGACCAGGCTTTGCTTAGTGGAGTAAAACGATTTACCGTGGACACAAAAGATCTCTCGGAGTCACGTTTGGCTCTTCTGATTATTCTCCTTGCCTCAGCCTTTGTTTGTATGCAATAAAACTTTCCTCAGTAGGCTGATTATCAAAAATCTTGCATATTCTACTGCGTTTCTTTAATGCTTTTCGGCAGTCCGGCGTCCACCAGTGAGCTCTATGCTTCGCATTGACTGTAGAAGTCTTTGGAATAGCAGCCTTAGCTGCATGTAGAATGGAATTGGTATAATGTTGGACTTTTTCATCTATGGTCTCCCCAGATATATCTAAATAGGCAATCCTTGAGAAGGATCCCCAGTCTGCTTTCTTATAGTTAAATTTTGTAGGTGGAGGGTCTGAGTAATACCTCGTGTATAAGAAAGGTAGATGGGTAAGTGATCATTCCCAAGGGGTAGTCACAAGAGTCCCCTGAGAAATCCTGATGTATACCTGGGGAGGCCAGAGATAAGTCAATAGCCGAAAAGTTACCAGCACGATCATGCAGGCAAGTCGCTCTTCCATCATTCAGAAGAGAGAGGATGGACTGTAATATTAGGCCGGCTACTTGCTCCCCACATACATCAATCCTCAAGCTACCCCACTGAAAGTGATGGGCGTTAAAGTCGCCCAACACTAATTTATTTCCAGGAAGGTGGTCAAACAGTTAATTCAGAGCATCACTATCAATGGGGCCATATGGTGGACAGTCCAGAGAGCAAATAGACAGATGCGTGTTATTAAATTTTACTCTTCAGGCGACAGCTTTCAGAGCAGAATCCACTTCCGTTTGTGGATGTGATTTGTGTATGTATATGGCAACTGAGTGACCATCATATCTTCTATACGAGTGGTAGTGTTCGAACTGAGGAGGATCAGGAGGATCCACCAAACACGTCTCCTGTAAACGAAAAACGTCTGGCCTGTGTATAATAAGCAAGATTGCTATATTATGTAATTTATTCCCAAGAGTCCTTCAATTCCACTGTAATACAGTGAATGGGATGGTTGACGATTTACGAGGTGGGCCAGTGTGCTTAGTTTTTTTTATGCCAACCTCTGCTAGGAGGGTGGCTACTGAGGGACCTATCCTGGTGCTTGCACACGGAAACCGCCATATATTCATCAACTATAGGGCTCCCAGACTCCCACAGGGAAGAGCTAACTCATCTTTCTCTCGCTGGAACAGGAGCAGGAAGAACATGAGGACATGAATTGGAAAGGGTAGTTAAATGAATCTTATCAGACGTGTCGGATTTCTGTTTAGGCCGTACTGACCGAGACGCAGCAGCAGCTTGTGAGTATGAAGTAGTGACAGGAATATTGGTTAAAGAGTCGAATCGGACAGGGGGCCTAGATGAAGAAGCAGAGTGAGTAGCATAAGTAACAGCAACAGGATCAGTCTGTGTCTCAACAGAGCACATCACAGGATGGGACATCACCGGTGAAGCATAGAAGGTATTTGGTAAGGGAGTTGCATGAAATGCCTTCACCTTCTTTCTAGCTTCATAGTCGGAGATGCCCTCAGTTGCCTTCATTGTGCAAACCTCTTTCTCCTCTTTCCACTTGCGACAGTCCCTAGAGGAAATCGAGTGAGCATCCTTGCAGAGAAAGCAGAATACTGTCTCGGATGTGCAGTGTTCATCATCATGACCCTGAGCTGCACACTTGCCACACACTGACTGGGAAGCCCAACAAGACTTGTCACTATGTCCACACATTTGACATTTCAAAAAACGAAGAAGGTTAGGGATATATCGCCATACGTTAACATTTTGATAGCCAACTTTGACAAGATTGGGAAGAGAAACTTTAACAAAAGTCAAGATGATGGTTACAGTCTTTTCCTTTATGTCTTCCGAAAAATGGTCATGAATCTAGCATCAGTGACATCTTGCTGAGCAAGTTCGTGCCTGATCTCGACCTCATTCATCACAATGAGTTCCCTGCAAGTGATATCACCCTTGCAAAAGTTTGTGGAAACCGGGATCTTCACCTCGACATCATATCAGTGAAAATTGCACAGCTTTAAAAAGCCCTTTACCTGAGAAGTAGTAACAGTCAAGTAGGTCTCCATCGGCATTTTTTTTTTTTCACCTGTTCCACTTCATCAGCACAGTCATTGAATCACCTTCTTAATAATGAAAGGATTAAGACGAGCCAAAGTAGTGGAAACAACACCGAGAAGTATCATGCATTATTTACTGGAATGTCGAGGGGTGCACGAGTCTGGGGTCAGCCAGTCTGAGGGCAGGCAGTCCGTGCAGCAGTGGGAGGTCTGTCAGGACCTCCTGCCCCTTTGAATGGGGGAGGGGGTGGAGGTGGCAGGGGAGTCAGCCATTGCAACCACCTCCCCCTTACGGGGGAAGTGGGAAGAAAAAGGAAAACCGAGCAAAGGACAATATACCCTGGGCAAAACACTTAAGTGTGAGAATACCCTCTCAAAACACTCGCAGGAAGACACGTCTGTGTTAATTTACACCCTGGAGCGGTTAGTGGGGGTATACTCCAGGAATAAGTAATCAAAGGCAATCTCAGTAAATAGACATAGACACCTACTGTATCGCTAACTAGGGTAGGGAGAAAAATTAGGACTAGCTAACCTAACTACAGTGCACCCTAGAGGTGGCCAAAAATTTAATGCCGGTGGGACAGCCCTATGAGCTAGAAAAGAGCCCAGCACTCACGTCCGCTCTCTCCACGATCATTCATCCAAGTCCGTCCATCATAGTCTGGTTAATGAATTAGTACAACCCAGCACTGAGGAATGGGAGATTCACATTTTAGTCCAAGTAAATGCAACAAGAATATAATGAGGGTGGCCCTGGTGGACATGGCATGCAAGAAGAACAGGGAAAGGAGTTTTATCATTATTTTCTGTTCCATCTTTCCACCATATCTTCTCTATTACTAGTGTATCTTAAAGTCACACTGAGCCATGTGGATGTGGTGTGGCTGTGTCACATGACACTACATCACCTCTACCCTCACATTATGTTACATTCAGTCTGGTACCTATTTACTTTCAGATGATTTGTAGATTTTAATAATGGTCATTATTAAAGAATGCAATTGGTATTGCAGTTATAAGACTAAGCAATTATTGGTGAGTAATAGATTATTCTGAATCCGATAGTGTCTAGGATAATTTTTTGTTCCTTGTTGCAGCCAGCAAATGATTATGAAGGAATGCATTTCGGAGACTGATTTGACTTAAGGATATGGCAACTTCTTCAACATTTCTGGCAGAAATACTCACTTCTTTTCGTGGCACTTAAGGATTCAGAAATCAACATTATGATTATGAGGTTAGAAAATTTCATATTTCTTCCCTCTCACGGCTAAAAAATAAACAAATATTCATGCCATCAAGTCACTTTCTGTATCAAGTTTTGTGTATATCTCCTGAAAACTTATTTTATTAGGGCAGATGGTAATTTATCACTATCTAAGTCTGAGGTAAGATACTTGAAGCTAAAATGCTTAATTTTTCACAATATGTAAAAATTAATAATGGTAATCCTAATGGGGCTGTTAGTCGTCCGTGGGAAAACAAGTAACATTTGTCATGATATACTGTTACCTCATCGGCGAGAATGCCGGTGAACCATCATCCAGAGGAAGAATAGGGAGGGTTCATCAAGTCTGCAGATGAACTATCCCAGGAGATAACATGTAACTTTTCTGTTCAAGAGCGGAGGCTCAAAGAAAGAAGGCAGACTGTCAGTCCACCTCCCCCCCAAGAAAAAACACACACCCATAAGAATTGTTGTACTGTTCCTGCTGCTTCCATAATACCATTTGCAAACAATCCTCCAGCTGTCTCGTGGAGTTGCTATCCCGTACATACAAGTTAAGGTGGTAACCATGATCCTTTTAACCACTACTGTAGCTCCTTTGCATAACATTTCAGCATGTTTTAAGTCATAAGAAAAAGTCAGTAAGTATCAATCTTACCAGAACCTCATTCTAACCTAATTTGACCAAACCTAACACCATTGTCACCACCTCCTTCCAACCCAACCTAAATTAACCTGCCACCACCACCATCAGCACCACCACCTCAGTCTAATGCTAACCTAGCCTAGTATATCCTATCATCACCACAACCACCATCAACACGTCGATCACCAGCACCACCTCCTCCTAAGCAAACCACTTACCTTAACCCAAGCCCACCACCACCTACTAACCCAACCTGCCCTAATCTAAGTCTATTTTACGAACACACCACCGCCTCGTCCTCTAGCTTAATCTAACCCATCACCGTCACCACTATCACTATCACAACCACAAACTCCTTCAGTTAATCTACTATGCATAAGTTAGAACGACCACCACAACAACCATCTCTTCCTCCTAACCAAATCAACCTTACCTACACGAACCCTATCCCACCACCTCTTCCCAGCCAAATTTTACTCTTCCCCCCCTCCCACACACACATACACACACACCACCTGTACCTCGTGCTGCCGGAACAATATTGAGTTTCTCTTCAATTTACGAGGTTGTTATCCCCGCCGTCAAAAAATCCCACCAGCACAAAATTTATGTCCAATTTCTTATACTATATTCCACTGACCACTGACCGCTTCCTGCTTCAGTTTCCATTGTTTTCTCTTTTCAGAATTTCACACACTTCTGTGAGAATGGCTTGACTGAGATTGACCCTTTTTTATTACTTAGACTTAATCTGCTGCCTTCACCATTTTACCTTGCGTATACGGTTGATAGTGTGTTCTTTTCTTTTTCCATGAATTTTGTTCCTTTCACTCTATAATATATGACTGAATTAGACTTTTCTCTTTTGTCCTTTCTGTGTTATGGTCCATTCACTTTCTTCGTTTATCATGTTCGTGCATTTCCCTATTCTTTGTTTTATTCACCAGCTTTATTCACCAGCATTGCCCGATTCTGTTTTATTCACCAGCATTTCCCGATTCTGTTTTATTCACCAGCATTTCCCGATTCTCTGTTTTATTCACCAGCATTTCCTGATTCTGTTTTATTCACCAGCATTTCCTGATTCTGTTTTATTCACCAGCATTTCCCAATTCCCTGTTTTATTCACCAGCATTTCCCGATTCTCTGTTTTATTCACCATACATCCAGTTCTGCTCTGCCATGTCGCCTTGCATTAAAATTAGAATATCCTAATTTAGCACTACAGTCTCCAAGGTCTTTGATAATAATTCACATGATATTCTTTATCCCTCTCACTGCTGATGTCATCGATCAGAGCATTGGGTTCATGATACCGTAGGCACGACTGATACAGCACCACCAAAAACTGCGTGGAGAATTTGGCATCATATGCTGTTTACTATGCACCAAAATCTTACCACCTCAACACTCCACAGCCTGAGAAGATGGCATGATTTTTTTTTTTCCACGATTTAATGTGCAGTTACATTTCGCTCCTGTTATGTCCATTTCTACTGACATATTGTAACTGTAAAATTCATTCCGCACAGTGTCAGTTCATTCCTCACCAAACAGTGTGGGTACTTGAGGAAATAACTCTGGTATTGCAGTGACTGAATGTCTTTTTTTTTTTTTTTTTTTTTTTCAGTTCGGAAATAAAAATAAAATGTTTGTTGCTGAATAAAAAACTCAATACTGGTCTTTGATAACCGTTTTATGTATCTGTTCAAGTGTATATTACGTTATTTTTACACGCCTTTTAGCACATACGAACATGATTAAGCAACAGAAAATACATTTTCCGAATATATAACTCATGCCTACTTTAATTCTAAGTAATCAAAGGAGAGAGAGAGAGAGAGAGAGAGAGAGAGAGAGACGAACCTTAGTAACTTATGCTGTGGGATCAAAGGATTTCTGTTGACGATATCGCGTGTGCCTGGCTCTAACGACAATTATAGACCAATAAAAAAATAAAAAAAAGACTGAAAATTCTATAAAACACGATTTACCTGGCACTGAAAATTACGAGATGCGCGGCAGCTAAAGAATTAAGTTCGAATATACTGATTATTGTAATATGAATACATTAAAGTGGAGAACAGTAAAGCCTTGGTACCTTACCAAGTGTAACTGTGATATGTAAATGATGTTTTTCCAACAAGGATTCTGAAGGGAATAAGTAAGAGATAATGGAGAAAAGAATGGTGATACACTGTTACATTATGGTGTTAGAGAGGAATGCCTTCACAAAGTGTCCTGATATAACCAAGTGGTGAAGCTACTCGGTTATACAAACGTTCCTCAACTCCCTCCCTATTCTGAAAGAAAGGAGGATGGTGGTCTGAAGGCGAGAGACAACTCCAGCCTGCAGTCCATGGGGTTCACAGTTCAGATGAACCTGAAACTACAACAACAACAACTTGAGGCCTTCCCCAAAGGAGGAATCAAACCAGCCTTGAGCCGATGCGTATCTAGCGGGGCTCGGAATATGACCTTGACCTTGACCTACTTTCGCCAATTTCGAACTCGTAGATTTTCATTCCTACTACAAACCTGTAAAATTTTGTGATGATATCTTGAGCGATTGCGAAGTTATCTTTCTAACAGACACACAGACAGACAGACAAATTGAAAACAATATCAGCTTCGCAATCGTTGGTAACTGCTACTGCTACTTCATGTTACTTCATTATATGTCACTATCCTCCACTGTTGTGAATGTTGGGGTTTGAGGTGCCATTGGTATGATTGTCTTGGGTGTAGAAATAGCCCAGAAAATTGTCAGTTGGTCTGAGGGATGTCACAAACAGACATCCAGAGCCACGCTACATCTCTAACATCACCTCACCTGTCTATCTGTCTATGAGCAGTGCAGAGGTGGAGGCCAGATTAGACACTGGGCATCCCTTTCCTTAATGTCCAACGTGCAAAAAGATGCTACCACACACTTTCACATGTTACCACTTGGATGTTCATACTCATCGCCCATACGTCACACTGGCTCAGGCTCTTTCGTTCAGGATTCCGGTAATGGTATTAGCAGGAGTGTTTTTATGGTGGGTCGTGTGTAAGTTCGATGAAAAGTTGTAATGATATTCAAATTCTCTACTGTTCCCTCCCAAACTTGGGATCGATCTCATGTCCTTTCAGGCTACAGTCAAAAGTTCCGCCAATTGACCAGCATACACATCCACCCAGAACCTCTTCACCCAGTGGACCAACGCCCCCACCTCGGGTGTATATGCAGAATATGCTAAAGTCTTAACTTGCCTTAAAATTACCCCTACCACTACTCCCGTAAGGAGATCCTGGAGAAGACCTTGTATGGAATATTATAACAACATGATGGGGATAAAGATAATGATATTTGGAAGATGATGAACAATCAGGAGTGGTGGCAACACACCCTTACCATACGCACTGTCCATACACCATACACAATGTCCGTACGCTCTCAAGACTTTTTCTGCCCTTAGGAGTTAACTGGTATCCGGGCTTAATAATTCTTTTACAAGTTTTGAGTTCCAAAATAATGAACTGATATTACAGTCCTTTCAACCTAGTTAATATCACTGATTGCTTAGGGAAAATTTCTTTAAAATCTAATACGATCTCAGGTCATGTAAACGACTGTAAATATGTATCTAGCATGTTCAAAAATGTTGCCAGTTTCCTCCGACGCACATTATCATTCAGCAAGGTAACCACTTTCGTTTTACTCTTCCTACCGCCAGATTATTTTACTTAGGTAAGGGAAATCGCTCATAATGAACTGGCTAATAACATGAAAATATCTGACAATGAAGGTAAAACTTTTAAAGAAATAGCGTCAGTTATAAACCACTTGAAGTCCGCACCACACACCAAACTATGGTTGGATCAATGTTTATGTGACACAATTTCCCAACATTATTGTGCAATGGATTACAGAGAATGGTTTCGCTTGAGGGTACATCTAACTCATGTTCTTTGATTTAGCAAGTAACAGCCCTGCACCGATGACTACGCTAATATTTGTCGTTGATGAAATAGGGAATGTACCTTTGAGATAGGTGTATTTATTGTGTGACCTCAGAAAAATTCTGTCATAGTGTCTGTGTATTTTTGTTATTGAATACTTATTATGCCATTTTCTAATTACTTGTTCGATAGGGTATAGTACGAATGAGTATTTGAAACACACACACACACACACACACACACACACACACACACACACACACACACACAGGCAAGGAATCCATCATACTCCATAAAGATCTTGGTTCATGAGCTAATTTATTTTATGAGTATGAGATTAAGAGAAACCTCCATCAATAACTTTTAATATGTGCTAATGCTGTGCTGTACATATAATTGCAATACCTATCTATCTGTCTGTCTATAGTCAGACACCATAATCTCATAAGGAGTGGTCGTTTGTCTTTGAGTTAGTTTTTTTACGGGGAGGGTCACTACCTCTCCTCCAACCCAATCGTTGACAAGTAGGGAATACGTATGGTTGTTATATGGTTACCATCCAGCTTTGTAAATGGATATATGGTAGAATAAGATATAATGGCTTTTATCACTTCAGCTGAATCTGATAGTTGGTTAGCTAACAGTCTGTCAAGAAACACACAAGACATACAAGGCATGGACTGCAGACTGAAGTTCCCCCTCTACAGTCCCCCCTTACAGTCCTTTCTCTTCCAGGGATCGGGATGGAGCTCAGGAATACTTAGAACGAATAACCGAGCATTGGAGTCACCCGATTATATGGGTGTGATCACATGAAGGCGCCCCTCTTCAGCACCACGGGAAAACCTTAATAAAATATACAAGTATGGACACTGCAGAGGCAGTAACACCAGTGCTAAAAGTTCAAAGACGTCGCCCTTCTGCGGGTGTTGTTCCTCTTCCTGCCTTGCATGGGATGATGTTCCTATTAGCACTCTCCTGAACGAGGTCATAAGCCTTAGTACACTAAGAGAGACGTACAGTTTCCGTTCTCATGTAGGGGCAGTGTTATAGTAAGTATGGCATGTTTGAAGAGTGGGACGGTGTGCAGTACAGCAAAATATACGAACACCATCAGCACCGCATCATTTTTATCTACGGTAATTCAGTCACTTTCAGGATCGCATTCTCATCGGTTAAGAAGGCATCGTAGGACCTCTTCCTTACCGGTCAATATCTGTATGTGGCACGTTAATATTATCTTGTTTGTATTTATGCACTCTGTATCATATTGTCAGGATAAAAATAGATTACACAAGAATAATGAAGCACTGTAAGCAAAACATAGGTCAGTAGGGAAGACGTGCTTATCCTACAAGCTGTTGAGAATACGGTGTTGGAAATCACTTGCCTTATCCCTCGCCACTCTCACGTTGTCCCTCAACTCACCGTCATGCTTGCTCAAAAATCCCAAGCGAGGGAAGGACAGGAACAGAAACACCAACACGGCTGAACACATAACTAACAAACATACTCCTGCTTGAATTTCACTTAGAGTCTGGCAGAGTGGTGCAGTAAAAAATCTAATCCGTACTTAGAGTTAATAACAGAAAAAGAATTGATTGTACATTAATCTGCAATTGTTTCTCCTAAAACTGACTCAAATTTTTCGCCCTTTTGCCACATATTTCATATAGCGTAGTCTAGTAATAGACAATAATGCTGCTCTACCACCTTTTCATAGCACTTCTTCGTGACTAGGGCTTCTAATGTTAACCCATTAGTTTTCATGAATCCTGTGTGGGGAATTTTCCTGGAGGGGTACTAAGCGTACCGCCCACCGCCTATCGGCTCATAGTCGCAAAGCTTACAGATCCCTACTCGGGCGTTCCCTCCTTATTCAACTTTTTAAAATTCCTGTTCTTGTTTCCTATTTCCACTTCATATCTATTATAGTGAAAGAGGTATAGTGCTGTAGCGTGCATGACTACGTACCTGATGTCATGTTTATACCCATTCCCACCAATTCCCACCTCTTTATTCACAGTCCAGTCAGGCACACTCTGCTGCACTGACCACTTCAATGTCATATTTTCTACTTTTCTCCTTGTTGCCTCCACGCCATCTTATTCAGTTTGGGGAAGACGTGTTGTAGTGAAAAGGTTAATGAAGACTACACTTAACCCTTTCAGATCGAAAACTATCATGTGGTAAATATAACTGTCCAAAGATATGTAAATATGTTATCAGACTGGGAGCAGTAAATCCAGTTATGTTCACCCAGATGGTTTAATGTTCACTCAGTTATTATCGCTTCTGCTACGCGCACCTAAAGTCATAAAATTACCTTTGTTTAGAGCTGACACAACAATAAAGCATTGGAAAAAACAAACTGTGTTTCATTACTGTCTGCCTCGCCCTTCCATGGAAATGGAGGAAATATCGGAGGTCAGCGGTTCATATCTGGATTCACTCGTCAAAAAAAAAAAAAAAAAAAAAAAAAAAAATAACATACAAATTACATTTATTCTGAACAAAAAGCGGTATTGAACAAATAAATAATTTTTTCCCCTAGCTTCAGGGAATGTTGAATTGCCGATCAGTGCCTCGTTCATAGCACGCGGCTCATTATGAAATGATAATAATAACAATAATAATAATAATAATAATTATTATTATTATTATTATTATTATTATTATTATTATTATTAATATTATTATTATTCATATAGTCATATAGTCTATAGACTATATGATGAAAAGGCGACAGAGACAGAAATTAAATTAAGTAAAAATGACGGTCAGAGCACAAGAGCAGCGTATCAGGCCATAAAGGAGTTAACTGGGACTGAAAAGAGAAGGAAGGAAATACCTGTACGAGATAGAAATGGTAATTTGATGACTAAAGATTTGGATATAAAAGGAAGGTGGAAAGAGCACTTTGAATCTGTTCTAAATAGACCAATCCCAGCTGAAGACGACATTTTGCCAGCCGAGAGAGATTTGCAGATAGAAACAGGGGATATAACTTTGGAAGAGGTAGCAAAATCTGTAAAGGAGTTAAAGAATTTTAAGGCTTCAGGTGAGGATGGAATATTCCCTGAAATGCTTAAGGTGGAAAATGACGAGTTGATGAATGCGCTTTTGAAACTTTTTAATGTGGTTTGGGATAATGGTGGAATTCCAGAAGAGTGGAAAAATGGAGTGATTATAAAAATACCAAAAAAGGGAGATTTAAGTGTGTGTGGCAATTGGAGGGGGATAACTTTGACACCTGTAGTTGCAAAAGTCTTTTCCAAAATCTTGTTGAACAGAATAGAGCCAGTAATTGATAAAATTTTAAGAGAAGAACAAGCGGGATTTAGAAAGGGTCGAGGTTGTAATGATCAGATTTTTATTGTAAGGCATCTAATGCAACAAGCTAATGAGATGAAAATGCCACTTAACATGTGTTTTGTGGATTTTGAAAAGGCGTTTGATAGTGTTTCACGTGGAGCTATGTTGAAAATTATGAGATTCTATGGTATACCAGAAAAGTTTGTAAATATTATTAGAAACCTGCATGAAGGTACTTTTTGTAAGGTAATGGTGGGTGGTTCTTTGAGTGATCCATTTCAAGTTAGGTCAGGAGTGATTCAAGGAGGAGTTCTTTCGCCATTGTTGTTTGTTTTGGTTATGGGTTATGTTATGAAAAAGGTTGTAAGGAGAACAGGTGCAGGAATTAACTGGAAAGAAAATAAGAAGCTGATGGATTTGGACTATGCTGATGATATTGTACTGATTTGCGGAAGTATTTACTAGATGCAGAGGGTGCTCGATTGTCTGGTGGAGGAAGGAGAAAAAGTGGGATTGGTAATAAATTGTGGAAAGACTGAAATTATTAATATGAACGTGGAGAACCAAATCGATTGTGTAATTGGGAATAATGTGGTGAAGAATGTAGAAAACTTTAAATATCTGGGAACGATTGTATCATCTAATGGATCATTAAACAATGAAATTGAGGAGAGGATTAGACAGGCTTGGCGAGCTGTTGGAATGTTGAAATCTGTTTGGAATAATAATATGCTTTCGGTACATACTAAAGTGAAAATTTACAAGTCCATGGTTAGACCAATTTTAATTTACGGGCATGAGTCATGGTACAGTACAATAGCAACTGATCAGAAAGTATTAGGATTTGAGAATAAAATACTGAGAAGGACTCTTGGGGTAAAGTGGCAAGACAGAGTTACAAATGAAAGAGTAAGGGATATTACGAGAGTGGAACCAGTTAATGAATATGTGAGACTGTCTCGCTGGAAGTGGTTGGGGCACATATACAGAAAAGAAGGTTGTTTAATACAGGATGTGCCAGAGTGGATTGCTAGAGGAAGAAGAGGTAGAGGTAGGCCGAGGGAAACCTGGTTGAGGACAATGAAAAAAGAAGCAGGAGAGGAGTGTTGGTGGGACCTGAAGGAGATGGCAAGAGACAAATATTGGTGGAGAGAGTTCATTGAGGCCCTATGCATCCCGTGGGGTGCCACAGGAAATGATTGATTGATTGATTATTATTATTATAATAATAATAATAATAATAATAATAATAATTATTATTATTATTATTATTATTACTATTATTATTGTTGTTGCTGTTGTTGTTGTTGTTGTTGTTATTATTGCTATGATGCTGCTACTGATGAAGATAAAATTATGCATTATCAGGATCTCACATTTCTTGCAGCCCGCCTCAAAATTCAGTCCTATTGCACTGTGTTATCGTGATTGTAGGTATTTATATCGTAGTCGTAGCCGAGCTGTTATAACAGTGAATTGATTAGTAGGAGATAATGTGAGTTGTACTTGTCATCGATGACAGAAGATAAAGATGAGTCTGGGGTTTGATTGTAGTTTATTTTCTTCAGGGGGAATATTTCAACAGTAATATAGTCTCGCAGAGCGCAATGAAATGAGTTACTCGCTAACCCGCGTGCCTGCCTTTTTCCCCACTCTGCCTCTCTCTAGACCCCCTTCTCGCTCTCTCTCCTAACTCCTTCTGCCCCCTAACTCCTTCTCTCTCGTATATGAATGATTGTTTCACGTGTAAGGCACGGTTGAGTGGAACTTTCTCGATCCCGGGGACTTTCCAATCAGGCGTCACGAGGTGCTGTATATTGCAGTCCTGAGAGAATGTGCAAATGCCATTTCCTTCAGTCCAAGCCATGACTTTCACTTGACCTCTAGATTACATATGTACTCTACCAGCTATGATGTATTGTATTATGATATTTTAGAATCCTGACAGTTTGTTAACTTCCCAGTGGCGTCAACAGTTCAGCTGGAAGAACTGTACCCACACATTGAAGTGTTTATTACCACATTCAGTCAGATAACATAACAGTTTATTCTGGCTGTCTCCAGATGACACTGTTAACCACCCGTGGCGTAACATATGAATACGTAGCATTGTTTTGTCAAGGTGAATGCTGATAGCGTATCTGTACACTTTGCAGTTGCAAGGTCTGCCATTTCCACAATTTTCAAAGTTCACATGTGATTTTTGGTAAGTAGACACGGATCATCTTCCTCTACCTGCCGCCAAGCGGGGATAATGCCTTACCCCGCATGACCTCCCCCCCCCCCCAGCATGCCATTGTTTCGGTAACTCGTCTGTTGGCAGTGACCTGGCCAGAAAGACATGTCGCACAATGGTACGAAATTCAAGGTGAGAGTGATTCCCCAATCATGACGATGTGGAGGACAAATATTACGTAGCGCCAGAGGAAGAAACGAGCAGAAGTGATGAGAAGGTAACATCACCAAGGAAGGTGCGGTATGTTGATGTGTTCAGTGAATCAGTGAATGAAACAATGCTTATATCACATATATTATTGTGTGAAAACCAATATATTCTTGTACTACATATAAATTGATACCAAATGAACAAATATCTACCTATTCTGAGTGGTTTGCAATAGTTACCGCTACATAGAAAACGTGACACACGCAGCACGGCTCCAGAGAACACGGTACCAGGTATTTAAAGGGTTATCGGTTTAGACCACTTCTAAGCTCAGTTGAGCACTTTTGGGGGCATTTTCCAATGTTTCTCATAAAAAGCAGAGGTTTTAGCCCCCCCCAAAAAAAAAAAAAAAAAAAAAAAATCGACAATCTGCCGAGATTGGAGGGGGAGGGGATCAGTGGTGAAAAATTGGTCAGGACGCAGCAGGTTAAACTTGGCAAGGATCTCACATACATGGCTAATAAAGGCTGTCTATACCACAGGCAGCTTGAAAGTTTCTCCTAAACTTAAAATAATTGCTATGAATTACCCAATACAATATTGGCACATTATTGAACTGCACTGGTAAAGATATCTTCTGAAGAAACAACATGTATACATGCAGGTTTAATTCATCTACACATTGACTTCTTGGGAGAACATTCCTTTGTCATAACAGACTAGACAAGTGTTCACTGGCAAAACTGAACACAGTATGTTTTCCCAGAAGTTATCCTTTTTGTTTTTACTTTTGTGTTTTTTACCACTTCCTACTTTGTTTCTTGTTTCTGGATCCTACCTCACCCAACCAGTGAGTAACATGGTGATTGTGATGATTATCAGTCCATCCATCATCTATTATTCCTTCCCCCCCACCCCCCTGGGCTACGCTACTCAGTTCCGACATCTAAGGCAAGGATGACAAGCTTCACTTGTCCGTGAGTGGAATTATGTGAAAAAAAAATTTCAGCCAGTGCCTTAGTGGTTCCATCCGGTAAGAGCACCTTAACTCACTAGACTACCAACCGTCATTTGGTAGTAATGTCTTTATGCAAGGAAGAAAGAACCAAAGGCCAGTAGCCCACTAAATGTTCCTTCCACGAAAAACAAAAAGAACATAACACTAAGCCATATTGAAGTTGCCTGGACACACTGCATTTGAAAGACTGCAGTGGAAAATACAGTGGAAAATACAGACAGAGGGAGACAGTTCCAGAATGGACTTATTGTATACATGAAGGACTGGGAGTAACGGTGAACTCTTGCCTTGGAGGGTTGGACAGAAAAGCGATGAGACTTTGTTGCTAGACGAGTGCTGCGCACATGCCTAGGTGGTGGAGGGATGCAAGCAGACAGTCCAAAGGAGCGGTGACCATTGAAGTGGCGATAGTAATGAGATAAAGATGCAACAGTGCAACGAAATAAGAGGTTCAAGGGAGCCAGTAGGAGAGGGAGAGTTATTAAGATGAAAAGGCTTTGACTCCACCTTGTTGAGAAGAGCTGTATGTGGGGAGCCTTCCCACACATTAGAGTTGTACTCAACACAAGGGTGAATAAAACCCGTGTATACAGTCAACAACTGTGCAAGGGTAGAGAAGGCACGGAGTCGGCATAGCACACCTAATCTCTTGGAAGCAGATTGTACAAGAGAGGTAATATGATCTATCCAAGATAAATCCAGAGAGAATGAAAACCCAAGTATATGTAAAGATGATGCAGGATTGAGTTAGATGTTGTTAAAAATCAGAGGATACCCCTGAGGAAGATTTTGACGGGTTAATAGATGTTAGAACTGAGTTTCTGATGCATTAAAAACAACAAGATTATTTTTACCTCAATCAGAGATATGAGCCAAGTCAGACGTTAGGTGTGCCTTAGCCTCGCCCCTTGTTTGTTGAAGTAACTGCTGAGATGGACGAAGCGAGAAACAAATGGAAAAGTGAAGAGTGGAATCATCAGCGTACGAGTTGATAGGGTCAGATGTACAGCTTAGAAAGTCACTGATGAATAGTTAGACGAGAGCTGGTGATAGGACAGAGCCCTGTGGATCACCACTGTTGATAGATCTAGGAGAAGAACGGTGGCCGTCAACAACAGCAGCTATAGAGCGACAAGAAAGAAAGCTAGAGATGAAGGCATAGCTAGAAGGATAGAGACTGTAGAAGGGCAGTTTAGAAAATAAAGACTTATGTCAGACTCGATCAAAAGCATTTGGGAGGTCAAATGCAATAGCAAAGCTTTCTCCAAAGTCCCAAAAGGAGGATGACCAGGAGTCTGGAAGGTATCTGTAGGTGAGAAGATTGCCAGTCGAGCTTCCCTGCAAAACCCCATACTGACGATCAGAAAGAAGGTTGTGATAGGAATGGCACAATGAAATATTTTTCGTTAAGAATATACTCAAAAACTTTTGAAATACAGGGTGTTAAAACAATTGGGCACAGGGGACTGGAAATGGCCATCCTTCTTTGGAACAGGCTGAATGAGAGCAAACTTCCAGAAAGAAGGAAAGGTACAAGTTGATAGACGAAGGCGAAAGAGTTTGCCTAGGCAGGGTGTAAGAACAGAAGCACAGTTCTTGAGGACAACAGGAGGGACCCAAGCAGGCCCGTATGCCTTGTGAGTACTGAGGCCAGTGATGGCAGAAAATAAAGCGATTGAAGAAATTTTAATGTCAGCCATGAGGAAGTCAGAGGGGGATGTGCTGGAGAAACAGCCTCGGAATCGTCTAAGGTGGAATTGGAGGAGAAATTCTGAGCGAAGAGTTCTGCTTTATCGGTAGAAGGAACAGCAAAAAAGCAATCAGAATGGAAAATAGGAGGAAAAGATGAGATAAAAGTTGTTAGAATGATTTTTGGCAAGATGCCAGAAGGAGCATGAAAATTTTGAGTTGGAGAGTTCAAGGCAATTATTATGAATGGAATTATTTATATCAATGCGAAGAACAGACTTAGCACGATTCTGGGCAGAAACAGAAAAGAGATGAGATTGAGGGGTGGTTGGCTCCTGTAACTTGTGTGTGTGTGTGTGTGTGTGTGTGTGTGTGTGTGTGTGTGTGTGTGTGTGTGTGTGTGTGTGTAATTCACTGGGTTTTTCAGAATCAAGTACACACCCATCCCCTTGCTCAAGGGAGGCAATAACCACTTGTGTCGTCAGTGAAACTTTTCCCATTCCGAGCAAGGCCCCGACCGTCCTAACAGATGCTAGCCGAGAGCGTTACCACTGAGCCAGCGAGCGGTGTGTGTGTGTGTGTGTGTGTGTGTGTGTGTGTGTGTGTGTGTCCTAAAAGTCAGCACTGGTACGGTAAAAATCCATATTCATATTTCAACAAAATTTTACTCCTCTTGCCATTTTTCATTTGTTCAATGAGTCAGCTTTTCTCACAACTCTCTCTCTCTCTCTCTCTCTCTCTCTCTCTCTCTCTCTCTCTCTCTTCAAGTAGGTTCTACTCATGGTATCTATCCCAGCCAGATTAAAGCCTCTGCAGATCTGCACAATCCAATATTACGGGAAGATGAAGGTGACGGTTCCTAAAGTGATCACACACACACACACACACACTATATATATATATATATATATATATCTATATATATATATATATATATATATATATATATATAGAGAGAGAGAGAGAGAGAGAGAGAGAGAGAGAGAGAGAGAGAGAGAGAGAGAGAGAGAGAGATAGAGATGAAGCCTCGAACCAGGACTGACCAAAAGATGACGACTAAGGACCGAACAAAGGTCATGATACTGATGGCGACGTGGAATGTAAGGGGTGCAAATGATGAGGTGAAAGAGAGATTGTCCAGGTGCTTGAGGATGGGAAAGTGGATGTATGTGGATTAACTGAAACAATATGGAGAGGAGAGAGTGCGAGGGAGTGTTAGTATGGATGGGATATATGTGCAGGAGTAGGTGGGAATGAGAGAGCAGAAGGATTGTGTATTGTTGTGAGTAACAGATGGAAGGAGAGTATAAGAGAGTATGGATCAGTTGGCTCAAGGATTGTGTGGGTAAGATTGAAAGTTGGACTACAAATCTGGGCGATTTCGTGCGTGTATGCACCAAAGCAAGATCATGCAAGCAGAGTGAGAGAAGAGTTATGGACAAATGTGGAAGAGTGCATGGAAAAGTTTGAAAGGAATGAGAGAGTGTTTTTGGTTGGTGATATGAATGGTAAAGTAGGGAATGTGAAGGTGGATGGAGTAGTTGGCGAGTGGGGTGTGCCTGCTGAGATAGATGGGAATGGCAGTGCGTTATTGGACATTTGTGCCCGGAGGGGGTTGGTGGTAGCCAGTACCCTCTTCAGGCACAAAATAATTGACAGGTATACATGGCGAGTGATGAGAAGGGTGGGTGGTGACCTGAATGAAAGGAAGGCAATGATTGATTATGTGTGTGTGGATGAAAGGATGCAAAGGTGTGTATTGGATGCAAGAGTATATAGAAGCTGGAGGAGTGGACTTTCTGACCACCACTTGGTGGTGGTCAGAATCAAGATCCAAGTAAAATGGAGAAATAGAAGATGGGAAGGACGGGAGGAAGGAGTAGATGCAAGGAGAGTGGAAAAGTTACAAGAGGATGAGAAAAAGGCAGAAAATAAGAAAGAAGTGGAGGAACGATTGGATAAATATGAACTGGAGCAGATAGAAGACGTGGAAGGTGTGTGCAAGATATTCACAGAAGCAATATGAGCAGCATGTGAGGCGGTGTGTGCGGTGAAGAGATGACGAAAGAGGGTGCAAGAAACAGTATGGTGGAATGAAGAGGTGAGACAGGCTGTGGCACAAAAGAGGAAAGCATATAATGAATGGATGAGAAATAGGGACGTGGAAGAAGTTGAGAGACGGAAGAGAGAGTTATATGTAAAAAGAAGAGAAAGGTGAAAGATTAGTAAGAGAGAGTAAGAAGAGAGTGGACGAGGAATCTGAAAGAAATTTGAGTGTAAAGTGGAGGGACTGTAAGAAAATGTTCCGGAAAGAGGTAAGGAGATTTAGACAGGTTGCCAATGAATTTAGTAGGGGAGTGAAAGATAATAATGGTAGATTACTAGTGGAGAAGGGAGAAAAAGTGAGCAGGAGGGAACACTTTAAGGAATTGTTGGACATAGAGAATGAAAGTAATGCGAGTATAAGTGGCTGGGGAATGGCTGGGAGAAGGAGGAAGGCGAGAAGACAGGAAGAAATCAGTAGGATGGAAGTTGTGGAGGCAATGAAGAAAGTCAAAATGGGGAAAGACCCAGAAATTGATGGAATGTGTGGTGAAATGCTGAAGCATGGGGGAGAGGAAGTTGCAGACTGGATGTGAACGATGTGCAGATTGGCCTGGGAGGAAGGTACAATAGAGTCCCGGAGAATTAGAAGTCAGGTATTATTATTCCCTTGTACAAAAGGAAAGGGGAAAAAGAAGTGTGTGGTAAATATAGGGGCATTTGTCTTCTTAGTGTAATAGGAAAAGTATATTGTAGGATACATATTGACAGAGTTAGGGGAGAACAGAGGAATTAGCTGGAGAAGAACAAGGAGGTTTTAGGAAGGGAAGAGGCTGTGTAGATCAGATATTCATTCTTAGATCTTTAGTGGAAAAGTTTCTAGAGAAGGGAAAGAAGTTGTATGCGGCCTTCATGGATTTGGAGACAGCATATGATACGGTGGATAGACAAGGATTGTGGAAAGTATTAAGAATATATGGAGAAGATGGGAAGTTGTTGAATGCTGTGAAGAGTATGTATGAGGGTGCTAAGGCTGCAGTGCGTGTGGATAGTGAACTGAGTTAATATTTCTATCTAAACGTTGGGTTGAAACAGGGATGTGTCTTGTCTCCACGGTTGTTCAATCTGTACATGGATGGGGTCATAAAAGAGATACAAGGTAGGGCAGTGGATGTTGGAGTGGCCCTAATGAGAGAGGGCAGTGTTTGGAAACTCCCTGTACTGTTGTTTGCAGATGATATTGTATTGTTAAGTGATGACGAAGGGGAGCTGCAAGGCTTGGTGGATGAGTTTGGAAGAGTGTGTAAGAAACGAAATTTAAAGATGAATGTAGAGAAGAGTAAAGCTATGGTCCTCGAGAGATATGAAGTCAGTGAATGTACAATGAGGTTGGATGATTAGGAAATGGAAAATGTGAGTACGTTTAAGTACTGTTCTTGGGGAATGTGATGAGTAAGCATGGAAGTTTGAAGGGTGAAGTGCTTGAAAGGGTACAACGAGGAAGAAAGGTAATGCTTCCTTGAAAGCAGTGGTAAGAAACAGGGAAGTGAGCATGGAAGTAAAAACGTTACTACTTGATAGTATTGTGATACCAACTCTAACGTATGGAAGTGAATCTTGGACGTTGTTGGAGGGACACAAATCAAGAGTGAGAGGAGTGGAAATGAGTTATCTGAGAGGTGCCTGTGGAGTCACATGGAGAGACTGACTGACAAATAAGGAAGTAAAGGAGCGTTGTGGTGTGGATGTGGACGTGATTCGGAGGCGTTGGGAGAAACACACTGAGGTGGTTTGGCCATGTGGAGAGGATGGGGAGTGAGAGACTGACGAGGAGAGTGTATGAGAGTGAGGTGGAGGGGGATGGAGGGAGGGGGAGGCCAAGGATGAGATGGAGGGATGGAGTGGAGAGGTATATGAGAGAGAGGGATGTGAGTTGGGAGCAGGGCAGTGAAATGGCGGGGGACAGGGCGACTTGGAGGCGATTGGTTTGTGGCCACCCCGTATCGGATTAAGGCGTCTGGCAATAGACAGAAAGAAAGATAGAAGGTAAAGTACCAATGCTGGAGAGCCAGTCAAGATTAATATTCTTACAATTCGTGTTTGAAGCATCCATTCTGACACTTGTCTATTATTATCTGATATGCCCTGATTTGGCAACACCATAATGACATCAGTTTGACGCCATGTAGCATGTCACTGTAATTACACACTAATCTTACCACTGTTTCTCTGACGCCATCCTATCACCTATAATCAGATACAAACAATATAGTGTCATTCACTCACTCCTGTGTTAGACACTTCCAATACAACGATCCAGTCAGCTCTCACCCTCTCGGACACTATGACAACCAATCGGTGGCCGTGGCTAGGTTATGGCCATGTGATGTGATGATGGGCGGTTTGGTGGTGTGTGGTAGTTAGTGGCATGGTAGTGGTGTGTTGTGGTCTGACAGTGTGGTAGTAGTGTGTGGTGGTGGTGGTGGTGTAGTGTAATGTGTTGTTGCTGCAGCAGCAGCAGTTACATTATTATTAGTAGTAGTATAAGTATAAGCAGTAGTAGCAGTAGTAAAAGCAGTGAGGGTACTGTCGTAGGCTGTAATCCGTTTATTTCAGAAGTCCACTGTGAAGTGAGTAGATTCGTCTGGTAGTAAAAAGAATAAAGCAAGAAAATACAATATCACTACTGAAGAGGCGAGTCATGTATCTTTATATTATATTTTTGTGACCAACAGATCACTATAATTATAAATGGAAGAACGTGTCGCAGTGAAAATGTTAAATAAATGCAGGATTGTTGTTGCTGTTCCTGTTGCCCCACGGTCGTCTGGACGTGAACCAGGTGAACTGCTACTGAATATACCATTTGCTGCAGCCCGCCATCCTCTATTCCTGGGAACAGAGAGAGAGTTGGGGACGTTTGCTAAACCGGGCAGCAGACCCGCCCAGCTATATCGATGACACTATGTGAAAGCATATCTTTTCGGAACCTGTATAAAAATATTAAATTATAACTATATTAACCCCTTCCCTGCGATACGGTATCATTCTATAGTGCTATTACACCATTTTTGGCAATTTTATTAAATTTGGGAAGGATGTCTAGTACTGAAGGAATAATCGTGAATATTTAACTCCCTTAGTTAAAAAAAAAAAAATCTTTCGAGATGAATATAATCGCATTCAAATATTACGAATCAAATACAGTTTCATTCCTCATGTAAGTTTTGAACAAGGAAATAAATAAATCAATTAATTTGCTAATGTTCAAATTACATGCATAATTATAAATAAATGCGCTAAACTTTCAATGTGTCGGTATTTCTCCGATCATTATATATCACATTTTATGAACATTATTCCTAGTGTCTTAAGAGCGAGGGCGATCTCCAGACTTGAATGGTAGAGAAAAAAATATACTTCTGGTGATCTAGTGGTTTGAATGCCCCGGTCAGAATGACGCCCTGGGACAGGTCAGGTCAGCAAGGGGTAAAGGAAAGTTTGAGGATCATGCAAAGCCACCAGGGTAAGTAGGCTGATGATCTACCCTTCCATGTTCTAGACTGTGATAGCATATCCTCGAGACCCTACATCAGCATGGGGTTAATGTGACAATGGTTGTTACCGTTTGCGTTCTCCAGAGGAATAAAATTAAATAGTCTATTCAGTACGTTATATACACTCCAGTAGATTTGTATCGCATTAACAGTTTCAGTCTGTGGACACGTTTTCTGCATTTTTGACACATGATTTTATTATCGGAGCACTTTTTTTGCCTGTCATTTATGACTCTATTACAGAATATTCTTAAATATTTGCTGGGTTCGGAAGATCACATCATTGAGTATCCAAAGCCATTGTTCACCGTGGGGTATACTTTATGTCGTTATGTAATTAACAGATATTTACTGATGCAACTTTGCCACCGGACGATTTTATTCAGTTCAGGAGAAGTCTCTGCCTAAAAGTTTCAGACACAATATCTACAACTGCGTTACTCACAGGCCGCTTTACTTTTATATTCAGATTACCACAAGAGTTTATATAGGAGAGACCTTCCTGACTCAGGGGTGCGACGCCTGGATTTGTATTAGCTGGTGTGAGGTTCACTGCAGGACCAAACCTTCTCCTCGAAGGGTGAATGGTGATTGGAAGTTACCATTCCTCACTTTGGAAAAGTACGAATCGGAAAATGTATTAATCTTCATAAATCAGAGAGAGAGAGAGAGAGAGAAAATCTTAGCGACTATAATCCAAAAATTTTCCAATAATCTGCATGAAATCGTCTGTTTGTAGTATTAGTTGCCTACAAAATTACGTCACTCGATAGAAGGAGGTAAAAAATCAGTCGAGTCAGATCATCCTGGTGTGTGTCACCTTAATAATGCGACCTGCAGGTAGGTGGTGTGTGAGCTAATTCATGCACCTCAGTACCTGTCTTCACATCCAGGGTAACAATCAGGCAGCGGTGAACTAATTGAAGTTATTTGTACCTCCCATCTTCTGGACACCTTGGGCAGGATAAAACATTAAACAAGGACTGACATCGTAAACAGAAAGATAGATATACAGACAGTTAGATAAGCAGGATAGTAGGTAGGTAGGTAGGTAGGTAGTTAGTTAGTAGACAGACAGATGGATGAATAGGTAGTTAGGTAGTAGACAGACAGATGGATAGATAGATAGTGAGACTGAAAGTGAGATGCTAAGAGTGTTATATAATTAGATTGCTACGTAGACAGATGGACAGATCGCGTTAAGCAGATAAAGAAACAGATACTTAGACAGATATAATGACTTGATAATTAATTAGATAAGTAGACTGGCAAAAAAAAAAAAAAAGAGAGAGAGAGAGAGTCACGGGAAGGCAGACAATGATAGAAATACAGACAAACAAGGGAAAAAATAAATACACAGACTGAAAGTCAAATAAACACGAGGAAAAACAGCCAACGATGCGAGACAACTGGGTCCAGTTACTGACAGCCCGGGATCGAGCCCGACAGTGGCGGCATCGCTTTTATTTGTTTATTTTTTTTCATGCTCATTCCAAGACACGAGTTTATCCTATGTATTTATTTCCTCTCTCTCTCTCTCTCTCTCTCTCTCTCTCTCTCTCTCTCTCTCTCTCTCTCTCTCTCGTGTATGTAACTGCACCAGCAATGGGTCTTATATCCTACACTGTGTTCCTCTCCGTTCACGCACTCCTTCATCCATATTCCACCACGCACCCATCACAGTGTTAATACTGTTACCATTAACCCTCTCACGGTAACCACAACTCTACAACTCTATTACAACTAAAGCCATACCATTTTATTTATATGAGAGTGAGTTACAGGAACTTGACCGTTAATATAAACATAATTAACCCTCTCAAGGTAGGGACAACTCTGGTATTGTATTATAACTACCACCAGACGGTTTTATGCATCTGAGAGTGAGTCATAGGAGCCCGATGTTAAGACACGAGAAATAATACCCACCCGGGATAAAATAATGCCACCCGAGATTACCTCTGACACTTATACATATACACAGACACACAGACACATAGACACACTGCTGGATGGAAGGAGGGACATTACCTCTGACACTTATACATATACACAGATACACACACACATAGATACACTGCTGGATGGAAGGAGGGACATTACCTCTGACACTTATACATATACACAGATACACACACACATAGACACACTGCTGGATGGAAGGAGGGACATTACCTCTGTCACTTATACATATACACAGATACACACACACATAGACACACTGCTGGATGGAAGGAGGGACATTACCTCTGACACTTATACATATACACAGATACACAGACACATAGACACACTGCTGGATGGAAGGAGGGACATTACCTCTGACACTTATACATATACACAGATACACAGACACATAGATACTTTGCTGGATGGAAGGAGGGACATTACCTCTGACACTTATACATATACACAGATACACACACACATAGATACTTTGCTGGCTGGAAGGAGGGACATTACCTCTGACACTTATACATATACACAGATACACACACACATAGATACACTGCTGGATGGAAGGAGGGACAAGATTAAAGAAAAAAAATGTGAATTGAAGCATAGATGGATGGATTCATGGTCGGTTGCATGGATGGATAAATACTTAGTCGTACACATATATAAATGGGCAAATTGGGCAAATATACAGTCTGACAAATAGACAGAGAAAACAGGTTAATAGCTGTGAGAATGGGCAGAAACTACATCAGCTGCCAAGGTAGATAACTGGGTCTGATTAGTGAGGCCCGAGATCGTACCATATAGCGGACTATGGTTTCTTTTTATACACATTTCAACTCACTGTTCGTCACTTTGAGGGATTTTTTTTTTTTTTTGTCTCCTATATATGACACGAAAATAGTCCGTCATAAGCCAAAACAAAATACAACTTTGTATATCTCAGAGGAAAACGGTAACTGTGATACTGCTAACGTTTGTGGTGGCCAGATTTCTCTCTTCACCACAGTAGATTCGTGTAACTTCAGGGAAATAAACTGCAAGTAGGTAATTGGCAGGCAAACGAACAGAGGCGTTTTGTTGTGGCCATCCTGGATGTACTGTGGCACTGGGTGTTGTGTGAAAGATGGGGAGAGAAACTGAGAAACAGATAAATACATAGGAAGTCAGGCAGACATACATACTGGTAGGTAAAGGAATGGATAGAGAGATAATGACATATGGATAGATAGGTAGGTAGACTTGCAGAATGACAAATTGAAATTTCGAAGCACAGTTAGAATGACGTGGACAAATAAATGAATATACGGATAGACAGAGTGATAGACTGAGAGAGAGAGAGAGGTTTAACTGCGAGTATTATGAAGAATACTGCTATATTATATAAGGGATTAACTGGGTTATTGAATCATATGTAAGTGGAAAGAGCGAAAGGTACAGATAGATATACATGTAAATAACTAAACATGGTTACATATATGGCACAGAAGCCACTGGAGTCACACAGGTAGATAACTGGTCAGTGAGGCCTGGGATCTTCCCTGAGAATTCTGACTAGCTGTATTTTTCTTGCTGTATTTCTCCCACATCCTTTTGTTTTAATGTTTTCCTGTTATATGAATCATTCAGTTCCTTTTGACTTTCTCTCTCTCTCTCTCTCTCCCCCCCCCCTCTCTCTCTCTGCAGAGATTATTCCTGCCTTTTCTGGTACTTGGGACATTTTAAAGGCTTCCCTCTAATTCAAACATGGGTACAGTTGCAGTCAACAGTTCATTTACACCGTCTCCAAACAGTGTCACAAGAAGAAAAATGACTGATAACCTACTCAGTAATAATATAATGGTTTTTAATATTACTTCATCAGTTTCTAATCCCTCACATATAAACCAATAACTGACTGCCAATCAACACCACCTAACTATAACCCCACAAAAGTACACAAATTACTGTCCACCAGCCTTCACTATCTACTGTAAGTTCAACAGCATTAACACCTTCACTGTCAGGGAATTTTACCTGGAGAAATAAAGATGTGCAGTGAACGGAAAAATGAAATAATAAAGATGTTCTCAATATCAGAATAATTATACCAACTTCAGGCCTTTGCTTTAACAGAAAATATCACAGCTGACGGAACGAAAGAGATCCTTCACTGAGAACGAAGTTTTCATCCGTTTCCACTATTTATTCTTTAGCAACACTGCATATCTTGCTGTATAATTTCACTGCCATAACACAATACTCTTTACAACATTAAATTTTTCGTGTCCTTCTCACACAGTACATATCCAACACCTTCCACAGTTGATCAACCTGGTGTTATTTGTTGTTCTTATTTACTTGTTGTTTCTTCTGTTGAAAGTCAAATTTTCCCGGGAGCAAAAACACACTCCTCCCCATCTCTCTCTCTCTCTCTCTCTCTCTCTCTCTCTCTCTCTCTCTCTCTCTCTCTCTCTCTCTCGTGTATGTAATTGCACTAGCGATGGTTTGGGTTTCCTACACTGTCTTACTCTCCGTTCAAGCACTCATTCATCCATATTTCAGCACGCACACACAATCCTTCTCACGGTAGGGACAACTCTAGTACTGCATGCCAGCTAACGACAGGTAATTTTATTCATCTTAGAGTGAGTCATAAGAGCCTGATGTTAAGACACGAGAAATAATACCAACTCAGGATAATCTCTGACTCTACACATGAACAGATAGATAGATATATTGGATAGTGCATGTGTGGAAGAATACAAGGACACAAATTTACCACTCAAAAATATGTTAAAAAGATACTAAATTACGTAAATAGACAGAGACAGGCAAATACACTGGCTAGGGAAAACAGAGGTAAATGGACAACTAGGCAGGCTGACAGACAGAAACCACTACAGCCAACATGGGTACATAACTGGGTCTGGTTAGTGGGGCCCGGGATCGTACCATCAGTGAAAAAGAGGTTTCTTTTTCCTTCATCACATCCCCTTCTTCCCCAAACGACGGACAGTGTCCATCCTTCACTTACACGTTCTTTCTGCTTTGAATTGTTGTCACATAAAAACAGTTCATACAAAACCTTCCATTGCCACAGCCGGCGAGAGAAGTGTCAGCGAATTATTGCTTATGGCTGTACATACGCTGACTTCAGCAATATTAACCCCTACACTTCGAGGGACCCTTACAAAGCCGAGTAAAACCACCTGGCAGAGGGAAACATGAAATAATAAACGTACCAGGAGGGTCAAAGGAGATTACTTCCAACCCCTTCAGTGCAAAAGAGATTTCCTAAGGTGAATAAAATCGTCTGCTGCCTGCAAGAAATACATGTAAATAAATTCATCATTTATTGCTTTTAGTTTATTTCTTTTTCTTTCATTTTTTACGATCAGAGTTGTGCATGTCAGGAATTATATATATATATATATATATATATATATATATTGTTACGGAACAGAGAAAGATAATGTACACTTTAAGTGAGAATACTAAAAATCACTACTGTCCCGTAAAGTTCCAGGTTCAAAACAAAAGAGTTAGGTAAAATTACAAGTTAAAGTTTAAAGCTCAAACTAACAACAAAACATTCAGGACTCATAAGGATAATGTAATGGCAAAAAACAGGTCAAATATATGGTTAACTGCAACAGCCTCTATTAACACGAAATTAGCAAGAGTAAATTTATCTAAGTCAGCCCTGATAAAATGAAAATACCAGCTAATACTCAGTGAATGCAAGATATATTATAATAGATACAAAATATTATCAATAAGGGCTGACACCCAAAACACATGAATCACAGAAACCTCACTAGGCCCAAGAATTAACAACCTATGCTACACAGCACAAGAAAAAATGTAACAACACTCATACTCAAATTACACAGCTGCTAGATGGTGGGAGACTTCCTGAGCACCCACAACAACAACAACTGTACAGGGGAGGACAGAGATGTGAACAAAATGAGGAGTAGATCTAAGTGGTAATAATGCAGAGACTGAGCTCATTAAATAGGGGCCGGCAGAGCTTGATACAACTTGTAAGAAGGACGCGCAAATGAAGCTATAGGGGACAAAGAGTTGACAATCCTGCTCTGAACAACAGAAAGAACGACTTACTCTACTATAACGGTAGAAGGGGGGACTGAGGTAGAACACGCTCGTGATCCAACATGCAGCATACTGTACGTTAGAATTACACAAAGGATGATGAAATCATAGGCTATGTAACACCTCCCCACAAAGAAAAAAGAAATTTACAAAGGAAATTTCTTATTACTCTAAAACAACCTGTCTAAAGTCTAGATAAGCAATCTGCAATAACATTTTCTTTCCCCTTGACATGTTGTAGGTCTAATGAATACTCCTGAAGAAGTAGACTCCATCTTGTCAATCTCTGATTTTTATCTTTAAACTTACTCAGGAATTTCAGTGGGTTATGATCGGTATAAATGACTATGGGGTCAAAACCAGAACACAAATAAAATGAAAAATGCTGTAAACCCAAAATCAAGGCCAAAAGCTCTTTCTCAATAGCTGAGTAGTTCTTTTGAGGTGGAGTGAACTTCTTACTGTAATAAGATACATGGTGTTCAATACCCTGATCATCCTCTTGCAGCAAAACAGCCCCAGCTCCTGTATCACTTGCATCAACAGCCATCTTAAAAGGCTTAGCAAAATTTGGAGTAGCGAGCACTGGCTGACTTAATAGGATAGCTTTAAGTTTGTTGAAAGAGGATTCACAGTTATCGGTCCAGACAAATTTAACTCCCTTTTTCAGTAGGTCTGTAAGTGGTGATACAAGAATTGAAAAGTTAAGAACAAATCTCCGGTAATAACCTACCATTCCCAAAAATCTTTGTAGCTCTTTCCTACTTTTAGGTCTGGGAAGATCACTTATAATCTGAACCTTAGCTCCTGGTGGTGCAACATGTCCATCACCAATCACGTACCCAAGGTACTGAACTTTAGCTTGACCAAACTCACACTTTGATAAATTAGCTACAAGATTAGCCTGAACCAAACGCTCAAGAAATTTACTGACATGGCATAGGTGATCTTTCCAGTTGTCACTGAAGATTAATACATCATCAATATAAACAACACACCCTGCCAAACCCTCTGTTACAACATTCATGAGCTTCTGAAAAGTGGCTGGTGCATTCTTCATACCATATGGCATTACAGAACATGCAAAAGTCTTTCCTAGTGTTACAAAACATGAGATCTCCCTAGCACGTTCAGTCATAGGTACTTGCCAGTATCCCTTTAACAAATCAAACTTACTTATGTACCTAGCCTTTCCGATCTTGTCTTTGCAATCTTCCACACGAGGGAGAGGGTAAGTGTCTGTTTTGGTTATCTGATTAACACGTCTGTAGTCAATGCAAAGCCGCTGTGACCCCCCTGGCTTAGGGACCAGAGTGACAGGAGAACTCCACTCGCTCTGGCAGGGCTCAATCATCTTGTGGTCCAACAGGTAGCCAAGCTCCTTCTGGATGAGAGGAACTTTTACTGGGTTCACACGGTAAGGATGCAGTTTAATTGGCTTTGCGTCTCCAACATCGACATCATGCATCAACACAGTGGTTCTTCCTGGAGTGACACGGAACACTTGCGGGTACTCCTGCAGTAATGCCGAAAACTCCTGCCTTTCCTCGGGAGCTAGATGAGAAAGCTTAGTCTGGAGATCATTCATGATATCAGGATTCTTCCCCAAACTATCACTCAGGCACATACTGCATGGGAGAGCTTCATTTGCAGACTCGAGTGGAACAGCTACAGTGCAGACTGGGTTATTTTCGTCCCGCCTGTGATATAACTTTAGCATGTTGATGTGACAAAGTTGCTTGTTCTTTCTACGATCTGGTGTGGCGATGACATAGTTGACATCACTGAGTTTCTTCTCCACGAAATAAGGACCACTAAACTTGGCTTGAAGAGGTTGCCCATGCACTGGTAGCAGAATCAAAACCTGATCTCCTGGCTGAAAGTGGCGTAACCTGGACTTCTTATCATACCAAGTCTTCATCTTCTCCTGAGCAGCTCCTATATTACAGCCACCACTATATTACAGCATCACAAGCTACAAGAGAGGTAGGAGGCGAGATGAAGTAAGGTGCAGCGGCCTGGGACTCTACTACACCTGGACTAAGTTCAAACCTTCACCTTGGTCTATGTGCGTCTGCTTTTATTTCTCTCGTTCTTTCCTTTATCTTTGTGTGTGTGTGTGTGTGTGTGTATGTGTGTGTGTGTGTGTGTGTGTGTGTGTGTTTCCCTTTTTCTGTTTTTCATTCATATATCCCTCTTTTCCTTTTCATTCCACTCTTCTTATCATCTCCTTTCTCTTTCATATTTTCATTCCCTTTTATCTGGGGAGTATACTTCTTCCGTTTCCAGTACACTGCTCTTCTGCGTTTCTGTCTTCTCACTTTTTTCCCATACTTTCTTCTTTTCTTCATTACTCGTTTTCTTTCGTCCTTGCTTTCTCCACAAATACCATAAGCAAGGGAGGTAAGAGGCAAGTTTAAGGTGGAGCGGCCTGGAGTTCCACTACACCTGTACCAACTTAACACCTTTACTGTTTATAGGCTGCTCCATTTTCTTTCCTTCTCCCTGTTCCTTAACTTTTCCTTCATTTCATGCTTTGTTCTTCTTCGTTTGTCTTATATTCTTCTTTTTTCTGTTTCCTTCATTTTTCCCCTTTCTTCCTTTTGTTTGTCATGTCTCTTGCCTCTTCTCCTTTCTCCCTATTTTTCATTTTTTCTTTTCTTTCCCCCTTCTTTTTTCTTTCTTTTTCTTGTTCTTTCTCCTTTCTTTCTTTATTATATATTGCAGCAACAAATGATCAAGGGAAGTAAGAGCCAACGTGAAGTAAGGTGGAGCGGCCTGACATTCAGAAATAGGTGTCTGGAGTTCCACCCAAGCCTGGATGCTCCATTATTGCTCCAGCTTTCTTATTTCCCTTTTTCTTTCTCCTTTCTATATTAGTTCTTACTACTTCTCTTTCCAGTTCCGATCTAGTTCTTTCTCCTTTTCTTTTCTTAATTTTTCTCCTCGACTCAGGTGTGCATTCACCCTTTGTGGGTTGGCGGGTAAAATGAGTACCAATGGTAACACCTAGGGAAGGTAACTGTGGTAACCTGGATGATGCAGTGGCCTTGTATCCCAGGATATTGGGTGAATAACCCGCCATAGGCTCAAAGGCCTATGTTACTGAGATGAGCACCGCTGCTAAGCTCCTCATGGCGTCTGATCTCACCTTAAAATTTTACCTTTACCTTTATTCTCCTTTGCATTTAAATTTTTTTCCTTTCTTTTTTATAAATTCTATTCGTCTTTTACTTTTTTTTTCTTAATCAAACTTTCTCATTTACTTTCTTTTTATAATTTCCTTCTCTTGGTTGTCCACTTTTTTCCATTACATTACATTATCACAAGTTTCAAGAATTGGTTGATGGTGCTGGTGACCATCATCCATTCACTTGATGTAGTGCTGCCTACTTTTTCCGTCCCCTTTCTCATTCTATCTCTGTCTGCCCTTCTCTCTTCCTACTTCTCTCTTTCCTTCCTGTCGCTATTTAGTGCTCTTCTTGACACTTGAAGTGACTCCACACTGAGTGACAAGCCTAATGACTTCATATAACTCAGGAAACTTTTGACAGAGCTGGATGGTAACCATATAAGCAAACAACTAGGTGACGTGGAACCTGCTATGGTGTCCCTGCCAACTAGAGAAATGCAAATGAGGTGTCCACCCAGGAACCAATCCTCCACACTTCTCCCTGTGGCTCGCTTTGGTGAGGCTGTGCCCTCCGCAAGGGGACATCGGTTTACTGCGTGGGATGGCCCTGCAGGGGCGATTGCTTGCCTGCGGTTGATGGGTCTGCTTAGCTAAACAAATTGGGCTTGATCAACAAGTTACAAGAGAGGTGGGAGGCGGGAGGAAGTAAGGAGATAAGCCTGGACAGAGTCGAAAGGCCTGGGTCTCTGCACCAGAGGCCAGGAGTTCAGTGGTGTCTGACCGTCTCCTTTTTTGTCATTATTATCTTCCTCACCACCACCACCATCATCACCACCACTATCATCATCATCATCATCACCATCAAAGAAAACTCACTTCACTATTTAACATCGCCAATACCATTACCATTATAGATGTGTAGATCTAAGGTCTTCCGTCATCATCATCATCACTATCGTCATCATCATCATCATCGAAGCCAACCCATATCACTAATGAACAACACTAACACCATCGCTATTATTGGTTCTGTAGAAACAAGCTTTACATATCATAATCATTATCAGCATCGTCATCATCTCCATTATCCGTATAATCATGATTTTCACTATCACTAATAAGCGACAACCATTTCACTACGACCACACTCATCATTATCATCATTTTCTTTCTTTCCAGTTGTCTTTTCTTCTGCATTATAGTACATCATCACAAGGTACAAGAGAGGTGGGAGGGGATATGAAGTAAGGTGCAGCGGCCTGGCACTTCACTACACCTGGACTGAGTTACAGTCTGCATTCATTTATTACACTTTAATTTTACGTAACCATTTCTTCCCTGTTATTTTTAATATTTTCTATATATACACCTTCTGCATTTTTTTAAATCTTATTACTTCCGTTTTTATCGTGTCACAGTTTTGTTTTCCACTGTTGTCTTTTTATCGTCTTGTATTATTTCTCCTTTATATAGCCATTTTTTATTTGCTTTCTCCATTATCAACATAAATTTTTTCTTCCAATTATTTACTTTTTAAATATTTTTTCTTTCCTTTCTGCTGTCTCTCCCCATTATATTATGACACAAGCTACACTAGAAACAGGATTTGAGGTTATCATCATCATTACCATCAATACCACTTAGCACATTATTATCATCATTATCATCATACATACACACTTTTACTCTTATCATCAACACCAACCTCCATCATCATCATCATCACCATCATTATAATCATTGTCACCATCTCCACCATCATTCACAGTCATTAAAATTTTCAACACTATAGTCAGTTCAATTATTGTTTTATTATACAAAAATAATCTACATCATCACCACCATCACCATTAGCTACAATAGATCTAGGTCACCACTACAGTTCATCCACATTCACTTGGTGAAAGTTTTTGCCACTTTGCAGGGAATTTCCTTTACCTGAATCACAGAGTATGGGAACTACTGCCCTACAGCCTTTCATAAATAGTTTTTCATAACTAGTGCCACATTGTAAAGGCCTTTGTTAGAGATGGAGAGTTAATAATTTTAGGCTATGTGAAACTGACATAACATAGCAAGATATCCAGTGTTAATCTCTTGTTCTAGCTCTGCCATCAAGAATGAGAGATGGCAGTTTCGGCCACTTTTTGGTAGACAGAGTATTGCACCATATTCTAGTCTTTATCTCTTGTTATAGTTCAGCAACCAAGATGGAGAGATGGCAGTTTTAGGCCAAGTTAAAATGGACAGTATTATAGCATTATAAACACCCAGGGAGGCAGGAGGCGATATGGAGATAGGTAGAGCGGCCTGGCACTACTATACCTGTCTACACTTCCACATCATACCTTTACAAATCCTGTTTTACGGGTTTATTTTCTTTCGTCGAATTGTTTCTTCCTTTGCTTTTGAATTACTGTATCTCATTTTCTTTTCTTTTTTTATTTCCCTTTTTCATAGTTTCTTCTTTAGTTCTTTCTCTTTTACCTTAGCCATGTCCTTCCTGCTCGTTTCCTTTCTTTCACCATTCTTTTTCTCTTTTTCTTTCAACCTTCTTTGGGTCCCGTTACTTATCTTTCTTTCTTGTCGATATTACAGCATCACAAGGTACATGAGGTAGAAGGCGAGATGAAGCAAGGTGGAGCGGCCTGGGACACTGCTACAGGTGTAGTCAGATAACACCTGTACCATTTATACCTCCTTTCATTTTTTACCACCTTACTTTATTTCAACATTTCACATTTTGTGTTATTCTCGTTTTTCCGTTACTCCTGTTTTCTCGTTCCTTGTTTTCGCCTTTCTTTCCTGTTTGCACTTCTCTTTCTTCACTATATTACAACAGTACAGCAATAAGTGAAGCAGGAGCCAAACTGACGTAAGGTGGAGTGACCGCGACACAAAGGAAGGTGTCTGGAGTTCCACGCCATTCTCTAATGGCTCCTTTTTTTACACCCGCGTCTAGGGGAATTTTGCACCCGCGTCTAGCGGAGCAAGAGCGGGTGTTATGCTTTTAGTATTTAGTAATGTGTGTGTGTGTGTGTGTGTGTGTGTGTGTGTGTGTGTGTGTGTGAAGCAGTTTTACCCAATTTTAACCAAACTTGATGAAAGCTGGAGAAGGAAGGAAGAAATAATACAGAACCAATATCCAATCATAAAATGGCTTTTATGGTAACAGTATTAAGGAAGAAAGAAACAGCGACAACAATAATGCAAGACGTGAAGAGCTGAAAGAAAATTGATAATGGAAAGCGTGGAGTGAGAACCCATATACTGACCTACATTTTTTTTTTTTTCATTACATTAGGTCAAACATAAGATCACGGTACTGGGTCAAAAGTTGATGTACTAAAGTCATCTTTAACTTTTGATTTAGCTCAATCAAACTTTGGGAAAATATTGAGGGTAAGATTGCGATGAGGTAATATGATTTTGAGAAATATTGCTCAAAGGTCAATGTTATATGGCAAGGTCAGAGTTCAACTTATATATATTGGCTAAAAAAATAACTCCAACAATTTTCATCCGACCGGAAACTTAGCGGAAATGTTGAGGGTCGTCCAAGATGTAGAATTATTATTATTATTATTATTATTTTTAGAACAATGGTACAAAGGCGAAAGTTAAAGGTCAAGATCAACATAGTTTCCAACCAGTTTACAAGAAACTTTTGGAAAGGGTTGAGTCAGGGAAGAACAAAGAGCTTAATCTTTGAGAACATCCAGCACAATGATAAGGTCACGAGAAGGTCAACACGACCTGTGTGAGTGCTAACCAAATAGCTTACAGTTTTCATCCGATTTAAACTAAATTTGCTGGAAGGGATGAGGGTCAGCCAAGGATGCCATTTTTTTTTTTTTTTTTTATAATATTGGACAACATGTTAATGTCAAGGACAGCTTCAAATGAAACAGTTTTCAACCGCTTTGCAGCAAACTTTGAGACAGGGTTAAGGTAATGGAAGAAGAATCAGATTCAGTTTTGAGGTCAGTCAAAGGTCAAGATCACAAGGCAAGGTCAAATTTTGATCGATGTGTCCGTGTGTGAACAACTTAAGCATACTAACCGCGATCTGGTTTCGACCAAACTTGGTGGATGAGATGAGGACTACCCAAGAGTGTGGTCCATTGTTTTTGTGAGTGATAGGCCAAAGGTCAAAGTCCCACGACATGGTCAACTTAGTCTTTATATGATGCAGATAATAACTGTCTAAGGGTCTGGGTATGTGTATGTGTGGCATAATTCATCTCGGTTAGGTAATAGCTTCTCATCTTAACACTCTGGCACATGTGAAAGACTCTTAGCTGAATAAAATTGTCGGCGTTGGCTGGAACTGATTACTGGAGCTGTTTCGGTTATGAGAGGGTTAATGGTGAAGATGTTAATAGTGTTGTCATTACTGTAATATATACAGGACAGGTGCAGAAAGTGTGGTGCAGAAGAGATCTGATGATATCCCAAGGGAGGTAAACTGCTCGTATTATTCCAAGGAGATTACTCTTCATGCACCTTAATGATTATTAGTAATACCGACATGGAAACACCACCAGCAAGCAATATATCATTATCCTATTTTCACATTTTTCACATAATTTTTTTTTTTTTTTTTTTTTTTTTTTTTTTGAAATGCCAACATGGAAATGTCAAAAGCATGAATTATAAAAACATGAATATTATTTTATAACCTTAATATTCATATTAAAACAATGCTGACCAGGAAATGTCCCAGTCATGGGATGGGATGCATCCTCATGAAAGCAGGTTGACCAAAATGGGGTGGAATCATCGGACATTTGGAATAGCCATCGCTTGTGGTGTTGGACTGTCCAGCGTGACGTGTGTACCCACACTGTGGAGAGAGAGAGAGAGAGAGAGAGAGAGCTAGATTGTATGTTAGTGTGAATGAGTGTGAGTGTGTGTGTGTGTGTGTGTGTGTGTGTGTGTGTGTGTGTGTGTGTGTGTGTGTGTGTGTGTGTGTGTGTGTGTGTGTGAGTGTCGGAGTGAATGAGAGAATGAGAGTGAGTGTGACTGAGTTTGAGTGTGTGAGCGTGATGTAAGTCTGGGTATGAAGGTGAGTTTGAATGTGAGTGTGAAAGTGAAAGTGAGTGATAGTGAGTTCGTGAGTGTCAGAGTGAGTGAGAATGACTGTGAGTTGAAATGTGTGTGTGAGTGTGAACGTAGGTGTGGGTGTGAGTGAGTGTGCCTGTGTGTGTGTGAGAGAGAGAGAGAGAGAGAGAGAGAGAGAGAGAGAGAGAGTACCGTGTAAAAAGTGCCAGAGTATAGTAGTAGGTGAAGGCCGCTTGCCACAAGGAAGGATGGAAGCCTGGCTCTCGGTGGCCGCAGCAGGTTCCATCCTTCCTGGTTCTGTCCAGTTCAACCCCTGGAGTACCACAGGTTTTTCTGGAGTTCAGTTTTGTGGTGTGCTGGAAGCTGGAATACACTGAACATCGTCCTGGGGTTATACCAGCCATGATGGGGTTAAATATTGGCCTAATCCTGCATATGTTGCCACGGCCAGGAACCAATACTAGAGTTGTCCCACCATGAGAGGGTTAAATATTGGCCCCCTCCTGCATATGTTGCCACGGCCAGGAACCAATACTAGAGTTGTCCCACCATGAGAGGGTTAAATATTGGCCTAATCCTGCATATGTTGCCATGGCCAGGAACCAATACTAGAGTTGTCCCACCATGAGAGGGTTAAATATTGGCCTAATCCTGCATATGTTGCCATGGCCAGGAACCAATACTAGAGTTGTCCCACCATGAGAGGGTTAAATATTGGTCTAATCCTGCATATGTTGCCATGGCCCGGAACCAATACTAGAGTTGTCCCACCATGAGAGGGTTAAATATTGGCCTAATCCTGCATATGTTGCCATGGACAGGAACCAATGCTAGAGTTGTCCCACCATGAGAGGGTTAAATATTGGCCCCCTCCTGCATATGTTGCCACGGCCAGGAACCAATACTAGAGTTGTCCCACCATGAGAGGGTTAAATATTGGCCTAATCCTGCATATGTTGCCATGGCCAGGAACCAATACTAGAGTTGTCCCACCATGAGAGGGTTAAATATTGGCCTAATTCTGCATATGTTGCCATGGCCCGGAACCAATACTAGAGTTGTCCCACCATGAGAGGGTTAAATATTGGCCTAATCCTGCATATGTTGCCATGGCCCGGAACCAATACTAGAGTTGTCCCACCATGAGAGGGTTAAATATTGGCCTAATCCTGCATATGTTGCCATGGACAGGAACCAATGCTAGAGTTGTCCCACCATGAGAGGGTTAAATATTGGCCTAATTATGCATATGTTGTCATGGACAGGAACCAATACTAGAGTTGTCCCACCATGAGAGGGTTAAATATTGGCCTAATTATGCAAAAGTTGCCATGGCCAGGAACCAATACTAGAGTTGTCTCACCATGAGCGGGTTAAATATTGGCCTCCTCCTGCATATGTTGCCATGGCCCGGAACCAATACTAGAGTTGTCCCACCATGAGAGGGTTAAATATTGGCCTCGTCCTTCATACTCGTATATTCAGTGGTTGTGATGGCAGTGACTTGCTTGCTTTGACTTTGTGCTGATATCATGCACTTGAGACAGACCAAGAACAAGATGGAGGGGCACAGTGGGGGAGTATGTGAGGGTGGGTGGCGCGTTGCTTTTGAGGCGGGGTCGTTAATTAACAGGGACACAAAGAATAACAGGAAATTTTGGCTTGATCACCTCTTGGGCAGGAAGAAAGAGACGGAGACAGATGGACAGATAGATATATTAACAGAGAGAGAGAGAGAGAGAGAGAGAGAGAGAGAGAGAGAGTGAGAGGTAGGCATATATATATATATATATATATATATATATATATATATATATATATATATATATATATATATATATATATATATATATATATTTCCGAAACGAGGTAATTTATTTCCGTCGACTATGCACCTTAAGCTACGTCACACTATAGGCCACCGACACTACTGCATCACGCCGGAGTTTTGACTGATTTTAGCGAATTACTGTACTTTATTAGACCCTTGGAATTCTTCTCCTTCCCTCACTTCTCCATCACCCCTACATCCATGCCTTGCCTCTCCAAAGGAAAATAAAAGAGTGAAGAAGATATAGTTATTGTTGCTGATCAACCCCAGTCTGTCTGGCCGAGCAGATCCATCAACCACAGGTAAGCAACCGCCCCTGCAGGGTGGTCCCGTGCGGTGAACCGATGTTGCCTTGCAGGTGACAGCGTCTCGCCACAACCAAGACGCCGCAGTTGCGTCTCTTCACCCAGTTAACACGGGGTGAGCACCATAGTAGGCTCCACATTACCCCTTAATTTGGTTATGTGGTTACCACCCAACGTTGCAAAAGTCTTCCTGGGTTGCAGGTAACTCAGTGTAGAGCCACTTGAAGTGGAGAGAGGTGTAATAAAACATGAGAGAGAGAAATAAGAAAAGTGGGACAGAAGGGCAGACACAGAGATAGAAAGAGAAAGGGGAAGGAAGAAGTAGGAAGCACTACATCAAGTGAGTGGATGATGGTTACCAAACTTTTCTCCAAGTTAGAGACAGTAAAATACCTTTATCGAAGACATCTCAGAAGCAGAAGGTATTTTTAAAAAAGTCTAACCATACTGTCTTCAAAGGGTCATAATTCTGTCTGTCAGTCTGTTTCAGAACCAAGAAACCTTCAGAATAAATATATCATTATAAAACACGCCTAACCCCTTCCTCCATCACTCTATGGCCTTGAGAAAGCAATCTGTATGCAGATGTGTACATGTGTGGGGCTCAGAACACTGCCCGGCGTTTGTGGAACCCGTGACTAAGATAAATGCTGCAGTTTACATTGAGAGAGAGAGAGAGAGAGAGAGAGAGAGAGAGAGAGAGAGAGAGAGAGAGAGAGAGAGAGAGAGATGAGCACGATCATTGGAGGTAATTAATTTAGTTTGTGTGTGTGTGTGTGTGTGTGTGTGTGTGTGTGTGTGTGTGTGTGTGTGTGTGTGTGTGTGTGTGTGTGTGTGTGTGTGTGTGTGTGTGTGTGTGTGTGGGGTGTGTGTTCTAAAAGAATAACAAAAACTACATGCAAATTAAAAAGTTAATGGATGTCGTATCTTATCTATGCACTATGGAAGATCATCGAAGTATATTTTTGAGTGGATTATGCGCTTTCGTTAATTCGTTTCTCTCCCCGGGCGTCTTATAGTATGACAGCTGTGGTGATTACCAGGCCGTTGCTTTTACGCCTTTACTGAGGACGACTTTTTTTCTTTCATGCTGGTGTATCCGAAGAGTTGTATCAGCAGGATCTCCAGCGAAATATTATTACGGGTGTATTTAACTTATACAGTTTGAAAAGGCTAGCCTAAATTTAACCCTAGACAGGTAATGTGGGGTCTCAAAGACCCCAGTCCCCGAAATTTAATTTTAAAAAATATGAGCATAAGGTCTACAGATCTGTCCGTCTCATTACCTTCCTGCCTAGTGATGCTCTTCATGGGGATGATGGGGTCATAGCTGTACCTGGCTCTGATTTTGCTCTATAGAGCCATTGGAGTATGTTATACCCCAGATTACCTATAATGTAACCTCAGTTGAGCCCTCTTGTGATTTTTTTTTTCAATTTGCTGTCTTTCTCCTTTTGTATACAGAAGGTCCCAACATCGGTCTACTGCAGACCACCTAAGGAATCATGATATTACTTTTCAATTTTGCAAGATTTAATTTTAAAATTTTTATACCTAAAATTTAACCATTTTTGTATAAACTTTAAAAAAATATATATATTTTTTATTAAACTTTATTTTTTCTGGCCCTATTTACAGATAAGGGGTTGAATTAATTGTGTATTGAAGCATTTTGAAATATCTTAAACGGAAGTATTTTTTTAAATTTTTTTCCGTGGGGTCTGTCAGACCCCACGTTACTTAATATAGTAACAAAATCAAGATTACCTTACAAGGGTTAATAAATCGTCTAGAAGTAACATAGATATGTTAGAGACGTCGTGGTATTGGAGGAGTTAAGGCATTTCATCGTGTGTTTCTTTTTGTCAGACCAGTGTGTAGGTGTTTAAGAGGCGGTGCGTTTAGCCCATTGCCGTGTGGCCTGGTTTTTACGGTGTTGCTCTGGTTAACAGCTGCATGGGGATGGTGCCTCTTGCCTCCTTAGATGTCAGCCCGGGGATGGTTTTTTCTTTCTAATGTAATCCCAGACGACTTTTCCAAGATCAGGAGAGACTTCTTAACTAGCGTCAGAGACAGTTGTAATAAATGCCCTCAATACAAGAGACTGGTGCCAAGCTGAATACACTCGTTTGGCAGCTACAGGAATGAAGACAATGAAGACCGTCACCTGGATAAAAGGGTTAGTATTTTCAGATTCCCATAGCACACTGGGGTGAATAAGATCGTCTGGAGTAAGCTGGAATCGGATGCTGGGGTTTTCCCGACAATGGAAAGATTAGTATTGCCATTACGAACTCTTATACCAACGAACGAGAATATTAAGTGAATAAAACGAATATAAAAAAAGGGAAAAATAATGAAAGGACAGAGGAGATGAAAGAAATGGGGACAGGGATAGCAAATAAAGGAAGTTTTGAGGGAGATAACAAAGAAATACAAGAAGGATGTAAAGAAAAGGGAAGACAGAGGAAGGAGGGAGAAATGATATGAGAAATATCAGTGTTTATCTTCTCCAGTGGGATGATAAATTTTTACAGTTTTCTCTTCTTCGTGAATTTAGGAGAGACATTTAACACTGAAGGGTTTATTAACTATTTCCAGCCCTCAAGCTCCAACCCCCCCCCCTCCGGGAATAAATCGTCTGTACGACAAAAATAAAGAAAAATATATATCACGGGACTGAATGGTTAAAGAAATTTTCCTGTTGGTGAAAAGGTATGGTTTGTAAAATTTCTGTAAAATAAGGAAAATCTCCAAGTGGCATTATAAAAAAGAAGAACAACCGTATTAAGAGTGTTAAGTAAGAAATTGGTGAAGGAGCTGAGTGATGGAGAGTACCAGGAGAGATGAAAGGCTCTCCTTTTCACCACAAGAGATCTGCCAAAGCTGAACAAAACCGTCTGTTGGCAGCAAGGATATTATGCAGGCGAAGTTCACAAATCATGAAGAGTTGGTAGAATTGACGAGAACTCACTCAAAACTAAATATAATCGTCTGGCGGCAAAAAGAATGAACTGAAGACTTTTTTTTTTTTTTTTTTTTTTTTTGAGAGAGAGAGAGAGAAGAATAAAGGTGAAAAGGTAAGAACCGACGCCAGAGGGGAAGGTAAGAGTTACATTTATCGGGAGCCAATCAAGTGCATTTAGTGCTGTTAAGTTCATCAATGCCCATTAAAATATCAATCACGGGATGTTGCAGCTCACTTCAGGCAGAAGCTGTGGCCATCCAGCATGCACTAACACACGCACTCACTACCCACCAGAAACATGTGATCATCAATGCAGACTCTCTCTCCCTCATCTATGCCCTCCAGCAGACACCCCATAAAGACAACATCTCACTATTTACAGACATATTGGCACAGCTGATGCAGCTTCAAGAACAAGGGAGACAAATCATCAGTAACTGGGTCTCTGGCCATGTGAACATAGCAGGGAACAAAATTGTTGATAAGGCAGCCAAAGCAGCCTGCACCCAACCTAATCCCGACTTTTGCGTAAACTTACACCCCAGCAGAGCTAAACTGAAGGAGGACGCAAAGCAGGAGAGAAAACACTTACTTACCACACACAAGACAGCTTCACAACACTCAGTTTCTGCCAAGTGGTACAGGACCGTCACTCAATATGACCCACCAGTTCTCAACACCTCCACTACCAGGGCTGAAGAGCAACACTTGTTTAGAATTCGACTGGGTTGGATGTGTAGATGGGAGCGATGTGAACACCCACCTGAGCCGTGCGCACACTGTAACACCCCAGCCACCAGTCTTGATCTTTGGCCCTTACCTGCCCCGCCACTGCCTTCCTTCGCAAGGGACCCAACACCACTGCTTCGGGCATCGCACTACGTCTGATTCAAGGCTGGACTACCTACATGAAGGAACAGGTGGCTCTTCACCCACCACCACGCTAACCTACACACAACACATACTGTACAACACTATGATACGCCAAAACACTCTAATAACAATATAATATTATTATTGTAGTTGTACATTATAATGACGATGATGCTGTAGTGATAATTATTTATTATTATTATTATTATTATTAATTAGTGCTAGGTTTTTATTATTATTATTATTATTATTATTATTATTATTTCGCTATTATTTTAATAGCCGAATATCATATGAAACATTCACAGCAATTATTACCAATTGTATAATTAGCTTAGTTAGCTAGTGAGGCGTTATGCCTATTGAACACATGTACAATGACATATTTGTCAATTATAATCTGTACCTGCCATGTACAGCACTGTACTGTAACACCACCATTGTGTCCAGCGGCGCCTTGTGGTGCCTATAGTTAATAAAGCTACGAACCTTAAAAAAAAAAAAAAAAAAAAAAAAAAATGCCACACCAGGTCCAGTCAGACCCTTCTCAAACATTCTGCCCCAGTCAGGTTGTGTCATTTATGTTCAGAGAAATTCCGGTACAGTTAGGTTCATTTGGGTCCGAATAGGTCCTTCACATCCACTAGGACTGGTTAGTTCGAAATTCTTTCAGGGCTAGTTGCGCCCAGGTTTTGTATTTCCTACTGCTTATGACCTCCGTCTTTTAAACGCAGTGTATCAAGGCATCTCAAAATGAACTGGCACTCAATTTGGCCTCTATTGTCTTGATTTTATTTTCTCTTAGAAGGAAGCATTTGCTGGCTTCTAGCCTTTGGTTCCATCTTTCTTCCATAAAAAAAAAAATCATGATGACTGTTTCATGCACTTTAGTTACCTTCTAATCCTTCTCATGTCAGGTCCATCAGCTCGTTTTAGGACAGTGTAGGTACAGAGCTTCTGAGATAATGCCTATACAAATAAACCCTACAGTATGTACCAAAAATCAGCCCTAGTTATTCAGTGGATATGGATATATGGCAGTTCAAAGATGGATGGGTACCTAGGCAGGCAGGTGGACAGAAACCACTACAGCCAACACAGGTACATAACTGGGTCTGGTTGGTGAGGCCCGGGATCGAACCATCACTGGCAGCGGTTTCTTTTTCTTGTTTTACTTTTTTCCCCTTCCGAATATGTCTTTCTTTCCGAAACGACGGAGAGTATCCATCCTTCACATACTCGTTCAATGTCTCCTTAATATTGTTGCCACAACAGTTTTTGCGAAAACCTTCCATTGCCGCACCTGGAGAGAGAAGTGTCAGCGAGCAACGGCTTATGGCTGCACATTCACCCCAAAAAGTATCGCGCAGGTAGGGTACGATAATATCCGAAATGACCATTATAGCTCCTGAATTCTCGGTAAGATTTATTGGTAACTTTGATATACATATAATAACAATTCGGACTAGAAAATGTCATAAACAAGCCATATATTGCATCCTTGAGAGACCAAGTTTATCAGCATGAGGAAAAAACGGTTGTTCAGTTCCCAGTAGCCATCGTCCGGTGTCTCAAATTGCTTCGCGTCAAGTGTGCACCGATACTTTTTGGTGTGAGTGTACATGCGCTGACTTCAGCAGCGCATGTACACTCACTACAAGGGATGTTTACAAAGCTGAATAAAACCATTTACCAGAAGGATACATTCAATATCAAGTACTGAGAGGGTAAAAGGAGAATACTTCGATTCTCTTCCGTACAAAAAATATTTCCTAAGCTGAATAAAATCGTCTGTTCACAGCAATATTATAATTAAAATAAAAACACCGTCGTATTTACATAGCCTATAAATAATTCACCAAGTTGTGGCCGTGACTTTACCAGAAACCCTCACAGCTGACTTGGAGAGAAACCGGAGGTGTGGCTGAGAACCAGGTTTCCATCGCGATAGTACTTGTGGGTTTCTTTTCAAGCGGCCACTTACATATTGTTATTAATTCTCTCAGGCTTCTATCACTCGCTCTCAGCTGAATAAAATCGTGTGCAGTTTGCTGAAATCGGCCACTTATACATTTGTACAAATTCTCTCACGCTTTAATGACTCGCTCTCAGGTGAATAATATGGTCTGGGGTCTGCTGGAATATACGAGTAACGCCAGAGTTGTGCTGACCATGAGCGTGCCAATGGTTACAATATTATCTCTCACAGGTTCCCTATGATGCACTCTCAGATCAACCAATCTCCTGGCGTTAGCTGGAAGGCAGTGCTAGAGTTGTTCCTACCATGAGAGGGTTAATGGTAACCGTATTAACTCTCTCAGGCTGCTATGACGCACTCTCACCTGAATAAAATCTCCTGGCGTTACCTGGAATAGAAAACAGTACCAGAGTTGTCCTGACCAGGAGACGGTTAAGTAGTTATTATTAGCATAGGCTATGCAGAAGAAAACTCCCAGTTGATGTTTATGTTAATACTCTCTCTCTCTCTCTCTCTCTCTCTCTCTCTCTCTCTGCAGAAAGGATGGTGACACTGGAACAAATTTTACAAGCTTGCCCTTTAATACATAACAGGGTACAGTTGTCGTCAACAGTTCACTGATAACGTCTCCAAACACTGTCATAGTCTAGTGATATCTTGTTAAGCTAATCAACAAAAATACACTAATTAATTAATGTCGAAAGCATGCTATAAAAAAGACTACTATTAACCATGTAAATATATATTTGTTAACAGCCCTGCCTGGGAAATGTCCCAGTCATGGCATGGGAGGCATCCTCATGAAAGCAGGTTGACCAAAATGGGGTGGAATCATCGGACATTTTGCAATAGCCATCGCCTTGGGCGTTGGACTGTCCAGCGTGAAGTGTGTACCCACACTGTGGAGAGACAGACAGACAGACAGACAGACAGACAGACAATGTGTGATAGTGAGTATATTATTTTAAGTGCTGGACTGAGTGTGTTAATGTGTGTGTGTGTGTGTGTGTGTGTGTGTGTGTGGAAGTGAGTGTGAATTTGAGTGTGACAGTAAGCTTGAGTGTGTCAGAGTGAGTAGGTATGAGTGTGAGTTTGAGTGTATGATTGTGACTGATTTTGTGTGTGTGTGTGTGTGTGTGTGTGTGTGTGTGTGTGTTAAAGAGAGAGAGAGAGAGAGAGAGAGAGAGAGAGAGAGAGAGAGAGAGAGAGAGAGAGTACCGTGTAAAAAGTGCCAGAGTATAGTAGTAGGTGAAGGCCGCTTGCCACAAGGAAGGATGGAAGCCTGGCTCTCGGTGGCCGCAGCAGGTTCCATCCTTCCTGGTTCTGTCCAGTTCAACCCCTGGAGTACCACAGGTTTTTCTGGAGTTCAGTTTTGTGGTGTGCTGGAAGCTGGAATACACTGAACATCGTCCTGGGGTTATACCAGCCATGATGGGGTTAAATATTGGCCTAATCCTGCATATGTTGCCACGGCCAGGAACCAATACTAGAGTTGTCCCACCATGAGAGGGTTAAATATTGGCCTCCTCTTGCATATGTTGCCACGGCCAGGAACCAATACTAGAGTTGTCCCACCATGAGAGGGTTAAATATTGGCCTAATCCTGCATATGTTGCCATGGCCAGGAACCAATACTAGAGTTGTCCCACCATGAGAGGGTTAAATATTGGCCTAATCCTGCATATGTTGCCATGGCCAGGAACCAATACTAGAGTTGTCCCACCATGAGAGGGTTAAATATTGGCCTAATCCTGCATATGTTGCCATGGCCAGGAACCAATACTAGAGTTGTCCCACCATGAGAGGGTTAAATATTGGCCTAATCCTGCATATGTTGCCATGGCCAGGAACCAATACTAGAGTTGTCCCACCATGAGAGGGTTAAATATTGGCCTAATCCTGCATATGTTGCCATGGCCAGGAACCAATACTAGAGTTGTCCCACCATGAGAGGGTTAAATATTGGCCTAATCCTGCATATGTTGCCATGGCCAGGAACCAATGCTAGAGTTGTCCCACCATGAGAGGGTTAAATATTGGCCTAATCCTGCATAGGTTGCAATGGACAGGAACCAATGCTAGAGTTGTCCCACCATGAGAGGGTTAAATATTGGCCTAATCCTGCATATGTTGCCATGGACAGGAACCAATGCTAGAGTTGTCCCACCATGAGAGGGTTAAATATTGGCCTAATCCTGCATATGTTGCCATGGACAGGAACCAATGCTAGAGTTGTCCCACCATGAGAGGGTTAAATATTGGCCTAATTATGCATATGTTGCCATGGACAGGAACCAATACTAGAGTTGTCCCGCCATGAGAGGGTTAAATATTGGCCTCCTCCTGCATATGTTGCCATGGCCCGGAACCAATACTAGAGTTGTCCCACCATGAGAGGGTTAAATATTGGCCTCCTCCTGCATATGTTGCCATGGCCCGGAACCAATACTAGAGTTGTCCCACCATGAGAGGGTTAAATATTGGCCTCGTCCTTCATACTCGTATATTCAGTGGTTGTGATGGCAGTGACTTGCTTGCTTTGACTTTGTGCTGATATCATGCACTTGAGACAGACCAAGAACAAGATGGAGGGGCACAGTGGGGGAGTATGTGAGGGTGGGTGGCGCGTTGCTTTTGAGGCGGGGTCGTTAATTTAACAGGGACACAAAGAACAACAGGAAATTTTGGCTTGATCACCTCTTGGGCAGGAAGAAAGAGACGGAGACAGATGGACAGATAGATATATTAACAGAGAGGGAGAGAGAGAGTGAGAGGTAGGCATATATATATATATATATATATATATATATATATATATATATATATATATATATATATATATATATATATATATATATATATATATATATCATGACACTGCACAACTCTGATCGTAAAAAATGAAAGAAAAAGAAATAAACTAAAAGCAATAAATGATGAATTTCTTCACATGTATTTCTTGCAGGCAGCAGACGATTTTATTCACCTTAGGAAATCTCTTTGCACTGAAGGGGTTGGGAAGTAATCACCTTTGACCCTCCTGGTACGTTTATTATTTCATGTTTTCCTCTGCCAGGTGGTTTTACTCAGCTTTGTAAGGGTCCCTCGAAGTGTAGGGGTTAATATTGCTGAAGTCAGAGTATGTACAGCCATAAGCAATACATTCGCTGACACCTCTCGCCGGCTGTGACAAAGGAAGGTTTGATATGAACTGTTTTTATGTGACAACAACACAAAGCAGAAAGAACGTGTAAGTGAAGGATGGACACTGTCCGTCGTTTGGGAAGAAGGGGATATGATGAAGGAAAAAGAAACCTCGTTCCATTGGTTGTACGATCCCGGGCCCCACTAACCAGACCCAGTTATGTACCCATGTTGGCTGTAGTGGTTTCTGTCCGTCAGCCTGCTAGTTGTCCATTTACCTCTGTTTTCGCTAGCCAGTGTATTTGCCTGTCTCTGTCTATTTACGTATTTTTGTATCTTTTTAACATATTTTCGAGTGGTAAACTTATGCGTCCTTGTATTCTTCCACCCATGCACTATCCAATATATCTATCTGTCTGTTTATGTGTTTAAGAGTCAGAGATAATCCTGGGTTGGTATTATTTCTCGTGTCTTAACATCAGCCTCTTATGACTCACTCTAAGATGAATAAAATCACCTCTAGTTAGCTGGCATGCAGTACTAGAGTTGTCCCTACCATGAGAAGGATTGTGTGTGCGTGCTGGAATATGGATGAATGAGTGCTTGAACGGAGAGTAAGACAGTGAAGGAAACCCAAACCATCGCTAGTGCAATTACATACAAGAGAGAGAGAGAGAGAGAGAGAGAGAGAGAGAGAGAGAGAGAGAGAGACAGACAGACAGACAGACAGACAGAGATGGGGAGGAGTGTGTTTTTGCTCCCGGGAAAATTTAACTTTCAACAGAAGAAACAAGTAAAACAATAACAACAACAAATAATACCAGGTTGATCAACTGTGGAAGGTGTTGGATATGTACTGTGAGAGAAGGACACCAAAAAACAAATGTTGTAAAGAGTATTGTGTTATGGCAGTGAAATTATACACCAAGATATGCAGTGTTGCTAAAGAACATATGCTGGAAGTGGATGAAACCTTTGTTCTCAGTGAAGGATCTCTTTCGTTCCCTGTCAACTGTAATATTTTCTGTTACAGTAACGGCCTGAACTTGGTAAAATCTTTCTACTTAGAGAACATCTTTATTATTTCATTTTTCTGTCCACTGCGGATCTTTCTTTCTCAAATATAGGTAAAATTCCCTGACAACTTAGATAGTGTAGACTGGTGGACAGTAATTTGTTTACATTTGCAGGGTTGTAGTTAGGAAGTGTTGACTGGCAATCAGTAATTGGTTTAGGCTATATGTGAGGGATTAGAAACTGGTGAAATAAAATTACAAACCATTTTATTATTACCGAGTAGTTATCAAGACATCATTCTTTTTCTTGTGACACTGTTTGGAGACGGTGTAAATGAACTGTTGACTGCAGTACCCATGTTTGAATTAGAGGGAAGCTATTAAAATATTCCAAATACCAGAAAAGGCAACGATTGTGTCTGCAGAGAGAGAGAGAGAGAGAGAGAGAGAGAGAGAGAGAGAGTCAAAGGGAACTGAATGATTCTTATAATAGTAAAACACAAAAACAAAGGGATGTGTGAGTAAGACATCAAGGAAATTACAGCTTGGCAGAATTCTCAAGGTGGATCCCAGGCCTCACTGACCAGACCCAGTTATCTAACTGTGGTGATTCAGGTGACTTCTGTCCAATATATGTAACCATGTTTAGATATTTTTATATCTATCTATCTCTACCTTTCTCTCTTTCCACTTATATGTGATTCAGTAACCCAGTTAATCCCTTATGTAATATAAATAGTATTCTTCATAATACTCGTAATTAAACCCTCTCTCTCTCTCTCTCTCTCTCTCTCTCTCTCTCTCTCTCTCTCTCTCTCTCTCAGTTTATCACGCTGTCTATCACTATATTCATTTATTTGCCCGTGTCATTCTAACTGTGCGTCGTTTTTCTATTTGTCATTCTGCAAGTCTACCTACCCATCTATCTATATGTCATTATGTCTCTATCCATTCCTTTACCTACCAGAATATATGTCTGTCTGACATCCTATGTATTTATCTATTTCTCAGTCTCCCCATCTCTCACACAACACCCAGTGCAACAGTACATCCAGGGTGGATAACAAAACGCCTCTATTCTTTTGCCTGGCAATTACCTACTTGCAGTTTATTTCCCTGAAGTTACACGAATCTACTGTGGTGAAGAGAGAAATCTGGCCACCACAAACGTTAGCACTATCACAGTTACCGTTTTCCTCTGAGATATACAAAGTTGTATTTTGTTTTGGCTTATGACGGACTATTTTCGTCTCATATATAGGAGACAAAAAAAAAAAATCCATCAAAGTGACGAACAGTGAGTTGAAATGTGTATAAAAAGAAATCATCGTCCACTGTATGGTTCGATCTCGGGCCACACTAATCAGACCCAGTTATCTACCTTGGCAGCTGATGTAGTTTCTGCCCATTTTCATAGCTATTAACCTGTTTTCTCTGTCTATTTGTCAGACTGTATATTTGCCCAATTTGCCCATTTATATATGTGTACAACTAAGTATTTATCCATCCATGCAACCGACCATGAATCCATCCATCTATGCTTCAATTCACATTTTTTTTTATCTTGTCCCTCCTTCCATCCAGCAGTGTGTCTATGTGTGTGTGTATCTGTGTATATGTATAAGTGTCAGAGGTAATGTCCCTCCTTCCATCCAGCAGTGTGTCTATGTGTGTGTGTATCTGTGTATATGTATAAGTGTCAGAGGTAATGTCCCTCCTTCCATCCAGCAGTGTGTCTATGTGTGTGTGTATCTGTGTATATGTATAAGTGTCAGAGGTAATGTCCCTCCGTCCATCCAGCAGTGTGTCTATGTGTGTGTGTATCTGTGTATATGTATAAGTGTCAGAGGTAATGTCCCTCCGTCCATCCAGCAGTGTGTCTATGTGTGTGTGTATCTGTGTATATGTATAAGTGTCAGAGGTAATGTCCCTCCTTCCATCCAGCAGTGTGTCTATGTGTGTATGTATCTGTGTATATGTATAAGTGTCAGAGGTAATGTCCCTCCTTCCATCCAGCAGTGTGTCTATGTGTGTGTGTATCTGTGTATATGTATAAGTGTCAGAGGTAATGTCCCTCCTTCCATCCAGCAGTGTGTCTATGTGTGTGTGTATCTGTGTATATGTATAAGTGTCAGAGGTAATGTCCCTCCTTCCATCCAGCAGTGTGTCTATGTGTGTGTGTATCTGTGTATATGTATAAGTGTCAGAGGTAATCTCGGGTGGCATTATTTTATCCCGGGTGGGTATTATTTCTCGTGTCTTAACATCGGGCTCCTATGACTCACTCTCAGATGCATAAAACCGTCTGGTGGTAGTTATAATACAATACCAGAGTTGTCCCTACCTTGAGAGTGTTAATTATGTTTTTACTAACGGTCAAGTTCCTGTAACTCACTCTCATATAAATAAAATAGTATGGCTTTAGTTGTAATTGAGTAGTAGAGTTGTGGTTACCGTGAGAGGGTTAATGGTAAAAGTATTAACACTGTGATGGGTACGTGGTGGAATATGGATGAAGGAGTGCGTGAACGGAGAGGAACACAGTGTAGGATATAAGACCCATTGCTGGTGCAGTTACATACACGAGAGAGAGAGAGAGAGAGAGAGAGAGAGAGAGAGAGAGAGAGAGAGAAGATATATACTCCAGTGCTGGACAGGGCATGAAATAACAAAAAGAAACGTCTCCACCTTGACTAGATTCGATCCCGGGCAGTCAGTAACTAGACTCAGTTATCTACCATTGTTGACTGTTTTCGCTTACCTCACTAAGTATCCATGTACTAATCCTTTCCCTTGGATATCTGTATGCCTGTTACTGTCTGCCTGCCTGTGAATCTATCTTATGGTGTGCCGGTCTACCTGTCTAATTATCGCCTTTATGTCTGTGTGTATATCTTTTTAGTAGTAGGTGGTGGCGACCATCATCCACTCACTTGATGTAGTGCTGCCTACTTCTTCCTTAGTCTTTATCATTCTTTTTCTGTGCCTGCCCTCCTCTCTTCCTATTTCTCCCATCTTTCCTGTCACTTCTTATTGCCTTTCTCACCTTTACAGGTGGCTTTACATTTAGTGACAAGCCAAATGGTTTCCTGTAAGCTAAGAAATCATTTACAACGCTGGAGTGGTAACCATATAACCAAACCATACGTGCTCCCTACGTGTCAACAAGTGAGTTGGTGGAGGGTTAGCGCCCCTCCCTGTAAAACAAATAACTCAAAGTCAAATGGCCACTCCCTTACGGGATTATGGCGTCTAGCAATAGATAGATAGATAGTATATCTTTTTGTTTATCTGACTGTCTCTTATCTGTTTATGTACAAATCTCCGTATATAACACTTTGTCTATCTGTCTGTCTACCTGTCTATTTATCTACCTGCCTGCTTATTTATTTATCTATCAGTCTATCTATCCATTTGTTTACTTAGTTCTTTTTTTATCCAAACCAAGTTTTTGAGAAGATGGTTAGTACAAACAACTTCAGTGATTAGTTCATATCTACCTTATTATTACCCTGGATGTGAAGACAGGTATTGAGGTGCAGGAATCAGTTCACACACCACATACCTGCAGGTCGCATTATTAAGGTGACTCACACGCACCTGGGTGATTTAATTAGACTGATTTTGTTTTCCTTTCGATCAATCGAATGACGTATTTTTTGTAGGTAACAAAGGTATACATTGAACAAATGGTTTTCTTTATTTCATTATATAATTTTTGGCGCTAAACTAAAACATGAAAAACATTTTTCTCAACGTAACATTCTTTTCATAAAACACTTTTTTTTTGTTGCTTTAAGCTATAGGTTTTTTATTATCATTTCGCAGTATATAATTATTCACATACAGAATTTTATCACAGCGGTAATATGTTTGAATGTAATATTTTGTAATATTAAAATCCATGCTTAAAACATCAGTTATTTTATTTGATGATAAACCAGAAAATAGCTGGAACACAGCACAGTGATGTGTCATACCGGTATTGCAGTGCATTAAACATATCTCAGTGTGACTCAGGTAGTTGGCTAAAATCATTTTTTTTTATTTCCGAGGCGAAGATGCACTTGACAGGTTGGTGATGATCGGCTGAATGCAACATGTCCGAATAACATCGTTGTGGTAATCGCTGTGGTAATCATTGTGGCATTTATCTGAAATACATCGATGTTATTCGGGCATGTTGCATTCAGCCAAACATCATCAACCTATCAAGTGCATTTTCGCCACGGAAAAAAAAAAAAAAATGAGTTGTGCGCTTGTAAATTACTTTCAGCGGATTTTTTTTAACTATTAGTGATAATTTATTGAAAACATTGGTGTCTTATTGAAGAAGTGGTATTTATTGAAGCTGTCTTTACAGATAAATTAAATTTTTGTTGTACTGTTAACGATCACGTTATGGCGTCTGGAGGTTGTGTGAACAGTCCTGATCTTTTTCGTTACATTTGTGGAAAATTTGTAGTGAAAAAACAGAGAAAGACCATAACAGATTGTGTTAAAGCTTATTATGCCTACTTTGAAATAACACTTGGTTACCAGGAAAAAAAAGTGGTCCCGTCACAGTGCCTGCTCTGCTTGTGTTGAGGAACTAAGACTATGGACTAAAGGTAAGAAGAAGGCTCTTGCTTTTGGTATTCCGATGACATGGAGGGAACCACAAAATCTTAGTAACGGTTGCAATTTTTGTTCCTGCAAAATTCAAGGATACAACAAAACGAATAAGAAAGAAATTGTTCATCCTAATATTCCATCAGCAATAAGACCTGTGACATGAACCTAATCTACCAAGCCCTACTCAACCTGATAGTCTTGATTATGTAGAAATTCACTCAGAGGAAGTAAGTGCCGCAGTAGACGATCAATAATTTGTCCCAGCATGTTCAATTAATGAGTCACAGCCAGTCTCTCAGGACGAACTTAATGATTTAGTAAGAGACCTCGGTCTCCCCAGAGATGCTGCAGTGAAGGGATAAATACTTATTACATCCAGACACAACTTTCTCTTGGTACCGAAACAGAGAAAAAGAGCTTGCATCATATTTCAAGAAAGATGGAGCCTTGGTTTACTGCACCGACGTAAGTGGCCTGGTGCTGAAACCTGGCAGATAATATAATTGTCACCCCAAAGTGGGTGTCTCCAGATTCTTTAAACTAACTGTACAAATGACATACCAGAATGTACAAAGAAGGATACATAAACAACCTTTGTATTTGCAATTAATATTTAATTCCGAATATCAAATTTAAACCCCATTTAAACTTACACAATTCCCTAATGGAACACATTTAGCTATATACGAAAGCATACAGTATATATCGGTATATATACATAAACCCCTCCCTACAACAGGGACTTAGCAACACACACACACACACACACACACACACACACACACACACACACACACACACACACACACACACAAGACTAGAGGGAAACCAATTAGGACAACATACACCCAAATACCATACTTATTACTGTCCCACTTAAAAGCAACACCGCAGTCCCCCACACAATAACCCCCCTGGGGCCTGAAACAGACTAACGGTGTACTGAACTCGTACACCTCGCAGGGTATCAGCTACCTTTAAACTACCAGAGTCTCAGACTCCGATGCAGCTAAACCTAGACACAATAACATAGCATATTAATACCAGAATATATGTAAATAACCAAAAGGAATGTGCTACCTGAGCTCCACAACAACTGCTGCCCTTCCACCGCCTCCACTGAACACTGTCACTCGCACTGAATTACTCGACTGCTTTATAATCTCAGCACTTAACTGGGCATCCCCTTAGCCAATGTAAATCCCGTCATACACCCAAGGTTCACCATAACACTAGCACCAGTAACGAGGCAGCAGGAGGCGCGACACAGTCCGGGCAACAGCTGGTATGGAACTGCCAGGCCACTCTTCCTTCTCTCTCTCCTCAGCTCGGTAACTGGTTACCAAAATATATTTGTATACATACGAGATACACCAAATCATTAACTAACGGTTCATACTTTTGCTTGCATTAAACAATTCCAAATACACATAACTCATTAAACTAACGAAACAAACCATTTGACATTATGAATAGAACAATTACTAAAGACTTATTAATCATTATCAACTATTCTTCAAATACCTGAACCATCCAGCTAAATTTGAAACGGGTACTTGACTCATCTTCATAAAGCATACAGCCATAATTGAACCCTGGGAATATATATATGAAACAGTATCGAATTTATTAGACTACTCAAGAAAAAAAAAAAAAACTCAAAAACAAAACCAGAGGAAAAGTTGCTGACAATAATGCAGAGGAATGAAGACTATTTACAGATTCATCTAGAAGGAGACTGAAAGGGGTACTTCTTCAGAATTTCAATAACTATGCATCAGTACATGTTGCTCATTATGTGCAATAAAAAAAAGTACAAGAATTTGGCAAATCTTCTCTAGAATATCCACTACAACGAACACCTTTGGTTCAGTGTCTCAGTTACACAGAGAGTAGGCCAACATGCTCTCCAGTACAAACTTCTCTAACTATCTACACCAAACTACATGCACAGTACACACTACACTTCCTTTTCCAAAATTCAAAAAATTATGGCGTCTCATCACCAACCCTCGGAGTCCCCAGGGGGGGGGACCATAAATGCCCCCACCATCCGCCCCTCTCCCGGTGACGACTCGAGGTGCCTGGAACCACTGTCTGACTCTCTTCTTCTTCATTTCTGCAACATTCGTGGCCTTTCCTCTAACTTTCGCTCTGTTGAGCACCACCTCTCCTCCACTTAACCTCACCTTCTTTTTCTAACTGAGACTCAGCTGTCTGAGGCAACTGACAGCAAACCCTTTTCTGTATCCTCCTACTTTCTCTATACTCATTTCAAAGCCAAAGGTGGCTGTTGTGCATATATACGCAACGACTTATCTTGCTCTCGTGTTCCTGAACTCGGTTCTTCTGAATTCTCTAAACTCTGGCTTCGTCTTTCCAGTCATTCTCTGACTAAATATATCTGTGCTGTTTACTTATCCCCTAATTCTACTGACTATCAAAAATTCTTCGACTATCTTACTTCTACGATGGAACACATTCTATCCATTTCTCCTTTCTCTGAAATCTCCATTCTAGGAGATTTCAATGTTCACCACCTCCTTTGGCTATCCTCTTCTTTCACTGATCCACCTGGTGAACAAGCCTACATCTTTTCAATCCTTAATGACGTACAGCACCCTACCCATATCCCTGACCACCTTAGAGAGAGCTCCAACATACTTGATCTCTTCCTCACAACTAATCTTTCTGCTTACTCTGTTAATCTTTTCTCTCCGTTGGGCTCCTCCGATCACAACCTTATCACCTTAACCTGTCCTATCACTCCGGTACGGCCTGTTGACCCTCCAGGGAAACGTTGTCTGTGGCATTTTGGAGCCGCGGACTGGGAGGCCCTCAGGCAGTACTTCTTTGATTTTCCCTGGAATGATTATTGCTTCCATGGCCGTGAGCCATCTGAGTGTGCCTTGCGCATTACGGAGGATATTCTCTCAGGCATGGAAGCATACATTCCTTTCTCATATCCTTTGACTAGAGCAAGAAAGCCTTGGTTTAATCACGCTTGTTCTAATGCTGTCCACAACAAGGAGAGGGGCCTACAAAAGGTACCGGAGCCAACCCACCCCTGAATCACATCATCTTTACGTTTCTGCCCGGAATCGTGCTAAGTCTGTTTTTTGCTCTGCTAAAAATAATTTCATCCATACTAAATGCTCTCAACTCTCCAACTCGAATTCTTCCAGCTCCTTCTGGCACCTTGCCAAAAACCTTTCTAACAACTTTACCTCATCATCCTTCCCTCCTCTTTTCTACTCTGATGGTTCTGTAGCTATTTCTTCTACTGATAAAGCAGATCTCATAGCACAGACTTTCTCCTCCAATTCCACCTTAGACGATTCCGGTGCTGTTCCTCCATCACTTCCTCCCTCTGACTTCCTCATGGCTGACATTAAAATTTCTTCAGCTGATGTATTTTCTGCCATCACTGGCTTCAGTACTAACAAGGCATATGGGCCTGATGGGGTCCCTTCTGTTGTTCTCAAGAACTGTGCTTCTGTGCTTACACCCTGCTTAGGCAAACTCTTTCGCCTTTGTCTGTCAACTTGTACCTTTCCTTCTTGCTGGAAGTTTGCTCTCATTCAGCCAGTCCCAAAGAAAGGTGACTAATCCCAACACTCCAGCTATCGTCCAATTGCTTTAACATCCTGTATTTCAAAAGTTTTCGAGTAAATTCTCAATAAGAAAATTTTAAGGCATCTTTCCTATCACTACCTTCTTTCCGATCGTCAGTACGGGTTCCGTCAGGGACGCTCCACTGGCGATGTTCACCTACCTTTCAGACTCCTGGTCATCCTCCTTTCGGGACTTTGGCGAAAGCTTTGCCATTGCACTTGACATCTCCAAAGGCTTTCGATCGAGTCTAGCATAAATCTTTAATTTCCAAACTGCCCTCCTACGGTTTCTATCCTTCTATCTGGTGCCTTCATCACACTAGCTTCCTTTCTGGTCGCCTTCTATAGCCGCTGTTGTAGACGGCCATCGTTCTTCTCCTAGATCTATCAACAGTGAGATGTTCCTCAGGGCTCTGTCCTATCACCAACTCTCTTTCCTTTTATTCATCAATGATCTTCTAAGCTGTACATCTAACCCTATCCACTCATACGCTGATGACTCCACCTCTTCACCTTTCCATTCGGTTCCCGTAACGCCCATCTCAACAGTTGCTTCAACAAACAAGGGATGAGGCTATGGCACACCCTAATGTCTGACTTGCCTCGTATCTCTGACTGGGGTAAAAATAATATGGTTGTTTTTAATGCATCTAAGACTCAGTTCTTACACCTATCAACCTGACAAAATCTTCCACAGGTATACCCACTAATGTTTAATGAATATTCAGCTTAATCCTGCATCATCCTTGGAACATGCTTGGGGTTTCATTTACTCGGGACTTATCTTGGAAAATCATATTACATCTCTTGTAAAATCTGCTTCCCAAGAGATTGGGTGCTCGCCTAAGCCGACTTCGCTCTTTTCTTTACTCCCTGCACAATTGTTGACTCTATACAGGGTTTTATCCGCCCCTGTGTGGAGTACAACTCTCGGTATGTGTGGGGAGGCTCCCCACATACAGCTCTTCTCAATAGGGTGGAGTCAGAAGGCTTTCGTCTCATTAACTCTCCTCCTCTTACTGACTCCCTTCAACCTTCTGCTCTCTTCGCCGCACTGTTGCATCTTTATCTCTTTTCTATCGCTACTTTAATGGTCACTGCTCCTCTGAACTGTCTGCTTGCATTCCTCCACCTCTACGATGGGCGCGTAGCACCCGTCTGCCAGCAAACTCTCATCCCTTTTCTGTCCAACTCTCTAATGCAAGAGTTAACCGTTACTCCCAGTCTTTCATTTATGCAACAGGTCAACTCTGGAACTGTCTCCCTCTGTCTGTATTTCCTGCTGCCTATGATCTCCAGTCTTTCAAACGCAGTGTGTTCCAGGCATCTCAAAATGATCGGATCTTGAATTTGGCTCTCTATTGTATTTTGTTTTTCTCTTGGAGGGAACTGTTACTGCGGGCTCATGGCCTTTGGTTCCTTCTTCCTTGCATAAAAAAAAAAAAAAAACTATGTGAGGACCTGAAAGTTCTGTGTATCTTACTGGGTCAGCAGTCAAGGTATAAAAAATTCCCATGTTTTCTCCGTGAGTGGGACAGCAGAGCCAAGGATTTACTTTGGGTTCAGAAGGAATGGTCAGATAGAAAATCTTCAGCTTGGTACCCAAAACATCATCAGGACCTAGCTTGGTGAATCCAAATAAAGTGCTGCTACCACCGCTTCATATTAAGCTTGGATTTAAAAGCAGTTTGCCAAAGTCCTGTCAAAAGCTGGACCTTGTTTTATGTATTTGTGTCAAAAAGTTTCCTGGTTTGCCTGAAGCTAAATTTGAAAAGAGGGCGTATATACTCGGACCAGATATTAAAAAACTGATTTCCAGATGCAGAATTTGGTGGTGCGAAGAACTACCTGGAACAAGAGGCTTGGGAAACATTCAAAGTTAGAAGTAATTCCAAGTTTTTAGGTAAAAAAAGGGATCCAAATTACAAAGAAATTGTGAGAAATTTGTTGGTTAAGTTTATGGAGTTGGTTTGTAACATGAGTCTCAAAGTTTGCTTTTGGTATTCGCATTTGGAATTTTTTCTCGAAAACCTCTGAGCGGTGAGTGAAGAATGGGGTGATAGGTTCCATCAGGATATCAAGTACATGGAAGGAAGGTACCAGGGACGTTGGGATGTCAGTATGATGGCAGACTACCAAGCTGGATGATTCACAGGGACGCACCGGAAACAGTGTACAAAGCGATTGGCACACCAAAAGAAGTTTTGCAGCAAGAAAACTGAGAACTTACAAAGATTAGGAGAAGTTACTGTATATGTGAGTCATGGAACATATAGCGTTTTTTCCTTCATGTATTTATTTAAAAAATACACAGTAAATGTTTTCATTATCACTTAATTTAGAACGATATTATATTGATCGACTGAAATTTATAATTTGCTGTAATTTAATTAAAATTCTTTATAATTTTTTATGAAAATGTGATGTGATGGAAACATTCTATATGTATATGTTATTGTGTTCATAAGAGGAATAAAACACAAGTACTCGGAATTAAAACAGTCCATTATGACTTAAATTTTCAAGGCCTGTATTATGATTTCCCGTTTATGAATCCTAACCACACCATTTATAATAGTGGGAACGGGAAAAGGGTACCACTGTATATGATGTTGTTGATAATGATAGCCATGAGTGAATGAAGGTGCCTATCATTTGTTTTATTTGTCAGTCTTAACTACCCAGATTATATTCCTGGGAATTGGTAATGATGATGATCACGATCACGACTATGATGATGATGATGATGATGAAAGAAGGAGGAGGAGGAGAAGTGAACATGCAGACGTTTTCTGTATTTTTTCCAGCATAATACACTATTTATAAATTGGGAATGATGATAACGGTGACGATGGTAATAATGATGATGGATAGTTTAGATGACAGACAATGAAGATGATGATAATCAAAAAAAGTATCAGGAAGATAAAAATGTCTAGGATATGACGATAATACTGATGATAATGATGATGATGATAAGGATATATGATGATGTGCAAGAGAAAAAATCAGAAGGTTCACGACCATGAAAACGACTGAAGCTCATGTATACCTGAACACGTGTTAGACTTCTCAGCGCAAGTGTTTGTTTCTCTTTGGTTTCTTTTTATCTTTTTCCCTGTCAGTCGAGAAATGTTTGTGTAAATGAGAAGTAAAGTTTCGTCAGGTGTGATAGTCACAGAGGCGAAAGCCAGTGGAAAGTAACGCTAATTTCTGATACTAGTTGCAAGAAAGATGAGACGCACGCTCGCGCTTGTGTGTGTGTGTGTGTGTGTGTGTGTGTGTGTGTGTGATACAGGAACGTCGGTGAGCTAGGGAAGTTTGTACCTTCCACAAAGAGCTGAGCAAATCAAAATATGAGTCAAGGTCTTTTCCTTTCTAAATGTCTGAGCAAAACTCATTTTAATAACTAGAGGTCATAGGCAGTGGGAAAGAGAGACTCAGGATAACAGTTCCGGAACTCACCATTAGTGTCCATGCAAGACAAAAGTACCAGTTAATTTTTGCATAAGAGCTGAACTGGATATACTGTAGTCTAAATAAGAGTGTGTGGCTACATGGGTGCTGTGTGCCCGCCGCACTGGGATAGGGACACAAACAGTTATGATGTACAGTGACCATTACTAGAGAGAGAGAGAGAGAGAGAGAGAGAGAGAGAGAGAGAGAGAGAGAGAGAGAGAGAGAGAGAGAGAGAGAGGTCAAAATAAATTAACTAGAGAAAAGAGGTCGGTAGGAAAAATGACTCCACGTGATTTGGAGGTGTTGTAAATGGCTAGCTCCCCATAACATAGTATTAGCTGTACTCCACAAGGAGGTTAATGAGATTCCCATACAACTCAGCAGATGAGTGGACTTCAAGAATGCACGAAATCGGTAATTTCTGAAGTTAATTTTGCATTCAGAAACAATTTCCATTTTGCAAGATGGATCACGAAAAACTAGAGTTCTGGAACACGGAAAGATTTTAAACGATCGAGGTATTTGTTCTTAACGGAAAGGAGACGATTACAGGCGGTGTACTATGTAGAAGCAAAGGAAGTGAGTTTTGGTGGCATTAAAAGGAACCAGGCCTTTGCCTCACGGATAAAGTATTGATTGTATGTCAGATGTTCCAGAGCTTCATTTCTGTTGCTGTGACTGTGATGGCGGACGGTGTCAAAAGCCGGTGGAAAAGTGAAGAGTATAGTATCAGAGTAAGAATGGATGTGAGTAGATTTACAGCTAAGGTCACTGATAATAACTGTAAATGAGGGTCAGAGGCTGTCCATAACAGCAGACAAAATTACAAATTTGGCACACACACACTGACACAGAAAGAAGCACACACACACACACACACACACGTTAGTACACACAAACACACACACACACACACACTAACGACAAAGATCCAAGGCAGACGCGACTTACATTCGTCACGGTGCCGCTATATGAGTGTCTAAAACCGAGATGCTAGCAGTAGGAGAGGAAGAATAAGGGAGGAGGTTAAACGGGTAGGAGAATAATAAGGAGCACGAGGAA
>NC_137062.1:15829762-15852196 GCF_032717465.1 Coenobita brevimanus | reverse complement strand
CCACCACCCACATGTCTCACACCACACACCTCTTCTGTATGCCCCACTCACAGCACTCTTTAAACAACTGCATTCCTCCTCCACACTGCCATTTTCCTGATCTTTCACTGCGTTCCACTCATCTTTCAATTTCTCCTGATGTTCTAGTCATTTTCTCTCTTTTATCCAACACACTCACTTTCAAAACCTCCCTGCCACACCTAACCCCCTCCCAGTTCTTCCTCATCTCCTACCTACTCTTAACTTTCCCTCCACCAGGTAGTGGTCAGACATACCTCCACCCTCCCCTCTCAGAACTCTACAGATCCAGCTGGTCTTCTGAAGGCATCCTAGACACAACCACATAGTCAATCAAAGCTCTATCAACAACCCTTCCACCCTGTCTCACCCATGTATACTTATAAATATCTTTGCTCTCGAACAGCGTATTTCCAATCACCATCTCTCGCTCCAAACACGTCCCTATCATTCGTTCCCCATTTTCATTTCTTCTTCCAGGCACACCATGCATAACAATGCCAACACCTTCAACTGCTACATTTCCCACTTCAGTATTCTGATCTCCCATCATTACTCACATTCACATTCGCTCCAAAACTCTGCAGACACTCATCAACATCATTCCAGAAATACTCCCTCTTCTTCTTCATCCCTTTCACTACCAGGCCCATATGCACTCACAAACACCCACAACTCACGTTCAATCTTTCGCTTTCACCCACATCGTTCTCGATGACACCTCCTTCCATTCAATCACACACTGCTGTACTTCCAGACTCACTAACAAGCCCACACCTTCTCTTGCCCTTTCCTCTATCAACACTCGACAATCTTCCCATTCACACTTCCAAACATAGACTCACCCCTTCCGTTTCATCTTCGTTTCACTCAAAGCTAACACATCCAACTTTCTTCTCAAAAACATTCTCCCAATTTCTTCCCTTTTAGCCTCAATCGTACTACATCCACGCACATTCATAGACCCAATCTTCAGGGTACGGGGATAACTCCATTCCCCATCCCTTTCTCTGGCCTGTCTCTTTTTAGGAACTAAAAAACAGAGGAAGGGGTCCCTTTAGTCCCCTCACTCCCGCCCCTTTTAGTCGCCTTTTACGACACGCAGGGAATACAGTGGCAGTATTCTTCCTAACTCAACTTGGCCGCAGAGTAGTATAGTACCACCCCATAGTGCAGCCAGATTGTGTCCCTCCTGCCACAGGAGGGACAGAGACCTATAAGAATAAGAGAAAGAAGACAACTCACACACACACACACCTCCGCACACACACACACACACACACACACACACACACACACACACACACACACACACACACACACACACACACACACACAACTGCGAAGAAAAATGTAAATTATACCTATGCTACTGTGGCAGAATAAATTGATATAAAAACATAATCTGTATTTCTCTATAAAAATAACAAGAAATGAGAAATGTAGCAAATTATTAAAAGATATAAAATTAAGAAAGTATAATTATTGGTAGTAATCATAATTCATGGAATAAATAAAACACTAAAAGCTTAAAGCAAGTGTGAAACCATGAAATACTACATCCTGTCTATAACTGACATCCAGTCCTCTTTGGGCAGGTTTCAGTATTGGAAAGCGATTGTTGGCAGCAGATGTGATGATGGTTTTTTAGAAACGGATTTCATTAACATGCTCGGAACCAATATGTTTTTTGCTTTATTATATTCCTGCCAGCTGAAGACCTTATTGTTTAGATCAGGACAAACTTCTCAAAATGAAATATCTATACATAAACGTTCACTTACTCCTTCATTATGAGGTCGTTCCCCAGCTACAGAAATAAACTCCCTAAGATGTAGTAAGCACTAAATATAGGCAAACGGAATGGAATGGTCAATACTTTCATGCCGGGATGACGTAGTAGCTTTGGGACACTCCAAGAGGTGAAAGAGGGTTAAATACAATTTACGACATCTCTGTTTAAGTTAAGCGATATACAGTAGATTTTACTAAACCTAAGAAAGTTGCTTATTTATGAAGGAATTAAACAGCCATCCAAACCACTCCACTTAGAAACCTAACCAAAAACCCTACAAAAACAAAAAATCTTACTCATATTACTTCAGCCTTGTCATAAATTGCCATCTCCATCTTGAAGGCTGAGTTGTAATAAACAACTCCACACCAGAATAGGGGTGCCACCCACGAGGAGGTGCTGTAGTAAAAACTTTCAGCTCTGCGCATCGTCATTATTTGTCCAGCGTGAGTACGTAGAAAACTGCAAACAAAAAAGAAATCTGGCCTAAGCTATAATGAAGAAAAAAGTAGAAATATTAAACCTGTCAAGTACGCCTACGTCAAGTATCATTTTGTGGCTTTTTGCAGTCTAACTTGAAACACGTGTATAACTAAATAAATATGTTTAGTCACAATAAGCTACCGATATTTGTGTCTTTGATTAAGTTCCACCCGTACTCCAGTGACTAATGAGAGAGAGAGAGAGAGAGAGAGAGAGAGAGAGAGAGAGAGAGAGAGAGAGAAAGAGAGAGAGAAACCTGCCTGTCAATTACATGTCTACTTACCTGTCCGCTTCAGGCACTCGATATCCCACTTCTCTCTCTCTCTCTCTCTCTCTCTCTCTCTCTCTCTCTCTCTCTTTGTTGAATACTCACTTTGTTCCACTCACACACTCCTTTCCTGTCCCATTTTAATCCCAACTCTTTAATGCAAGAGTTAACCGTTAATCGCAGGTCCTTCATATATGAAACTGGTCAACTCCGGAACTGTCTTCCTTTGTCTGTATTTCCCACTGCCAGTTACGTCCCAGTCTTTCAAACGCATTGTTGCCCAGGCATCTCGAAATGAACAGATCTTGAATTTGAATCTCTTTTATGTTTTTTCTTGATGGGAACAATCTTGAGAGCGTATGGCCTTTGGTTTCCTTCTTCCTTGCATAAAAAAAAAAAAAAAAAAGACTCATACCTCACAGGGAAGAGGCTCAAAAAATTTCATGGACCCACATCTTAGCAAACCAAGTTGGCTTTAGAGAGGTGCTCAGTTCTGTCAAAGTGAACACTAGCCACTGCCGCAATTCTGATGGTATGTAATATATATATATATATATATATATATATATATATATATATATATATATATATATATATATATATATATATATATATATATATATATATATATATATATATATATATATATGTCAGGTCTCCAAATTATAATTACAAATCATAATAGATAAATAGATAGGAGAGACAGATAGAAGCAGGAAGTCAGATGATGAGAAGGTATTGTGTCATGCCGAGAATCAGAGCAATGCCTAAACATGCTTACCTGCACTCTTAACTCAAGGAATACTTTATAGGCACACGACAGCGCCCTCGTGACCATACATACACATACACACATACTCACACACAGGGCTTCTAGAACTTTCCAACCACAGTGAACACACGTGACACGACTCCTGTTTCACTGGAGAATTTAGGAAAGATAGAGCTCAGATGGGAGGCTAGCCATAGAACAGGCAGGTCGTAGGGAGAAGGGACTTAGCAACATGGAAGAGAGAGAGAGGAGGTAGCTAGCAGGGACTCTCTGCCTATACTTCACTCGTGTGTGAGAGACTTTTGTTAATATCTCCAAGACAATTAAATATAGTCCCCCATACTATTCTTTACCTCTCCTGTCATTGCATGACAAATGGGAACGAAGATTATCTACTTACAAACTACTCCCCCTGTATAATAACAACCGCCACTCGTCCACAAGTTCAATATATATATATATATATATATATATATATATATATATATATATATATATATATATATATATATATATATATATATATATATATATATATATATATATATATATATATATATATATATATATATATATATATATATATATAACTTCTCTACAAGTAAATACAAAGTCTATTTATGATATATATATATATATATATATATATATATATATATATATATATGTAACACTTTTTTGTTGTTTCAGGCAGAAACACCAATTTTAAAGGCAAAAACTGCATCAATAAACCAAATCAGGAATAATTGGACAAGTTTTTTCTTTACAACACATTCAGAGTTATAAATGAGAAAAATTAAACCATTCAAATGCCACAACTTTTTATTCAATACATCCAAACAAGTGGGTCTTGGAAAATGGCGTGGTTATATGAAACTAGTTAGGGAGTGGTAATATGGAACAATTTTAGAAAATAACAAAAAATATTTCTTTTTCTGAATTACATAAATAATAATTTTACACTGAAAATGTATATATAAGAACAGAGAAGTCAAGAAATGAGAAAATATCATTTTCACGCCCACTACACAAGACATGGGGCCCATCCCTGGCACACTACACATTGGAACCCATAGTTCTCCTAGAATTCGGACTTACAAATGCCAGATTTTTCTGAACAAGGAAATGACAGTCTATGGATCATCTCTTCCAGGATTTGCTTCTCCCACAGTTACTTCTAGCAAGTTTTGAACTTCCAGAAGACAGACAAATTCTCTCTTCTTCTTCAATAGAACTTATCATCCCCTCATCTCTGTCTTAAAAAAAAAAAAATCTATTTTACTTTCCGCACTCTTTTCCTCACCACCTCCTCCTCTTTCTTTTTCTGTGTAGGCCTGTTGACAGATACTTTCAGAAAAAAATAAAAAGGAATGGTGGCAATATGGAACTAAAGGTAAAAAGGAATGGTGGTAATATGGAACAAGGTAAAAGGAATAGGTGGTAATATGGAAACAAGGTAAAAGGAATGGTGGTAATATGGAACAAGGTAAAGGAATGGTGGTAATATGGAACAAGGTAAAAAGGAATGGTGGTAATATCAGGAACAAGGTAAAAGGAATGGTGGTAATATGGAACAAGGTAAAAAGGAATGGTGGTAATATGGAACAAGAGGTAAAAAAGGGAATGGTTGTAATATGGAACAAGGTAAAAGGAATGGTGGTAATATAGGAACAAGGTAAAAAGGAATGGTTGTAATATGGAACACGCTGTTCCATAATGCCACCCAACGCCCATTTTTATACTGAGTTAGCAGAAATTCTAGGCTAAGAAATTTTTCCAGAAAACTAACTATGCCCATTTTAACAGGCGATCTTATGACTAGAAATTTCAACACACTATATATCATAAGTCCATATATATCCAATTTATATAGGATAACAATGTTTTTTAATCTTACCTAAAAAAGGTTTAACAGAGCGGAAAATTAAACAATATCCTCTCAGAGCACCTCCCAGCTCGAGTGAAGCGATTCTAAAACATTCCTGGTGGCCTGTGGGGGACCTAATAGTTATGTTTAATTCCACTTCTACCAATGGATATGGCATGCACTTTTCAGCTGAGATAAGGCCTGTTTCATATTACCACCTCCGCTCCCCCCTATATATATATAAATAAATATATATATATATATATATATATATATATATATATATATGTATTTATTTGATGGTGCATGGTCATGTACTGAAATATCACATAGCATATTTTGATTCAGACGCAAGGTGCCCTTAATGCAATTCACTGCCTTAGTAACATGTAAAGAAAATGTGAGGCCCAGAATCTGACAACGTTTAGAGGTCTCTAAATGTGAGAAATTTTAAAAAAAAAAAAAGAGAGGAGATAGACGTTTCAAGAAGAAATGTAGATTACAGAATATTCCAGAAGAGTCTAGACGGTTAGAAACGATTCCAGACATTCCAGAAAATTCTTGAATGTTCAAGAAGATTCTATAGAATTATAGAATGTTCTTTATGGTTTGGCAATGAGTCTACTCTCTAATGTATACCCGCAGGCGGCCTCGCTCCTCAGTCAGCTGTTGTGCAATGTGCAGTTGTGCATATTGTGCCGCACACTCATGAGAATAAAATGTGTGTGTGTGTGTGTGTGTGTGTGTGTGTGTGTGTGTGTGTGTGTGTGTGTGTGTGCTGTTTTGTACGCCTACTTTGCATGCCTTCCACTATTTCAAGTTGAGTTTCTGATTGCAGGTGATATGGCTAGAGCCGTTACATGAAGCAGTGCTTCTGTCTGGTTGGCTGGTCATCCTGAAGAGACGATCATTGGTTGTCGACTACCTTGTAAGGGTCAAGTGCACTGGCATTTCTTTTACCACCATGTAATCCTAAAGAAAACTAAGTCCGACAGTTCATCTGCAATGAGTGACATTATTCATTGTTTCTGTGGCTCAGCCAGTGTTCCGACCTCAACCGTCTGCTACTGGAAGAAGTAGCTTCAGTCGAGCAATAAGAAAAGCTGAAGAAAAATCGACTGAAGGACTCTGAGTCAGGTCAAATGAAGGAAGGCAACTTTTTTGGAGATCTTGAAGAACTGTTTGACATCTCCAAGCGAGATACCCAGATTCAGATCGAAAACGAGGAAGACCTGGCTTTCCTAATCAATCAGCAGGAAGATCACATGCAATCGACAATGGCAGGAGTCGACCAGCTGCTCCAGAAATCCTGTGAGGCGAAACGCAGCGAATGGAGACAGAGCAGAGGAGAAAGGAAAAGTCTGATAGAGACAAGGGAGCTATGGCTCAGACAATCCATTCATTGACGATTGATTCCCTTTTCTTCATCATCGGAAGTAGAAGATATACATGTTCAGGGCTCAGTTTAAGCTTACTGTTCAGGAAAGGAATGCGATGCACAGTGTCAGCCTTTTTGTTGCTCTTAGCTGTGTCAAGAACTGGAGCGAAGCAATGATTGCCACATATGCTCCCCAAAACGACATTGACTTTGTGTGCCATCTCCAGAGCGGCCTGCCTGAACGAAGCCTCCAAGACAGCTCTTGCAGCTTGAAAGCAGCATCTCTAGTACATTTCAGAGGAGATGATCGGCTTGGCCTTTTTCAATGAATGATATGATTCAGAACCTGAAGAGGCCTCTAAAGAAAAAAGCTCTGAAGTGACTTAAATGCAAGAAATTTTCTCCTCGGCAGCCGCTGTTTGAGTTCGTGACAGCCAAGACCATGAGCATTTTTGGAGTCCTCCTTCCAGATGGGGATGAAGAAGCTGACCGACTTTAACAGAAGATGCCTCAGGAATGGGATGAAGACCCCATCTTCAAACGGCTCAAAGTGGCCTGTGATAAGATGATGGTAGTCAGTGACTGCACTGAAAGAGCAATTTCAGTTGTAATTAAATTCACGTCGACCCTCACGAAGGACGATAGATAAAAACAGTACATCCTGACCATCGTGAAGCAGCATCAGCATGACTTTCCATGCGTCCGAAGGAGGCTTTCATTGAATAGCAGTTTCGCGAAATATAACAGAGTTTACTGTGCTGTATGTGCTTACTGTTTATTTTAACATTAGTACCAAAAAGATCTGTTTTTATGTTCAGTGTTGACGTCATATATGGTGTAGTGCAATAATGTGATGGTAAAAAGTGAAAACTGTAGCGACCTCTAAGCTTTTAGCTAGAGAATTGAAATTTTGCAGGTTTGTTTGATTAACAAAAGGGAGCAGAAGTAACCTGTGTTTGTCATGCTGTCCTGTTGTTTATATTTTTGGGCCACCTTTATATATATATATATATATATATATATATATATATATATATATATATATATATATATATATATATATATATATATATATATATATATATGTATACATATATATATATATATATATATATATATATATATATATATATATATATATATATATATATATATATATATATATATATATATATATATATATATATATATATATGTATGTGTGTGTGTGTGTGTGTGTCACATGATCATGCTTAAACAGCCATGAAGGACAGTGCATCAGCCAGTAACTGTGATGTTGCCAAAATGAACAAGAAGTATTTGGGAAACTTTCCATTTTGGTCTGGTACCTTGGCAGACAGCTTATATGTGGAATGTTGCACAGCAACAAGAGTACCATTAACAGTAATTCAATCTAATGATAATTGCACATTTTTCTATAGTGAGTTTGCTCGAAGAATTTCTAAAGATAGTTTAATCAATGCTAAAAGCGTGAAGGTGCCAGTAAGCCTGTAAATATATTACGGTCTTTTATTTAAATTCTGTATTTTTTCAGATATAATCATCCCGCCTCTCACCTGACTGAGTGTTGTTAATGACGCCGAAGAAAGTTTCGAAGTGTTCTTTTAATAACATATGATTCAGAACTGGTCATAAAAATCTTGGTGCTTGGCCAAACCTGCGCTCTCTCATAATAATTAAAATACTCTGATATGCCACAATACTTTTAACTTTATACTACATTTTGTGCAAAAAAAGCTGACACAACTGGCCAACACTTATAATTTATGCAAGGTACCTACAGCTCTGAGTTAACTACATGTGCAGCTTCACGAACCTGATATTACAAGAAGTGACAACCGTATACCTAAATCTGCAATACTTTGTATACATGGAAGAGAATTAGAGTATGATTATTAGTAAGCATGAAACAGAATTAGATGAGTAAATGACAGAACAGGTGAAGCATCAAATGATGTGAGTATAGATAACTGACCATGAGTGACTGTGAGGTATGACTGAGTTATATTGTGGGAGTAAGAATGAAAACAAGCATGAGTAACTGATTACAAGTGAATGGAAGTGAGGGAGAGCGTGTAGGTGACAATGAATGAGAATATGGGACATTGAATGTGACAGAGTAGTGTGAGAGCTTGTATTAAAAAATGTCAGAGAGAGAAGGTGAGAATGGTTTAAAATACGTGACGAGAATTAATTTGTGTATGTAAGATGATGAATGTGTAAGTGAATGAAAGAAAATGAGGACCTGAATGTGATGGAATATTAGTGAGACACTGAGAATGGACGAGTGTAAGAGTAAATACTTGAAAGTGTGAGTAGCTGCGTATGAAAGTAACTATATTTGATGTGATTGATTTATAGAGTATGATGGACTGAACAATAAACTGTGTGGTGGTGAGTAGATGAATGCTTGAGTACGCGTGTAACAGCTACAGTGGGAATATAAAAGTAAGTGTGAGAGTGTTAGAGTAAGTGAAGGTGGACTAAGAGAATGCATCAGTAAGTAAATGTGAAATGAGTGACTGAAACTAGGTACGAGAGTGAGTGAGTGAGAGAGCAAGATGAAGTGAGTGGGTGTGAAAATGAGTCAGTTATCCATAAACACGCTTCAAAAAATATTTGTGACGATCATACAATCTGCATGATCCTCACCTAGGTGAGGGTGTATTTGCCCCGTGGATATGGATGCAGATGCAGACTTGATATTCATCACACACACACACACACACACACACACACACACACACACATATATATATTATATAACGTTACTTATTTTTGCACACACACACACACACACCGCTCGCTGGTGCAGTGGTAACGTTCTCGCTTGCCAACTGGCGGACGGGAGTTCGCGCCTCGCTCAGGCTGCAAAAAGTTTCACTGACGAAGTGGGTGGTTACTGTCCCCCTTGAGCAAGGGGACGGGTGTGTGCATGTGTGAAGGTCACAGCCTTGCCCTTAGATCGGACTATATGAGCTCTCAGCTCCCTTCCGGGAGGGTAAAAGCTGACGATCACGACCATCAAGTGATCCTGACCGAACCGGTGAATTACACACACACACACACACTTTAAGACCACTACATATAATACACTCTTTACACTATCCTCGTCATGACCTCTCGGAATTCTAGATTACACACATTTATACAGAGTTTGCTGTGATTTGCCTGATGGCTGTTTCGAAGCCGCGCAGTCTAAAATTCTGGCCAATTCTGCCAACACTGAGGTCTCCTCTTTGGCTTCAACCCATGATTCGTTTGCATTGTTCATAGAGGCTGTCCCTTTCACACTGGTCTGTTCAGTGTTTAACCAAGTTACTCTCACCCATTCTCCCCAGAGATACACACCACCTCAACCTTCCTGTGTACATCATCTCACTAACACTCAACGTCCAAGCGTCCTCTTGAATCTGTACATGTTATTCTCTTTCTTATTGTTGCACTGCACATTCGTCTCTTTTCTCTCACTTTAGCGTGCAGAAGTCTTTTATCTTTTTTTTTTGTCTTTGATGCCATTGTTTAACTGCCACATTGTAACAAACTGACCACACAGTTTCAAAGCACGAGTGAAGAATAAACTTTACTTTTCATACCTATAGGTATTGTCTTGCATTATAAATCTCATAGTGGAATTGTTAAGACGTTAGATTGCAAATCTAAAAATGTGAGTATTCACTGAGATTTAACATATATGTTAAGTGTATAAGCACAAGAAGTTTTGATCTTCTAAGATAAGGTGAAATTCCCTACCATATATTCTTAGCCCAACTAAAGGTTTTAAGTTAATCAAACTAAAAGCCTTCAAAGCTTTCAATAAAAGTAAAAACCTTTTAAACCTTGCAGACTAATGAAAGAGCAATAGCTCACCTTTAGATTTACAGTCTAATACCTTCAAATTTCGGCCACTTCATTCTAAAATGGCAGATGAATGCCTAAGATTTAAGCTCTTATCATGGAAATTAGATTTCCTTTTAGAACACGTTTTTTTAGTATACACAGTATACGTGACTTCCAATCACGAGGACTAGAAACTTCTAGAAAAAACAATGATCATTCTATCATTTATTACAATCCTAACTCTCTTAATCAGATGTGTTGTTATAATCCTAGCTTCCATTTTAGCCAAAAAAACAATTATAGACCGAGAAAAAAACTCACCATATGAGTGTGGCTTTGACCCCAAGGGATCCGCCCGTTTACCCTTCTCCCTACGATTCTTCCTAATTGCTGTCATCTTTCTAATTTTTGACGTAGAAATCACTCTAATCCTCCCAGTCGCCTACATCTTAGAAATTTCTAATGTCTACTCCTGAAGAATAGTAGGACTATTCTTCGTTTTAATCCTCCTCCTAGGCCTTTACTATGAATGGGCCCAAGGAGCACTCGAATGAAGATAACACACTAACCCTACCTCTAGGCTATAGTTTAATAAAAATTTTTGATTTGCACTCAAAAGATGTCCTCCTGGACTAGCTTAACCACGGAGATTTAAGCCAGAAGAGAGGCTTCTAACCTCTGCTTAAAGCGGTTAAACTCCGTTTACTTCCCTCACACAAAATTATTAGCTCCAACTCATAAAGTATTTACCAGCTTTCAATATACAGCCCCCCCCCCCAGCCTCACTAAATTTTTCATAGAAAGTAAAATTCTTAACATGGTAAACACACCCTCAAATATCACCTTGTTATAGTTATATATATCAAATCGCCTTATGTACTAGCTTATACAGGAAAATAAAGATAATATAGAGCGACAGCCATATACAACTGTAAAAGAGCTGGGCGCAGAACATTCCACCACCAGTCCTGCTTATCTAAGTTAGGGTATATACACAATCTAGGGTCAAATAAACATACATATCGAATGGGGTTAGGCTCTTATATAGAAGAGCTTGATGCGGCCATATCCCTGATGGAACGGGGTTCGGCTGCGCTTGAGGACCCTTTCACACACGCTCTCAACGGCAGTGTTCCCAGGGTCCTCATGAGCCATCACCTCAAGATCGGCCCCATAATTTTTATTCTAAAATGGGTCTAATGCCACTCATTAGCTCAGTGCATCCAGGAGGTCTGAGTCAAGTCTCTCTCATGAATATATAGTGGCCCTTTATTGAACAGATTAGGGTATTGGAAAGCTAAATTTTACTTTACCGAATATAGTCTATTTTTTAAATTGTAGTCAAACTGATAACAGAAACTTTATAGCAATTCCAATCTAGAAGAAATTTTGAGCTCCACAAAACATTTTATTATTTTTTTGTTCCAACCGTCTTCCCTGCCAGAACAATCTTTTTAGAAAAATTTTTAAATTCGCTTTCCTTCTTGATTAAATACACTGTAAAGAATTATAGTAATATAACGCTTTATTTCAACTAAAAAGCAAAATCAGGTAAGACCAAACCAGGCTTTCCAATACCCTAATCTGTTCAATAAAGGGCCACTATATATTCATGAGAGAGACCTGACTCAGACCTCCCGAATATATTAAGTTAATGGGTGGCATTAGACCCATTTTGGAATAAAAATTATGAGGGGGATCTTGAGGTGAGGCTCCATGAGGCTCTATGAGCATAAGTGCTTTAGCACATGCGGGAGAGCCTCTCAGGCGAAGCCGAACCCCGTTCCATCAAGGATATGGCCGCATGAGTCAATGCCTTATAAGATCAAGGTAGGACTTCTTATATATCACGTTAAGCTCCCGGGAGTGGACTTGGGATGGAATTGGTGGTTGGGACTGTCTGAGAGGAAGGAATATGTAGGGGTGCTGTTTGTGTTTACCTGGACTTTCGTATAATTCTGTATTTAAGTTTTAATTTGATGTATATATATAACAACGGAGAATTAAGAAAAAATTTACTATGCTTAAAAATCTACTTTTCATGGTTTTAAGTTATACACAATCAAACGCTATTTATTTCACCAATATAAATATAAGTTTGATTCTTGCTTTAAATATTCGCTTTTCAATTAATAACATATGAAAAGTCCAGTACTCCCAGGCTAACAAGTTCAAAACTCCAAGCTCTAGTAGATCTCAGTGTGTATTATTTTCATATCAGTGAAAACTGGAAAAAGTAAATTGAATTATCTCCGGCTAAATCTTGTGCCAGCAGTCGCGGTTATACTCGAAGGGAGAGTGAATACAAGTCGATATTTAACTCTTATGCTAACAAGCAATGATTTTTTTAATTTTATAAAGGGTGAAATCAATTTTTCAAAGATAAATAAATCAACCCATCTCAATTAATAAGTTAACAAATAAAGGAAATAAACAAGGATTAGATACCCTCCTATACCTTTAAGAAAAATTTATATCTGATTAGTAACAGCTATGTGCTCTAAATTCAAAGAATTTGGCGGTATTTTAGTCTAATTAGGGGAACCTGTCTTTTAAACGATAAACCACGAAAAATCTTACCTATGTTATATAGTTTGTATACCGTCATTAAGATAACTTTTACAGAACAAGTTATTGAAATAATTACGTTAAAATATTAGATCAAGGTGCAGCAAATATATAGGCTAAGATGGGTTACAATAAAATTTATATTATCACGAACAAATTTCAGAATAAAAATTTTGAAGGTGGACTTAAAAGTAAGGCTTGCTTTAATAAGACAGCCTGATTTTAGCTCTAAAATGTGCACATATCGCCCGTCGCTTTCATTAACCTAAGATGAGATAAGTCGTAACATAGTAGGTGTACTGAAAAGTGTACCTGGAAAGCAAGATAGAGCTTGAAATAAGCAGCTCGCTTACACCGAGAAGAGTACCTATGGTCTAGGTTATCTTGAAATCAGTAATCTTACTTTTGTTATAAGAACGTTAACATTCTAAGAAAACTAATTTTGCACTTTTCTAAATAGTAGATTTTATCGAAACATAAATATAGTGAAAGTAAAAAGTATTGTGAAAGAAAGTAGAAATAACACTTAAAATTCTTAAAAGTAAATATAAAAAATTGTATCTTGTGTATAATAGGTTTTCAAAATTAGATCTACAAATAATCATCCCGAAAAAAAGATAGCTAATTTTAAGAGAAAGTTTTTGTAGCAATAAAATTTTAAACTTAACATTAGAGGTGATATGCCAATCGAGCTTTTATATCTGGTTTTCTAAGAAATAAATTTAATTTACGTGCTTAGCTATTTAGCTATGCAACTAAGAAGATTAGGGTAGAGCTTTTTCTTCCAAAATGAAAAATCATAGAACCAATAAATAGACACTTATAAAAGTAGGCTTAAAAGTAGCCATCTTTTCCAGGTTTTTCAACCAATATAACAAAATATTTTAAATTTTACAGGTTCTTTTTATCAAGTATTAGAAAATTAACTTCAACTTAACTCGTTTAGCTACTATGAAATCATTAGTAAAATTTATATGTTAAAATATTTTTTATTATAAATAAAATCTTTTAAATATTAAAAATTTATTTAAGGAACTCGGCAAATATTATTTCCGCCTGTTTAACAAAAACATGTCTTTGTGAAGATTTACACAGTCTGGCCTGCCCACTGAATTATTAAAGGGCCGCGGTATTTCTGACCGTGCGAAGGTAGCATAATCATTAGTCTTTTAATTAAAGGCTCGTATGAAAGGTCGAACGAGAGATATACTGTCTTAACAAAAAAAATTGAATTTAACTTTAAAGTGAAAAGGCTTTAATATTTTAGAAAGACGATAAGACCCTATAAATCTTTACATCACATTTAGTATTAAGCCAATTTGTTAGTGTTAGGAAAAATACTAAAAAAATGTTTTGTTGGGGCAACAAAGATATAAATAAACTAACTGTTTTTACTTTTAAACAAAGATTTTTGATAATAAATTTGATCCTTTCTAAAGATTAAAAGATTAAGTTACTTTAGGGATAACAGCGTCATTTTTCTTGAGAGTTCCCATCGAAAGAAAAGTTTGCGACCTCGATGTTGAATTAAAATCTCTACATAATGCAGCAGTTATGAAAGAAAGTCTGTTCGACTTTTAAAATTTTACATGATTTGAGTTCAGACCGGCGTGAGCCAGGTCGGTTTCTATCTTCTAAAAAAAATTAAACTACCTTAGTACGAAAGGATTAGGTAGTTAAAATAATTTTACTAAATATGAACATCACTTTTGCCTAAACAATCAATTTTGTGCTTCAATTTTATGAAACTCATAAACAGGTTTATAAATAGTTCAAGCTAACTATTTTGTGTTCGCAAATGTTTGGACAGTTATTCTCTGGACATCTAGCAGTTACTTCAGACTCTCATTTAAAAGTACGAGTCTGCACCACACCCCCGCACAAATCATATCTGCCATGGAGCAAATGTCAACAAACTTATATCTCTCATAAACGGGAAAACACCAGAATTCATTGACTGCTAACTCCAATCCATTTAGCCGAAACTGATTTATAGAAGCCTGAGCGTGTTAAGAGCCACAGCTGGTGCAGAATTCTCTTTTAACTTTGTTTGGACCACATGACCTTCCTCATATATGAAACATTGATCGTTTGGTGCGGCTTGCGGTCTACGATCTCTTTTTAAACTCTGTCAGTATGAAGATACTCCAACGCTTTATTCTACACTTACGAGGATTTCTAATCCCCTTCAATTCTGGTAATGGTCAAGTACAGTTGGACTGAAAGTTCGCTTTAATTAACAACCAAGAAGACTCAATTCCAACAACATACCTAAAACTCATAGAAATTATGTAATCAAGATTTGGTAATAAAGTTGTAGGAGCAGTCCATTTTCGTCCTTTAAATATAAATATATTTTAGGAATTCTGAACAAAATTCAGTGCATCTTTATAAAGATGGTGTCTTCAGCTCTTACCTCCGAAACATTGTGGCCACACCATTACATCCGTAGCCCATCACACTTCGCCACCAAAACAACACTCTGGTAATTACGTCGTGGTTCACCCATAATTTCACCTACATAGTTTGCAGCGGAATATTTTCAGAGTGTGATGAAATTTGGGGTGAAAAGTTGTAAAAGCGATTTCCCGCCTTGATCTGAATACCAAAATGTCGCCACTCCCACCCTGGGACAGATGGTTTTACTATGCTAAGCCTTTGTGGATACTGCTGTGCTGGTGGTGTTAATTTTGGTTTCTTGAGGCTACTGTGGTTATTCGTAGGAATTTTTGCTGGTGGTGATTGGGGTGCTGTTTTTGACACTGTTGTTCTTTTGGATGATGATGGTGTTGGCTGGGCTTGTGATGACACTGATGGTGTTTTTGTTGCTTTGGGTGGTTATTGTTGATGTTGTTCTTTATCTGCTGCGCCAGGTGTTGTTATTGTTCTTGTAAAGAACACAGAATTGTTGGATGTATACACACTGAGTCCTCAGCACTATGAGAATGATAATAATATCTATTTCTCTCTTGCTTTCGCTTTATGGAGAACTTGAAAGCAAATCAGTTTAGTTACCCATATCTTCCGTGCACCTATCTTATTTAAATGACAGAAGGAATCTCCCCTCATTTTCCTTCCAGTTTCCCCCTGTTCTCCTCCTCCTCCTCATTTCTTCTTCTCTTTTCTCCTCTTCGTAGCTAGTTAAGTCCATTTCTTCTCTTCTTTCTTCTGTTAATTTTGTTGCATTTCTCTCCCTACATTATCCCTCTCCTTTCTCCCCTTCGCCCTCTTCCTACCTCTCTCATTCTTCCTTCTCTTACCCTTCTCCCTTCCTTCCATTCGTTTCCCGTTGTATATTTTCTTCATTCATTCCTTTTTCCTCTTTCTCCCTTGTCCTCCCATCGCAATTTTCTTTACCTTTCTTCTTCCGATTTCCTTTCCCCTTTTCCTCACTTTCTTCTCCGCTTCGTTTTCATCCATCATCTTCTCTCTTACCACTCCTCTACTTTGATTCTTTTCATTCCAATATTTCCTGCACGCGCACTTCTCCCCTCTCCCTTTCCCTCTTCCACACCTTTCCCCCTCCTTCGTCTCCCTTTATCTGGCCCCACCCCTCCCCGCTCTGCATTTCCAGCTTTCCGTGTGCCGGTACAGGACGGCCATGCGACGAGCTACGACGCCGTGGCTGCACTAGAGCGTCACCTGCCAGGGCTACGCTGCTCCAACCTGATAGGTCGAGACGGCAGCTCGGTGTTGGTGCCGAAGGACGAGGGAGCCTACGACCTCTTGAGATCAGCTCTGCAGGACGAGGCCTGCCCGGTGAAACTAGTCGAGCTGACGCCCGGCCAACAGTCGACGAAGGCAGTTGTCATGGGTTATCCCTTGAGAATGCCTTTGGAGATCCTCCTTCACCACCCTCAGGTCGAAGAGGCGACCCGCTGCCAGAAAACGCGGACCCGGGAAGAGACTCGTCAGGTCGTTGTCACCCTGCGGGGTCCTCTGATCCCTTCAATCGACCTGGGGAACTGGGGAACGTATCACCTTCGCCCCTTCACCCTGGAGCCTCTCCGTTGCTACCGCTGCCAGCGCTACGGGCACCAACGTGCCAACTGCAACCGCCCCGTCATCTGCGGCATGTGCAGTGGCGGCCACGACACGGCCGAGTGCCTCCAGCGGTACAAGGCGAAGCAACCAGTTGCGGCCAAGTGCCCCAACTGCTCCGGACGACACCACGCCTGGCACCCCAGCTGCCCCGCGAGGGTTCATCGAGTGAACCAGGGTCGAGAGAGGCAGGTTGCCTTTGTGCAGCAACACCAGGCCACCAGCGCCACTCCAGCTCCCCCCGGTACTTTCATCTGGGGACAACAGCGCCGCCCTCTCACTCAGTGCCCACCACCTCTCAGCGACCAAGAGTTCCCTCCATTGCCCTCAGCTCTGACTGTGGTCCAGACCACAGCCGAGGTCCACCACCATCAGCCGCCTGTATCGCTACCACCTCCGACTGCGGAGACCAGACAGCCACTGACTGTTCCGCCACCAGCGCCTGGCTCCACACCAAGCCCACCAACCGCTCCTGCTCCTCCGGTGATCTCGTTCACAACGGAGGAGCTCAGGACCTTTGCCACAGAGCTGGCGCTGACCCTAGCCAAAACAGTGGCCTTAACCCTCGACATCCCTCTCCCAACAGAGCCCCTTGCCGAAGCAGCCAATCGCCTAGTGGACCAGGCGATCGCAAGGAAGATGGCGAGCCTAGGTGCTCCTCTGTCCCCTCAACGCCCAGCTCGTTCGGCAGGGCGACCCCGTTCCACACTGCACAGGACAGCTCGCCCGTCCAAGAGGGTCAGGCCACGACCTCCCAATGCTCTGTCTTCCACCGCACAGCTGCCTCGTCAGCGTCATCGTTTGGGGCAAACCCTAACACCATCAGGGTCCAGAGTGATGGAGAGGGCCTCACCACTGCTGCAGGAGAACGACCGTCCGCAACTGTCGCCGGACGGCCAGTAGACCGCTCTCTCAGGCTCCTCCAGTGGAATTGCTTGGGAGCACGGAGCAAGCTCCCCCTTTTGCAGGAAGCGGCCGCAAAGGACCGCCCTGATGTCATTCTCCTGCAGGAGACCTTGCTCCCAGGCAATTCCGCTTTCCATCTCTCGGGATACACCACCCATCTCCTCCCGTATATTCGTGGCGTTACACGGGGATGTGCCGTTCTGGTCCGGGACCACATCGCGTGCACGGATTGTGAGCCCCCTCCTTTCTGTGGACCTGATGTGGAGGTTCAGGGCGTGGTTCTCCATCTGGCGACGTCGCCCCTGACGGTATACAATGTATACCGGAGCCAGAGGAGCACCCTGGAGTTGGGGGAACTTTTCTCCCAAGCTGCCAGGGGAGCTGTGTACATTGGGGGCGACTTCAATGCCCACCACGCCCTTTTATCTTCGCCTCTTCAGTCCAATGAAGCAGGACGGCACATCTCTATGGTTCTGGAGGAGGTGGGTGGTGTCTCCCTACTCAATGATGTGACAGAACCCACCCATATTGGGGGAGGTCGCCTCGATCTCTCCCTTGTCTCAACACCACTTGCGGGTCTGGCGTCGTGGTCGCTCCACCCCCACCTTGCGAGTGATCACTTCGCTCTCAGGGTTAACCTGCCTCTCGCTCCCCTCCCGCCACCCCCACCTCCACCACCACGGTGGGACCTACGCAGGGCGAACTGGACTGCCTTCGCTCGTGCTCTCACAACGGCCTTCGAGACATCCCCTCATGCCTCGGATCTCGATAGTCAGGCAGATCAGGTAGCACGCATTTTTGCGCAAGCTGCCTCTCTTGCCATCCCCGTGCAGCGACGCTCGGCGAGGTGCTACCGAGACAGCTGGATCTACTGCGACAGGGTCAAGGAATTGAACAGGAGACTCAATGCGGCTCGCAGGCAGTACCGGCGGCGCCGTACATCTCCGCACCGTCGGTACTTGGTCGCAGTGACACGCCATGTGGCTTCAGAGAAACGCCGCCTTAAGGAGGAGACGTGGATCGGATGGTGTCGGACGTTGGATTCTCACTCCACTCTCCGTGAGATGTGGAGAAGAATCAAGTCCCTCTCCGATCCACGTCCCCCCCGTCCTCCATCTCATCCTGACCCTGCCGCTGAGGCCAGCCGTCTTGCTAAGCACTTCGCCGACCGCTCTGCCTCGTCTAATCTCCCGCAGTCTGTCAGAGCCCTACAGGAACAGCTGTCCGCCTCTCGCACTGCAGCAATTCAGGCAGCATGTGATAGGCCTGACCCTGCTGACTGTCTGATCACCAGTGGGGAGCTCCATAAAGCGCTGCAGCGCAGAGAGGACACTGTGCCGGGGCTTGACGGCCTCACATACTCTGTCTTAGCAAATGCCGGAGATTATGGTAGAGCACGTCTACTTGACCTGCTCAACCTATCGTGGTCTGAGGGGCGTCTTCCGAGGTCGTGGAAGAAGGCTGTTATCTACCCGATTCCGAAACCTCGTGATCCCGCCGCCATGCGCCCCATCTCCCTCCTCAGCTGTGTTGCCAAGACGGCTGAGAGGGTTGTGCGGGCCCGCCTTGCTTGGCGGCTGGGACCACTGCACCCAAGGATTTATGCTTTTCACCCTGGCAGGAGTACCACCCACTGCCTCGCATCATTCCTTGGGGAGCTGAGGGGAGGAAAGGGAATGGCCGTCTTCCTCGACCTTGAGAGGGCGTTTGAACTAGCGAACCCAACTGTTATCTTGGCTGCTCTTGCAGCCAGGGGTGTGGGAGGCAGGTTACTATCCTGGATCAAGGATTTTTTCACGGCTCGATCAGCGGGGGTTAGATTTCAGGGGCATCTCTCCCCTTTTTCTCATCATGACAATGGCACCCCTCAGGGAAGTGTCTTAAGCCCGCTCTTGTTTAACATCTTGATGGAGGGGCTTTTAACCATTGACTATGGGCCTGGCATAACACTACTGTGCTATGCAGACGACCTAGCCCTCATTTTTACCCGCAGGGACTGTTTTTCGCAGGCATATTCTGCCCTCTCCTGCCTGCATGAAAAATGCAATGAGCTAGGGCTCAAAATAAATCTCACGAAGACTAAATGTCTGCCCTTTGGCCTCCGTCCCCCTGACTTCCCGGTGCTGCTCGGAGGCCACCAGCTCACCGTGGTCACTTCACACCAGTATCTGGGGGTCTGGTTTGACGGGGGCCTCACCTTTGGCAGCCACGTCCGATATCTGAGGGAGCCTGCCTTAACTCGCATGGCTGCCCTCCGATACCTTTCAAGACGGAGTCTGGGGGCATCATATGCAGTCCTCCGCACTTTTTACATCCACGCGATCCGCTCTCTTGTGGACTACGGAGCAATCTGCTTGTCTGGCCTCACACCGCCAATCTCCAGATCACTGGAAGTCATCCAGAATGATGCTCTACGAATCATGCTGGGTGCTCCACGTTGGACCCGGATCACTAACTTACGGATGGAGAGTGGTTTGCCGTCGCTGGCGCACCGAATAGCACTACGAGTGACGCTTATCACTCACCAGTTAGTGCAGCGCCGACCAGAACTGCCAGTCTCTGCCCTGCTCCTACGACTACTACGACGACCACCATAGCCGCTCCCCCAACGCGACTGGGCCCGAACCACAGCGGCTCTTATCCACAACCTGGAAGTCGCGCCTTGTCTCTGCCAAGGCCCTGATTCCCCATTTCCTGGGTTTCAACACCCACCGCCATGGAGGCCACCTCCATTCCACATTCTTACTCCAACGGAGGCAAAACCTCACTCCTCTATCCCTGCCATCCTACGACAAGAGGGTCTCAGTCAGGTGGCTGCTCTGCACTCCCCGGGCTCGGCCACTTACTTTACAGATGGGTCGGTCCACCCTGATGGCTCTGCTGGGTCCGCTTTCGTCCTTGGAAGGACAGTTGAATCATGGCGCCTCTCCCCTGGTGTATCTGCTTTTCAAGCAGAGCTCGCGGCAATTCTGGGTGCGTTGTGACATGCTCACCATCATCATTACCAATGCATTGTTGTTCATACAGACTCCCTTTCTTCTCTGCAGAGGTTGCGCTCATTCTCACTGCAAGACAATATCTTTCTCATAACGGCCATCCATACATTTGCAACCCTCCTTGTCCAGAGAGGAGCCACTATCACTCTTCATTGGCTCCCAGGACATGTGGGGATCACTGGGAACGAAACAGCTGATGTCGCTGCACGCTCTGCCTGCTCTCTGCCAGAGATCACGTTCCCACTTCTCCCCGGCCCATCACATGTCCGTCGCACTTTGACTGCAAAAATAGGTAGGCTGTCTCGGGAGGAGCACCAGCTTTGCGTCGCTGAAGGTTCCACATCTGCGACTTGGTATGTCACAGCCACATCATACTCTCCTTTGGTGCCTCCCCCAGGCCTGCCAAACTATCTTCTAGTGCGACTTAGAAGATTACGATTGGGATTCCCATGCTATAAGCAGATTAAAAATGCGGCAACAGATCCGTGTGCTCATTGCTTAGAGAGGTCGGATACGCCTCTCATCCATTACATACTTCACTGCCCTGCCACAGCTCATCTCAGATCTCGTCCCGCAGCTGGCTTTGCCCAATCGGCCAACGATTATACTGACGCTGCTGGCATTGTGGCCAGAACACCTTTTAAAATTTTACTACAAACAGTTAGGGACTACCCCCCTCCTCGTTAAATACAGCTTGTGCGCTACATGTGCACCACTGACGGGCTCACTGTTTGCCCGTGTCTCAGCACTGCTGAGACGAATATCCAAACAACAACAATAACATGGCCCCACCCCTCATTCCCAGAATCCATGTCGCCGTAAGCTCCTGGAACTGTATGAAGCCCATACTCTTTGTAATTTTGTGGTCAAGCATGAGGTCTCTCTCTCTCTCTCTCTCTCTCTCTCTCATTAACCACCCCCTCCTCAATATCTTCTCCCAACCAGATATCACCAAGGCAATATCAGCCTTTCCAGCCAATGACCACCACCATCAAAACAGCATCAGCTTCACCAAATTGAGACTCATTCACATAATGGTGCTGTTGTATCGAGGTATCGAGGCGTTGCTGTGAAATGGGCGTTTGTGTGGGCGTTAATATGATTGCCTGGCTATTATTTAACCAGCCCTTTGCCTCATTGCACTGGTTACTGGCTACTTTATGTCATTCCAATTTTCATGACAAGTAGAAATGATTAAAGCAGGAAAGGTTGGATAATGATTGGTTAGGGTAGTTTGTCCTGTTAGTCTGGGTTATGCTGAGTATGGAAAATTAAGTTAGGGTTAGGAAAGGTTAGGTTTGAATGGCTTCATTAAGGCTAAGTTTGGCTGGGTTCAGCTGGACTGGGTTGGCGTAGCTTAGCTTAGGAAAAATAAAGGAAAAGTAAGTTGAGGTTAGGTTAGGTGACAGGAGGCATTTCCTCACTCAATGACCCCTGGACGTATAAAAAGGGGAGCAGAACACGAGAACATCCTATCTTACATCGTGTACAAAGTCCCCTAA
>NC_137062.1:15624762-15824762 GCF_032717465.1 Coenobita brevimanus | reverse complement strand
TATTATTTTATTTTATATTTATTGATATTACAATGTAAATAAAGACATTAAACTATTGGAGTCGCTGGTCTATGCGACTCTCGACCACTGTAGCTTCGTAATCCATACCCGCCAGAGAGACAGGCCTGAGGGCTGATGATCTTGTGCCCCTGAGACATAGCAGAGCAGACCTCACGAGGGAGAATGACAGTCGACATCTCATCCAGGCCATAACAGACCTCTGCGGTTGACGTTTCTTCTCAAAAAGAACCTCTGCCAGTCTCGAGTAGAATCTCACTGCCTCTGGACCCATCCCACCTGATGTCGTGAACACAAGGGCAGTGAATCGACCGTGGTCCACATGTTGGATCCTTTCTTGATAATTTCTATTTTTTTTTTTTTCTTCATTCCTTTTGTGTGCAGCTTCAAGAGACAGTTCATGATGACATGCTGCCATGGGATCGATATCCTGATGTCGAACGCCCTCTGCCCACGTGCCCAGAAACCTAGAGCACTGACATCCACTCTTGCATCATTTCATGTGTTTGCTGTTCTGTGGGTGAAGTTCTCGCCGTCCAGGGGTAGCAGAGCTGGCTCAATCGTGACATCATGGCATATTTCCTGCAGCATTTTGGCAGTGAGTTCGCGTACTTCATCGTGTCGGATGCACACAAAGCCTCCCTTCTTGCATACCATTGTATGGTTTGCATCAAAGGCAGTGCCACAGGCACAGTGTTGAGGTAGGTTCTCTATTGGCCACCCATATCTCAAGGCTATGGCATCAATAAATTCTTGTTTGTTGAAGTGGAAGCCTTTTGCCTTGAGAGGCAGGGTTGTGAGCCAGTTCGATGCCCCAGCCCCCTGTGCAATTTCAACTCTTCTGCACTGGTCTGGTGTTAGATGTTCGATTATGTGCTGCAGTTGGTCTTTTTGTCTTGCTTCACGCTCCTTGCATGTCTGTGTCTTTATGTCTTTCTGTCTTTGGTGGTCGATTTCACTCGTCTCAACCTGGGCGCAGATCTTCTGTGACAAGGATTCGGTGAGCCTGAGTGAATTTCTGAGTTCGTAGCTTGCCACGGCTACTGGATTTATAATGCCAAGGCCTCCCATCCTGGGTTGTAATGCTAGAAGGTCCCTCTCTTCTAGTGTGGGGATGTGGCCATTGGTTAGAGATGGGAGGAATGAATCCCTGATTGCATCCTCCAGTGGTTGTAACAGCAACTCGATGTCTGGTATGGTCCTCATCACGAAGGTCCACTTGTTGCTTTACACCATAGGTAAATGCACTGTATGCTGCATGGGGTTCTGTTTTTTGCGTGGCTGGATAGTGTATGAATTTCTTCTAGCCATGTCTTTACCTTATCACTCACATATTGGTCTTTGAATTCCTTGGTTCCAATCACAGCCCCTAGATGCCTCTGACCTTCCTTGGTCACTATCACGTTTGTGCCTCTAAATGCTTCCTGTGCATCTTGATAGTAAGCTGGTTTCACGATCAAGATGGACTTACTTGCATTACGGTAGTAACCTATTTCAGGGCCATGAGATGTTACAAGGTCCCACCATTTCTTCACATCCTCAACCTTGCCAGCACCCGTGATCTGCATAGGCTACCTGTTTTACATTGGTGGCCTCGTATTTGATCTGTTGTTTCGCTGTCATCGCCAAGGCGTACATAGCCATGGCAACGGGGTCCCCCGACATCGTGAACAGCTGTCTTACCCACAATGTAGAGGTCTGCTGGTTCTTTGTAGGTGTTTTCCACATACTGGGCAAATGCTGGGCATTTAACCTTGATATTGTGTAGCACTGCCTCCCGGTTGATGGAATTAAATGCATTTGAGGCATCAACTAATAATACTGCCTGACAGTCCTCTTCCTCAAATATTTTCCTCATGGAGTGAACTGCTGCCTAACCTCCTGCCTGCTGGCCTAGCTGCACACACTTGGAGGTTGCCAACTGCCTGCTTCACATCATCTTTCACCACCTCCATGATGCATTTTCCTATAATCCGTCTTAAGACTTCACCCACCCCAATGGGCCTGCATCCAGGATTCTTATCAAGGAGGATTAGTAGGCAAGCTGTCAGTGCTTCTATGTTACTGCACTGACTTGAAGCCAGCTTCCTCGCCAGTGAGGCAATGGTGTTACATAGGTCTGTTGCTGCCTCCCCAAACTTGATGTTACTGAGGATTACTCGCCAAGATTTTGCATCCAGGCCTGACGGTCCTGCCCCTCCCTGTGTGTGCATTGCCTTCCGCCACACCATATCCCCAGTTATCCTGTCATATATGATGGGACTGGGAGGAGTGTAGTTGCCGTCAAGCTTTGACTGGGCACTTGCTTGTCGTGCAGTCGGGTGTTTTTCTTTTAGTTGTTGCATTGTTTCATCTGTCAGGTCAAGTACTCCGTTTGGTGATTCAGCTGACAGGGATCTTGTTGCCATCGAGACCTTCCCCTGTCTCATCTTGCTGCCAAAAATCCTTACCACATCGTTGATATTCTGATTTCTTCTGCCTCGGTTGTTTATTCTCATCTGCAAGGCCCTTGCTTCCTCAAATAGGTTGTCGATTTCACCTCTTTTCCATGTTTCAACCCGCCTTTGGATGGCCTTAATATTTTCTGCAAAGCTAGCTCTTGGGCGTGTCTTGTTAAGGAAGAGATGTAGCATTAGTGCAAGGACCTTAAGAGAGAATGAGGCAATGGGTATATTGTTGTAGTTGGCTATCAGGCGAGTGATTTCCTTGATCATGTCAGTTGTAGCATTGCATTTGGGAGGTTCAAAAAGGTTACTTGACGACCATCCAACTATTTCATTATATGTGGTGTTCACCCAGGTTACTGCATTTTCTCGGGATTTGCCCATCCAGTATGTGGGACGACCTTCCCGCACAGACCTGTGAGGCTGTTCTGCTTCCTCGTTGTTTGTGTCACTACCGTTCTGAGGACGTATAATACCTGGATGATTCCCTCTTTCCTGCACTCCTCTATGGTGGTCTTCATCCTGAGTTTCTTTTCTATTATAAACTTCATGATGTTCCTCACCCCCAACTTCACTACTATTCACTTCCCCATGGTGATTTAATCCACCCAGCGCTTCCATATCTCTCACATCATGGCGTTCATCCCTATCCCTCGCTTCACCACGGGGTCTTTCACCACCACGCATGTCCGTGTGATCGTGCATATTGTCAGTGACGGCCCCATCAATTTCCGTCACGTCACCAATCTGTCGCCTGCCATGTTGGAAGCGGTCAAGTGCCGCTTCTGGTGGGCTGTGATTCCCTAACACATTCATACAGAAAGGTCCCATCCTACAGTATGTACACGGCGACCTGTTTGTTGCACATGAGCACCTGATACACTTATGCTGCCTACTGGAGCACTGACAACAATACTGTGACATGGCCATGGTGTTAAAGTTTTTATACTGTGGTACAGTATTGAAAATAATAATTATGGCTACTTTTTGTAGTACTTTTAAATGAAAATTAAATATAATGTGACTAGAACTACTGTTTTATTATACAGTTCTTAAATTTAGATTTGATACAAATGAAGAATGTGCTTGTTTTACTTCTATTTTTGTAGATAATATGATTAAGTTATGAAGCAGTTTGCTCGTTTTTCTCTAGTTTTGCGTATCAGTTAATATTAAATTGTTCTGTCTTATACTAATAATCGACTGAACTGATAATGTTATGTATATAATGTTTGATATGAAGTAAAACAACGCTTCTTTGTTCAAGGGTTAAGTAGGTGGCCAATGGGTGTGGTGCAATACTGTAGAGCCTTGTTTATTGGTAATGGGTCTTCAGGCGTTATGGTGTAGGGGTGAGGGTGGTGTGTGGCGTAGCGGCAGTGTGTGTGTGTGTGTGCGTGTGTGTGTGTGTGTGTGTGTGTGTGTGTGTAGTTTAGTGATATTGGGTCTTCGGACGCTATGGTATAGGGGTGAGTGTGGTGTGGTGTGTGGTGTTGGGACAGTGTGTGTGTGCGTGTGTGTGTGTTGGTGTTATGACATGTGATGTGTGGTTGTGGTGTGTTGTGGGGGTAAGATAGAGGCACCTTGGTGTACTAAGGCACATTGGCATTAACAAGGTTTGTTTAGTATTTCTTTTGAATACAAGAGAGAATTTGGAAAGGGTTGAGTAAGTAGTTCTAGTTTGTAATTTTATGGAGTTTACATTAGTCCTATTATATGGATATTATATTAAGAATACCCTTATTACTATTGTATTTAATAATAATAGTGTATTTAAAACTAGGGTACTATGCTTAAATTTGTTATTTAATTCAAGTTATATTTATTAATCTTATACAGTATATTAAAATTAAAGTTTTAATTATTACTGTGCTATTTATTATTATAATATTGACTTATCTACTGTGATTGATTATATATTTATATGATGAGATTCTATGTATAATATGTTTTACAGTTATTTAAAAACAGTCATTGTGTGTGTGTCTGTATGTATGAGGTGTTTACAATATAGTGTCATCTAAGGTGTGTGTACGATTCCCTACCTAAGTGTTTTTGTATGCCACACTTCTATACCCCCTGGCTATGCTGGTGGTGTGTATGTAGGAGATTGTTGTATAGTTAGTGGTAGTTGTTGTTATATTTAGTGTTTGATACAGTGTTTATAAATGGTATTATTAGGTGGTGTGTATGCTAGTGATCAGTTGGTGATATTCAGTGTGTGGTAACAGCTGATGTGTTAGGGAAAGGAAGTTAATGCTCCAAGGATAATGGAGTGAGCAAGAGGTGTGTGGCAGGCATCCCACGTCTCATTGTTATATGTGGACAAACTTAATAATTGAAAAATAGGTTTCAGAGAGGTACTTACTACTACTACTACTATTACTACTCTTGTTGTTGTTGTGCTGCTGCTGCTGTTACACCACCACTCCCACTACTAGGAGTTCTCTACTTCCTGCCCTCTTTTCGTTTCACTTTTTTTTTTTTTTTCAGTCATTTTTGTCATTTCCTTTGCGTCATTGCATATCGTCCCTTTTTGTTGTCCTTCTTACCCTCTTCTCATTAGTTCCTCATCCATTAAACAACGTGTTGCTCAGTGCTTATATACCTAGGTCAGTAAAGGAGTTTATTCTTTGACAGTTTTTAAGTAATATATAATATACCAACTGCGGTCCTATTCTCAACCTGGAAGGAGTTATATTTACTGATGAATTTGTGGGTTACAATTGTCTCCCACATAATTCACCAGTAAGGTTTTCAGTAACTGTAGGTCCGTAACAACTGAGAAATGGTCACATGTTGATATAGCATTAGTTCTCAAAGTTGGACCAAGAATATCTTGAAGTGTTCCGCACATTTCCCGGGGCATGCTTAAACTATACAAACCTTATGCTGTGTACACGATGGCAGGTTAATGTATATACATTTGTTCTCATTCATACAGCTGTCAAACACATTCCAAACATATTAGAGTGAATATTATCGTGATCGCATCTAAAAGCAAAATGATAATTATGTGATACAGTTAACTGTTTTGAAGATTAATTTATGCAGCAAATTATAGGTAATATTTATGTGATCAAATACGAAAAACAAAGCTCTATGTGATAACAGCTGACTGTTATGGAGATTTCTTTATCGTAAAAGGTGTTTTGGATCCATTATAAATGTGGTCCTTGGGTTGTTGTGGATCATAAATTTGTAGTTCGATTGCGATGGAGAGATGTTAGTGCGTTTGTGCTGAAACTGTAAGTACAAAAAACACATGGATTGGACTGAAACAGAACAGAGCAGGACAAAGACGGTGAGGCAGCACAGGTCAGAAAACGGGCAGAAGAGAATAAGAACATAGTACAGATCATGACATAGACAGGCGAAGTAAAATAGATTAGAACCACGGCAAATAGAAGCAGGGTATAAGCAGAAGAGAAAGACGGAAACAGAGGGAGACGCAGAATAGGTCAATGCACAAGCAAAGCAGAAACCAAATGTGGACAAAACAGATCGAACTGGGAGAGAAAGAAAGACATAATATATTAGAACACAGGCAAGACAGGAATGGAACAAAAAAACCAGCAAGTCATATGCAGAACAGTGCAGCATAATGCAGAACAAGGACAAGGCAACACGGAAACAGAAGAGGCAGACCAACAACACGATATAGATAAAGTTGCCGTCAAAAGATAACGGTAGAAAAATGCACACACACACACACACACACACACACACACACACACACACACACACACACACACACAGATAAATTCTTTCTCGCTGTCTTGTGGCTATATGTTGCAAAGCCTTTAGCGGTCTGCTTTAACACCCAGCTACGTCCTGTTCACATATACAGTCAGGTGAAAGAGCTGGGTTCCATTCGTTCCATTAAAGGTTCTAAAGAAATTAAGATTAAAAAGAAAAAATGGTGCAATGTTTTCGAACTCTATATTGCATACTTTTTACCAGTAATAATAATAATAATAATAATAATAATAATAATATTATTATTATTATTATTATTATTATTATTATCATTATTATTATTATTATTATTATTATTATTATTATTATTATTACTACTACTACTACTACTACTACTACTACTACTACCACTACTACTATATTATTAATCATTAATTCATTGATATGAATGGTTTATGCTAAAAATCCTGGGAATTAATGTCTAACCACAAACATCAAACAAACCAATACAAACAATATATTCACCTTGGATTCCACCAAATGTGAAAGGTAACACAACTTTTTCCTGCGGGTGTAAAGTCCCTTTGACTTCACTTACATGTGCATCACGTGTGGCACTGACACATGTGCAACCATTTGTACTGATATTCCTATGACCTGGACGTGTGTGTGTGTGTGTGTGTGTGTGTGTGTGTGTGTGTGTGTGTGTCAGAGAGAGAGAGAGAGAGAATAGATGGAAAAAAGCTAGAGGTAGGAAGAGATGGGAAAGATACAAGAAGGAGATGATGTAAGAGAGTTAGAGAAAGAAGAGATACAAGTAAATGAGAAGAGAGGACATAAATGTTGGAAGTGAAGGAAGAAATGAGGGATTAGATTAGGGCAGAGAAGAGAGATATGCCAGAAGAGAAGCGAGGTATAATGCAGGGGAAATGGCAGACGAGGAAAACTGGAGCACCTGTTACTAAAACACCTTCAAATAGGTGACGTGTTTTGTTAGTTTCTTGCTTCCACCAGACGATGTATTTTAGATAATGGAAATTCAGAAGGCGTAAACACTGTATGTCGCTTCTTTATCCTGTTCAGTGTGAGATGTGTCTTTGAGGCTGAGTAAAATCGTCACGGGATGTTGAGAATAAAAATGATGAATACTTGATCGGAATGAGGGAGATACTGCCTTCACTACGAGAGGTGATCGTTGTGGCACGTTTATCGTAGCGTGCTGACACCCTTAACACCTTTCACACTGCTTCGTGGCTAAGTGTATCTGTAATGGAGGATAATTATCAATCGGGGATTGACTCCGTAACTAAGACAAAGCGAATTCTATGTAACACTGATTCAGTATTCAGGTAGTGGCTGTGGTCCAGTTCCGCCTAATGGAAGCACCAGTAAAATATAAACTGTGGTAGTAAAGGAGTTAATGGCGCCTGTGTGTTCAACCACGAGGCTACGTGGGGTCTTTCCTAACCTGAATAAAATCGTCCTAAGTTAGCAGAGTAAAATATAAAACACCGTGCTGGTGTTGAAGGGGCTAACCCGTTCAGCCCGAGCATGTCTTATAGATTTCAGTCTTGCTGTCTCCACAAAATTTTATTTCGTTTAGGAGGGATGTGTTCAAAACAGAGGTTATATACAGCCTACATTAACCCCAAGAGCAGGGGAGATCTTTACTAAGTTATATAAAATAGTTGTTACTGGCAAAAATATACAGAGAGAGAGAGAGAGAGAGAGAGAGAGAGAGAGAGATGGATGGCTTGATGGATGGATAGGTAGCTAGATAGGTAAAAAGACAAGCAGTCAGACCGATATGAAAATAAAATGATACAGAGGTAGAAACCAACAGGTATACAGATAAACAAGGTAGGGAAAGGTAGACTGACTAATCAATAGGGAGACAGGAAGATAAATAAAGTTAGGTAAGTTAACAGATATATAGGAAGATAAACAGAACAATGGATGGATGGACTGATTGGCTGACCGACTGATTAACTGAAGGATGGACGAAACAAAAGATGGAAAGATAGACGAATAGTTGGATTCCATGGATGAACACAGCTTCTCTCTCTCTCTCTCTCTCTCTCTCTCTCTCTCTCTCAACGGGAAGCATATCTCTTACGTGACGGTTACAGAAATCAGCACCAACAGTGACTATATTCTGTACTCAAACAATCAAATTGTCGTCGAACTGAGCACTTTTTCCCCCAACAGGGTTAGGTTAGGAACGGTTAGGATGGGCTGGGTTAGGTCTGTCTAGGTTTATAGTGTAGGCTGGTTAGAGTGTATGAGTTACGGTAGGTTTGGGATGTTCGCTGGCCAGTGTTCTACACCTTTATTTATAGGCTGACCTTTATGCCATAAATCGTAGCGATATTCTCACCATTACTGAATAAAATCTTTCATCCCAAGCCACAATAAGATATATATCATGCACACCAGAACCGTTCTTCCACACCCATAGCAAGGGCCTCTAACAAAAACCGCAGTTAAGTCAACACCTAACCTAAAACAATTTCGGTAACTTTACCATAGTTATCCCGAAACGTGTTTCCTTAGAACTTTTAATTAATTATAACCACTTCCGCCTGCATGGAGAAAAGTCGTTCGTTAACCACTACAAGCTGGGCCAAATGCCTATCTATCTATTTATTCCCAGACGCCTTAATCCCTTTAGGGGTGGTCACAAACAAATAGCCTCCATGCCACCCTGTCCCCCGCCATTTCACTGCCTTGCTGCCAGCTTACATCCCCCCCTCTGATATACCTCTCCACTCCATCCCTTCATCTCATCCTTGGCTTCCCCCTCTCTCCACCTCACTCACACACACACTCCTCATCAGTATCTCGCTCTCCATCCTCTCCATATGGCCAAACCATCTCTGTGTAATTCTCCTAACGATTTCAATCACATCCACATCCAAACCACAACTCCTCATCACTCCTTCATTTGTCAGTCTGTCTCTCCATGTGACTCCACATGCTCCTCTCAAATAACTCTTTTTCACTGCTCTCACTTTTGACTTGTGTCCTTTCAACGAGGTCCAAACTACACTTACATACTTTAGAGTTGGTATCACAATACTGTCACGCAGCGACTTTTTTTTACTTCCATGCTCACTTCCCTGTTTCTTATCACTGCTTTCGAAGAACCATCAAAATTTTTTGCTTGTTATACCCTTTCAAGCACTTCATCCTCCAGACTTCCATCCTTACACATCAAACTACCCAAGTACTTAAACGCTCTCACGTTTACCATTTCCTCATCATCCAACCTCACTGTACATCCAGTGACTTCATTTTTCTCGAAGACCACAACTTTACTCTTCCCTACATTCATCTTTAGATTCCGTTTCTTAAACACTCTCCCAAAGTCATCGACCAAGCCTTGCAGCTCCCCTTCGTCTTCACTTAACAATACAGTATCATCTGCAAACAACAGTACAGGGAGTTTCCACACTCTGCTCTCTCTCATTAGGGCAGCTCCAGCATCCACTGCCCTACCATGTGTCTCCTTTATTAACCCATCCATGTACAGCTTGAGTAACCATGGAGACATGACACATCCCTGTTGCAGTCAAATATTCAGATTGAAAAATTCCCTCAGTTCACTATCCACAAGCACTGCAGCCTTAGCACCCTTATACATACTCTTCACTGCATTCAACAACTTTCCATTTACTCCATATATTTTTAATAATTTCCACAGGCCTTCTCTATCCACTCTGTCATATGCTTTCTCCAAATCCATGATCGTCACCTACAACTTCTTTCCCTTCTCTCGAAACTTTCCATTAAAGACCTAAGAATGAATACCAGATTTACACTACCTCTTAACTTCCTAGAACCTCCCTCTTCTTCTCCAACTAATTCCTCTATTTTTTTTCCTAACTCATCCTGCCACATACTTTACCTATTACACTAAGAACTGAAATGCCCCTGTGATTACCACACACTTCTTTTTTCCCTTTCCCTGTGTACAGATAAATAGTTATACCTGACTTCCAGTCCTCCGGAACTCTACCTTCCTCCCAGGCCAATCTGTTCAACTTCCACATCCATTCTACTACTATCTCTCACCCTTGCTTCAGCATTACACCACACACTCCATCAAATCCAATGGCTTTTCCCATTTTGAATTTCTTCATTGCTTCCACAATTTCCATCCTACTGATTCCTTCCTCTCTTCTCACCTTCCTCCTCCTCCCAGCCATTCGCCTGTCACTTATACTCGCCATTACTTTCATTCTCTATGTTCAACATTTCCGTGAAGTGTTTTCTCCATCTGCTCACTTTTTCTTCCTTCTCCACTAGCAATATACCATTTTTATCTTTCAGTCCCCGACTTACTTTTTTATCACCCTGTCTATCTCTCTGTACCTCTTTCCAGAACACTTTCTTTTACATTCCGTTCACTTTACATTCAAATTCCTTCTAATTTCCTCGTCCACTCTCTTATTACTCTAACAAATCTTTTTACCCCTCTCTTCCTCTCTACATATAACTCTCTCCTCTGTCTCCCAACTTCCTCCACTCCCCTGTCTCTCATTCACTTACTATATGCCTTCTTCTTTTGCGTCATTGCCTGTCTCACCTCTTCATTCCACCATGCTGTTTCTTGCATCCTCTTTCGTCTTCTCTTAACCCCACACACCACCTCACATGCTGCACAGATTTCTTCTGTGAATATCTTGCACACACCTTCCACGTCACTACATGTCAAAAATATAGTACTATAAAGATGACGAATCACAACCTTTTGCTGTTGATTTGCGAGCACTAGAAGTGAAGAAGTTAAACTAAGTACGCCAACGTGTGACAAATAAAGTGATAAATCCATTTCATTTAGAAAACTGTTTCCGAAATGGATTCCCTCGTAATGACGTGCTGGCTGTGAAAGAGATCGGTTGATTATCCTTGACTACACTGTCAAGTTCAGCCAAGGCTATTATCGTCCCGTAATTGCTAAGAGTCTGATAATTACATCTCTAATTACAACCTTGATTAATCTAGTTGTTGATATCTATAATCTGAACATAATGAGGTGCCCGAGTATGGTAATTCAGAAGGTGATGTGGTGATATTGTAGTGAGAAATTACCACAGTAACAGACCACCATTGGTCCATCACCACCACCACAAGTTTTTCACACCACACCCACTTGACTCGCTGTGGTTTTAAGACGTAGGAGAGAAAATATGATGGAAAAACGAAGAAAAAAAAAAGACATGTCAATTCTTTACTATCCTTGCATCCCATTCCCAACATTTCCATCACCACCACCAGTGCCACCACAGTACTGTATATATTTTCACTTTGTTTTTACATAAAATTGTCATTTGTTCAACATCAGTGCAGAGCTGTAACAATGCATTAACACTAGAATATTATGCCAGGCTCTTTCTCATTCTTCTCTGCTCCCAATATGTACAGTAGTTCCCATACCAGTCTCTTCCTTTCCACCTTCTTACCATACTCTGTGTTATAATTTCATATTATTCCTTCCTTAACCATTTTTTCAGTAATTTACCCAAATGATTCATTGCCTTTCTACCCCAATATGTCAGTTTCTTTTAATTTTTTTGCAGCCAGCCCTACACGTGTTTTAAGCACCTCTCGAACAGTCCTACATATGGCTTCACACACACACACACACACACACACACACACACACACGTACTGTACGTACGGTAACATTAGTGCATTAATGCTGTATCGTCTATATTTAGGTACACTAATGCTATTCCACCCAGAACTGGTGTATTTTTTTTTTTTATATAATGACGTATCGCTGGGTTGTATGGATTAGATGGGAAAACTTGTAGAGAAATCTGTATGTTAATATTACCACTCACAGCCAGGAACGCAAATCTAATTTTTTGAACAAAAGTTCATTCATCTAAACATCTGACCACCATCTGCCCTCCTTCTTCTCACTGTGTTGTTACCAAAACCTGTCACATCTCAAATTATTTCTTCCTGGACGAAAAATGACAAAAAACAATCGCAAAGACCTCTCCATATACGCCAAGTTCCCACCAAAACCCAAAGGCCATCAACATCAACACAGAGGCGCGGCGCCCCCCATTGTTAGTGTCAGTAATATCCCAGGGTGTGGCAGCATCACCCAGTGGCGCGGCGCCCCCCATTGTTAGTGTCAGTAATATCCCAGGGTGTGGCAGCATCACCCAGTGGCGCGGCGCCCCCCATTGTTAGTGTCAGTAATATCCCAGGGTGTGGCAGCATCACCCAGTGGCGCGGCGCCCCCCATTGTTAGTGTCAGTAATATCCCAGGGTGTGGCAGCATCACCCAGTGGCGCGGCGCCCCCCATTGTTAGTGTCAGTAATATCCCAGGGTGTGGCAGCATCACCCAGTGGCGCGGCGCCCCCCATTGTTAGTGTCAGTAATATCCCAGGGTGTGGCAGCATCACACAGTTACTGCCGCCATCACACTATGTTGACAGGTCTTCTTAATTAAATAGCTCAGTCCCAGATCCGTTGCTCAGATAATGACCCAGTATCACCTCGTCATAAAAACCATACAGGTGTGTAACTGTTAACACACAAGTGACATACAGCTCCACGCTCGGCTACATAATGGCCATTTTGTGGCCCTGAATCATAAGTGACATTTCTTTCTGTTTGTTTCGATGGGGTAAATGTAACGAATTGTAACTCTTTTACAAAGCAGATTTCTACTAAGGAACTGAAATAAAAACACTAAATTTCATTCTTGATGTTATTATTGTCTTGGAAATTATGATAATCAAACAACTGTACAAAATGAAAATGACGGTTGCCAATCCTTCAACAATACATACCATATGGTAATAACATGAAATATAGCTCCATCATAAATGTACTATTCCAGCAGTATTACAATCATCATTATCGTGGAACGTATTAAACTGAATTATTTCACTCGTGTGGGAACGATTCTCTGGTAGTGACTTATAAAAAAACGAAAAAAATAAAACAAAAACATGAAAGGGCTTGGGTAGACAAAAGAGCGATTAGCGTGGCCTGGTTGTGGATGCATCAAAAATGCTATGGCGAAGATGATTATTTACGAAAGCTGAGGGAATGAATGAGGTGCTTGCGTTCCTGTTGCATGCTTTCTGCCGCCACCCCACTGGCGACGGTAACAGCCAGTGTGTATTAAAATGATCATTAGAATTAGCCTAGTGTTAATATTTTGTATCTTTCATTATTGGCTGGGACTAAACTGACACACATATAGTGCTTGTTATTGTTTCAGTAATTCTCATTGTTCGATATCGATGCGGTCATGAGTCGGTATGATCCAACAGTACTGGTATAACGGCACAACTGTAATTACTTTTGTTCGGATAATATAATTAACCAAATGTATAAGCAAAAAAATCTCAGTAAGGTTCCCGGCATGCATCTGTATGCACAGGTAGTTGGATGCATGCAGAATAGGATATGCTGTGTCAGTGCTGCTTCAAACGAGCAAAGATAGCAAGCAGGATTAGTTACTATCACACGCTGCTCACCACTGTTCCTGTACAACGTTGGAAGTAAATTATAAGCAAAATTCGTGAAGTTTACTCTCAGCCTGTATGAACTGAAAACAGTAAGTAACAAGAGTCGGAAGAATATTGGTGACCCATTTTTTTTAACCACTATATTTTGCAGCGCCTGTCATTTTACTGTAGCTACTTTTCAAAACAAAGTACACTAATTAGCACTCACCGAAAAATGACAGGATGATTGGCGATTAATTTTGATTAACTTTCATATATCCTGTTTATTGCAAGAATATGCAAATGTGAATTTAGTTTACATTTTATCTTATGCATAGTAAGTGCACAAATGGTGTGAAAGTATGTTTTTTATGTCTGTGGGCGATACTGACAGCGTATGAACATCACAAGAAGGAGGAAATAATGAAGATGTATCAGTATCCGTCTCCTTTGATAAAATGGCGAATGCGATCATATCAGTAATTCCACACAAGAATGAACTTATTACTGTCAAAAAAAAAAAAAGTATCAAATCAGTTTAAACATCCTCTCTCTCTCTCTCTCTCTCTCTCTCTCTCTCTCTCTCTCTCTCTCTCTCTCTCTCTCTCTCTCTCCATATCCGTCCTTTTCCTTTGTTAAGCACAACACACAGTACATACGTGGACAACATTATTTCCCTTCTGCTCGAAGGTTAAAACAATCAGTTAAGTCTGAAGTCTTGTGTTGAGGGTGCAGGTTTCCGAGGCTAAGCTGTCGTCATCCTGAACATTTAACAGTAGATCAACTACGCCACTGGAATTATTATGACTGCATAGAACAATCCTGCTTCCCATTCAAAAAGTAGAGCTATCTAGCAGCAGCAGCAGCAGCAGCTGTCTTTTGTACCCTATGCTATACCAGTTAATTACTGGATGTATTGAAAAGCGTATGCTGCATATTCCAAGGTGGGAAATAGTGTTATAATGATGATAATGGTGTGATATTGATGGTGATGGTTATGGTGAGATGTATCGTAATAAAAAAAGGTATATCGTAAACATACTGTTTTGCAAAAAAAGAAAAGGAAAACTCGGCTGATGTCCACAACCAATTCCGGTCCTGAAAGGTGGGGCAGGTGGGGCATCAGCAGCCACCATTTGCAAAAGTAAGTGCCACAGTACAAATGGAGTCCCGTTGTTCATGGCGGAGGGGTTGTGGACTGGACAGAGAGAGAGAGAGAGAGAGAGAGAGAGAGATGGTCTACATGGACACAGTGGTGGAAGGAGAGACTGGACTCGTGCCCACCATCGTATCTTCCTATATTTTCTCCATTATCTCCTATAACCTTTCCCAGGCATCTGGCTTTCTGGTTATGATAACACGTCCCATAACTCTTCCTCCCTCACCTCACTTAATCTCACACCACTCCAACAAATAAAAAAAAATGTATACGGGTGCCACTGGCAAATGCTTATAGCAGAGTTGTGAATAGTGAGTAAATTAACATGCAGACGTTGTGTACATCCTTTTCATGTAGACATTTTGTAGGCTGGATTATTAACACAGAAATAATTACTACAAAGTCATATTAAAAGAAACGGCATGGGAGGGTCGTTAGGGTGTCTGCTAACATTATTACGTCCTAAGTGAGTGAAACCAAACATTTGTGCCAACAGTCCATGGCAGCAGTATTGCCTAAAGCTTTGTGTTGACCCTGCGGTAATTCATTTGTCAGAGTTGATTGTACCAGTTTGTTTTGTTTAGATATTTCTCATCCGACGATTGCTTTGTAAGCCATATTGCATCTCTGTATGTAGTAATATTATGGGACGGACACACACACACACACACACACACACACACACACACACACACACACACACACACACACACACCAGTGGGAGTGCTACAGGAAACAGCAGGTAAGGCTCGGTGTGTCGACGGTTGGTAGGGATGAGTCACAATCATCCTTGCTTTACAGTACCTATTATTATTATTTAGTTGTTATACCACCACTTTACCAGTAATATTTAGTGATAACTGAAGTTTTATGAGAGTTGTCCGAGTTTTTACTCGTGGCATGGACAATGTCTCATGCATATTTTGCTGTTATTATAGAAGCAGGAATTAATTCAGCGTAATGGAAAATGAACATGGACAAGTTGAGTGAAAGCGAGAAAAGCCGGGAAGGGTTGAAAGCAAGAAGGAGAGAAAGAGTGAATATGGGACGCATATTAATAAAGATCGTGCACTGAAAAACAACGAAACAGACAAAGCAAAAGAGTGGGAAAACGAACACCAAATGTTCCCTTCACCAGTATTCAGAATTGAGGGGATAAAAACGACAGGAAAAAGGTTGACCCAAACAAATATCACGTCGGAGAACTAAAAATAACTAAAGACAAAAATGTTAATGGATGTAGTGAAGTGCTGACCTATAATTTATTTTGAAAATCTAGTGAGAGAGAGGTTTGGGAAATGAGGTTGGTAGAGTGGAGGAGTTGAGTAGGTGGGAAGGAGCAGGTGACGTGGGTAGCGAGATGAAAAGAAGGGAAATGCAGGAAGGAATGGTAGTGAGAGGTCAAAAGGAAGGGTGATAATGGTAGTATGGGGGCAAGAGAGGGAGAAGTGGTTTTGGTGATGGCGTATGTGAGTGGGAGGGGGACTTAATGGTGTTGGGAGGGGGAGGGCAGAAAGAGGAACAGGAATTCTTCACTGAGTTGCTTATTTCTTCTTATCTTGGTCAGCTTTCCTCCTTCCCGCTCTTCTTTCTTCCCTTCATCAGTTTAGCATTGCATTTTTCATAAGAATTTCTCATCTTGGGAGCTTTCCAAGCTGGGAGGAGGAGGGAGGTGAGAAGGGAGGAAGAGGTCAGAAGGATGGAAGTAGTGGAAGCAACAAAGAAAGTCAAAATGGAGAAAGCCCCAGGAATTGATGAAGTGTGTGATGAAATGATGAAGCATGGGGGAGAGATAGTAGTATAAGGGATATGCAAGATGTGCAGATTGGCCTGGGAGGAAGGTAGAATCATGGAGAATTGGAAGTCAGGTATAATTGTTCACCTGTACACAAGAAAGAGGAAAAAGAAGTGTGTTGTAATCATAGGGGCATTTATCTTCATAGTTTAATATGAAAAACATATGTTAGGATATTTTTTGACAGAGACAGGAAATAACAGTGGTATTAATTGGAGAAGAACAAGGAGGTATTAGGGAAAAAGACGTTGTGTAGCTCAGATATTCATCCTTAGGTCTTTAGTGGAAAAGTTTCCAGAGACGGGAAAGAAGTTATATGCGGCTTTCATGGATTTGAAGAAAGCATATGACAGAGCGGATAGACAAGGAATGTGGAAAATACTAAGATTATTGGCAATAAATGAGAAGGTGCTGAATGCAGTGAAGAGTATATATGAGGGTGCTAAGGCTGAAGTGCGTTGGATAGTGAACTGAGTGAAATTTTCTATCTGAATGTTGGATTGAAACAGGCATATGTCATGCCTCCAAGGCTGTTCAGTCTGTAATGATGGGGATATTAAAAATGTACAAGGTAGGGTGGTGAATGTTGGAGAGGCCCTAATGAGAGAGGGCAGCTTTTGGAAGCTTTCTGTACTGTTGTTCGCAGATGATGCTGTGTTGTTATGTGAAGATGACGGGGAACTGCAAGACTTAGTGAATGAGTGTGAGAGAGTGTGTAAGAAACGGAATCCAAACATAAATGTAGGGAAGAGTCAAGTTATGGTCTTCGAGAGAAATGATGTCACTGAAGGTGCAGTGAAGTTGGATGATGAGCCAATGGAATATGTGAGTACATTTAAGTACATGGGTAGTGTGATGAGTAAGGATGGAAGTTTGGAGGATGCCGTGCTTGAAAAGTTACAACAAAGAAGAAAGGGTGCTGGTTCTTTGGGAGCAATGATAAGAAATGTGGAAGTGAGCACAGAAGTCACAATTCAAGAGTGAGGGCAGTGGAAATGAGTTATTTCAGAGGAGTATGTGGAGTTACATGGAGAGACAGACTGACAAATGAGAAAATGAAGGAGAGTTGTGGTGTGGATGTGGATGCGATAGAAAGCGAGAGAAGATATACGCTGAGGCGGTTTGGCCATGTGGAGAGAATGGAGAGTGAGCGACTACAAGGTGATTGTAATGAGCCAGGTGGAAGGGGGAGAGGAAAGGGGAGGCCGAAGATGAGATGGAGGGGTGGAGTTGAAAGGTATAGGAGAGAGGGGAGTCTGGGCTGGGGGGAGGGCAGTGAAATGGCAGAGGACACGGCGATTTGTTGGTGGCCACCAAACTCGGGACAAATAGATAGTTTTTCATATTGTATCACTTTTCAACACTTGAGGTCCTTTTGTGTTCACTGTCGTGTCACTCTATTTGAACATTAACCGTTGTTTTCCTGCATTTTTTTTTTTTTTTTTGCCTGTTGTTACTTCTACAGGTACAGTCAGTATTTCTGCATTGCTAGTTTAACCAGTTTTGTCTTAGTGATTTTTTTCCTTTTCTTCTTTTTATAAGTGTAGCCATGACTTTTCCCACTCCATTATAATCATTACCTTCAACTTACTCTTCCTTAACCATGAGTTACACGTTTTCTTTCAGATAATGTGGTTACATTTACTGTAGTCAGGATCTTTACTGCTTTCCTTTATTCCTAACCTGCCATTTACTTTTCCCTCACACAAAGCTCCATATCTCCGCAACCAATTTTCTCTGCTTTCCCTGTAATTTTTGTTAACCTTCTCCACTCCTTTCATATTTTTGTAACACAATTTTTTTTCTTTAATATTTTTGTTACAGGCATAAGTATTACTGTCTCGTTTAATTTCCTCCCTCTCATTTACTCTTTTCTACATTCCAGACCTTTGTATTTCTCCGCTGGTCCTGCAAACATCAAATTTATCCAAGCTTTTTTTTTTTTTCTTATTGTACCGGTTATTTTTATTTTTTACCATCTGTTGCTCTATATTAAAAGCGTAAATTTCATAGGCTAATACCGCAGCTACACTTCTGTATATCTGCTGTCATTCTTTCCCTCTGTGTCCTCTCTCTCTTTCCCTCCTGCCTCTCTCTCTTTTAGTAATTATCTATCTCACATCACCTCAGTTACAAAAGTACGCATTTCGGAAGAACATTTCTCTACCAACTCAGTTTTATCGGTTTATATATTTGCAACTAATAAAGGATCAAAAAGTGAGGATGAAATATGTACGGAGAAGGACAACACAAAACACCCAGGTTATAACCTGGTATTCAATGGCATGAGTGTAATAGAAATACATTATGTGTATACGGTTTTGCTTGTGTAGCAGATTCAAGATCTGGGAGACGTACATGAAGTAAGGATGATGTTATGGCCCATATCAGTAAGCAAGCTGTTTGTTAGTTCTCCTGTTTGTGTGCTTTTTGTTGCTTGGTTTCTGCATCCTACCTCACATAATCTCTTTGGTTGGAATTTGGATTGGGTTTTTCGTAAGCTAAATAAATTCATTTGGGAGTGTAGGTGTAAAATCGAAACAGGTCCTCGGGTTGAAGGTCTTAAGAGTTTGGCGATGTTTTGGCGAGTATCATTATCTTGAAACAGAATCGGTAACACAGTTGAGTTCCCGATATTACACTCGTAATAGCTATTTTATCGACATCACAATAGTACGTAGAACCAACAGTCACATTCACTGGCATCTTATCATTAACTACTGATGTATATCTTAATATAATACGTACTCTCGGTTTTTTATCCCTGGTCGCAGTAACTGTGAACGTACTGTGTGCTGGTTGGCTCACTCCTCTAAATTTTTAGAGCTGTCCCACAGGCATTAGATTTTTTTTTTTTTTTCACCCTTCTGGTGGTGTATAGGCTGCCTAGTTCTCATTTCCCTCCCTTCCATGTTAGCTTGGTACAGAAGGTGTATGTACCTTTGTACTGATTGTCTTTGCCTCCTGCCCACGGAGGGTTGCTCCTCACCGGTCACTCTGGATCGTGAGCACACGGTCGGACATGCAGGGAGTGGGATGACAGGGCAATTTCAGCCTTAGTTATTATCCTGGCTTTACTTTGCTCGCATTACTCTTTTTTTCCCACTTCCCCCTAGAGAGAAAGGGGTTCACTATGTCGACTGTATCCAGCCCTTCACTCCCTTATGGAGGGAGGCGGCTCTGACAATGCCCTGATTGCAACACGGAGTGTCTCCAGGACTGACCGCCGCCAGACATGAACTCCGCAAGACATTAATAATACTGTAATAATGCTTTATGTGTGCGGCTTCATGCTCTAGGTGCAGCTTCTCTGACAAGTATCAATCCTTTAATTATCAGGAAGGTGATTGATGGCTGCCCTGGCGAGGTTGAATGAATCACAAAACTTGCTGATGGGGAGGTAATTACCTCGCGCGGAAGGAGTCCGGCGAGGTATTGTTTTTGGTCGTTTCTTTGTCTGTTTTGTTTGTTACGAACATTACGGAAAAACGGCTGAATGAAATTACCTGAAGCTTTCAGGGTATGTAGGCACTGGTCCCAAAAAGTGCGATTAAACTTTAGAGGTAATCAAATGATCTTGAAAGGTAAAAATCAAGGTCACGGATTTTCAAAGGGCTCTAACATGAAACCGACTGAAGATATATTTACTATTATGAACATAAAGGAACTGGTAATATGGGATTTTCATTTGGCACCAAGACATTTGACTTTCAGTGACTTTGAAAGATTAAACGCAAGATCACGGATTTTCAGAGGGCATAACTTGAAAACATTTGGGCCATTACCTTAGACTTTAATTGAGTACCACACTGACACTAAGTGGTAGTTTCGATTCAGTATTTAACAGCGATATATCAACTACTGTCAGGCAAGGTTTGTTGTGCCTGGCAACACTTGTTAATAAAGAAGAGGTTTTAGAAAATGACAGGAATAATATAGCCTGTGAAGTTTGTTTCTACAAGAGGACCTTCATAACATTAACATTGATTCTTTTATTTTTATTAGCGCCAGATGATTGGCTTTTCTTAGAAGTGGCCTCCCATCTTCTGGTAAAGAGCTTCTCCAATATATCATTCAAAATATGATGAGTCTAAACTATTGTACTGTTGCTGCCGCCTGGTGACCGTATTCAGATGACGGTGGGTATTTCTTTGTTTAAAAGTTAAAAAGTGTCCAGTAATAATTTCAGTACGTGATAGAGGAGTGAGAGAGAGAGAGAGAGAGAGAGAGGGGGGGGGGGTAGAAGGGTGAGGGAGATTCCACCAACCCAGTTATACGCACTGTTTTAAAACGGTCCATAAGGCTATGAGAATGGTTCCGCTGGGTGCTGGGCAGAGTAATGGCCCTGTGAGGGTGATGTTTGGTGGAGAGGTGGAGGAGGATAAGGTGGTGTGGTGGAGAAATGCTGATGTTGGTAATGGCAGAAAAGAGAAATAACGGAAGAAGTAATGCAGCGATGTGCGAAAATCGACTAAGCGAAGAAGTTGGTGAGGAGGGAGTGGAATGGTAATATATTGTTACTGTTCGACACTAGTTTGTTTGGCCGAGGCGCAGGAGCACCATGGTAGGCTTCACTTTACGTCGCCGTCTGATTATATGTATACCACGCAGCGTTACTTCGTGCATTACTAAAGCAAAATGCCGGTCAGCCTCCTCAGCCGACCAGAATAATTTTGTATAACTTAATCTCAGTTCCCTTTTAGAATTATAAACCAACTTTTATGAGGACAGTATTGAAGGTTTCAATGTGAAGCCCATAGAAATGTGGCACATATTTCCGGACACTAATTTTAGCATTTCATACTTTCGTATTTTATCTTCCCTGTTCCTGAATCCTGGCTAACTTAACTATGAGTCATAAATGATGATGATGATGATGATGATGATGATGATGATGATGACCTACTTTACTGAGCTCATGGCAATACTGAGATGCAGTTCAGGTACTCATACTGGATCCGATGATGTATTATTTAGTTCATCCATGCCTTCCTTACACAGTTTTATTCAGTTAAGGACATCATTTCGAACTGCACAGGTTGATATATCCTTCACTGCGTCCTTGAGTATGAAGTTATTTCCAAACTAATTACACTTTAATAGAAATAGTAAGAAGAAAATGTGTAAGGACGTCATCATCCTCAACGGTTTAGTGGCACTTGGGTATGGTATCCTCTCAACATCAATAACCGCATGACAAATGATGCCAAAAATAATTTGAAAGAGGTAAATGCTCACAACTCAGCATTCTTTGGTCCTACCCTAGTCCCAAACCTATATAACTACCGTCATTAAACCATGACATTTTTATTATTGGGAAAAGCTTTTCCTACAGTACCACAACTAACATGAGAGAGAGAGAGAGAGAGAGAGAGAGAGAGAGAGAGAGGGAGAGAGAGAGTGCAATATGGGGTGAAGAAAGTAATGCAGGGAGGAAAGACGGAAGAACTCAAACTTCTTAGTCCTACCCTACCTTACCCTATCTATAAGCTACCTAGTCCATCCCTACGCCATCCTACCCTGCATTACTCTACCATACCTTAGCCTAACTTAGGTTACCTTCCCTTTTCCTATTTTACCGTTGCATACCCTACTCTGTCCTACCAACAGCAACCCAGTTCAACCTAATTCTGCTTTTTGGGGCAGATTCTGAAAGCTCAGAAATCCTCGCAAATCCACCATCTTTGGGCGTAAGAGCAACTTTTCACTTAAGTGCATATTCTGGAGCCCTAGAAAACGAGAGCAAACCCTATGCGGCGTTGTCAATTCTCCTCGTAGAGTTGCGCCATGAGAGGGGCAGCCCTTAGTACATCGTAAGCCTTATAACTCTCCTATTTTTACAAATGTTGTAGCTCAAACATCCCCCAAATCCTCAGAATTAAATCATGCATCAATTAATCCATAAGTGCATACAACTGTTGCTATTTTTCAAAAAATAATAAGTACAAGTGGCAGAGACCGTTGAAGACGATGCCAGAATACTATAATGGAGCAAGTACTACTTCGACATATGTGGTAAAACTAGCATTGTCGGCCAATATTGCCTTTACTACAAACAAATTATAGCCTATTGATATAATGTTCACAAAAATTCGATTAATCAAACCAGTGTTAAGAAGAAACTCATCTAAAATATGGTGATAGCCTGCATGACACAATGTCGAAAAAATTATGAATCAGTGCACTTATTTCTTCCTCAGAGAAGTTCACTGCCCTTCTGTACATAATATTTTGGTGATCTTCCACTGATTCAATACTGTCTTGGAAATTATGACTGGCGGTGTGGAAACATCGTCTGCTACCACTATGACGTCATACTCCGGTGTACTGTGATTGGTTACTCAGGTTTAAATAGAGAAACCTTCCGCTCTTTGATTGGCCAACACTTGCGCTGGCGCAACGTGGTGTTGGTCTTAAAATTGTCGTACAACACTCTCCAGAATACCACTTGTCAAAACCTCGTATGCACATCGCAAAAGTTCTCGCAGATTTTCTCGTAACCCAGACACCTTTCAGAATCCGCTACCTTATCTTTATCTCGCACCAGCAAGAATCTGGGCGTTGCTTCGTGGAAGAATATACCGGCTTATCGGCATTGTCTGAGACCCTGGGGGTAAATCCTTCTTTGGGAGCCGACACCCATGGTCCTATTTTACCAATTAGACGTACGTTCCTCCTAAGGCCCATTTCCCCAGGGATTTAGTTGTCCCAGACCTATTCTTACCATGGACCTATTAATCCCATGGACCTAGTCTTGACGGATCTGTTTTTCCAGTAAATGACCTTCCACCAAACCTACCCACCTGTCTATTCCTTAAGGACCTACTGTATATATCGACCCCTCACTCACCTACCCACCCACCCATCATGCTCACCCACACACCCACCCATGCTACTCACCCACTCATCCACCCACGTTTCCCCAACCTGCCCCATCACACACACCCTCCCACCCAACCCTGTCCATCCTTCTCGTTCACCCGCCAACCCCACTGATTTGCCCACCAACCCAGCCCTTTAAAAAACTGATCTTGTTTTAAGGGAAACTTAACAGCCGTAGAGTAACTGGCCCCCAGGTCCAACATGTTGACTTCACTAAAGACTTGGTCACTTCGTTATTCTGGTCGTCACGTGCGCCACTTTAGCATCGTTAAACCACACCAATAAATTCCCGGTAAAAAGTTACTCCCTATGACATATTTGGAGTCCTCTAGATACTTCATCCTAGATTTCAATTGTGAACTGGCACACACAGGGAGACAAAGAGACACGCTTTTAAAAATGTAAATAAGATTCATTCTTATCCTTACGCAGCCTTTTCACACCCAACTACGCAAATTACGTCTGCTCAGTGAATCCTGACATTAACTAAAATGGGAGAGACACTTCATATTATTACAATGGGGGACACTAAATTAAGTGTGACGTTGGATGCATATATTAGCGAGGATGGGTGTCTTTATTGGAGAGAGAGAGAGAGAGAGAGAGAGAGAGAGAGAGGATCCGATAAAATGTACTTGACAGTACTCCCATCTCTCTCTCTCTCTCTCTCTCTCTCTCTCTCTCTCTCTCTCTCTCTCTCTCTCTCCGATAAAATGTACTTGACAGTACTCCCATCTCTCTCTCTCTCTCTCTCTCCGATAAAATGTACTTGACAGTACTCCCATCTCTCTCTCTCTCTCTCTCTCTCTCTCTCTCTCGTCTTAGTTAGGGCATCGTAGTAAAAGCTTTTCCCAGTAACTGCAGCTATAAGACACAGGTTATTGAAGTCTGACTCTGCTTCACTTTTATATTTTGATATCGTTCTAAATAATACCGCAGCCGTACAGCACATAACCACTGAGCTTGAAGGTGTAGTTCCATACACAGACACATTTTGCGATGCTTTCAAAATGGACATGATACAGCAAAGGCAGTGGACAGGTTGTAATGAAGGCACACACACACACACACATTATATATATATATATATATATATATATATATATATATATATATATATATATATATATATATATATATATATATATATACTGTACACACACACACACACACACATACACACAGGAAACGTACAGTCGCTGAAAACCTCGAAAATGAATGAATTATAGAGGAAACCATGAGGAAATAAAAATTAAGTATTTGATTTTGTCGTACCTTAGGAAGTCATAGGGAATAAACGCAAATAACAAATTATATGTAAGACAAAATGTCAACGACAGATACATATTTTATCTTTTAATGGAAACTTATGCATTAAAACAACAGAGCACAAGGAAGGAGTCTGGGAGTGCAACACCCGCGCCCACTAACAACTGCTCCATGGGACAAGTATTTGATTTTGCCTTGTGATCTCAACGACTGACGGATTATTTTCAAAATCGAATTATTCTTTCAAACCTAACTCTACACCCTTCCACCAACTTTGATTTAGGTTATATAATAATTGTTTACAATGACTTGTCCAGTTATCTTGATCTTTATCCTGTCTTTGCAAAGGTCAAGACCATTGACTCAATGTCCTCAAAATCGAATCAATTGATCCTTGTTTTAACCTGAACCCTTCAGTTGTTTAGTCTGCATTGGATAAAAACTGTTTAAGTTGACTTAGCCATGTGACCTTGACCCTTGACTTACTGTTATACATAACAATTTGGCAACCTCTTGGGGGAACCTCACCTTATCCACGTAATGTTAATGAAATCAGATGGAGACTTATTTGTCTGCAGTATATTGCTCACACTCAGACACATGTGGGGAGACTTTTAATACTTCCCTGTGACCCTGACCTTCGATTGACCGTTCTCAAAACTGAATCCTTCCCTTCTTGCTTGACACTGAACCCTTCCATCAAATCTGATCACAAGTGTTGGAGTTGATCTTTCCCTGTGACACAGGTCTTTTTCCATATGACTCTGACCGTTGATTTTTCTCAAAATCTAACCCTACTCTCCTTACTTTATCCTTAACCCTTCCACAGTTTGGTCTAAGTCAAATAAAAACTGGTTAAGCTGATCTTGCCTGTGACCTTGACTGATTATTCTCAAAACAATAGGTTCACTCCTTTGATGTTCTTCAAGTCTTCTACCAAGTTTACTTAAAATTAAATCAAAATTGTGTGAGTTATTTTGTTAACAAGCACAAACATTGGTGGAAAATCGACCGTGCCGCGTGACCTTGACCTTTAATTCATTATTCCCCAAACTAAATCAGTTTATTCTTCGTTAGCCTTCGACTTTTCCCAAGTTTGGTCTGATTTGGATTAAAGCTGTTTAATTTGCTTTTGTTAGGTAAGGTTTTGATCTAGCCCTGTGACTTTAACCTTAGATCAAGTGTTATAACAAAAGCAATAGATTTCTTCACTGGCTGTCTTCCACCCATTTCATGTAGATTGGTTAAAACTGGATAAACACTGTTAGAGTTGTTTTCTTAATACACACTCACACGCGAATAGCTCAAAGCATAACAACCTCTCTTGTTTATGGTGGTATTCATGGTGATGGGGATGGCGTTAGGTTGGTTAGGTTAGGAGGAAGTGTTGGGATAGAGGTAGGAAAAGCTTGTTAGGTTAAACGGAGGTTGTGGTGGGGTTACGCTGAGTTTGGTTGGGTTACGAAGATGAGGTGGGAGAGATATTGGCTATAAAAGTTTGGTTAGGCTGAGCGGAGGTACTGGTGATAGCATTGCACTGGGTTAAGTTAGGAAGAGATTATGGTGGCTATAGGACTGCCTTTTACTGACTGCCTCAACTACGACTCGGACAAAATACAGTGAACTATGTTAACGTGTTACTATTGTGATTAAAGACATCTTTGGAAGTTATGCCTATCCCACGGACGTACAGGTTAGAAACTCAAAGAGTTTTGTATAATGATATATGACTTTTATACTAACAAATGGCACAGCAGAAAATAAAAATGGTTTTTAGAAGTGTGTGTGTGTGTGTGTGTGTGTGTGTGTGTGTGTGTGTGTGTGTGTGTGTGTGTGTGTGTGTGTGTGTGTGTGTATACAATCCTATTTCATGTATGAAGTAAATATTCAGACAATAATTACTTCCGTCCTTTCCTACTGTACTTAATTCCTTCGTCAAAGAAGCCGCCTCCAGCTGGCTTTGAACGTAAGTCTAAGTTCATTTATATTCTCAGGATTCCAGTTCCATCATATTGTGCGTTATAAGACAAACAGTAATTAACTTACAAGTCATATGTACAGCAGTTGCTGTTCATAACTTAGAAATGCCGAGGAAACACATGTGAGAAGGAGGTAAAGTAGGGGTAATGAATATGATGATGATGATGACACGGTGTGCAGGCTATGTAAATATTTCAATCCACGAACTGTGACTATAGTGAATGCATGAATGTAAAAGTATCAATAATACCACAGAAAGTAACAACCATATTGTTATTTATTTCCAGTAACACTAGGTAAGCCAAAATCTGCATGCAGTATGTACATCGTCTGTGTGTGTGTGTGTGTGTGTGTGTGTGTGTGTGTGTGTGTGTGTGTGTGTGTGTGTGTGTGTGTGTTTCGCATCATGTAGTGGTACTTTCGAGAGTCTCACTACTTACCTGACCTAGCGACTTTACCAATTGCTCGTACGTTTGGTTATGAAACATGCAATATGTATTCCATTCACTTTTCTCGCCTATGCTATCAGGAGGCGTAAGGCTGATCAGTGATGGGCTCTGTCTCTATTGCTCTTGTGGAATATGATGAGGTTGCAGTGGCATTAGACGTGCCGTCTTCAAGTAAACTACGCTATCCGTAACGAAGAACTCACCGTGTCACTATCTGTGTCCTTTCTCGCAATCTGTATACCCATCAATGAAAGCTGTTGTTTGACCATTTCGTAACTGATTTAACATGATTAAAACGAGGACAAGCTTTTTATTCTTTTGTTCTCCAAGCAACATTGCTGAAGTGAGAGGGAACTTTCTTTGCAGGAGAAATGATTAGTTTTAACGACCGCAAATCTCTTATCACTAGATTGCTCTCATATGATGAATAAATTTGCCTGCCGCCCACAGGAATAAAAGCTAAAACCCTCACACTAACAATATCCTAACTACAGTCAGACGATTTTGCTTAGGTGATGGAAACCTGAGATATCGATGATACTATTATTTAAGCAACGGAACTGGTGTGCAACTGTAAACACGGAAATTCTTCAACATCATGACGTCACCCTGTATAAGGGATTAAGGCGTCTGGCAATATATATATATATATATATATATATATATATATATATATTTATATATATGTATAGATAGATAGATAGATATAGATAGATAGATAGATAGATATAGATATAGATATAGAGTAGATAGATAGATAGATAGATGGTTAGATAGATATATATAGATATGTATTTGCTGTGGGAAGCGGAATTTTAATGATGGCCAGCAAGATCAGTGTGATGACATACATGATTTATTGGTAACATTACGGTTTACACATAAACCATCTTCAAACTAATTAAAAACAGAGTTACCGTGCAGAGTAGTCCTGTGAGCCAAGGGATGGTCGTAGCTCTGCTGCGAGTAGAGACTCCGCTATTCCTCTCGCCGACTACTCTCTGCAGGTGTCGCTGACCGCAATGCAGAGGTAACGTCAACTTATCTCTACAGGTTACATCGGCTTCTTCCTGTGGGAAACGTCTACCTCTTTTTGCAGGAATCATTCTAATCACTATCATCAAAACTATTGTCATCGTTACTATAAGTATTATTATTACTACATTTACTAGGCTTCTTCTACTACTATTATCATTATTATTATTATTATTATTATTATTATTAAATTGTTGTTGTTGTTGTTGCTGTTAATTTAGTGGTAACATATTCATAGCAGTATTTTCCATGACACATTTTCTTCATTGTTGGATTTTTGGCAGAGATTCATGGCTTTCGGGCGGTTTTTAGGTGCATAGTTGATGTGTATCCGGGCGGTGTTTAGTTCCATTTTCTGGCGGGTGGTAGTTAGTCTGCCAAAGCTATATAAGGCCTGGCCGAAGCTTCCACGAGCAGTTCGGGTGGAGCAGCAGCCAGAGCAACATGTCCTTCCCAGCCTGCCAGGCCCACCACAGGGACCCACACATCCTCCACACCCCCCACTACTCCTTCCCCACCCACCACCACCTCGGGGAAGGTCAAGTGGTACAGCTTCAGGCCAGGTTATGGCTTCATCACGAGGATGGACAACCAGCAGGACATTTTGTCCACTGCACCGCCATCAAAAAGCCAAACCTCAGGAAGGTTGGAAAGTCCTTGGTGGAGGGGGAGAGAGTGGAGTGTACCATCAGAAGAGGGAGTAAGGACTAGAAGTTGCCTCTGTCACTGGACCTTCTGGCAGCCAAGTGGAGGGATCTACCCCCGCCCCAGATCGACGCAAACATCCACGTCAATGCGCTGCTGATGAGGATAATACCACCCAGGCCCGGAAAGCTGCATGCACACAATCTGCAGTTGCAAATCCACAAGAAGACCGGGCAGTCCTCACCATATTAATCCCTCTGCTGCTCCGCCACAACAAACTGCCCTCGATCTCTATCCCCGAAGAGGCAGTCAATGCTGTCACCCCTGCACCGCCGCCTCCTCTGCCCTCTAAAGGAAGAAGACCCCAGGGGCAAGAAGACCCCAGAAGCAAGAAATCCCCGGGGGCAAGAAGACTCGCGGAAATAAAACCCGGATAAAAGACCTCAGGACAATTGACAGGAAATATTTTCGGAGAATCCCTAGTAAGTCCCTAAGCTGAGATAGGATCTAGTTATGTCCACCAGGTAATAACTGGTCTGTCTAGGCACAGCTGAGATAGGATCTAGTTATGTCCACCAGGTAATAACTGGTCTGTCTAGGCACAGCTGAGATAGGATCTAGTTATGTCCACCAGGTAATAACTGGTCTGTTTAGGCACAGCTGAGATAGGATCTAGTTATGTCCACCGGGTAATAACTGGTCTGTCTAGGCACAGCTGAGATAGGATCTAGTTATGTCCACCAGGTAATAACTGGTCTGTCTAGGCACAGCTGAGATAGGATCTAGTTTTGTCCACCAGGTAATAACTGGTCTGTCTAGGCACAGCTGAGATAGGATCTAGTTATGTCCACCAGGTAATAACTGGTCTGTCTAGGCACAGCTGAGATAGGATCTAGTTACGTCCACCAGGTAATAACTGGTCTGTCTAGGCACAGCTGAGATAGGATCTAGTTATGTCCACCAGGTAATAACTGGTCTGTCTAGGCACAGCTGAGATAGGATCTAGTTATGTCCACCAGGTAATAACTGGTCTGTCTAGGCACAGCTGAGATAGGATCTAGTTATGTCCACCAGGTATTAACTGGTCTGTCTAGGCACAGCTGAGATAGGATCTAGTTATGTCCACCAGGTAATAACTGGTCTGTCTAGGCACAGCTGAGATAGGATCTAGTTATGTCCACCAGGTAATAACTGGTCTGTCTAGGCACAGCTGAGATAGGCTCTAGTTATGTCCACCAGGTAATAACTGGTCTGTCTAGGCACAGCTGAGATAGGATCTAGTTATGTCCACCAGGTAATAACTGGTCTGTCTAGAAACACTTGAGGTAGGACCTAGTACTATATGTATTTTTATTTCACAGGTAAGATCGCTTTTCATGTTGGCGGTGACGCAGAGTTCAGTCTATTTGGGTAATGTTAACTTCTTTCAGTTTACTAACGACGAGTCTTTCTCTCTTTCTCTCTCTCTCTCTCTCTCTGAGAATATTGAATTCTGTTTCTTTGCAGGTGACATGATTTTCAGCTCACATGGACTTATCTTCCATTGCATGTGACGGCAAATTCTTGTCTACAGTTGTCAAGCACTCGATCTCCTGGTGTGGCATCGTCTTCTAATTGCAGCTCTACAGTTTGCAGGTGACGCCGAGTTCTTTCTGCAAGTGATTGCTACGCTGACAGCTATCCACAGGAAACTTCAACTTCTTTCTGTAGGTGACGTAGGCTTCTTTCTGCAAGGGACGTCAATTTCTCCCTGCGCATGGCGTGGGGTTCTTTCTGCAGGTGACGCCGACTTCCATCTGCAGGTGACGTCGCCTTTTCTGTTGACAAGACGTGGACATATCGCTGCACGTGAGGTTCACTTCTTTCCAGGTGACGCTTGCTTTTCTCTGCAAATTACACAGACATCTCTACGCAGGTAACCTTAACAGCTCTCAAGAGGCGCTGTGACCTTCTTCCTGCAAGGAATGGCGACTTCTTTCTGCATGTGACGCAAAAATTCATCTGCAGATAATAACAACATATCACAACAGGTGACACATAACTCATAATTTTCAGGCAAGTTTGACTTTTTCATTTCCTTAACGTAGAGTCTCTCTCTCTCTCTCTCTCTCTCTCTCTCTCTCTCTCTCTCTCTCTCTGTATATATATATATATATAGATAGATATATATATATATATATATATATATATATATATATATATGAACTTCACTTTCCTTGTAGGTGTCACTGAAATTGCGGGCAGCATAAACTTTCTGAAAGGGATGTCGACTTCTGTGTCCTCGGAACATGGGCTTCTTTTTGCAGGTGACGCTGATTTCTGTATGCAAGTTATGTCCAGTTCAATCCGTAGGGAACGTCGACTCTATCTACAAGTGACGTCGGCCTCTTTATGCTGGCGACGGGAACTTCAATTTGCAGTTAACCTCGACATATGACAGGAGACCCCAGCATTAAAATTCCGGGTAAGATTACCTTCTTTCTTTTCTTTATTGTTGGGTCTCTCTCTCTCTCTCTCTCTCTCTCTCTCTCTCTCTCTCTCTCTCTCTCTCTCTCTCTCTCTCTCAATATCAACTTTAGTTTCTTTGCAGGTGACATGATCTTTACTGCCCACATGGACTTGTCATCGACTGCAAGTGATGGATAATTCTTGTCTGCAGTTGACAAAGTCTTCATCTTCTGAGGTGGCATTGTCTTCTAAACGCAGATGTCATCCTCTTAAGTTTGCATGTGATTTCAAGTTCTTTCGTCAAGTGACATCGACTTCTCCCTGCTGGTGACAGTGAATATTATCAGATAAAATCTTGTTTCTGCAGCTGAAATCGGCTTCTCTCTGCAAGGCACGTCAACTTTGCTCTGCGGATGACTTCGGGTTCTTTCTTCATAAACGTCGGTTCTCTCTGTATGTGAGGTAGACTTTTGTCTACAGGTGGCGTCGCCTTCTCTCGTTACAAAACGTCGATGTTTCTCTACATTTGATGCCGACTTCTTTACGCAGGGAACGTTAACAGCTCTCAAGAGGCAGTGTGACCTTCTTCCTGCAAGGAATGTCGACTTCTTTCTGCAGGTGCCCCAGAAATTAATATGCGGGTAATATCAACATATCACAACAGGTGACACATAATTCAATAATTCAGGAGAGTATGACATCTCTTTTTTCATTATTGATCTCTCTCTCTCTCTCTCTGAATATCAACTTGTCTTTCTTTCCAGGTGACATGATCTTTACAACTCACATCGACTTGTCTTCCATTGCAAGTGATGGGAAGTTCTTGTCTGCAGTGTCCAAAGAATCCATCTACTGAGGCGGCATCGTCTTATAATCGCAAATGTCTTCAGCATCTGTTTGCAGGTGACGTCGAGTTCTTTCTGCATGTGACGTTAACATCTCCCTGCTGGCCACACTGGCTTCTATCGGCAGGTAACTTAACGTCTTTCTACAGTTGACATCGGCTTCCCTCTTCAAGGCACGTCAACTTCTCCCTCTGGATGACTTGGGGTTCTCTCATCATATATCGTCAGTTATCTCTGCTGGTGACGTCCACTTCTGTCTACAGGTCACATCGCATTCTCTCGGGACGAGAATCGACATGTCTCCGCACATGACGTCGACCTCTCTCGAGGCGACGCCGACCTTTCTATGCAAGTTACCCAGACTTCTCTACGAAGGTAACGTTAACAGCTCTCATGAGGCGGTGTGACCTTCTTCCTGCCAGGAATATTGACTACTTTTGAAGGTGACGCAGAAACCAATCTTCAGGCAATATCAACATATCACAACGGATGAAAAATAATTCTATATTTTCAGGTAAGTTTGACTTCTCTTTCATTAGCAACGAGTTTCTCTCTCTCTCTCTCTCTCTCTCTCTCTCTCTCTCTCTCTCTCAGTCTATCTTATCTGTCTACCTCTCTGTATCTATCTTTGTCTATTTATATATATCTCTTTTACCATGTCATTAAGATTTCTCTCTTTTCAGGTGATTTTAATTTCACTTTCCTTGCAGGTGTCATTGAAATTGCTGGCAGCATCGACTTCTTCTTTGATGGTGGTATTGACTTCTGATTCCTCGTATCATAGACTTCTGGTTGCAGGTGACGCTGATTTCTCTGTCCAAGTGATACCATTTTCACCCCGTAGGGGACGTCCACATTACAGGTGATTTCGGTCTCTCTCTGCGAGTAACGGGAACCTCTATTCGCTGGTAACCTCGACATATTACAGCACATTTAACCGACGACAAAATCTATTTGTAGGGTTGTATACTTTCTCATCTTTGACGGTGATTCTCTCTCTCTCTCTCTCTCTCTCTCTCAATATCGACTACAGTTTCTTTGCAGGTGACATGATCTTTACAGGTCACATCGACTTGTCTTCGATTGCAAGTGATGGGAAAGTTTGTGTGCAGTTGTGTGCAGTTGCCGAAGACCCCAGTTTCAGCTTCTTTCTGCAGGTGACGTTGACTTTTCTCAACTATCCGCAGGTAAGTTCAACTTCTTTTTGCAGTTGACATCAGCTTCTCTTTTCGAGGGACGTCAACTACTCTCTGCCGATTACGTCGAGTTCTCTCATCATATATTGTCGCTTCCCTCTGCAGATGACTTCGACTTTGTTCTTCAGGTGACGTCACCTTCTGAATGGAGGCATCTCTCTATACATGACGATGACTTCTTTCCGGGTAACGCCGTTTATTCTCTGCTAGTTAAGCAGACTGATCGACACAGGTATCTATAACAGCTCTCAAGAGGCGGTTTGACCTTCTTGCAGAATGTCGACTTGTTTCTGTGGGTGACGCAGAATCTTCTTGAAGGTAATACAAGCATATTACAAGTGAACCATCACTACACAAAATGGAGTGAGTTCTCACACCCTTGTGGCAAACGGTTCATGGCCACAAACCCTCTGCCTCGACCACCGCCACCAGCACTGGTTATCATCACTCATGTACAGAAAGGGAAGAAGATTGTAAGAGGACAGAGGAGCACCTTGTAAAATTAAAATTGAAGAAAGAACAGAACTAGGAATAAAATTAAAGGATGAAGGAGAGGAAAAGAAGGATAATGATCAGCTAGAGAAAGGAAGAAGACAACAAGGCAGAGGAAATATAATTAAAGATAAACTGGTGATAAACGAAGAACAATAAAACAAAACAGACTGATGAAAATGAGATGGATGAAGACGGGGAGAATGTCTCTTTACACAATAAATGGATGAAGTAAGGAACGGGAAACTAACAGAAATATATATATATATAACTTACGAAATTGAGAGTGAGATAGACCTGAATGAACAGGAAAAGGAAAGAGCACAAGTGACTGAAAAGACGTGATAATGTTAGCAAACAGTCATACACCTACCAGTCTTCTCGAGACAGTTTGCTATGAGGTATGTTATTCAGTTACTGTGATAACTGTTTTATTAGTCAAGGACATGGGTAGCATAGCATGGACGGCTCCTCTCACCCATAAGTCATTCCAGGCAAAGCCGGCAGCACAAAGTGAGAAGGATTACCATGCAGCACAGAAAAAAAAAGAAAGAAAAACTGACAAGGAAATTTCGTGGGAAACAGAGAATGGAACACATTTTGACCTATCTTAACCTACTGGAAAAAGTAACATCATGTCAGCTTTACAGTAGATGGTTTAGGAAGTTGTTCTGTGGTTGCTTTTTCAGTGCTCTGTAATCTAGCAAAGTAATATGCTGTTATAAAGACAGGAATTGTTCATATGAGGACTGGAAGCCAGTCTGCGAGAATTTTGAATATTAGCACTGTATCAGATGCCACCACACAGGATGGGAGTTTGCTCCATGTTTTTACATTTCTGTTGAATAATATTGTTCCTATTTTTACCCTTTAGTATGACTCAGCTGGTGTATTGTGAAGTATGTTTTGACTTTGTTTGCCCACATAAGACAGGATAGTTAAGAAGGGGAAGGAGAGGGAAAGACAAGAAAGACACTAGAAGAAACTAAAAAGAGAGAAAACAAGGAAGTAGACAGCAATGAGATGATGCAGGATAGGAAGAAGGGAAAGATAAGGTCTTCCTATAAAGAAGAAGACAGTCAGAAGATGCAAGGAGATAAACAGCGGAACAGAAGAAGGGAGGAAGGAAAGAAGACTGTAAGAAGTGCATGGAGGAGGATAAGGAGGAAGAAAAGATAACATTTCTCAAATGAAATACCCCGGTAATAGGAGACAGTCTTGGAGAGGAAGGGGAAGGAAAAATGAGATACCTTAATGAAAGAAGGGGAGAAAGAAAGATAAACAGAAGGAAAGGGGAAGAAAATGTCTCCATAAAGGAGAGGACACAGTAAAGAAGGGAAAGAAAAGGCAGGGAGATGCAGGAAGGAGACAGATAACAAAAAAGTAAGAGGGAAGGAGAGAAGATAAGGCGGATATGTAAGAGAAGGAGAAGGAGAAGGTATGGATAATATTCCTCCACACTAGGAAAAGACAGCGAAGAAAAGGAAGTCAAAAGGCGTGAGAATAATAGAAGAGAGAAAAAATGGAGGACATAAAGATGAAAGGAAAAAAGAGATAGAAGAAGACACTAATAGAGGGGAAATATAAGGAATCTGCAAGGAGTATGCAACTAACAAAGAGTGAGGCGCGGCAGAAAAAGAGTTAAGAAGGGGAAGAGTCGCATAATATATGCAGGAAGGAAAAAGAGAAACAGACATTTATAGACGGGAAGCATAAAGGAGGTGCAAGGGGGAGGAAACTATAAAAAGAGGAAGAAGGGAAGGAAAGAAGATAAGGAAAGACTACAGCAGGGAGGAGAGGTTACGGAAATAAAGTAGGAGGAGAGGGAAGGCCAAAGAAAATACCCATCCACACAGAGAAAGAAACAGTTAAGGAATGGAACAAAAAAGGAAGGAAATACAAGAAAGAAATAGCCAAGAGGGAGATGTGTATAAACTAGGAGGGAAAAGGGGATGTGGAAATGGAGAGAGGAGGGAAATACATTGGCACACAGGGGCAGGAGACAGTAATAGAAGAGACGTATAAGGAACCGACGGATGGATATAACCAACAAATGAGGGACGAAGGAAATATAGCAGAGGATAAGCAGAAGATGCAAGAACAGAAGTGGAAGAAAAGTGAAGGAGATACAGAAGAATACAATAACAGAAAGAACAGTCCAACCGGTTCATGTTTAAATGAGCGTGGGGCAACAACAACAGCCACAACCATTCTACTCTGCGTTCTGCCAGGGGTTATGGCGGTAAATGTCTTTGCCTAGACCAATGTAATGGGGAGAGAGTGCTAAGGCAGTGAGCAATGGCTTCTCTCTCTCTCTCCTCTCTTTCTCAACACAACTTCGTCTACTTATAATTTGTTTCGGCCAAATTCCCTCAAAACTTCTTAACAAACTCTAAATCTTACAGCCTCTGTCCAGGTTTCCACTTCCGCCAAAACTTTTCTCATTTCCTCTCTCAGCTGAATCGCTCTTGTTTATTATCAAAGTATTATTTTACTTCCGAAAAATAGTTCTTGTTGATATTGCTACTGCTGCTACTGTTAATTGTACTACAAATACTGCTACTCCTATTGCTACTCCCACTCCTACTACTACTACTACTACTACTACTACCACTACTGCTGCTGATGATGATGATGATTCTACAAATACTGCTACTAATTACTACTGCCAGAATAATAATAATAATAATAATAATAATAATAATAATAATAATAATAACAACAACAACAACAACAACAGTGATAATAATAATAATCATCACCATCATCATCATCATCATCTTCATATAACCCTGTGTTGCCCCATGAGGAGCGTAGAAGCCCGGGGCTAGGTAATTGGTCCTGACATTTAAGATGAGAGTGACCAGCCTCACTCATCCCTGAGTGGCATTATGTGAACAGTAAACCAACCATCCTTTGGACAGAAACCTTCACCGGCTCAATCTGAGTGGAGCGCCTTAATTGCCCACTAAATCACCAGGCGCCATAATTTGGCTATAGGGTTACCACCCAGCACAGTATAGTAAATGATTTCTTGTCACTCAGTGTACAGTCACGCTTAAGCACAAGAAGATGAAAGAATGAAGGACAGAAAGACAGAAGAGAGAGAGTGTAAAGTCACCCGTAGGCAGAAAGAAGAGGAAAGAATGAAGCAAGTAAAGACAGAAGAGGAAGGAAGGAAGGATGAGAGGAAAGGGCAGTCACCGGAGGGCAGCACTACATCGAGTGAGTGGATGGTGAGCGCTCCAGCCTACCGCAGTAATCATCATCATCATCATCATCAATCATCAAATGAAGTGAACTTATCTAGAAATTTTGATCTACCTATCTAACTATATGCCTAGGCAGCTTCCCCCAAGGAAAGGGAGGTAGCCGAGACAGGACGACACACTCCCAATTTACTCAGATTTGTATCTGAGAGAACCTACTCTTGAATAACCATTACCTAGCCTGCTTCTGGGTATGCAATCTTAGCACGGTCTGTTGCAAGCATTGTGTTAGTAATTTCAGAGTGCACATGACTAATTAAATCATGGATACTGATAGCAGGATTCATACCTGTGAATTTTGGGCGTAGTGAATCTTCTAAGGTGATTGAAGGACAGGATCTGTCAGGCTGACTTGCCATGTTGACAGAAAGAGAATGAGAAGAGGTGTTAAGAGCAGTTATTCCTGGTGCAGCTGCAACACAAGTATTGAGGGTGGTAGAAGAGGATGATGAAAGTGAATCTCCGTCAAAAGGTAAATGAGAAATGTGTGAAATATTGTCAAAAAGTTATGAGGAATCTACTCTGAAAGAATCAGTTGAAGCAACAGAGACAAATGTTTGATCTGAAGCGAAATTTTGTGGCTCAGCAAATGGAACCATTTCCAGTTTGTACACTTTACCACTTCTCAAACGAGAAAGACTGTCATGGGAGTGCACAACCTCCATGTAACCTGACTGTTTCATATCTAGACCAAGGTGTATCATCTAGAGGTAAGTTAAACTACTTAAGGTAAGGAAATGTCATGAAGAAATTAGTTGGGAGAAATAATAAATATTAAAGCAAGTGAGTATAAGTGAAGGGAAATATTCTTACCAAAAAATAAACTATTATGTACAATAACAATTAATAAAGGTGATATTTATTTACAAAATATTTACAAATGAAGAGCTCACATGAATGGGAAGATAAGTAAAAGAAAACTGGGAGTATAAGAAATGATCTGGTGATTTTTTTTAAGAACAGTGGTGCACTAAATTGAGTAGACACACATTTAAAATGATCCTATAAGATTTTTAAGTCTGGAGCTAAAAATGCTCTGATGGTGTATAGCAGAAACTTTTGCAATGAACAGGCTACTTGTCACTCACTACATGATGTTACTGCAGAAGGTATATTCCCATATGGTGACAAGGTGCAGGGAATAAAGGTAAAGGGGTGAGTTGTTGGGTAGATACGTCCACACTCTTATCTGACGAAAATCATAAGACCACTCTAGTAACACAACATCTGGCTGGCTCAGAAACTTCGTTGGAATGTGCTGGGCTAGTAATGAACAAATACACTCTCTTGCTCACTACAGTTGGGTATGAGTCACAACCAGTGGTCGGAGTGAAAGCGTGGGAATGGGTCACGGGGGGTAAAGTCAAGGCCAATGCAGCAGACAGGCAGGATCGATGGAGTGGTTGGCAGGTTTGCTCAGGTAGAGCAGTCGGTATGCAGGGCTTACGTCACTGGTTCATCCCTTCACACATCACTCTGGGAAAGACAGTCTGACAGGGTAACTGCTTTAAACATGAAGTAGTGGTTATAAACTTGGCAGACTGTAGGATGAGAAACCGAGTTCATGACCACTGCCAAAATTACAGGTATATAACTGCTCTGGCAGGTGAAAGGTGGTAGGAGTTGAGTTTCAACAGACAAGAAAAGAAACTTGGGATGTAAAACTCCTCCATAACATCTTGACAGTTTACTGATAATAGGTCTAGTACGTTCTACTCCCTTCGTGTCTAGTTGTCTTGTGATTATTACTAGGCCAGAGAGAGAAATCCAAGGTGTGATCACATGTTAGTATGTGATAAGCACTTTTCACTGAGCTTTCAAATACCGTACTCAGTCCACAACGGGCTCTCAACAGCTGTCTCAGCATCAACACTGCACATTTATGCAAATGTATCATACAATAGCTATACATCCAGACATATACATTATCATACAAATCAAAGTTAAACGCTTCTACACGTTACAGTCCTATGGCTGATCATGTCATTACATAAAATTTGGTCGAAATAATATCAAAACTGTTTCGTTTACATCATTCACACACACACACACACACACACACACACACACACACACATGAACATAAAACCTTGTGCAAGGGTTGGTGTAATAAAATAAATTACATCAAAGTATATTTCGTTGGACAAGCTGTTGATGAATCTTCAAGCTGCAGATTTTAGGTTACCTGCACTGCTTATATGAGTTACAATGGGGATTAATTAAGTATCAGGTTTTGATTCCTATATATAATACATATCATCAAGAAGACAGCTCTTTCTCTTGAATTCTCTCCCCATATAGCCGTGGTAAACTATAGGTATTTAGAGAGAGAGAGAGAGAGAGGGAGAGAGATTGGAGTGGAAGTTTAATATGTGTTTGTAACCATCTGTAATAATATGTAGTATGTAAGTATAGCATGTAAGTGTATTGTAAGTGTGATCTAAGTAAGGAATCATGATAGCTTACTAAGATCTGGCTTGATTCAAATTCTGCTGATACTCTGAGTTAAGAGTGCGCCAGGCCTAGCCGGCTCTCTCTCTAGCAGTTAGTAACAGCCTGGGGACGAGTAAGGGTGGTGATTATACGGCTGTGTGGATATTATATGGCTGTGCTTAACACAGTATCAGAAAACCACTCCAGGACACTGAATTCACCTACGACTGACGTCAAGGGGGTTAACATATGTTCGCTCAGGTTTGTCTTAACAATGTAACTTTTATTAGTCTTCTTCTCTTATTTCTTGGTATTGCCTCTCTCTGTCTCTGTCTCTCTCTCTCTCTCTCTCTTTCTCTTGTCTGTCGCTGTACTAGTACCTACAAAGTTTGGTGATTTATGCGTAAAGGCATAATATTGTTTGCAGTTAAAATTATTGTAATGAAACTGTCATTGCTACAGGTGGTCGGGGAACAGAAACTACACAATCAGAAGCCCATCCTTTACAAAAAGTATATTTAGCTTCCATTTTTATTTTACCGAAACTAGACTTCTTTTAACGGTCGCGTAACTTCGTGGGAGCTGAATGTTATTGCAGTGTTGGGTGAATGCTGGATGTGGATGAGAGTAAGGGTGTGGGGTGGGCTGGATTAAAGTGAAGGTGAGGATCAGGATAAGGGTAAGGGTGAGAGTGAGGGTGGGGGTGGATGTTGAACAGACTGGGACTGGTGAGGGTAGAAGTGTGTATCTTAGTGTGGATGAAGATATTCTGTAGGTGACGATTGTAGTGGGGAAATGTGGGTAAGGGTGACGTGTGGGGTGTGGTGGATGAGGGTGAAACGCAGTGTGGGTGAGCGTGTTGGTGAGGATTTGGGGTAGGTGTGGGTGTGGATATGGGGTAAGGTGACTGACTGAAAGGACGCAAAATTGATTCGAAGGAGGTACAGAGAACAGTTGCTAGATTTTAATATTATTAAAAGTCTGCATCAACGAGAGGTCTTTCCTAAGCTGAAAAAAAAAAAAATGTCTAGAGGTAACATTCATATAAGAAAAAGAAAACATTATTGTGGCAAAGAGGTTGGCTGATGCGCCACAAGGTCCACCGACGCGTCATAAAATATCTTCTTATACCATCACGACCAACATGAATACAACTGCCCAAACAGGCACTTTAGTATGGGCGGTGGTTATTAGCACCCAAATGGTCGTATGTAAATGTGTATCGGGTCTCCTTTTGCACATACAAGGAATTATGGATCACAGGGTCCGATTAATGAAAAAAAAAAGGGGGGGGAGGGGGGAATGTTTGTCTAGTGTAAAAAAAAAATATTACAACCGTGATTCGTAGCTTCGTAAATAAGTCAACCCCATCATAAGGGATGATAAGTTGACAAGTGAATGTATTGTGGTTTGTGACTTTCGGCACCTGGTTTGTTAGTAAATGCAACTTTGAATGTACAAAAATAAAAAAGGGCAGCTTGGATTTTGTGGATTGCTCTCTTGTATCCGTTTTAGGACGATTTTTGCGTGAAGGAAGACTAACCTTCGAATTATTTTACTCCCAGAAAAGTCAGTGTAAGAAGCCTCGGAAAAATTGCAACAACTCTGTTTTGAAGTACAGGCTGATTTGCATGTTTTCCTTTGTTTTGCAACTACACTCATCTTTCCACAAATGATTTCCACCGTATCACTTGCAAGGGTTACTCCGGAGGAATAAGTTGTCTTCATCAAGGATGATGGCAAGCATGGTATTGTTTTCATTAAAGTAGCTAGAATTTGTTTTTGTTTTTTTTCTTTTTCCTTTTTTTCCATTGTCAGTTAAATCAGTCCTCTTTCGTCCATTTATCCAAACATTGGAGGTTATATGCCCCTGGGTGATATACGACTCGTGTGTGTGTGTGTGTGTGTGTGTGTGTGTGTGTGTGTAAGCAGGCCTTCAAGTTCGAAGTCAGCTGGAATGAGCGACATTTGGACTAAGTTGGCGTCTGCGTGCACACTTTTTCTTTTCATCATTATTGCCATTTATTTTTTTCATTTTTTAAGATTGTCTTTCGCCTGATAATTTTCTAGCTGTATCATGTATAATGGTAGAAAGTGCGGAAAGTATTTACGATCCATGACGAGCTGCAGGCAGAATACACCTGAGAAACATTGTTTTTTTTCATTACAGTCATTATTCCCCAGCCTGTCTGATTCCCTTGTATTTATACTCGATTTTCTTTCCAGTTGATGATCCACTTTCGTGAATGTGGCACCTGGACACTCCTGCCGCGTGATTGGTTGGTTTCAATTTCATACCTGATGTATCATATTTACAAAAAACAGTTGTATCATGTTTACAAAAAGCAGTTGTACAACAACTCTACTTTTACAACAAGAAATATTTCAATTCAAATTCAACTTCCTCAAATTCATTGTCCATTTGGGTGGCGCGAGGATACGTGCTCGTTTCATGTCTGTTTGTATATTACAATGACAATGCAAGACAGCATTTATAAGAACTGGAATATAAGGAACATCTGTTTCCTGTAAATATGATACTCCAGGTATGAAATTGAAACCAACCAATCACGCGGCAGGAGTGCGCAGGTGCCACATTCACGAAAGTGGATCATCAACTGGAAAAAAGTCGAGTATATATAGTATCCTGCCTCATAATTAAAAGCTGACAAAGAAAAAGCTTGAATTTTGATTAAAGTTAATTTTTTAAAAGTAAATACTTGGTTAGAAAAGAGAAAAATACCGAAAAAGTTACCGTAGCCAAGAAGTAGAACTCACAACGCTGCACCATTTGATACTAACGGTCGACGCAACAGTTTTCATTAACTATAGGCATCCGGTACCCTGGCGTCCAATCTTTGAAGTGAAGGACAAAAACTGTTGAACTGTCTCGAGAAACCTCTAATTACCTTGTTATTGCTCTTGACGTTGTTTTACTGTGATATCGTAAGACGAGTTCATTCAGCTTAGCGAAACAACACATTCTGAACAATCAGTGTTAAAAGGGAAAACAAACATCATCACAGCATGGTTAAGGGAAATGCTTACGACACCGCAGATCACCTATCAGCCGTTCCTATAAATTTTCTATAAACTTGGATGAGCAATGAACGAAATACGACTAAATTATTATAAGTGTACGCAAACTGTTAAGAATTTATTCTTGACATTCTCCTTGGAATTTTTAATTACTGTAGACTTGTCTTCTTAAAAGAATATATGAATGCTACATCCAACATAGGCAGTTCGAAAAGACTACTCAGAGCTGAATGAAACTTTCCGAAAATGTAATGAAAGAATTACAAACAACTCGTACTCTATCGTACTGAAGGGGTAAAGCTCACGGCTCAGTACAGTTCAAGTGTTATCTATACTTTCTCAAAGTAATAAACTGCATCCAGTCACCAGCATCAGCCACGCATGTAAACCATTATTTAAACAACTCATTCCCAGCACGTATTGTATGTCCTGTTGTTGCTACCACCAGATAATTTTATTCAGTTTTCGTTTTTTTTTTTCTTTTTACTGGAGGACCTAGATACAGTTATAATTAGTCCTTTCACCGATGCAGATATTTCCAATGTCGTAAAAAAAAATCGCCCGTAGAATGGAATTATGCAATGCAGTAAACATGTCATTGCATTGAGGACACTAACAGTGATCTCAGTGCCAGCCCAGGCCTCTCATCCCACGTTGTAAAGCCGGTAATAAAGGTGATGTTACTGGTCTTTAACAGGCCTTTATACCAGCACGACATCCCCACGCCAGTACTATTACAGGAACACCCATGTTTTATAACCCAACCACCAGCCATTCCACTCCACACACTGCCATACCACACCACACACACTGCCACTCCACTTCACACACTGCCACTCCACACACACACACACACACACACACACACTCAGACGCTTTACGTTCATTCACTTTGCAATTTCTCATATAATGAAATGAAGAATAGAATAATTTTGCCCAAGGGGAGCCATATTGTAGTAAAAATTTTCCTGTATACCCTAGAAGAGTTATGAATGCAAATGTCATGAAGGCTGTACACACAACAAAAAAACTATCGTTACACCTTCTGCGCGATATAAAATGACACACGAATGAAAGTTTTTTGATAACAGCCTCCTCCATTGGTATCCCTGCGTGTGTTTGTTGCATATTTATTATAAGCTATATCCATTGCTTCTCCCATGCATATTTCTACCTCGTCCTATTTGGCATCTCACCCACTGTCAGGCTTACCAACCCTAGCGAGACAGCCAGGTTGTTCAGTATGAAACACATCGGACCCCCCTGTAACGATAGTTTTTTTGCTGTGTGTACATACAAACTACCAAACCAGGCTTGTGAAGAATTTCTTGTTACTGACCATGATATTTAACATAACATTGCTGTAGCTATTCAGACATTATTAACACTACTGGACAAGAATTTCAGTTCAGAGACAAAAATGGGTACTCCAAGGCATTAATAAATAACAGAATGTAGACGAGAGAGAGAGAGAGAGAGAGAGAGAGAGAGAGAGAGAGAGAGAGTTTTATCGAGGAAAAGAAAAGCAATTAAAGAAACAAAAATACACTATTAACCAGTTCCACTGATTCACAAACTACTCGAATGTTATAATGCCCTCCAGGTGGTTTGTTCCTGTTCACTAATGATTGACTTTTTATAAAATATCTGGATAAAAATAGTTAACATCCAAGAAACAGATATGAGCTAAGGAACTGGAAAAGTTATTACCGCCAGACTTTAAGAAGGCCAGGGTGTATATATATATATATATATATATATATCTATATCTATCTATCTATCTATCTATCTATATCTATATATATATCTATATCTATATCTATATATATATATATATATATATATATATATATATATATATATATATATATATATATATATATATATTGCCAGACGCCTTAATCTCGTTCGGGGTGGCCACAAACAAATCGCCTCCACGTCCCCCTGTCCCCCGACATTTCACTGCCCTGCTCCCAACTCACACACCCCCTCTCTCATATACCTCTCCACCCCATCCTCCACCTCATCCTCTGCCTCCCCCACCCTCTCCCCCTCCACCTCACTCACATACACTCTCATCGTCAGTCTTTCACCCTCCATCTTCTCCGCATGGCCAAACCACCTCAGTGTATTCCTCCTAACGCTTCCTATCACATCTACATCCACACCACAACGCTCCTTTATATCCTCATTTGTCAGCTTGTCTCTCCATGTGACTCCACAGGCTTCTCTTAAATAACTCATTTCCACTGCTCTCACTCTTGACTTGTGCCCCTCCAACAACGTCCAAGCTTCACTTCCATACGTTAGAGTTGGTATCACAATATTGTCATGTAGTAACTTTTTCACTTCCATGCTCACTTCCCTGTTTTTTATCACTGCTTTCAAGGAACCAGCAACCTTTCTTCCCTGCTGTACCCTTTCAAGCACTTTACCCTTCAACCCTCCATCCTTACTCATCACACTATGCAAGTACTTAGACGTACTCACATTTTCCAGTTCCTCACGATCCAATCTCGCTGTACATTCAATGACTTCACCTCTCTCAAAGACCAACAGTTTACTCTTCCCTACATTCACCTTTAGATTCCGTTTCATACACACTCTCCCAAACTCATCCACCAAGCCTTGCAGCTCCCCTTCGTCTTCACTCAACAACACAGTATCATCTGCAAACAACAGCACAGGGAGTTTCCAAACACTACCCTCTCTCACCAGGGCCACTCCAACTTCCACTACCCTACCTTGTACCTCTTTTATTACCCCATCCATGTACAGATTGAACAACCATGGAGACATGACACATCCCTGTTTCAACCCAACCTTCAAAGAGAAAAATTCACTCAGTTCACCATCCACACGCACTGCAGCCTTAGCACCATCATACTACTCTTCACGGCATTCAACAACTTCCCACCTACTCCATATATTCTTAATACTTTGCACAATCCTTGTCTATCCACCCTGTCATATGCTTTCTCCAAATCCATGAAAGCCGCATACAACTTCTTTCCCTTCTCTAGAAACTTTTCCACTAAAGATCTAAGAATGAATATCTGATCTACACAACCTCTTCCCTTCCTAAAGCCTCCCTGTTCTTCTCCAACTAATTCCTCTGTTGTTTCCCTAACTCTGTCAATAAGTATCCTACCATACACGTTTCCTATTATACTAAGAAGACAAATGCCCCTATGATTATCACACACTTCCCTTTCCCCTTTTCCTTTGTACAAGGGAATAATTATACCTGACTTCCAATCCTCCAGAACTTTACCTTCCTCCCAGACCAATCTGCACATCTTCCACATCCATTCTACTACTATCTCTCCCCCATGCTTCAGCATTTCACCACACACTTCATCAACTCCTGGGGCTTTCCCCAATGTAACTTTCTTCATTGCTTCCACAACTTCTATCCTACTGATTTCTTCCTGTCTTCTCTCCGCTCTCCTTCTCCCAGCTATTCCCCAGCCATTTATACTCGCATCGCTTCTATCCTCAATGTTCAACAATTCCTTAAAGTGTTCTCTCCATCTGCTCACTTTTTCTCCCTTCTCCACTAGTAATCTACCATTTTTATCTTTCACTCCCCTGCTAACTTCACGTCCACCCTGTCTTACTCTCTTCACCTCATTCCAGAACATTTTCTAACAGTCCCTCCACTTTAAATTCAAATTCCTTCCAAATTCCTCATCCACTCTCTTCTTACTCTCTCTTACTAATCTTTTCACCTCTCTCTTTCTTTCTACATATAACTCTCCCTTCCGCCTCTCAACTTCTTCCACGCCCCTATTTCTCATCCATTCATTGTATGCTTTCTTCTTTTGTGCCACAGCTTGTCTCACCTCTTCATTCCACTTCGCTGTTCGTTGCACCCCCCTCCGTCTTCTCTTCCTCCCACACACCACATCACATGCTGCACATATTTCTTCTGTGAATGTCCTGCACACACCTTCCACGTCCCCCATCTGCTCCAATTCATATTTGTCCAATCGTTCCTTCACTTCTTTCTTGTATTCTGCCTTTTTCTCATCCTCTTGTAACCTTTCCACTCTCCTTGCAAATACTCCTTCTTCCCTTTCTTCCATTCTTCTAATTCTCCATCTTTTTTTTATCTTGATTCTGGCCACCACCAAGTAGTGGTCAGAAAGTCCACTCCCCCAACCTCTATAAGCTCTTGCATCCATTACACATCTTCTCATCCTTTCATCCACACACACATAATCAATCATTGCCTTCCTTTCATTCAGTTCACCACCCACCCTTTTCATCACTGGCCAAGTATACCTGTGGATCATTTTATGCCTGAAGAGGGTATTGGCTATCACCAACCCCCTCCCAGCACAAATATCCACTAACGCACTGCCATTTTCATCTATCTCAGCAGGCACACCCGAATCACCAACTATTCCATCCACCTTCACAATCCCTACTTTACCATTCATATCACCGATCAAAAACACTCATTCCTTTCAAACTTTTCCATGCACACTTCCACATTTGTTCAGAACTCTTCTTTCACTCTTCTTGCACGATCTTGCGTTGGCGCATACATGCATACCATCGCCCACATTTGTATTCCAACTTTCAATCTTTCCCACACAATCCTTGACCCAACTGATCCATACTCTCTTATGTTCTTCTTCCATCTTTTACTCACAACTATACACACTCCTTCTTTCGCCCTCTCATTCTCACCTACTCCTGCACATATACCTCATCCATACTCCCATTCTCTCACCCTCTCACCTCTCCATTTAGTTTCAGTTACTCCACATGCATCAACTTTCGCACTCTCAAGCACCTGGACAATCTCTCTTTCACCTCATTATTGGTACCTCTTACATTCCATGTTCCGATTACCATGTCCTTTGTCCGGTCCTTGGTCTTCATCTTTTGGTCAGTCCTTGTCCGAGGCTTCTTGTTCGTCTGTTTAGTTAGTTGTTTCCCGGGGAGGGGCACTAACCCTCCGCCAACCTTTTTAGTCGCCTTTTACGACAGCAGGGATACTGGGGGAGTATTCTTGAACCCCCCCCCCCTGTGTGTGTGTGTGTGTGTGTGTGTGTGTGTTTTGCCAAAATATCTCAACCGTTGTAGATGAATTTCCACTTAACCATCTGGAAATAGCAACTCCGTGGCTGTGGAGAAGGCAGTTGGTGAGGATTTGATCAAAGACGACCGAATGCCATCCGCCATATATTCTAAAATATGGATTTGCCTTTTGTGACACGCAGTGACTGAATTCCATTGATTTTTGCAAATGTTTTATTGCTTGTTTTTAGCAAGGCGAGGCCACAGTTTCTGTAGGTGTGTGTCCGTGTATGTGCCTTTGTGTGTATGTATTTATTGCCAAAATATCTCCTCTTGAAATCTGGTTTGTAGGTAACGCGTACCATTGCAGACGATATATTTAGGCGGGCGATTAATATTCAGCCCCTGAAAGCCTTTGTTTGATTACACAAATAATGACGGTGATGAGGTAATTATATGGAAGGCTGGTGTACTTAAGTAAAAAAAAAAAATGCTCAAACCAGCCCATTGTACACTAATTTTGTGATTCTGTGTGTGTGTGTGTGTGTGTGTGTGTGTGTGTGTGTGTGTGTGTGTGTGTGTGTGTGTGTGTGTGTGTGTCAGAGCGTCGCCGAATAAAATAATTAACTGGACCATATATTGCCATTTGCATGCTGACAGTTTTCCGTCTTGTTGTCGCCAGCCGGTTCTGTTTAATTGACGAGAACCCCACGAGCTGAAGAGGTTAGAAACAATATTTACCTCAGCAGTAGCATTACAATTAGCATATTTACACTGCCTACAGATAATTGTACTTGCCTTAGTACCAAGTGAAAATGTTAATAACAGGCTCAATTAACCTTTGTCAGAGGTAATGAGGTATTCAGAGGTTGTTGTCCTACAGTAATTAAGTCATTATCAACATGGTCCTTGTGGCCAAAAACATCGTCTCCTTTACCATGAGTATCATCATCATCATCATCATCATCATCATCATCATCAATCCATGTCAGTTGTTCAAGAGCTTCTTCCATCCTACCTGATCTAATTGGAACAGTTGTCGTCATAACCACCATCGTTACTGTCTTTGTTATCGTTATTATCATCACATCATCAGTTTGTCACTGTGTGTGTGTGTGTGTGTGTGTGTGTGTGTGTGTTTAATTTCTCTTGACCATTATGACTACGTAAATTAGTATGGCAGTATAATTAGGCAATACCAACAGTTTCCTGTATGTAGAGTTTTGCAGCATTGTATATTGCCATAACACTTGGATTTAATATTATCCTCTAGTCCTAACTTTCTGAATACCAAACAACCCTCTTTGTTGCCTTAATATATATGTAGTGTAGTGTAGAGTGGGACTTAGGCTACATTCGTTTGATATGGCACAATATCCCTGCTAATCTCCGTGTGTGTTCACCTGACGGAACTGGGCTATTTCCTTTTGAACCCTCGGTGACGGTTGCATGAAATTCGGTGGACCTTAGTCTAGAGATAGGAATGGGTCTCCTAGGATGCTGATCAAAATAACTCTCCATACTGAGTACACTAATCCATTAATCGAACTGAAATGTGTCAAGGACGTTCGTCGTGTTAGAACAAATGCACTACATGACATTTCAATTGTTTTACGGGTGCTGAGGGGCAACTGAACCACTGAGAAGAGGAACATAACAATCTGTCACAAGAGAAGTGACCCACCACCATCCAATTCTTAAAGCGTGTAGTTATGGAAGGCTTTTCAAGAGTACTGTACATTGAGAATTGCATGCGATACTTTTACTTAGTAATGTGAAGGAAGCAAGAACAGAACTAATAAGATATCATCGTTGTGGAGGGCTTACTCAAGAGTGTTTGTAGCCTTTTCACAGTGATGAGTCTCCTGTAAGTTATCAAAATGGTCCGCCGATAAAAAGAATAATGTATGAAAGACGTCATTATAGTGAAGGAACTGAAGGAGATTCCTCCACTAGAGGGATCTCTCTCAAGATGAACAAAATCGTCTGGTGGTAACAGGAAAAGAACAAGACATTGTACTGATGGGACAAGTGGACATTGTTTTTTACTCTGTCACTAAGAGGAATTTCCCCAAAGTTAAGTATAACTGTCAAGCGGTTTAAAGAAAATACTCTGTAAAGTGCGCGTGCGGGTGGGCGGGCGTGCTTGTGTGTGTGTGTGTGTGTGTGTGTGTGTGTGTGTGTGTGTGTGTGTGTGTCAAAGAAAAGAGAGAGAGAGAGGAGGGGGGACTGGGGGGTCGTGGCAGCAATTTTTCTTGGCTGTGGGGAGCAATTACTCACGCTATTATATCCCATTGGCTCCCAGAGGTCCTGGGGGATGGATTGTGCTGGCAAGGTACTAAGCGTACCGCCCTCCACATATAGGCTTATAGTCGCGAAGTTCATAGGTCCCTACCCGGAGGTTCCCAGCTTTATTAACTTTTGAAAATTCCCAGTTCCGTCCTATATTGAGGACACTGGGCTCCAATGGGATATAACACAAAGTTAAGGCACATCCTTCCACAAGCATAGCTGGGGCCGTAATATCGCCGTATTGGTTGGCATGGCAATAATTGAACTACTACATACCATGTGTTGGCTTTCGAAGATGGCACCACTGCAACTCAAAACTCAGTGTTAATGCTCTTAACTCACCACGATGAAATATATCAGCATACAGAGTGGTTCGTACACTGGTTCTCCTACATTATATGTTGCGTGGGCGGCTCGGTTTGCTTTTATTGAGGAGCGATGCTACTTTAGCTGTCGTATGAAATTAGTAATCGACCAAGCAATCAGGCGACGTAAAGAAACAGACACTGCATGCTTGGTACGAGTTGTGAACAGTAGAAAATGGTGCAGAATGAACACTTGCAGCACTGACTGAGCCGTCTCCGCAACACACGAGAATTGGGTTGTGTAATATATCGACCACCCTGTATATGTCCGACAGTGTACTTGAGCTAATAATGCGGAAGAACATAAGTGGCAGAGAGTTGACTTACCACCGAAGGAGCCTTAGATCAGAACCAGGTTGGAGCAGATGTGTGGAGATTTTATTTTATTAGTGTCTTTACCAATCACTAGAATACTCACCGGAATGTCATACTAAGACACTGATACCTTTACACAAGCTTCAAACGTGAGATCCTTGTCACGAATTCACGCGAGCATATTTATATAAATTCGTGACATTGTACTTTAATGAGAAAACACGAACTCTAGTGGAATTCCCACTGGGCATCACTCAGTTCAACCGTCCTCGTATTCACTTCTATCGGGATGGTTTTCAGAACATTTGTCACTGTTTCACAAGTGACCATTCTTATCCACGACATTAGTGCTTTCACTGAGTGATTTATTGTGAGCTTATATCGTTCACCTTCTTTCCGTTGACCGCTGAAGTTAGGCCACGCCTATTTCCTGCGAATGCGGCCAGCTCGTACCTCCCTTCCGAGTTTGAAGTCAGTCAGCTTGGGATCGTCGCGAGGACAGGATCGTTTTGTGCCCAGCGTAGAGCAGCGTCTCTGTTGTACAGCGAATTCCTAAATCTCCACCTAGACGGTGATTGGCGAAGCTGGCTTGGAGCGAATAGCAGCATTGGTGTTCATCACAGGCACCCAGACTTTCGTTTCGGCTCCCCTCCACTGACCAGTATTTCTGTTCGTTTTTCTAGGCTTAAGTTTAATTAGCTTTTGAATGAGCGAGTGAGTGTATTCTCTTGTTATTTGAATTCATGAGTCCCCTAGTGACCGTGAATTCCCATTTTGAATTTATTTTGAGATTCATATAACGTAAATTTATTTTATTGTAATCAATAAATTTACAGTTCTTTTCTTTGAGCTTAATGTAATTAGACTCCTGTTTTATTTCTCCACATTAAGCTTATTTTAGTTGCCGCTCCTAGTTTGCACAACCCCTTTACATTACCCTTAACTGGTACTTAGGCCAGTTCTTTTGTAACAAGCTTAAATCCGTGATGCCAGCCCGGAGTTAAGCACCGGCAAGAACCTCTTTATTATTATTAGCATTACTTATTGATTGTCAGGGGTGGAGTCACTTTCTCGAGAGGCTAACAGTACTACAAACAGCACACGTGAGTAATTAGTCTCTGCTGTGTACTGTTGAGAAAGTTCATAAATTCTCGTCCTTAAAGAATCGGCGAAGTAAGCCGGCACAAAGTAAAACTTACTGCTTGATTTTCAGAAGTCAATTCCTTGTCTCTAATTTCAAGTAACATCCAGCATTTTTAATTCATAAATTCACATCCCCCCGTGACAATCATTTCCATACATTCGTTATAGATGGTGGGAATTAATGCAGGTGGGGTGACATATGAAGGCTTGTGGCATGCAGTAGGACTGTCGGAGAAGGATTGTCAAGTCTTTCCCCGAAGGCTGAGAAAAGCGTATTAGATATATTAATTTCCCCTCCCCCCCAATCTGCAACCGTAAACGTTATGAAACTGGCAAATCCGCTTTAGAGATAGCACTGATTTCTTATTGGTACTTTATTAAATTCACTGTTGAGCTCATCTAAATTTACGTGTTGAAAATGATGGCTCACTGCATTGGTTTTCCGTTAAAAGCTGACCATAAATATCTGCCTTTATGTTCTCTGTTTGCAGTTAGCCTGCTAACCTACGAAGTGGAATGTTTCCCGTTCTGCTCTGCCCTATTCTTACCTGCCTTGCCCTACCCTGTCTTGCCCTGCCCTGCCCTGCCCTACTTTATCACCTTCCCTTCTTCCTGTTCTTGCCCCTTTCCTCTGCCTCTTCCTCTTATTCCTTCTCTTTCTGCCTTTCCCTGTCCTGCCTTGCCCTGCTGTGCCCTGCCATGCCTGGTGCGTGGATTATCGAAGAATTAACAATAATCCTTTAATGGCACTGGAGGGTATAAATCGTTAAACCAGGCACCGCTTTCAGTCTTCTCTCTGCCTTTCTCATCTCTCTTCCCCTCTCCCTCCCCAATCTTACTATTCTCGTTTCTTCATTCTCCCTCGATCCCTCCCTATCCCCCGCATTTTCTCCTTTGCCACTTCATCGCCTCCTCTCTCTTTCTCACTTTCTCTCTCACTGCCTTTCCAGTCCCCTCTTCCTTTCTCCGCCTTCCTTCTCCAGCTCCTCTTTCATCCCTCACTCCCACCCATCTCCTACACTGCCCTTCCCCCTCATCCCTCCCTCACACCCTGTCCACCTTTTCTCCCTGCCCCTTACTCTCCATCCATTCTCCCCCAGCCCCATCGCACAACTTAACTATTTTCCCCTGTCCATTACCCTCTCTTATCTCTTCTCTTCTCACACTTTTCCCCCTCCTCCCTCCCAGCACTCAACCAACTTCATTCCTTCTCATCTATCCCCACCGCTCCCCTTCATACCCCTCCTCATCTTCTCTTCCCCTCCTCCTTTTCATTATTCTCTCTTCCTTCCTTCCTCCTCCTTCTCCTCCTCTTCCTCTTCTTCCCATTCCTCCGGCGCTCTCACCTTTCACAGCTAATCCCGTCACACTGTTCATGTCTTACATTCACACTACAATCTTAAAAGCCAGTGTGGTGGAGTGGAAGAAGCCTATTCTCTGAGCTTACACGTACCTGGGGTTTCATTCTCTCGGGATTTATCTTGGAAAGAACATATTACCTCTCTTGAAAAATTTGCTGCCAAGAGATTAGGTATGCTAAGCCGACTCCGTTCCTTCTTTACTCCTGAACACTTGTTGACTTTATACACGTCTCTCTCTCTCTCTCTCTCTCTCTCTCCTGTGTAGAGTACAGCTTTCAAGTGTGGGGAGGCTCCACACATACAGCTCTACTCAATATGGTGAAGTCGAAGGCTTTTTGTCTCATTAACTCTCTTCCTCTTACTGGCTCCCTTCAACCTCTGTCTCTTTGCCGCATTGTTGCATTTTTAACTCGTTCCTATCCCTACTTCAGTGGTCACTGCTCCTCTGAACTGTCTGCTTGCATCCCTCCACCACTACGGCGGCCGGTAGCACCCATCTAGCAACATGCTCTCATCCCTTTTCCGTCCATCTTTCTAATACTTAATAGTTACTCCCAGCCCTTCACGTATGTAACAGATCAACTCTGGAACTCTCCCTCTATATTGTATTTCCTACTGCCTATGATCTCTAGTCTTTCAAACGCAGAGTGGCCCGGCATCTCGAAATGCACGGGTCTTGAATTTGGCTGTTTGTTATCTTGTTTGTTTTTTCTTGGAGGGAATAATTTGGAGACTCCTGGCCTTTGGTTCCTTCTTCCTTGCACTGAAGAAAAAAAAAATATAGGTAAAAATGGACGCCTGGTGAGCTATTCCGTTACGGTACACCAGTTTGATGTGGGCCATAGAGGTTGAATTCCCAGTGTTTGCTGAAGCTATAGCTCACATAATGTCCCTCGGGGGAACAAACAGTCAGTTTCGCCCTAAGTGTCTAGAGACTGATTAGCCTAACCCTGAACCCTTACACTTGTTATTGGGCAATAAGGTATTGGGTAATGGATGCTTAGTTTTAAATTACAATTGTTTGTTAACACCGGTAGGTAGAGGTCCTCACCATCCACTCACTTTATGCAGTGCTTCCCTTCAGCTAACTGGTGACAAGCCAAATGTTTCCCATTTACTATGATGAGTGGTAACCACATAACCAGATAGTTGGCTGGTCGTTAGTGGGTTAAGGAGCGCCAACCAGATGTCTATAAGCCCTCACATCAGATGGGCACTCGTGGTTTATTGGAAACCCTTCCCGTTATTTCTGCAGTACATATACAGCACAATACACAGAGTAGAGCCACTAGTCATTCTGGCCTTTAATGCTGGGATGAAATGCCTCAAAGTAATGAGACAATAAAGGAGCTAAAAATTATTTAAGTTATGAATTAGTTGTCTATGTTTATTCGTCCATCTTCTTTTTCTTTCTCCATTACCGCGGTAATATTGAATATATTTATGTTGTGTTTACTTCTTCTTTTATTGCGAACGACAGCTCTTTTAGGTTTTGTATGTGTGTGTACATAATTATAATGAATGCTGTGGTGTCGTCGAGAGAGAGAGAGAGAGAGAGAGAGAGAGAGAGAGAGAGAGAGAGAGAGAGAGAGAGAGAGAGAGAGAGAGAGAGACAGACAGACAGACAGACAGAGAGAGAGAGAGAGAGAGAGAGAGAGAGAGAGAGAGAGAGACAGAGAGAGAGAGAGTGATATACACAAAAATATACATAGACAGACAATGACAGATAGAGTGAGGAAGACAGAGAGGAAGATACTAATGCTTGAGTGATGGAAAGACAGGATGATAAATACTGATTCATAAATTCATGCATTTATATTGATATAAGAATGCAGAAAGATAAATAATTACATAAATAAAGGCAGATAGATAAATCTGGAGGGATGCTGTGAGACAGAATGACAGCCAGACAAACCACAGACAGATACTGACCGACAGACAAACAGAAAATTGAAATACGAGTCAACACGTCCTGAAAAATATTAAGCAAACAACTCAGACCAGAAGAGTTGCTCTGGACAGAAAAATCGTCCATTGCTAATTTGCTGCCTTTTCATTTAATAAGATAAACCGGTTTTAAGAGTTATTTTAATTTTTCGTTCCTTCACTGGTCCTCGCTAACCCCGCATACCCATCCGTGGAGAGGCAGAGGGAGAGGGAGGTAGAAGAGGGACTTGAGGGGTGAGGAAAGGGAGGGAAGGGGGCAAGGGATTAAGGGAAATATAGACAGGGATGGTGAAAGACATGCAGTGATGTTGTGTGGGAGACGAGCGAGGTGGAAGAGAAAGAATATGTTAGAGAGAGAGAGAGAGAGAGAGAGAGAGAGAGAGAGAGAGAGAGAGAGGAATGAAAGGGGGAGAGATGGGAAGAGGAAGAAAGAGGGATGTAAGGGAAGGAAGTGGAAAGGGAGAGGCAAGGCGGAACGGATGAGAGGAAAGGGATGGAATGGATGTGAAAGAAGGATTAAGAGAGGGAGGAACAAATGTGAAAAACTGGGAGAAGAAGAGATAAAAGAAGAGGAGAGGGAGAGAAACTGGTGAAACGGAGAAGGAATGAAACATACAAGCGAAGGAGGCGGAAAGTAAGTGATGGAACTGAGAGGAAAAAAAAGGAGACAATAAAAAGGAAGAAAGAGGAAAGAAGACAACAAGATGAAGGAAGAGGGAGGGAAAAGTGGGAGGAAAGGTGGGATAAGAGATAAAAGGGAAGAGAGAAGTGAGATTTAGTGTCATAGGAAAGAACTGGAGATATTATGGACAAATTATTATATTTTACACACACACACACACACACACACACACACACACACACACACACACACACACACACACCTATATATGTGGAATAACTGAAACAAAATGGAGGGGAGAAAGTGTGAGAGAATGGGAGTATGGATGGGGTATATGTGCAGGAGTAGGTGAGAATGAGAGGGTAAAGGAAGGAGTATGTATAGTTGTGAGTAAAAGGTGGAAGAGGAGCATAAGACAGTATGGATCAGTTGGATCAAGGATTGTGTGGGTAAAGTTGAAAGTTGGAATACAAATGTGGGCGATTGTGTGTGTGTATGCGCCAACGCAAGATCGTGCTAGAAGAGTGAGAGAAGAGTTCTGGACAAATGTAGAAGTGTGCATGGAAAAGTTTGGAAGGAATGATAGAGTGTTTTTGATTGGTGATATGAATGGTAAAGTTGGGAATGTGAAGTTGGATGGAATAGTTGGTGAGTGGGGTGTGCCTGCTGAGATAGATGAGAATGGGAGTGCGTTAGTGGACATTTGTGCTGGGAGGGGGTTGGTGATAGCCAATACCCTCTTCAGGCATAAAATGATCCACAGGTATACATGGCGAGTGATGAGAAGGGTGGGTGGTGAGTTGAGTGAAAGGAAGGCAATGATTGATTATGTGTGTGTGGATGAAAGGATGCGAAGATGTATATTGGATGCAAGAGTTTATAGAGGTTGGGGGAGTGGACTTTCTGACCACTACTTGGTGGTGGCCAGAGTTAAAGTTCAAGTAAGATGGAGGAATAGAAGAAGGGAAAGACGAGAGGAAGGAGTAGTTGCAAGGAGAGTGGAAAGGTTACAAGAGGATGAGAAAAAGGCAGAGTATAAGAGAGAAGTGGAGGAACGATTGGGCAAATATGAGTTGGAGCAGATGGAGGACGTGGAAGGTGTGTGGAGAATATTTACAAAAGAAATATATGCAGCATGTGATGTGGTGTGTGGAAGGAAGAGAAGACGGAGGGGGGTGCAAGGAACAGCGTGGTGGACTGAAGAGGTGAAACGGGCTGTGGCACAAAAGAAGAAAGCATACAATGAATGGATGAGAAATAGGGGCGTGGAAGAAGTTGAGAGGCGGAAGAGAGAGTTATATGTAGAAAGAAAGAGAGAGGTGAAAAGATTAGTAAGAGAGAGTAAGAAGAGAGTGGATGAGGAATTTGGAAGGAATTTGAGTGTAAAGTGGAGAGACTGTAAGAAAATGTTCTGGAAAGAGGTGAAAAGAGTAAGACAGGGTGGAAGTGGAGTTAGCAGGGGAGTCAAAGATAAAAATGGTAGATTACTAGTGGAGAAGGAGAGAACACTTTAAGGAATTGTTGAACGTGGAGGATGGAAGTAATGCGAGTATAAGTGGCTGGGGAATGGCTGGAAGAAGGAGGGAGGTGAGAAGACAGGAAGAAATCAGTAGGATAGAAGTTGTGGAAGCAATGAAGAAAGTTAAATCAGGGAAAGCCCCAGGAATTGATGGAGTGTGTGGTGAAATGCTGAAGCATGGGGGAGAGATAGTAGTAGAATGGATGTGGAAGATGTGCAGATTGGCCTGGGAGGAAGGTAGAGTCCCGGAGGATTGGAAGTCAGGTATAATTATTCCCTTGTACAAAGGAAAAGGGAAAAAATAAGTGTGTGGTAATCATAGGGGCATTTGTCTTCTTAGTATAATAGGAAAAGTATATGGTAGGATACTTATTGACAGAGTTAGAGAAAGAACAGAGAAATTAGTTGGAGAAGAACAGGGAGGCTTTAGGAAGGGAAGAGGTTGTGTAGATCAGATATTCATTCTCAGATCTTTAGTGGAAAAGTTTCTAGAGAAGGGAAAGAAGTTGTATGCGGCTTTCATGGATTTGGAGAAAGCATATGACAGGGTGGATAGACAAGGATTGTGGAAAGTGTTAAGAATATATGGAATAGATGGGAAGTTGTTGAATGCTGTGAAGAGTATGTACGATGGTGCGAAGGCTGCAGTGCGTGTGGATGGTGAACTAAGTGAATTTTTCTCTTTGAAAGTTGGGTTGAAACAGGGATGTGTCATGTCTCCATGGTTGTTCAATCTGTACATGGATGGGGTAATAAAAGAGGTACAAGGTAGGGTAGTGGATGTTGGAGTGGCCCTGGTGAGAGAGGATAGTGTTTGGAAACTCCCTGTACTGTTGTTTGCAGATGATACCGTGTTGTTGAGTGAAGACGAAGGGGAGCTGCAAGGCTTGGTGGATGAGTTTGAGAGAGTGTGTAAGAAACGGAATCTAAAGGTGAATGTAGGGAAGAGTAAAGTGATGGTCTTTGAGAGAGGTGAAGTTAGTGAATGTACAGCGAGGTTGGATGGTGAGGAATTGGAAAATGTGAGTACGTTTAAGTACTTGGGTAGTGTGATGAGTAAGGATGGAGGTTTGGAGGGTGAAGTGCTTGAAAGGGTACAGCAGGGAAGAAAGGTTGCTGGTTCTTTGAAAGCAGTGATAAGAAACAGGGAAGTGAGCATGGAAGTGAAAAAGTTACTACATGACAGTATTGTGATACCAACTCTAACGTACGGAAGTGAAGCTTGGACGTTGTTGGAAGGACACAAGTCAAGAGTGAGAGCCGTGGAAATGAGTTATTTAAGAGGAGCCTGTGGAGTCACATGGAGAGACAGGCTGACGAATGAGGATATAAAGGAGCGTTGTGGTGTTGATGTGGATGTGATAGGAAGCGTTATGAGGAACACACTGAGGTGGTTTGGCCATGTGGAGAGGATGGAGGGTGAAAGACTGACGAAGAGAGTGTATGGGAGTGAGGTGGAGGGGGAAAGAGGGAGGGGGAGGCCGAGGATGAGATGGAGGGATGGGGTGGAGAGGTATATGAGAGAGGGGGGTGTGAGTTGGGAACAGGGGAGTGAAATGGCGGGGGACAGGGCGACTTTGAGGCGATTTGTTTGTGGCCACCCCAAACGGGATTGAGGCGTCTGGCAATAGATAGATAGATAGATTATTATTATTATTATTATTAGAATGCACAACTTGGTGATGATAGTAGGGGCTAATGGCCTGTGCAAATATTATGATGTAACGTTTAAGCTTTGGTACCTCCCCCCCCCCCCTGTGTTGGTGAGTGTGTGTAAATCCATTCTTAACCGCAAATCGCAGCCACATCACAATCCTGGAGTTCTCATAAGAAAATAAAAATAAATGTCTTTTCTCATGCCCACGGGAGAATGAGAGAGAGAGAGAGCGAGAGAGAGGGTGGGAGGGAGGGAGGGAGAGAAAAAACGCAGCTCTGAGGTAAGGAAAAAAAGGAAGTGGTGAACTGATGAAATTTGCATGGTTAAGACGAACTTGAGAGCACAGCAAACATTCGTACCAAAAATAAGGAACGTTAATAGAATCTCACCAAAAAATATCAGTACACGATATTTTTTATGGAAGTATTATGCGGAATATGAGGAATTACAAAGACTTAGTTTGTTTCGCCTCTAAGCAATGAATATTATTCTGAAGAATAGAAAAGGTAAGTTACATTCTGTCTGTCTGATGTCTGTCTATCTGTCTCTCTCTCTCTCTCTCTCTTTCTCTCTCTCTCTGCATACAGACTCTTTCACAGGATACTCCGGCAATAGTTGTCTTATCTTTTTTGCTCTTCTATTCGTCTGCGAATCCCTTCCACCCAGTGAATCTGTAAGAGGTAAGGTTGGGGTGATGGTAATGATGACGAGGATGGGGATGATTATTCTTAAGTTATGATGATGATGATGATGATGATGATAGATGGGATATAACGAGGGCATAAGGCGAAATGAACGGAGGAGATGATGAAAAAAAAAGTAATAATTCCTCTGCGATGATGTCTTTCATTGTATATTCATTTAGAGTATTTTACAAAAAAATAAAATCTTGTTCTGAAGGGGTTATTGAAGCCACTAACTCCTCCAGATCAAAAACAGCCTTATATGCTGAGAGGGATTGCTGGGAAGTAACGAGAATACTGTATTGTATCATAAAGGACTGGCTTATCAATAATGCCATACACAAGACAGACTAGAGGCGACAACTGCAGGAAGTCAGGATCCCACAGGCCAACACCTTTTGTAAAAGGTTGGATTATGGAACTGATATATTCATCTTAGGAAAGACCATCGTTTTTAAAGTTTTATAAAGTGTCTACCTATCCCTTCACTACAATGACGTATATTATCTATGATGCTTACTAACTCATATTACGTGAGCCTGCCTACAAAAATGGGTTTTAATGGGTTCATTGGTGCTGGAGAAAGAAGCCTTCACGCAGTGGCACCCACACATATATATACCCGTGCAGTAGCTATACAACCCCCCTCCGTCCCAGCTCCTCCCTTATCCCCTGGCAGGATAGTGGATTGCAAGAGGGCAGTTCGTCGGGATTCGAGTACAGTATAGCTTTCACTGTAATGACGTGGTTTATATTACATTCTCGATAATGTTAGAAAATTATATTGTGGGGATGAAAGGTATCTCATCTGCGACAGGTTAAATCCCTTTTTTCTCTCTTCCTCTCACTTCTTGCCTCATCTGATTACCCCTCTCCTTCTCTTTATCTATTTATGTATGTAAGTACGTAATTATGTATGCATGTATCTGCACACACACACACACACACACACACACACACATACACGCCTGTCTCCTCCTCTTAGATTAGTGAGTTAGCACCTTTAGTGTAGGACATATCAAATCACTCACCGCCCTCCATTTCTCTCTTTCTCTCTCTCTCTCTCTCTTTCTCTCTCTGAAGGTCAGCAACTACCGAAGAGTGAAAAAACGGAAATAAGTAAAAAATACAATGTTTCCATTTCTGCGATGAATACGCCAAGAGAGACGGATAAGATGGGGGCCAATGGTGATAACATAGATAAAGAGAAAGGACTGGAGGTACAGTAAGAGAAAACCATGAAATGACAGTGTGATAAGAGTTCCCTAGATCACACACACCTTACTCCTCTGTCTACTTGGTATTGCCGAAATAGCAACAACAGGTTTCTCAAACTGCAGACTTTTAAGGCAGGGATAACATGTCAGAGAGAGAGAGAGAGAGAGAGAGAGAGAGAGAGAGAGAGATGTGGTAACATGGATGAAATAGGAAGATAGGGATTGAGGAAGGATGTAGGCAAAATATGAGGAAAGAGTTAGGTGTAGAGGTAGGAAGGTAGTTGGTGAAATGGAAGAACAGGGTAGGTAGTGAGAAAGGAGGGAAGCAAATAGGGGGGGGACAAAGATATGGGAGGGGAAGAAAAAAGAATTAGGCAATAGGGGGGGAAGGAAGGAGGAAGGTTACATAGGGAATGGAGAAGTTTCTTTTACCAGGTACAGGAGAAGAGAAAGTCTGGAAGAGGCGGAATCGGAGAAGAAAAAGCAGGAGGAAAAAGTTCACAGTGATGGCGAGAGGCAATGAGGGCAGAGGGGAGGAGGCAGGATGGAATAGTGGAAGCGAGACAGAGACAGAAGCCGGCAGCAGAAAGGCAGGGAGGGAGATATAGAGGATGGCAGAGAGGGAGAGAGAAAGAAACAGGTCGGTGATGGGAAAGGACGGCCAGATGAAGGTGGCAGAAAGGTAGGGAGTGGGGGACGAAGGAAGCGACAGGGCAAGAAGGGTGGCAGGGAAGGAGTGTAGGGAGTGCAGGAGGAAGGCAGAGCCAGAAAGGAAGGTAACGAATTAGAAATAGAGACGGAGGTTGGGTGTGGTAGGTGAGGACGGAAGAAAGATGGAGAGGCAGAGAAGTTAGGGAAGTAGAAAGTCAAATGGTGAAGCAGAGAGGAAAGTTGGGAAACAGAGAGGGAGATAACGAAGGAGGGAAGAATGTAGGTAGGTAGAGATGGAGGTAGGGAAGCAGGGAAACAGGTAGGGTGACAAGAATGGCGGCTGAAAGCAGTGAGGAAACGCATAGACGGAGGAAAATACAGAGGAAGGTAGTGAATGACAGGTGAGGTAGACAGGGAGAGAGAGAAGACACGAGAGGAGGAAAGGACAGGGAGGAAGAAAGAATGTTAGGGAGGCCAAAAGTAAAAGTTAGGCAGGGACTGAACAGAGAATTGTTGGGCACTGCGTGAGGTGTCCTTGTGAATTTGGAACCAGAAAACTTATGGCTGGAAATTATTTTCATGGATATTGCAGAGAGAAAGAGAGAGAGAGAGAGAGAGAGAGAGAGAGAGAGAGAGAGAGAGAGAGAGAGAGAGAGAGTTTCATCACCTTGCATATCAGCGCGACCAAGAGTTGACTCAAGTTATCATCATACTTTATGGAGGCGCTGAGTGTTTGAGTGAGTGGGGGGGTGGGGGGGGTGAATTGAAGGCAAACTCCAGAATGAGGCTTAATGGAGTGAAAAGACTGAGATATGGTACATATTATAAAGGATATTTAAGTAGAGACTATAGACGAGTGGAGTCTGGAGGGAAAATTATATGTGATGGACAAAACATGGGAAAGGAGAGAGTGAGTCGTTCAGATGAGACTGGAGTGTGACCAGCCTCGCTCGTCCCTGAATGCCATTATATGAACCATAAATCCCATGCATTGCTGTGATGTAAACCCTTACAGGCTCCATCCTGTGACAGAGGCATACCTCACTAGGCGTCCATGGGGTTGTATGGTTAGTATCCAGTGCAATAAATGGCTTTCTTGATTAAAGGAAACCGTTTTGTCTTGTCATCCAGTGCAGAGCCAAATGAATGTAACAATTCATCGGTTGAAAAGATGAAGGACGATCCCACTTACCTAAAAGGAAAAAAGAAAACACCATGGTATTGATAGTCATTGTAATGCTATATAAACACACTTATCATTATGTGGTTTACTGGTAATTTCCCCATCACTGTTATCTTGCCTGACACGTGGCGTAATGAATACCTCGTTGTTGACAAATGTAATTATTGTTCTGACGTACTGCACAAAGGAACCTGCATTATTCAGATATTTTTACATTATAGATATTCTTGCATAATTGGTGTGTGTGTGTGTGTGTGTGTGTGTGTGTGTGTGTGTGTGTGTGTGCCAGAGGTTGCCAAAATAAATCTAAAAGGTTGTCTCGGGGTGAAAGGGTAAATGGTATACATAGTTATACAGTTATGAGGAAGACGTGATGAACAACATGCTAACATGACGAATACGTGGCTGAACTTGTACATGTTGTGTGTTGACTAACCATCATCATCACCACCACCATCATCATTTGTGGTAGGTGGGGGTGCCCGTCACCCACTCACTCGATGTAGTGCATCCTTCAGGTAACTTCATACTGAGTGAAAATAACACTGTTATACGTTTATCCAGGAAACCAAATACTACGCCGAGTGTAGTTCGGTGGTCTAGTGGGTTAAGGCGCCTGTAAGGGTTTCCGTGTGAGTAGTGGTTGAGGTATACTGCACACACAATGCCACTCACGGACAAGTGAGGCCTATCCTTGCCTTTAATGTCGGAACTGAGTAGCGCAGCCCAGGGCCACGGCCCCTATGCTCCTAAGGGGGCAGAGAAAGATTACGCGACGGATGGACGGATAATAGTAATAATAATATTATGAATATGAACAAAAAAGCGGTAATAAAAAAATAAATTGATTAAAAAAAAATAATAACAACAACAATAATAATAATAATAATAATAACAATAATAATAATAACAATAATAATAAGAACAACAACAACAACAATAAAAATAATAATAATAATAATAATAACAATAATAATAATAATAATTATAACAATAATAATAACAACAATTGTAATAATAATAACAATATAAATAATGATGATGATCATCATCATATCTTCATCATCATCATCATCATTATCCCACCCAAAGGAAATGGTAAAAAACATACAGGTTGAAAAAGTGTAGCATTTGAGAGAACATCCTTTATTCAGCAAACACTTGTATGGTCTGTTATAAGAGAGGAAGGTTTACCCAGGAAGTCAGTGTGTGGAAGAATTATACCTGCAGATGTGAATGTCTTTTATTCAGGACCGATAATGTATATACCATTTTCGTAATGGCTAAATAATGGCGATTATTTTCTGTTTTGGAGAATCTTTCGATGTGGCGGTGGTAACTACAGCTTCATTAACCCATTCACTATGAGAGACCTTTGCCTAGTTGAACAGTGTCTTCTAGAGACAGTCAAAATAAATTACATATTGCATTATCGCACTGAACGTGTTGATAAAACTTTCCATGTGTGGGTATGATTCTTCTAGTTGAACAGTTCACGCCACTGTGGAATAAACACACAGTGCAATCTGTACTCGTTTTTTTTTTTTTTTTTTTTACTTTTTAGGCGGGGTGCGAGAATTGCGAGATCCTGTCCACGAGCCAAAATTATTATTGTCTGTCCATCTATCTATCTATCTATCTATTGCCAGACGCCTAATCCCGTAAGAGGTGGCCACAAACTAAATCGCCTCCAAGTCCCCCGGTCCCCCGTCATTTCATTTTCCTGCTCCCAGCTTACACCCATCTTTCATACATTTCTCCACTCCATCCCTCCATCTCATCTATGGCCTCCCCCTCCCTCTCCCCCCCACCTCATTCAATACACTCTCTTCGATAGTCTCTCGCTCTACATCCTCTACACATGGCCAAACCACCTGTGCTTTTCTCCTAACGCTTTCTGTCACATCCACATCCACACCGTAGCACTCCTTCACTTCCTCATATTTCAGCCTTGTCTCTCCATGTAACTCCATATGCTCCTCCTACATAACTCATTTCCACTACTCCCACTTTTGACTTGTGTCCATCCAACAAGGCCCAAGCCTCACTTCCTTAGTCAGAGTTGGTATCACATTACTGTCATGCAGTGACCTTTTTACTTCCATGCTCACTTCCCTATTTCTAATCACTGTTTTCAATGAACCAGCAACTTTTCTTCCTTGTTGTGCCCTTTCAAGCACTTCACCCTCTAAACATCCATCCTTACTCATAACATTACCCAAGTACTTAAATGCACTCACATTTTCCATTTCCTCCTCATCCAACTTCTCTGTACATCCAGTGACTTATTTTCTCTCGAAGATCATAACATTACTCTTCCCTACATTCACCTTTAGATTCAGTTTCTTACACACTTTACCAGACTCATTCACCAAGCCTTACAGTTCCCCTTCGTCTTCACTTAACAATGTAATATTATCTGCAAATAACAGTCCAGGGAGTTTCAAAACACTGCCCTCTCTCATTAGAGGCGCTCCAACATCCACTGTCCTACCTTGTATCTCTTTTGAGTGCATTTAAGTACTTGGGTAATGTTATGAGTAAGGATGGATGTTTAGAGGGTGAAGTGCTTGAAAGGGCACAACAAGGAAGAAAGGTTGCTGGTTCATTGAAAACAGTGATTAGAAACAGGGAAGTGAGCATGGAAGTAAAAAGGTTACTGCATGACAGTAATGTGATACCAACTCCGACTAAGGAAGTGAGGCTTGGACCTTGTTGGAAGGACACAAGTCAAAAGTGGGAGTAGAGGAAATGAGTTATGTAGGAGTAGCATATGAAGTTACATGGAGAGACTGAAATATGAGGAAGTGAAGGAGTGCTACGGTGTGGATGTGGATGTGACAGAAAGCGTTAGGAGAAAAGCACTGAGGTGGTTTGGCCATGTGTAGAGGATGTAGAGCGAGAGACTATCGAGGAGAGTGTATTGAATGAGGTGGGGGGGAGGGAAGGGGTGGCCATAGATGAGATGGAGGGATGGAGTGGAGAAATGTATGAAAGATGGGTGCAAGCTGGGAGCAGGAAAATGAAATGACGGGGGACCGGGGGACTTGGAGGCGATTTAGTTTGTGGCCACCTCTTACGGGATTAGGCGTCTGGCAATAGATAGATAGATAGATAGATGGACAGACAATAATAATATTGGCTCGTGGACAGGATCTCGCAATTCTCGCACCCCGCCTAAAAAGTAAAAAAAAAAAAAAAAGAAACGAGTACAGATTGCACTGTGTTTATTCCACAGTGGCGTGAACTGTTCAACTAGAAGAATCATAACCACACATGGAAATGTTTATCAACTCGTTCAGTGTGATAATGTAATATGTAATTTATTTTGACTGTCTCTAGAAGACACTGTTCAACTAGGCAAAGGTCTCTCATAGTGAATGGGTTGATGAAGCTGTAGTTACCACCGCCACATCGAAAGATTCTCCAAAACAGAAAATAATCGCCATGAATTAGCCATTACGAAAATGGTATATACATTATCGGTCCTGAATAAACGACATTTACATCTGCAGGTATAATTCTTCCACACACTGACTTCCTGGGTAAACCTTCCTCTCTTATAACAGACCATACAAGTGTTTACTGAATAAAGGATGTTCTCTCAAATGCTACACTTTTTCAACTTCTATGTTTTTTACCATTTCCTTTGGGTGGGATAATGATGATGATGATGATGAAGATATGATGATGATCATCATCATCATTTACATTTTTATTATTATTACAATTGTTGTTATTATTATTGTTATAATTATTATTATTATTATTGTTATTATTATTATTATTATTTTTATTGTTGTTGTTGTTGTTCTTATTATTATTGTTATTATTATTATTGTTATTATTATTATTATTATTATTGTTGTTGTTATTATTTTTTTTTAATCAATTTATTTTTTTATTACCGCTTTTTTGTTCATATTCATAATATTATTATTACTATTATCCGTCCATCCGTCGCGTAATCTTTCTCTGCCCCCTTAGGAGCATAGGGGCCGTGGCCCTGGGCTGCGCTACTCAGTTCCGACATTAAAGGCAAGGATAGGCCTCACTTGTCCGTGAGTGGCATTGTGTGTGCAGTATACCTCAACCACTACTCACACGGAAACCCTTACAGGCGCCTTAACCCACTAGACCACCGAACTACACTCGGCGTAGTATTTGGTTTCCTGGATAAACGTATAACAGTGTTATTTTCACTCAGTATAAAGTTACCTGAAGGATGCACTACATCGAGTGAGTGGGTGACGGGCTCCCCCACCTACCACAAATGATGATGGTGGTGGTGATGATGATGATTAGTCAACACACAACATGTACAAGTTCAGCCACGTATTCGTCATGTTAGCATGTTGTTCATCACGTCTTCCTCATAACTGTATAACTATGTATACCATTTACCCTTTCACCCCGAGACAACCTTTTAGATTTATTTTGGCAACCTCTGGCACACACACACACACACACACACACACACACACACACACACACACACACACACACCAATTATGCAAGAATATCTATAATGTAAAAATATCTGAATAATGCAGGTTCCTTTGTGCAGTACGTCAGAACAATAATTACATTTGTCAACAACGAGATATTCATTACGCCACGTGTCAGGCAAGATAACAGTGATGGGGAAATTACGAGTAAACCACATAATGATAAGTGTGTTTATATAGCCTTACAATGACTATCAATACCATGGTGTTTTCTTTTTTCCTTTTAGGTAAGTGGGATCGTCCTTCATCTTTTCAACCGATGAATTGTTACATTCATTTGGCTCTGCACTGGATGACAAGACAAAACGGTTTCCTTTAATCAAGAAAGCCATTTATTGCACTGGATACTAACCATACAACCCCATGGACGCCTAGTGAGGTATGCCTCTGTCACAGGATGGAGCCTGTAAGGGTTTACATCACAGCAATGCATGGGATTTATGGTTCATATAATGGCATTCAGGGACGAGCGAGGCTGGTCACACTCCATTTCCCATGTTTTGTCCATCACATATAATTTTCCCTCCAGACTCCACTCGTCTATAGTCTCTACTTAAATATCCGTTATAATATGTACCATATCTCAGTCTTTTCACTCCATTAAGCCTCATTCTGGACTTTGCCTTCAATTCACCCCCCCCACCCCCCCACTCACTCAAACACTCTCTCTCTCTCTCTCTCTCTCTCTCTCTCTCTCTCTCTCTCTCTCTCTCTCTCTCTCTCTCTCTCTCTTTCTCTCTGCAATATCCATAAAAATAATTTCCAGCCATAAGTTTTCTGGTTCCAAATTCACAAGGACACCTCACGCAGTGCTCAACAATTCTCTGTTCAGTCTCTGCCTAACTTTTACTTTTTGCCTCCCTAACATTCTTTCTTCCTCCCTGTCCTTTCCTCCTCTCGTGTCTTCTCTCTCTTCCTGTCTACCTCACCTGTCATTCACTACCTTCCTCTGTATTTTCCTCCGTCTATGCGTTTCCTCACTGCTTTCAGCCGCCATTCTTGTCACCCTACCTGTTTCCCTGCTTCCCTACCTCCATCTCTACCTACCTACATTCTTCCCTCCTTCGTTATCTCCCTCTCTGTTTCCCAACTTTCCTCTCTGCTTCACCATTTGACTTTCTACTTCCCTAACTTCTCTGCCTCTCCATCTTTCTTCCGTCCTCACCTACCACACCCAACCTCCGTCTCTATTTCTAATTCGTTACCTTCCTTTCTGGCTCTGCCTTCCTCCTGCACTCCCTACACTCCTTCCCTGCCACCCTTCTTGCCCTGTCGCTTCCTTCGTCCCCCACTCCCTACCTTTCTGCCACCTTCATCTGGCCGTCCTTTCCCATCACCGACCTGTTTCTTTCTCTCTCCCTCTCTGCCATGCTCTATATCTCCCTCCCTGCCTTTTTGCTGCTGGCTTCTGTCTCTGTCTCGCTTCCACTATTCCATCCTGCCTCCTCCCCTCTGCCCTCATTGCCTCTCGCCATCACTATGAACTTTTTCCTCCTGCTTTTTCTCGTCCGATTCCGCCTCTTCCAGACTTTCTCTTCTCCTGCACCTGGCAAAAGACACTTCTCCATTCCCTATGTAACCTTCCTCCTTCCTTCCCCCCCATTGCCTAATTCTTTTTTTTTTTCCCTCCCATATCCTTGTTCCCATCCTGTATTTGCTTCCCTCTTTCCTCACTGCCTACCTTGTTCTTCCATTTCACCAACTACCTTCCTACCCATGTTATGATGTGGCAGGGGTAAACCAGTTCTGCTGTCGGGCCCTGCTGCGGATGTCACTGATTGCATTGCGGAGTTGACCCTTGTGCGGTGTGATGCGGTGAGGATCTGTCCGTTCTTCCCTTTGGGGCTAAGATGCGAAAGAATGTGTTTGAATGGATGAGTAAATGGAGAGTGAGTCGTCCTGTCTCGGCTACCTCCCTTTCCTTGGGGGAAGCAGCCTAGGTATATAGATAGATAGATAGAGACCTTCCTACCTCTACTCCTAACTCTTTCCTCATATTTTGCCTACATCCTTCCTCAATCCCTATCTTCCTATTTCATCCATGTTACCACATCTCTCTCTCTCTCTCTCTCTCTCTCTCTGACATGTTATCCTTGCCTTAAAAGTCTGCAGTTTGAGAAACCTTTTGTTGCTATTTCGGCAATACCAAGTAGACAGAGGAGTAAGGTGTGTGTGATCTAGGGAACTCTTATCACACTGTCATTTCATGGTTTTCTCTTACTGTACCTCCAGTCCTTTCTCTTTATCTATGTTATCACCATTGGCCCCCATCTTATCCGTCTCTCTTGGCGTATTCATCGCAGAAATGGAAACATTGTATTTTTAATTTATTTCCGTTTTTTCACTCTTCGGTAGTTGCTGACCCTGAGAGAGAGAGAGACCAACATTTCCATGACCACCACCAGCGCAGCCATTATTGTATTAAAGGATCATTAACCTGGCCTAAAGTTATCACCCTCCATTATAAATGCCGAATTTAACAAAAAATTAACACTAAAGTATTGCATCAGTTACCAACAAGAACAACAGACAAGATTTAGACCTGTAGCATCGTCTTTTTCTGCAACTGAGCCATGAGAAATAAGCTTCAGAAGGCCAAAATCTAGTCCAGGGTAAATTAATTTAAAGTTAGTGCCACCATCAACAAGATGCCACCACGTTCCGGCACCAATACTGTGTACCCTCCGGGGTGATATCAATATCAATTTGCTTACTTGTATTTAGTTTCATCTAACTATTGTATAATGAAAACTCTCTAACTTGAATAAGCCAGCTAGTATCAAATGATAATAATAATAATAATAATAATAATAACAATAATAATAATAATAATAATAATAATAATAATAATAATAATAATAACAATAATAATAATAATAATAATAATAATAATAATAATAATAATTACAACAACAACAACTACAACAACAATAATAATAATAACAACAACAATAATAATAATAATAATAATAATAATAATAATAATGAGTTTTGAAGATGAAGAGATGGTCGGACGCTCAAATATCATTGGCTAAGATCGTCAGAAAGTATCCCTGAAACACATGGTAGTCAGTTCAAACATTTCTAACATTTTATCATCATTGGTTCATTGCTTTTTTCATTCTGTAAATACATACGGTATTGTCTGTCTTTAAAGATACCTGAAGGAGATCCAAGCAGCAGGAAAACAACAAGCACAGTTTTATTGCGTGTCTACCATACTATCTGAATAATGTACAGCACTGTTTTGATATCCCCTCCCCACGCCTCTCTCTCTCTCTATCTCTCATCTTTGCAAATTATCAAGTTAGCTTTACTTAAGTAAAAATTAGATTTCCATATGCAAAATCAAGTGAGTAATGGTTATAAAGGCAGCCTAGAATAAAAGCGTCCCTTCCCCCTCGGAGGTAAATACTGGCATTACAAAAGCAATTTCCTAACTTCATGAGGTTCAGTTAAAAGTTTCCAGGAAAATGAAATGTGCAGTCTTTCCCTCTAAACTTTTTTCATTTCAAGTGCCAAGACCAAGTCCTGTATATTCTGCTGCTTCTTTATTGTGCATTCTAGACTTCTAACGAGGACGAAAATTTTAGCACTTTTATTCTTCCATCAGATAATTATATTCAGCTTAGAAATGGCCTCACATCTAGGCGGGTGTTGTTACGGCTGCAAGCAAGTGCGATTGGTAGTGCAACTGCCAAATGATTAGGAAAACACAACTATATGAAAAGTCCGGCAACACTTGAGAACTCCTTGGCTCAGGTGAGTTGATGATGTCTGGCACATCTTGGCTTGTGCGCGAGATGAGTCCCACGGTACAACAGCACAGGCTGGCGTGTGGTGCCGCCAGCCCGGTTGTTCTATGGTAACTGGTTCCTCACTAACCCAGTAACTCATCAACTCAGCAACTCAGTGACACTTTCGTTTGTAGGCCAACCCCAGGGACAATCTGGTAACAAATTTCTAGGTATGGCCAAATGTCATCAGTTATATTTCAAAAATCCTAAGTAACCTTTCCTAAAATAATGTAATCCTACTTAATCTGGTTTAGGTTATTGTTAAAAGTATTATACTCATGATCATATATCTGTTAATAATTGTTAATTAAGTACAAATATTAATCCATTAGACTGTTCATATCATCAAACTGTGAGGACGGTAGTAAACAAAGAATTTATATGAGAAACAACTAATATAAAAAAAAGTAATGTCCCACACTATGTTTATATTACAACAATCAAAATCAATATGTGCAATATTAAGAGGAGAACTAGGTTCATCAATTGGCAATAGTATCTATATATCTCAAGTTAGCATTTAATTTCATTCATAAATCTGTTACTGTTAATGAACAAAAAGGGTCGATGAGGGCATTTTTTCATTTCCACTCAAATTTGTTTTTGTGCGTACCATTTGCTTGTGGGATGGCGCGAACATTGTCAAGGCTTGAATGCTGAGTGAATGGATGTGTGGCCGGCTACACTGGCCACTTGGTTGATGGCTCACCTACTTCGGTCCATTCCTGTTTCTGTGTCTGGATGATTCCCACCTCATGCATTAGTGGAATAATGGATTGGGATGATGATGGTGATAATGAATGTGATGATAGTTTTTGCTGCTGCTGCTGCTGTTTTCGTTTTCCTAGATGATGATGATGATAATAATAATGATGATGATGATGAAACTTGAACAGTACTGCCCGCCTCTCGAGGCTCTTGGCCCAAATTTGACTAAAAAGCTCTTTTTAATGGGATTCTAATTTTTTTTTTATAAACAGGCTTCAAAAAGATTCTAATGACATAAAAATTCTCAAAGTATCTATGAGAATATTGTCCACATCCCTAGGAATCATTTTAGACAGTCCTAAAAAGGCCTGTCCCAGAGGTCTAGAGGATCTTATGAGCCTGCAAAGGGCTCACCTCAGTTCGGTCTCTCAGTAACTGTCACGAGTTGGCGCGACCCAATATTTAAATAAACTCGTGACATTGAACTTTGGTGGGAAACCGCGAATTCTAGTGAATTCCCATAAGTATCACTCAGTCAACCGCCACGCATTCACCCGATCGGGAGTGTTTTCATAACATTTTTCATTGTTTCATAAGTGATCATCCTTGTGCACGACATTAGCGCTTCCACTGAGTGATTTATTATGGGCGTGTTTCGCGCACTTTTTTTCGTTAGCCACTACCAAGAGCACGGCCGACACTCGCCTCTCTCTCACAATTTGAATTTAGTTAGGATTAGAGCGCTGTGGAAGCAGGTTCGATTGGGTTCAGTGTGGAGCAGCGCCGCTGTTGTCCAGCTAGTTCCTGAATTCCCACCTAGCGTGACTCAGCGAGAGGTTCAGCGTGTGGCAGCATCCTTCCTCAGCAACAACACCCAGTCCATTCCGCTTGGCCCACTCTCTGACCAGCATTTTCTTTTCATTTTTCCTAGGTTTAAGAGTTTAGCTTTTGAGTGAGCGAGTGAGTGTGTTCTCCTTATTTTGAATTCATTTTTGAAACGTTATGTAAATTTAACTCATTGTAATTAATAAATTAACAGTTCTTTTTCTTGAGCTTCATGTAATGTAAACTCGTGTTTTATTTCTCCATATTAAGCTTATTCTAGTTGCAGCTCCTAGGTTGCATAAATGCTTTGCATTATTCATAACTGGTACTTAGGCCAGTCCTTTTGTATTAAGCTTAAAATCCGTTGTGCAACCAGGAGTTAATGCACCAGCAAGAACCTGTTTATCATTAATAGAATTAGATATTGATTGTCAGGGGTGGAGTCACTTTCTCCAGAGGCTAACAGTACCAATAAACAGCACGTGTGAGTAATTAGTCTCTGCTGTGTACTGTTGAGAAAGTTTATAAATTCTCGTCCTTAGAGAATCGGCGAAGTAAGGCGGAATAAAGTAATCATTGCTTGATTTTCACAAGTCAATTCTTTGTCCTGTTCTCAAGTATTATTGAATAATATTTTTTAATATTGCATATTCTTCAAAAACCCTGTCACATCTGGCGACCTCAATCCAGGATATTAACTCCTAGCTCTAAAGTTATTCATGAGACAATACTCACTCACTCATACTTAGGTATTTATCATTAAAGACTGTAAGCACTATCTTGCTGTTAATTATTAATTCATTTTTATCAATTTTACATAATAGTTTTCAGAGTCAGTTGTTTGTTTAATTTTCTTTCTTTACCAGTTTAACTATATAAAACTGGTCACCACTAACCTGTGCCTATATTCTTTATTCTCGATTATTGGCATCTTTCTCTGCAAAATTGCAGTCAGTACTTAGTCTTTAGTTTACTCAGACTGAGTTAGCATAATGTCTATCAACATCTATGTACAGGAAGCTAAAGATATGGGGCTTACAGACCCCAAAGAAGTAAAGGATTATGTCTTCTCTCGGCTTAGTCACAAGCAGCAATGTGAGAATGATGTTCGCGAAGAGCGGCCAATTCAGCATGAGGAACGCGAAAGAGGACGCGAACACGAGCGAAAACAACGCGAACTCGAGTTAGAACAAGAGCGACAACAGTACGAATACAAGCGAGAACAGCGCGAACATGAGTGAGAACAGCGCGAACACGAGCAAAAACAAAGCGAACTTGAGTTACAACAACGTGAGAGAGAACGTGAATACGAGCGTGAACAATGAGACAGAGAACGAGAACACGAACGTGCCGAGCGAGAAGCACGCGAAAAACATGAACTTGAAGTGCTGAAGCTCAAGCGAGATTCCTTGGCTTCAGACACATCTGGTGCAGCTGGCCCAAGCTGCACGAGCGCAATCCCTGCACATGTTCTGGCGACCCCACACATCAAGCTTCCCCCATACAAGGAAGGCGAGCAAATCGAGCCATACATAGCTCGTTTTGAAGACATGGCTCAACTTTACCAGCTGGATGATGCAGCTAAGCGGCTTCAATTTCTTAGCCTGTTTGAGGGCCCTGCCCTCGATATTCTCCACAGAATTCGTGGAGACAATCTCATGTATGAGATGATGAAGGCCACACTCATCAAACCATATGGTCTCACAGTTGACGACGCCAAGAGTTAGTTTCGACGGTGTGTTTACAGGAAAAAGAGCCTGTTGTTCAGTTTCTTGACCGGCTTACTGCTTACTTAGATGAGTGGATGGAGAAAGATGAAACTCCTTCCACACGTGAGGGGATAATCGACCTTATACTGCGCATGCAGCTAGAAAAGTCGTAGCCTACTGAACTTATGGCTCAGCTTAAGATCTGCCAGGTAAGGGATGCCAGCCAAATGATGGAGATGGCTGATGCATTCTTCACTGCCTACGGGTATCAAACTCAAAAGCAGCATACCTGGAACAGGAAAGCTGATAAATCTGGGAAACCGTCTCAGACTGAACCCCAGCAACAAGGCCGTTCTCAGAATAATGGCCAAGGACCAGGGGCAAAACACCCAGAAACCTGAGTGGAAGGGGTACAACAGGTACCCTAACGAGCAGCAGTATCAGTCACGCAACCGACCATCGGGACTGTCCTTTTCAGCACCAGTGTATCGGAGGCAGGAGGTGAACGCATCCTTCATTCCTCAGCAGCAGCACGATGGTGTCGTTCCTAGCAGCACAGGTACTTCCCCACAGTTCACTAGTCCCACGGCGACAGTGAACCCTCCTCCACAGGTGGTCAGTGCTCTGTCTTCCCAGACAGTGAGTACAACCTCTCAAGCATCTAGTTCTCAGGGCATCATGTTTGCCGCATCATTTATTCAGCAGCCTAATCAGTGGCTAGCTGCTTCCTCCACAGGCCCTCCCATAGGTGACAGTGCCTTCCTTGTTCAGCCAGGGTTTGTGGAAGACATCCCTGTGAAGGTCCTGAGAGATAATGGTTCCTCAGGTTGCTCTGTTAGGCAGAGTCTAGTTCGGCCTGAGCAGTACACAGGTCGACAGATCCAAGCTAACCTTATTGATGGATCAGTGAGATTGTTCCCTGAGGCACATATCCAGGTGGCATCTCCATTTTACACTGGTATGACAGTTGCAGTTGTCATGCCAGAACCCTTATTTGACCTTATCATAGGCAACATCCCCGGTGCCAAGCATAGTTGCACTGAAGATGATGCTACTCAGACTTCGGCTGCAGAAACACAAGCCATCGCTGAGGCTCCAAACTGTGTCACCCCAGTGACCATTGAATAGCCACAAGATCTGATGTGTAGCCAAGTTATTGTTCAAGAACAACTTTCTGACCTGACACTTGCTGCCGTGTGAAAGAAGCAAAAGAGTAGAGTGATAAAGTATTCATGGGAAGGTCAAGCCAAGTTCCTTCGTAAACAAGGACGGCTGTACCGTGAGTCACGAACACCCCAGGGCTAGGTTTGACTGCAGTTTGTCGTTCCCACCAAGTACCGCCAAGAAGTGTTAGAATGGGGTCATTGTTCAGCCTCAGGAGGCCACCTGGGTAAAAGGAAGACCCAGGGCCGTATTCGTGCTGACTTTTTCTGGCCAGGGATGGGACGAGAGATAGATAGTTTTGTGCCTTCCTGCAATGTGTGTCCACGTGCCACTAATCAGGGACATGTCCTTCCTGTGCCGTTTGAAACCATGCCCGTAATCTCTGAGTCAGTTGAGAGACAGGGCAGTGGTGAAGTGGGTGCAGACCTGACGTCTCACCCGTTGGCTGCACAGGACACAGCATGTCCAGGGCCTGTACATACATATGTACCGTAAGTTAAGGGGGAAGTCCGAGAACCCTGCAGAGACAGTCCGAGGCTGTGTATGAATTACCTTGTGGAACATCTCGAGCTGTGGGCCTCTCTGAGGACTCCCGGAGAACGCACATTATCCATATGAGTGTTCACACCCATGGTGGGTGTTAAAATGTGACCTGCCCGAGATTGCGTAGCGATTCTCAGCTTCCTGTCATTAATCGTAAGTGTAGTGTTAGGTTAACCAGTAAACTGCTTGTTCTAAGATATTTATAAATTCAAGAACTGGCACGTTTCCTGGTTAATAATGTTAGGTTAACTAGTAAACTGCCCGTTCTCAGAGATTTGTAAATTCAAGAACTGGCACGTTTCCTAGTTAATAAGCGTTAATCAGTAAACTACATGGGTTCTGAGAGATTTGTAAGTCCAAAGACTACGTTTCCTGGCTAATTATAACATAAGTACTGATTGCTAGGCAGAGAGAAATGACACTTTTGATGCTCCACCTTGATTCCTTTCGCAGGTGCAGCTGGCGGGTACAGCATTGCTGTGCAGAACAGCTGATCATCCCTGATGCATGCTGCTGCCTCTTCTCTTCTGCCTTGTCGTCATTTACTATTGACTTGCATTATGTAATTTTATGCGTAGGTACAGTTACACCACAACTGTCACACCTACACCGTGTATTACTTACATCACACTACATAACAATTAGTTGTTAATGTAAATGTAGCGAACTTTTCGCTCAGTTTCACCTGAGTACAGGATTTTTCACTGTTGTCAAGGATTTTTTCCCTCAAGCTTTTCTTCTATTAACGTAAATACGAGGTTTTTTCACTCACTGGTGACTGTGACTTTCTCCTGTAGCAGGATAGCACACACACCACAGTGTGAATCTTGTGTGACTGAGTTAGGATTTTTATGTATGAATATTGAATTTTTTTTTCCTAAGAAAAAAAAAATCATTTTGATGGAGCATGATGTCACGAGTTGGCACGACCCTATATTTAAATAAACTCGTGACATTGATCTTTGGTGGGAAACCATGAATTCTAGTGAATTCCCATAAGTATCACTCAGTCAACCGCCAAGTATTCACCCGATCGGGAGTGTTTTCAGAACATTTTTCACTGTTTCATAAGTGATCGTCCTTGCGCGCAACATTAGCGCTTTCGCTGAGTGATTTATTATGGGCGTGTGTCGCTCACTTTCTTTCCTTAGCCGTTACCAAGAGCGCGGCCGACACTCGCTCCTCTCTCACAATTTGAATTTAGTTAGGATTAGAGCGCCGTGGAAGCAGGTTCAATTGGGTCCAGAGTGGAGCAGCGCTGCCGTTGTCCAGCGAGTTCCTGAATTCCCACCTAGTGTAAATCGGTGAGAGATTCAGCATGTGGCAGCGTCCTTCCTCAGTAACGACACCCAGTCCATTCCGCTTAGCCCACTCTCTGACCAGTATTTTCTTTTCATTTTTCCTAGGTTTAAGAGTTTAGCTTTTGAGTGAGCGAGTGAGTGTGTTCTCCTTATTTTGAATTCATTTTTGAAACGTTATGTAAATTTAACTCATTGTAATTAATAAATTAACAGTTCTTTTTCTTGAGTTTAATGTAATGTAAACTCGTGTTTTATTTCTGCATATTAAGCTTATTCTAGTTGCAGCTCCTAGTTTGCATATACGCTTTGCATTATTCGTAACTGGTACTTAGACCAGTCCTTTTGTATTAAGCTTAAAATCCGTTGTGCACCCAGGATTTAATGCACCAACAAGAACCTGTTTACCAATAATAGAATTAGATATTGATTGTCAGGGGTGGAGTCACTTTCTCCAGAGGCTGACAGTACCAATAAACAGCAAGTGTGAGTAATTAGTCTGCTGTGTACTGCTGAGAAAGTTTATAAATTCTCGTCCTTAGAGACTCGGCGAAGTAAGCCAGGATAAAATAATCATTGCTTGATTTTCACAAGTCAGTTCTTTGTCCTGTTCTCAAGTATTATTGAATAATATTTTTTAATATTGCATATTCTTCAAAAACCCTGTGACAGTAACTCACTGCAAGGATTGTTTTATAGACCGGCCTCTATACAGATCCGCCAATTAAAGATGACGATCAAGTTTGATGATGACGGCGATGATGACGAAGACGATATTATCGAAGATGATGATCCTGAATATAATGAACATGATGACGGTGATGATGGCGATAAAGATTAAAAGCCCAGCTCACAAGCGGTCGGCGAGTCTGTCAGTCGAGGAAACATAACGATAAGGATAAGAGGAAAATATGCCTCCAGACCGTAACACCCGATTCTCAGATTACAGGCCAAGTGTCATTATATCAAATACAAGACGGAGTAAAGAAGACCCTGGCCAAAGGTGTCCTGGCAGTGGTAGACAGAATGTAAGTGTGCTGTGTTGTATGTATGGTGAATTGCAGCTCGGGATTAATGCTGGATTTCAGGAGTGGATGGTAGACAGAATGTAAGTGTGCTGTGTTATGTGTATGGTGAATTGCAGCTCGGGATTAATGCTGGATTTCAGGAAAGGATGGTAGACAGAGGGTAAGTGTGCTGTGTTATGTGTGTGGTGATTTGCATCTCGAGATTAATGCTGGATTTCAGGAATGGATGGTGGGCGGGGGAAACCCTTTAGCAGTATCATTCATTTTTTTTTCCCAAATAAACAATCTTTTGGGGCCAATAGGTCTCCTTTTATCAGTACAACCAGTGTAGTCCTATGTACTTCTATATTATACAACCACAAGCTACAAGTGTGGTAGGACGCAAGATTAAGTTAGGTTATCATCAGAGCTAACCTATGTCATCATCCTCATCAACGTCATCATCATTCCCGTCTCACTCATCATTACTATCCAAACAATTATCAGTATTAACAAAAATGACCTTAATCATCATCACTAATACGCTTACCATTAACATATCCATCATGCCACCTCTGTTACCTACATTATATCATAGCCACTACTCTCTTTCATCGTCAGAAGCTACAGGACAGGTTGGAGAAAGACAAGGAGCCAAATGGAGATTTGAAATGCGGAAATTTGCTTGTATGCGGAAATTTGCTGATATTCGATGGAACAGGCTAATAGTTAATAATATATGACGGGATGGAAAAAGATGAGAGAGGTCTTCGTCCTGCAGTGGACTGACTAAGGTTGCTGCTGCTGCTATGTGTGTGTGTGGGGGGGGGGTGAATGTTTTAATGGTGTCTAATGTGTATCCAAGCGTGTCTATGTGTGCGGCCACACTTGCTCCAAACATGTGATCGACAAGAGGAAACGAGGCTCAGGGGTCCGTCCAACATTAAGACTCAGACACTGCGGCAGCTCTAATCTGGTGCGTCGCTTTGTCTTGTCGACCACGTGTTTCCAACAAGTGTGTCCGCACCTACCACCAGCCTGCTGGCTTTTGCTCTGTATACTTAAACTTGTGTTCTTCCTTCCACACGCATACCATAGGCAAGTGATTCACGCCACGCCAGCAGATGTACTTTATTACCTTCAGACATACGTTCCTGAATTCACAAGCCTCATCTCACCATTCAGCCAATTACAGGAGTAATTGGCAGTGTTAGATGTGCTAATGCGTCGAAAATTATTGGTTAGAAAAATACATCTGAGAGAGAGTGAGGATTAGATGAAAAAATAAGTGATAAGAGAGAATTCAAGTGCGTGGGAGGAAGAGGAGGGAATGAAGGTCAGAGGCGGTGGAGTAACTATTGAGCAGCAAACGCAGACTATAAGTAATAATAATAATAATAATAATAATAATCCATCCATCTATCCATCATCCAATCCTACGTTGCCCCATGAGGAGCGTAGGAGCCCGGGGCTAGGCAGTTGGTCCTGACATTTAAGATGAGAGTGACCAACCTCACTCATCCCTGAGTGGCATTATGTGAGCAATAAACCCCAACCACCCCTTGGATATAAACCTTCACGGGCTCAATCCGATTGGAGCACAATAATTACCCACTAAACTACCAGGCGCCAAAATTTGGTTATATGCTTAACACCCAGCGTAGTAAATAGATTCCTGGTGTACAGGAAACCAATTGGCTTGTCACTCAGTGTAGAGTCACTCATAGGCAGAAGGAAGAGGAACGAATGAAGGAATGAAAGACAGAAGAGAGAGTGTAAAGTCACCCGTAGGCAGAAGGACGAGGAAAGAATGAAGGAAAGAAAGATAGAAGATGGAAGGAAAGAAGGATGGAGGAGAGGACAGGGCAGGCACCAGAGAGCAGCACTACATTGAGTGAGTAGATGGTGAGCGCCCCCACCTACCACAAAATAATAATAATAATGATAATAATAATAATAACAATAATAATGGTAATAAAAAACAGTAATAATAATAATAATAATAATAATAATAATAATAATAATAATAAATGATAATAATAATAATAATAATAATAATAATAATAATAATAATAATAATAATAATAATAATAATAATAATAATAATAATAATAACGAGGACAATAGTAGTCGAGTGTCACAAATCTTCTAAAGCACTCAGGCTTGGTGTTCCTCAGGGTTCTGTTCCTTCACAGAGTCTCTCCTATTCATCAAGTATCAAAAAATCATCTTTACATCCTTCCCTCTTTACATTTTGAAACGATGAACCTATGAACATATTTTACTGTAACTCCTCATAGTTATACATGGCCAGTAATTTAATCAGTACGGCATGAAGAAAAAACTTTATGCCACGTAAGAAGTAAACAAAATATTCGGAAATATTCAGCTATAGAAACGACAAGCAACAGTCAAAGTCACCTGTGTAATGAAACCACCTGTCACCTGTGTAATTATACTATTCTGGTTAACTGTATCTATTACCTTATTACATACTGAGAACCCACACTTCTATCACACGTACAAGAATAAATGGCCAAAATATTATGGTAGAAGAACCGTAGGATGAATTAGGTAAGACGATGTATTTTATTACATTTTTTCCTAACCGTCTTTATTTTTCTTCTTCAGCCGGGAAATCTGGCAGTAAAAAGTTAATCAATGCAAGATCCAATCCATGTCACTCCTAAGGTATATAAATTCGTCTACACATACACGTATGAAAATAAAGCAAAAAAAAAAAAAAAAGAGAATATTATATCCTACCATGTACATGTGTGTGTGTGTGTGTGTGTGTGTGTGTGTGTGTGTGTGTGTGTGTGTGTGTGTTGAATAAAATCATGTTTTTACCCTCACTATAAAATCTCAAATGTGTTTATTGTTTAGGATTGTGTAAAGTTGCCCTCACAACTTCTGTTGAGCAGAACCTGTTCATCGACTACCAAGCTTATACAGGGGTTCAACCACTGCCATGTCATTCCATTTTTATATATAATTCATCTCCAGTTTTTTCCAATGCTAATGACTTGGCTTTTATATATATATATATGTGTGTGTGTGTGTGTGTGTGTGTGTGTGTGTGTGTGTGTATCTATCTATCTATCTATCTATCTGTCTATCTGTCTATTTATATATATATCATCCAATCCTACGTTGCCCCATGAGAAGAGTAGAAGCCCCAGGCTAGGCCAGTTGGTCTTGACATTTAAGATGAAAGTGACCAGCCTCAATCATCCCTGAGTGGCATTACATGAGCAATAAACCCCAACCACTCCTTGGATGTAATCATTCACCGGCTCAATCCGACCGGAGCACCGTAATTACCTACTAAACCATCAAGCGCCAAAATTTGGTTATACGGTTACCACCCAGCGTACTAAATGGTTTCCTGGTGTACAGGAAACCATTCAGCTTGTCACTCAGTGTAGAGTCACCCACAGGCAGAAGGAAGAGGAAAGAATAAAGGAAAGAAGGAGGACAGAGTACAAAGTCACCCGTAGGCAGAAGGACGAGGAAAGAATGATGGAAAGAAAGACAGAACAGGATGGAAGGAAAGAAGGTTGGAGGAGAGGCAAGGGCAGACACCCGAGAGCAGCACTACATCGAGTGAGCGGATGGTGAGCGCCCTCACCTACCACTGTATATATATATATATATATATATATATATATATATATATATATATATATATATATATATATATATATATTATTAATACCATGAAGCGCTTTTAATATATCTCCTGCATTTATTCCTTCACTTATAAGTATCAACGGAGTTGAATGAAATCGTCTCGTCGTTGCAATAACACAATACAAAAATGGTCAGTGGACTAAAGAGGTAATTTCCTTTCTTCCATTAACTTTTCTACGCAGCTTTTACATTTATGGATGTGTTGTATACAGCCATCTTTTGGGATTTGCAATTCCCCATCTAACTCCAAATTTCACTCATAAATACCCCTTTCATCAGCCAATTCATGTCTACTGTCTATGTAATCAGACCGTCCACCCAAATCCCCTGCTGCCATATTCAGTAGTAACATTTCCACTACTTCTGGCTTCTCGTACATATTCTATACCACAGCATCACACCCGTTTGTTAACGTGACCACTGATACACCCTCATACAGTCCTCTTTGGCAACATCTATTTTAATTTTCTGGTCGGAATTCGTGGTTTTCATGGCAACAACCACTTTTATTTTCTGCTTTTTAACAAACTTTATTTACGCTTTCCTGTTGAATTAAACTTATTTTTCTGTCATTGGGCAAAGGTAGTTAAAATGTTACAGGTGTTTGTGTAGTGACCTGTACAATATTATTATTATTATTATTATTATTATTATTATTATTGTTGTTGGTATTGTTGTTGTTGGTATTGTTATTAGTAGTAGTAGTTGTAGTACTGTATTAGTAGTAGTAATAGCAGTAGTAGTAGTAGTAATAGTAGTGGTAGTAGTAGTAGTAGTAGTAGTAGCAGTAGCAGTAGTAGTAGTAGTAGCAGTAGTAGTAATAGTAGTAGTAATAGCAGTAGTAGTAGTAATAGTAGCAGTAGTAGTAGTAGAAGTAGTAGTCGTATCATTATTTTTATTATTATTCCTACTACTACTATACTATTACTACTACTACTACACTTTTCACTATTGTTATTGTTATTATTATTAATATTATTATTTTATTATTATTATTATTATTATCATTATTATTATTATTAACAAACACTTTAGTATGGACTTCCTAACTACTATATTAATAGCGCATTACCAGTAATTAAATCATTAACTACTGCAGACAGTTTTGTACATCATTTACAGAATTAATTTATCCTGCCGACAAATGCTATTCACAAAACGAAGTAAAAAGCAGGTATTATATGTGTGTAATTCACCGGGTCGGTCAGGATCACTTGATGGTCGTGATCGTCAGCTTTTACCCTCCCGGAAGGGAGCTGAGAGCTCATATAGTCCGATCTAAGGGCAAGGCTGTGACCTTCACACACGCACACACCCGTCCCCTTGCTCAAGGGGGACGGTAACCACCCACTTCGTCAGTGAAACTTTTCGCAACTTGAGCGAGGCGCGAACTCCCGTCTACCAGATGGCAAGCGAGAACGTTACCACTGCGCCAGCGAGCGGTATGTGTGTGTGTGTGTGTGTGTGTGTGTGTGTGTGTGTGTGTGTGTGAGAGAGAGAGAGAGAGAGAGAGAGAGGGGGGGGGGAGGGAAGGGCGTGTTCAGGAGCTCACTACGTAAGCTCATTGGTGCCATAACACCTGTGTGGGACTTACAGTACCTGTCTCCGCCTACTTACCCCCTCTCATACCTTCGTACCTCCCTCTCTCTTCTCCCTTTTTTTCCCACCCCCTTCCTCTCTCTCCCTTCTTTCTTTTTCTCTTATTTTTCCTTTCCTTTCTCCCTTCCTCTCATTTCTCTCCCCTTTCATTTTCTCCTTCCTTCTTCCTCCCCTTCCCTCTCTCCTACTCTTTCCAAAGTCTCTTGCCTCTCACGCTCTCCTCCTGCTCCTGTTTTCTTGGTTCTTACTTTCTCCTCACTCTCTCTCTCAGTCACACCTTCCCACCCACAAATAAATCTTGCATCTCAGTTGCTCTCTCGCCCACAGATGGACACCTTCATCAACTGCATCAAGACTGGATCCTCCTGAACACATGGAATCCACTGAACCGACCTGAACCTACTTGAACCAGAACCAATACCTCTTGTGTGTGTGTGTGTGTGTGTGTGTGTGTGTGTGTGTGTGTGTAGCCAGGAACACCATATCACCACACCATATCACAGTCACCATATCACACCATACCTAATATATCAGTGTACAGCACTCCACACATCCATTTTTATCTCACGTACAACCATTACTTTTGAAGACTATTTAGTTGTCTGGTGGTCCAAGAATGAACTTATAAGACCGTCATCGTACTGAATGGGTTTAGAACACACACTACCACAATGCCCCACATCACATGCTTCTTCTCTCTTCTTACTCTCCTCTTCTTATCCCCTCTCTACCTTCCAATCACCTCTTTCCCTTCATCCATCTTCTCCCCTTTCTTCTTTCTGTCACTGCTCAGTTCTAACTCTCCCTTCTCCTCTCCCTTTATCTCCTTCCTCACCCATCTATACATTCTGTCCATTATTCCTCATCTTTCCAAATTCAAATTCCTATTGGTTTACTGCCCAAGTAGTTACGTGTAAATCATATATACACAGTAAATTTGCGTGGCTGGACCCGTTAAATGTGATCATTTTTGGCAGGCCCCTTGTAAATGATTTATTTAAACTAAAGCCTTAGAACTGGTCAAATCTGTTACAAGATTATAACTAACTATACATTCAGGCATTTCTGTATAAAGTAATATTTATATATTGATATACAGTATACATACATTAATTGCATAACGCACCACCAAACACCACTCAGAACCAAACACCACCCATAACCAAACACCACCCATAACCAAACACCACCCATAGCCAAACACCACCCATAACCAAACACCACCCATAGCCAAACACCACCCATAACCAAACACCACCCATAACCAAACACCACCCATAGCCAAACACCACCCATAGCCAAACACCACCCATAACCAAACACCACCCATAGCCAAAACACCACCTATAACCAAACACCACCCATAGCCAAAACACCACCCATAGCCAAAACACCACCCATAGCCAAAACACCACCAATAACTAAACACCGCCCATAACCAAACACCACCCATATCCAAACACCACCCATATCCAAACACCACTTACAACCAAACACCACCCATAACCAAACACCATCCATAACCAAACATCACCCATAACCAAACACCATCCATAACCAAACACCACCCATAACCAAACACCACCCATAACCAAACACCATCCATAACCAAACACCATCCATAACCAAACACCACCCATAACCAAACACCACCCATAACCAAACACCATCCATAACCAAACATCACCCATAACCAAACACCATAACCAAACACCACCCATAACCAAACACCACCCATAACCAAACACCATCCATAACCAAACATCACCCATAACCAAACACCATAACCAAACACAATCCATAACCAAACACCACCCATAACCAAACACCACCCATATCCAAACACCACCTATATCCAAACACCACCTATAACCAACCATCACCCATAACCAAACACCATAACCAAACACCACCCATAACCAAACACCACCCATAACCAAACACCATCCATAACCAAACATCACCCATAACCAAACACCATAACCAAACACCACCCATAACCACACACCACCCATATCACACATATCTAAACGCACACAACCATGCACAACACATAACCAAACAACACCTGTTATATGAAATTACTTAACTGATATGTATGCACACCAAACTTGGTAAGGTAATATATCGAGTTGTTCTTACATATAATAAGTATCTCAAAGCACCCACACACACACCGATACATTGGCACGTACAAACACAAACACCATCACAGGCACGGTCACATACATATATACATACGGCCACCTACACATACACGCAGAGTACTGTACTTTTAGGCATGGGATTACACTTTACACAAAACAGTACAAATACTCCATACATAATACATAATACGCATACTCAGATAAAACATTTGACATACTTATACAATCGAATCTGCATATACATCTGCACTGTATTCAATATAAATGTGTTAATCATTTCCTTGTATTAGTTTTGAATATATAGTACTATTTTTGAGGTTGTCATAAGGATCATTATATTCTATACATCCATATTAGCCTACAAATCTCTTCTGTGTTTCTAAACTGGGAAATGCTGGTCTGAGGTTGTGTCTGCGTCTAGTATTTATATTTTGTACATCAAAGGCTGTTGATAATTGAATAAGATTATGTCTGTGAAGTTGGTCATGAATAAATTTCAAACACTCAAGTTTATATATATCAGGAATCTTAAGAATATCATAGGTTTTAAATATTGGAGTAGTGTGTTCCTGATTACTGACTTGACCTATGGTTCGTATAATTCTTTTTTGTTGTAGCACTAAAGACTGAATTGTAGTTTTATTAGCGATTCCCCAGACAACATTACAGTATTGTAAATATGGGTAAAACAACGTATAGTACAGTATCAGTGGTGTGTCTGTAGTTAACAAATATTATTCCTCTATCTGTTTTTCATCTATCTACTTCCCTTCCTTCCCGTCATCCATTTTCCTTCTTCCCTCATCTCCACCCTCTCCCATCTCCACCTTCGTTCCATAGGCCCTCTTCCTTCTCACATGTATTCTTGTTTCCTCCCCCTCCCCTTTTTCACCATCCCTCTCCTCTTTCTCCATCCTCGTCCTCGCTCCTTTCCCTCCCTTCCCACACCGCACCACTCACATCACAGATATTATTGCGTATTTCTGGACTAGTATGTAGTTTCAATTTAAACTATGTGTTTTCAAGAATAAATTATTAAATGCATCTTGTGCAGTTTGTGTGACCTGAGTATTACAAAGACCTTGTAATTTAATAAATACTTTTAAATGGTAATAACTACCGGTAATATTTTTTTTTTACAGAAATCTAATGAAACGGAAAAGTAAATCTATTGTAGTCCAAATAATACTAAAAAATTAACCTATTCATATTTTTTATGTAATCATTAGAGGTACTTCTTTAAAGGAACACAAGCTTGCCGTGGAGAGGAAGCTTGGCATCTCAGTCATCAGCTGAGCTATACTAGTCTGGTTCGTTCTTTTGATGATTTCCTCCACCTATAGTGGAGGCCGAGCCATACATTAGCTCGGTCACTAGTCTGGTGCAGCCATACTAGACAGGTTCCTTGTTAGGCATCACAAGAATAATCTTACCTCGCAGTAAGTGGCTGACTTGGCCCAGTGAGCAACCAACGCACAGCTAAACATATACAACTAGTTCTATCAAATCATGGGCCACAGTTCCTAACAGCAATGGAGAAATTGGCCATAACGGGATCAAACCTACTCTGGAGGAAGGGGCGCGAAGAATGTCTATGTTTCTCTATCTAGCCGCCTTTGGAAACTAAATCTTGGGACTTGAAACGTCCTCATTCTTGCCTGTGAAGCCAAGTTGGTTCTCCTTATCAGGGATGCGAGTGATGTAAACAAAGATATCACAGGTCTTAGTGAGGTCACAACACCTGGTGAGGCATTTGTAGAACTGTCTGATATTTATGTCTTGCGATGCAAAGGCAAACATGAAAGGATGCAACATGGCTTATGATTTTTGGTCAGTAACAACTGAAGTGTGTGGTAGGTGGGAGAAGAAAGAGGCGCTCACCATCCACTCACTCGGGTGTCTGCCCTTTCCTCTCCATCCTTCTTTCCTTCCATTCTCTTCTGTCTTTCTTTCCTTCATTCTTTCCTTGTCCTTCTGCCTACGGGTGACTTTACACTCCCTCTTCTGTCTTTCTTTCCTTCAATCTTTCCACTTCCTTCAGCATGTGGGTGACTCTACACTGAGTGACAAGCCAAATGGTATCCTGTGCACCAGGAAACCATTTACTATGCTGGGTGGTAACCATATAACCAAATTTTGGCGCCTTGTGGTTTAGTGGGTAATTATTGCTCTCCAATCGGATTGAGCCGGTGAAGGTTTATATCCAAGGGGTGGTTGGGGTTGATTGCTCATGTAATGCCACTCGGGGATGAGTGAGGCTGGTCACTCTCATCTTAAATGTCGGGACCAACTGCCTGGCCCCGGGCTCCTACGCTCCTCATGGGGCAATGTAGGATTGGATGATGGATGGATGGATGAACAACTGAAGTGGCTATGATGCAAAAGACTTTAGTATAAAGTAAATGGTGCAACAGGAAAGCTAATATTATAAAAGATAGATAGATAGATAGATAGATAGAGAGAGAAAGAGAGAGAGAGAGAGAGAGAGAGAGAGAGAGAGAGAGAGAGAGAGAGAGAGAGAGAGAGAGAGAGAGAAATTTAATCCAATTATATGTTTCAAAGTCTGCTTATAAGGTCGAGGAGAGAGGAAACTTTATTAACATGAAAAGGAAACGCTGAAAAGAATAAGACCTGGCATACGTTCATGATGGGAGACATAAAATTTAAGGCAGGTAAGGAAAAGGACTTTCAGAATATTTAAGACGCTCTGTTAATGAAATTTAAGGCGATTAATGCCTTCTTCAGTACAAGCAGTGTAGGAAGTGGATTTGGAATAGACCATTTGGTGAAACGAAGAATGATACAGAGTTCATCTTCACTGACACAAGACACGACGGTACAGAGAAGAATATAACTGCACTGAAAGGGGCATATGTAAGACGTAAACAAGAAGAAAGAGGGGTTACTTGGTGTCGGAGCTCACAAGAGAGAAGAGCTTAATCCGATGTGAACAGCCCTATCCTAGACCGGTGAGAGAGAATTAGTTTGTTAGCTCAGAGTAAATATTCGCAGTTGATGGATGAAGTAGACCAAGACAAAGCGCAAATGAATGAACAATTAAAAAAAAAAAACAGGTACCGAACACCTGTACAAGTAGGAGGAATACTTTTCTTCCAAACTTTACAGGAGTAACGTTACGACTGAGGAGCCAGTCCAGGATATGGAAATAGTGGACACAGTAATTCGCAGCATACAACTAAAGTAAACAGAGTCTTAGCAGGAATGAATATGGATAAAGCAGAAGGTCAAGCCGATCACACCAAGGATATTATTAAGGATACAGGTGACTGCAATGAACGAAAGATAAAGACTTTTTACGAGACAGAATAAAGATTAAGGGAATATATGAATTAGTTTTGCTATAGACACAGACCAGCAGAGTGAACAGACTGGACTTTCGTAGCTATACGACTGCTGACCATATTATAGTTATTAACAAGGTACCTAAGATAACTTTTAGACATGAAAAGTGAGTTTCCTGGATAAGGGGAAAAACTACAAAACATGAACAGTTTATGTCCCTGGCAGAGCAGACAACAGACGGACAACCAGAGCAACGGAGAGGCAGGCACGAGATGACTAACAGAAAGAGCCAGACAAGAAGGAAAATGGAGATATGAAATGGGGAAATTGCTGGTATTCGGTGGACAAGGCTAATAGCTAATACTGTACGACGAGATGGAAAAAGATGAGAGAGGTCTTTGCCCTGCAGTGGAGTGACTCAGGCTGCAGTTGTGTGTGTGTGTGTGTGTGTGTGTGTGTGTGTGTGTGTGTGTGTGTGTGTGTGTGTGTGTGTGTGTGCAGCAAAGCTATATTACTGTTGAATGTGTGTCCAAGCGTGTTTAAGTGTGCTGCCACACTTGCTCCAAACATTTGATCGACAAGAGGAAACGAGGCTCAGGGGTCCGTCCAACGTTAAGCCTCAGATACTGCAGCAGCTCTAACCCGGTGCGTCGCTTCGTCTTACCGATCACTGCATTGAACACGTGTGGCCACACCTAACACCAACTTGCAGGCTTCCGCTCGGTACACTTAAACATGTGTTCTTCCTTCCACACACCTACCGTAGGCAAGTGATTCACGCCACGCCAGCAGATGCTTATTAAATTTATTGCCCTAAGAAATACGTTCCTGAATTTACCAGCCTTATCGTACCATTCAGCCAATTACAGGAGTAATTGACAGTGTCTGGTGTGCTAATGTGTCGAGAATTATTAGTAAGAAGGGTAGATCTGCGTGTGAGTGGGATTTAGATGAAAAAGTGAGCGATTAGAGTGAATTTAGGTGTGTGGGAGGAGGAGGGAATGAACTCACAAGTTGGTGGAATTCGTTTGAAGCGGCAGACTCTGACTCTAAATAATTAAGAAGAAGAACAACAACAATATGATGATGATGATGATGATGATGATGATGGAGAAGAAGAAGAAGAACGCACGTAACCATCATCATCCTTCATAATAACAATAATAATAACAGCAACAATAATAACACAACCAGTCATCACCATCATGATCATCGTCATTATCATCATCATCAACATCATAGTAATAATAACAACAATAATAACACAATCATCACCATCGTGATTTTCGTCATTATCATCATCATCATTATCATCATCATCATAATAATAATAAGAACAACAATAATAACACAATCATCACCAACATGATCATCGTCATTATCATCATCATCATCATTATCATCATCATCATCATCATCATCATCATCATCATCATAACTACAACAACAACAATAATAATAATAATAATAATAATAACAATAATATTAATAATAATAACAATAATAATAATAATAATAATAATAATAATAATAATAATAATAATAATAATAATAACGAGGACAATAGTAGTCGAGTGTCACAAATCTTCTAAAGCACTCAGGTGTGGTGTTCCTCAGGGTTCTGTTCCTTCACGGAGTCTCTCCTATTCATCAAGTATCAAAAAATCATCTTTCCATCCTTCCCTCTTTACATTTTGAAACGATGAACCTATGAACATATTTTACTGTAACTCCTCATAGTTATACATGGCCAGTAATTTAATCAGTACGGCATGAAGAAAAAACTTTATGCCACGTAAGAAGTAAACAATTTATTCGGAAATATTCGGGTAAAAACACACGATAAGCAACAGCCAAATTGGAACCACCTGTCACCCGTGTAATAATAGTATTCTGATTAATTAACTGCATCTATTACCTTATTACGTACACAGAACTCCCACTCCTGTCTCACGTACAGGAGTAGAATAAATAACGAAAATATTATGCTAGAAGTAGTCATCGATGGACTAGGTCAGACGAGGTATTATCATTACACTTTTCATCAGAATACCAGGTAGTCTTTATTTTTATACTTTAGCTGGGAATCTGGCAGTAATGAGATTAATAAATGCAAGATCTAATCCATGTCTCTCCTAAGGTATGTAAAATCGTCTGCAGATACATACCTGTATAACAACACAAACAAAAAATCTTAATCAGTCTACTATGTCCTATTATGAAGTTTCCTAAACCTTCTGTGTGTGTGGTGTGTGTGTGTGTGTGTGTGTGTGTGTGTGTGTGTGTGTGTGTGTGTGTGTGTGTGTGTGTGTGTGTGTTTAACATCTGTTCTCCAAGTTTTTTTTTGCTAAGATAAAACAGTCTGGGAACAACGTAAATCTTAACTGGTAACAGCAGAGCACCTTGAAAAAGAGGTACCTCGATGTGACTCTCTCTCTCTCTCTCTCTCTCTGAACATATTTTACTGTAACTTCTTCCCCTCCTCTCTGTCACCGTCTTCCCCCCTTTCCTCCATCCCTGCCTCTTCTCACCTCCATAATTATCTCCCTTCCTGTCTCAAGGTCCTTGCATGCTCTACTGCCCCTTTCCCTCCCTCCTTCTCTCTCTCTCTCTCTCTCTCTCTCTCTCTCTCTGTCACCGCACCCCCTTAACTCGCTCCCTCCCTTCTCCGTCCCCTCTTTCCTCCTCTCTCTCCTTCCTTCTTCCCTCCACCGTCCCCCATCCTCCCCCCATTACCTCACCCTTACTCCTACATATTCCCCCGTCCATCTCCCTTTACATTCTCCTTGGTTTCATCTCCCTATAAAAGACGGAATCCACACCTCTCCACTTCACTCCACTCATCTTCCCATCCACAGCAAAGAATCAGGTAACCTCATTCGTAAAGTTAATTCAGATACAACCCATTTTATACGTGCCACCTGTTAAGATTTCTTCACCTCTGGGCACTTCCCATGGTGGAAGAAAGTACAAATCTCTATTAACGCTGGTTATCCTATCACTACTACTAAGTCTTTTACATTAAGCACGCGGTAAAACCATCTGATTTTCTTCAGTTATGGGAAAAAGTCTGCAATGGAATTGAATAAAATCCTTGATTAACTTAGAGAAAACCGATGGCTTTCACAGCCTAGAGCAAAATAAGTTACTAGTATCGTGTAGATTTGCGGCATAAAATCTCGATTACACTTTGCTAATCACTCACTGAAGATCTAAAGCCATAATTTTATTACCTTACTTCCTGTTGGTAATATTCAGAAAAAAATCACCTCATGAGCTAAAGCTAAGCACATTTCATTTCTCCTATAAACTGATTTTTTCTCGCTCAGTATCTTTCAATAGGAAAATAGTTTTTTAAGAAATTTAAAAATATACCTGGAGTTGTTTGATCCTTGGTTCTCTTGGCATTATTTATCTCTAACTTGCCCTAAAATTGTCATCTCTCCATCGTGAATGCTGATTTGCAGTACGGGGTTAACACTAGAATATGACGATAGTCAAAGAAGGGATGTGACGCCGAAGCTTTGTCCTATCCTACCAATGAACTGAGTGAAATAAGCTGCAAAAACACGTAAATCTGGGACAAATTAAGGTTACAAAGAATATAAGCACGTAACTTTACTAATTCTTCACTCCTCGCTCACCCTGCCCTCATTTTCCATCTCCATTCCACACACTTACTCACCACTCATCCCTCACACTCCCTTCCCATACCTGCCTTACCACTTCCCCATTCACTGCCCACTCATCCCTCACTCTCCGTCCCCTTACCTGCCTTACCATTTCCCCACTCATTCCCCACTCATGCCCCATTCTCCCACCCTTTACATTCCTTCCCGACTCTCAGAGACATTCCTCACTCATCCCCCATTTTACCTCCCTTTACATTCCTTCTCCATTCACACACACACACACACACACACACACACACACACACACACACACACACACACACACACACACATCTCCCACTCTCCCTCCACGTACCACTTCTCATCTCACTCTTCACACATCCTTAACTCTCCCTCCACTTATTGGCTTTCAATAATTTCCCACTCACTCTCCACGCTCCTTCCCTTCACCTACCTTCCCCATTCCACATTCACACTCTCGCTCTCCCCTACAGGCACCACCACCACCACCACCACCACCATGCGAACGGCCCTTCTCAGCCTCGTCGTCATGGGTCTTCTGGCCGGAGGAAGTGTGGCAGGGAGTTTCCTGCCCTGCAGCAGCTCCGACATCTTCATTCACATTGTTCTTCCTGGGATTCGTTAGTGGCTGTGTTTTGGTTGCCGTCTGAATGTCACTCTCATTCGCTGGTTCTCCTTTTAACATGTATATTCACTCACACATGCATTCGTACACTCGCTGGTATCAGATGGTGTCAGATATCACACACACACACACACACACACACACACACACACACACACACACACACACACTCCTACATCCCTTCAGCGGTATTCATTTTATTTATTAAGTCACTTACACCAATCATTCACACAGGCACTAAACCTAAGGCAGCTTAAAGAAAGTTTCTACTATATACTCTCACTCCCTCAGTCTTAATTAACTCCCACAGACACACGCACTCGCTTCACCCCATGCAGGTTCACTCATACTCCAATGATGCGCCATCTTACTCATTCATTTATTCAATATCCACTTATGGAGATTGGTGAAAGTTTCGGAGACGTCCTAATTCAGGTTGTTTCTCCTACTGTCACAAGGTTACTATAAAGAAATTACTTTATTTGCATTATTTTACTATTCATGGATGGGTGGAATCTACCAACACCTGCATCAGATAATACACTTAGATTTCTATTCCTATGCTCTAAAGTCTAAACCATTCACACAGCCAAAGCAGCATATGAGGAAGAGCCTTTCGTCCTCTCTTTCTGCCTCCCATTTCTTTTCCGTTTATCTCAGTCTTTTCCGTTCTTCCTTTGCCTCCTCCTTAACCTGCCCTTCTACTAACACCTCCTTAACTCTCCACAGCCAGAGCAACAGGTGAAGGAGAGCAATCACTACCTCCAACTGTGTACAAATTCCTCTCCTTTTTTCTCCGGCCTTTCTGTTTGCTCCGCTGTCCCTCTGTCCTCCTCCCTCTTTCAGATGGCTTCCCTACCTCCCTCTTTTCTCCCCGCCACTAATAACCTCATTTTCCTAACCCTCTACAGTTGAAATAATGTGTACGTGGTCGTATATGTTACCCACGTGCAAGATCAACGTCATAGGCTGCCTCCTGGAACTTGACATACTCTGCGGAGACCTCACGGAAGAACTGCTGACAACGATAAAGGAAATTTTGACAGAGTGCGTCGAAGAGATGAAACTTGATGTGAACTTGGAGCTTCTCGCTAAAATTACCCGTAATGTCACTCTCTTTTACGCTGATTTTCACAGTCGCTCGTTTTACCCTGATTTTCACAATGTCACTCTCTCTTACGCTGATCTGCATTAATGTCACTTATTTCAAGCTGATTTTCATACTGTCACTGTTTTAAGCTGATTTTCATACTGTCACTCTGTCTTACGCTGATTTTCATATTCTTACTCTGTTTTACGCTCGTTTTCATATAGTCACTGTGTTACGCTGATTTTCACACTGTTTCACCGTCTCTCATACCACAGCTTAATGTTATGTGACTGTATTAATCTGACTCTCATACCCATGCTTTATGTTACGTGAATACTCTGGCTCCCATACCTTAGCTTAATATTGTGTGATTCTGTTTTACAATGGCTCTCATACCCTGACTTAATGCCATGTGATTCTATTTTATTTTGGCTCTCATATTCTTTTTTACTCTCTCATATACTAGACTTATGCAATTTTGTTTTACTCTGGCGCCAGTACCATTGCTTTATTCCATGTGATTCTGTTTTACTCTGGTTTATATTATTTTGGTGGCGGTACTATGACTTTATTCTGCTCTCACGACATGCTACTCATTCCAGGTTGGTGGTGTCGGAAAGCAGGAGAAAGCAACCTGTCACTCTCATTCTGTTTCTCAGCTGTCTAATTTAATGGTCTACGTAAAGCTATCTTAAAATTACTTCACTCTTATCGTCCTCTTACTCACGGTTTACCCCAGCTGCTTCACTTCTTGCCACTCAAATCCCAATTTGCTTTATACTATACACATTTCCCACACTCCTGGATGGTCACACCTCCAGTTAAAAATCTGTTTCAACATTATCCTTCCTCCTTCGTCTAGACCTCAGTATTTCCCTCATTAACTTCACTTCTGATCTGTTTACTGTCATCAATCTCCTGCCACACCTCTCTCTTGGCTGTATCATAACATACCCTGATCTGCCTATTCCATTGCACTACGTCTACTTTAACACGTCCCTGGTCTTTCAAGCTCTTTTAATGTCCTCTTTCACTCTGCTATGTCATCTAACTCCACATACAGACCTGGAGCACTTTATCACCAGCACTTCCATTCTTTTTCGGTCATTAATATTCAAAGATCGCTCCTTGCATCAATACAGGACCGTCAGGGTCACCTTCCTTTCATACCCTGACCCTTCCCCATGCTTCACAGTGCCCTAATATGCCTCATCTCCTATCCTACGACTTACTTCAGGTCCCTTAGTTCTATTTGGTGCTTTGGCAACTTTTAAATTCCTAAAATACTGTAGTTCCTCCTATTCTTTCTTGATCAAACTTACATAGCGTTCTGCTCCATCTGTTTGTTAGATGTCATCACCTCGGCTTTTCTTGTATTCGCTAAACTTCTACCCCTTAATATCAAGACTTATTTTCAGTTTATACTGGCAAACTGGATTCATCAAGCAGTTCAGTGTGGTGAATCTGTTTAATCTTCAGGCAAATTTGTTTTTTTATTTGTAGTGTGGTAAATCTTTTTAATCTTCTGGCTAATTTGATTTTACTCGTGGGATGTAGAGCTCAGATAATGACAAGACAATAACGATGTCGATGACGAAGATATTACACTGAATCCTAAAGAACCAGAGTGAAAAAGATTTTGTCTCTCTCAGTCACACCCCCTCCAACATTCCCCCACACGCCTCACCTGCCTTGCCCTTCCCTGCCTTCCTCTACATTATCCTGCCCTGCATTCCTCATCATTACCCTGCCCTGCATTCCTCTTCAGCCTGCCCTGCATTCCTCTTCATTACCCTGTCCTGTCTTGCCCTGCCCTGCGTCCTTTCAAACATTAGGCAGATTCTCTAATCACTTGACCTAATCGACCCTTTCCCCCTCCTCTACCACAGTCGACACACCACCTGAGGTGATCTTGGATATCTTGTTAGAAATCTTCGGTGTAACAAACATCGTGTACGTCCTCCTGTGTGTGCTGCAGAAACTTGGCTTGGTGAGTAAGATAGATAGATACAGAAAAATTGACGAAAAGAGAAAGAGAGAGAGAGAGAGAGAGAGAGAGAGAGAGAGAGAGAGAGAGAGAGAGAGAGAGAGAGAGAGAGAGAGAGAGATTATCTGATAATTTTTATTTTATAGTAATAAAAATATGTATTAAGATACGAAGCTCGCTTTCACGATCATTATCACTCTTTTGTGGAAATTTTACTTTAAGTGTTACATCGTAGTTGTTCCAAATACAATAACCCCTAAAACTTACCTCTAACCTGAAAATAATCCATAACGCCTGTAACCTCTCTCTCTCTCTCTCTCTCTCTCTCTCTCTCAAACCTGAAAAAAATATCCATAATCCCAGTAACTTCTCTCTCTCTAACCTTTAAAAAAAATCCAAAAAGAAATATAACTTCTCTCCCTAACATGGAAAAAAAAATCCATAACCTCTCTCTCTCTCTCTCTCTCTCTCTCTCTCTCTCTCTCTCTCTCTCTCTCTCACCTGAAAAAGATATATAAGCCCTATAACTTATACTCTATCCTGAAAAAAAGATCCATAACTCCTACAACTCTCTCTCCTCTCCCCCACAGTTCTACGACTTCTTCTTATGCGTGAGTGGTCAAAGATTTGGAATTCATCCTCTTTTCTGAACACGTGGAACCCGCTGAACCGACCTGAACCAACGTGAACCAGAACCAGGACCAATCTCCATTCTGTGTGTGTGTGTGTGTGTGTGTGTGTGTGTGTGTGTGTGTGTGTGTGTGTGTGTGTGTGTGTGTGTGTGTGTGTGTGTGTGTGTACGCGTGCGCACGAGTGTATCTGTCAATAAATCCACAGCAGCATCTTACATTGTTTTTGTTACCTAACTGATACACAGATCATAATTTTTTTTTTACAGGGTTCTGAATGATGGTAATTAAAGTGATAAAAAGTATCATATGAATTCATTTCCACTAGAGCTATAAGGAACGGTAATGTAATAATTTATATAATTCCCTTTTCAACAAAACCCTTAATTGTAGTTCTTCAAGGGAACACTGCTTTGTCTTGGTGCTGAAGCCTGTGCGTTCCATTCATCACAGGAACTATACTAATCAGGTGCAACCACACTGGGAAGTTTCTTCACTAGGGATCAAATGAAAAGTGTTCCCCTGACACTAAGTGCCTGAACCGAACATACGAGGTACCAACTCAAATCTTCTTCTAGTAGTTTACCATCTTGCGGTCTACCAGGTTCTTTTCATAGGATAGGGAAGGAGTTGAGAGACGTTCGTATAACCGGTCAGCGAAGTTGCCCGGCTATATCGACGCCACCACGTGAAGGGGTCCCTCAGCAGCACCAGCCTCTTTCTAAACCACAAAGACGAGTTCCGTCAAACCATGGTCTATATTCTTCAGCAGCGATGCAGCAGATGACTTTAGCATAGTTCGCGCTGATCCGGAGAAAGAGGTGTCAAGAATATAGGAATTTTTACAATCCAGGCGCCTTTGGAAACGAAACCTTGGGATGAGCAGTCGGCATGAAGAGTCCAGACCTCTCTCCTGCTTTTCTCTCCATGGACTTTGAAATTCCATGTGGTGAGTCCGCAGCAACTGACAATGACGACACTACCTGGCCAGATATAATATCATCAGTGTTGGCTGCTGCGGGTTTACCACACCGAGCCGAACGAAGTCGTTGTACAGCAAACGTAGGAGTGTTCGGAGAGACATCGAAAAATACTGCTAGCTGTATCGTGGAACAAGAAAAAAAGAACCTTTCTTTAAAATGGACCAGACGAATGTAGGAGATACAAGCAATCAAAAACCTAATTTTTCATGCAAGGAAGAAACAATCAAAGACTAAAAACCCAAAAAGTCCTTCTTTACACGGAAAACAAAACACAGCAATGCAAAATTGAAGATCCACTTACTCTGAGATGTGACTGGGGTCACAGACAATGGAAAATACAGGCTGAAGAAGGCAGTTCCGGAGCAGATCTGCTTCATACATGAATGACTGAGAGTATCAGTTAACTCTAGCATTAGACAGCTGGAGAGAGAAGGGGTGAGAGTGTGCTGCCAGAAATGTGTTACGCGTATGCCAAAATGGACGAGGGGTGCAAGTAGACTTTTCAGAAAATCACAGAAATAGCGATAGTGCAGGGATAAAGGTACAACACTGCAGACAAGAGTGACAGAGGTTGAAGGAAGTCAGTGAGAGAGGGAATGTTAATAGACGATAAGCCTCTGACTCCACCTTGTTTACAAGAACTGTATGTGGGGAACCACTCCAACCACAAACATGCTGGATGTACTTCACACAGGGGCGAATAAGACCCCTATACAAAGTCAACCGCTGTATAGTGAAACGAAAACACGGAGTCGGTTTAGTACACTTAAACCTTTAGAAGGAGATTTTGCACGGGTGGCAGTATGGTCTTCTCAAGATTCGTAGAGAAAGAAAACCCAAGGATGTTAAGAGACAATGAAGAACTGAGCTTTGTATTTTTAAATATTAAAGGATACTCCTGTGGAAGATTTTAACGGAGCGGTAGGTGTAGATACTGAATTTTTGATGAATAAGTAGGTGTATATAGGTAGATAGATAGATAAATAGATAAATAGATAAAAAGACGATGAATGGAGGAAAGAAAAACAAAGGAAATAAGAAAAAAAAGTCCATGTGCCTAAAGGCATCTTACATTCATAAAATATTTATAACAACTGGATTTATATAAAAGTGGATTAAATGTTTGTGGGAAGCAACTCCCAGGAAGTGAATTCCGGAAAGTAGTAGTTCTGGGGATAAATGAATTTTGATAAGCATCGGTTCAGCATTGTGGGGATGAGAGTGAGTTCACGGGCGCTCCCAGCCGCCCGAGTATTTCGGGAGAAAATGTAAAGGGGAGGCACAATTGAAGCAAGTTCATCACAGCACTTACGGTAAAATATCGGTACAATAATGCTAAAGAAGCAACATCTCTACGTACTGATAATGAAGGAAGGTCCTGTGTAACGGCAGGATTACTGATTAATCTAATGGCTTTATTTTGAATTTTGTCCAACTGCCTCAATGCAACCGCTTCACATCCACTCCACACAGGCGAACAGCATTCGATCTCAGAACGCACATGACTTTTGTATAGTATATTGTGGCCAATTGCTCGTCAGTGAAGAATTCACGAGCATTGTACAGAAGTCCCAATTTTTTTGAAGCATTTTTAGCAAGGAGTTTAACATAAGCTGTCCAGCTTAGGTTGGTGTTTAGTGTGACACCTAGGATATCAACTGTAGTGGACATGGGAATATTGACATCATTTAAAACTATGTGAGAGTCTGGGGGATTCTTTCTGTTGGAGGAATTAATGTATTTAGTTTTCTGAGCATTAAATGAGACCACATTTGTTTGACCCCATTGCTTAGTTTTAGAAATGTCCTGGTTCAGTGAAACTGCTGTGTTTATTTTGGAATTCGTAGTATCAGACTGAGTAAAGGAGGTACTAAGAGTAAAAGAACTATGAAGTGTCAGGTCATCAGCATAATAGTGTAGTGGGTTGTGAGCGACAGAAGGGAGTTCATTTATATAAATGCGAGAGGGTTGGGGCCAAAACTGATCCCTGAGGTATGCCAGCATTTATGGAATGAAACTGAGAATAAATTCCGTCTACCATGAACCATATTTTTCTATTATGAAGGTAAGAAGAAATTAGAGAAACCAGTGATGCAAGGCCATAGTGTGACATCTTAGACAATAAGGCCTGGTGCCATACTCTGTCAAATGCTTTTGAAATATCAAATGCGTCTCTGGGTGTTTCACCGTGTTGGTCTATTGTTTTGTTAATCTGATGGGTAAGAAGGCAAAGAATGTCTACAGTTGAACGTTCTTGTCTAAATCGATACTGCCGACCATTGATTATTTTTTTATTTCTAGATGCTTGATTATGTGTTTGTTTATTAATGTCTCAAATACTTTACCGAGAGCGGAAGTTTTAGCGATTCGTCTATAGTTTGATGGATTAGAAGTGGCCATCCTTTTATTATTTGCTTCTTTCCAAGAAGCCGGAAAACTTGAGGAACAGATGCATAAGCAAAAAAATGTTGCCAATACAGGAGCCAACACTGGGGAGCAGTTTTTAAGTACTACTGAAGGAATTTCATCTGGACCAGTAGCTTTGTCTACTGAGAGATTCTGTAATACAGCTTGTACGTATCTTGTGTAATCTTGAAAACGGGTATATGAAGGAAATCAAAATCAAGTACAGGATTATTATGATTTTCTGTATTTAGGGTTGAGTTTGTTGGAAAAATATCAGCAAGAAGGTTGGCTTTGCCACGTGGGTCACTTACTAAATATATACAGTAGAGAGAGAGAGAGAGAGAGAGAGAGAGAGAGAGAGAATGTGTGTGTGTGTGTGTGTGTGTGTGTGTGTGTGTGTGTGTGTGTGTGTGTGTGTGTGTGTGTGTGTGTGTGTGTGTGTGTGTGTGTGTGTGTGTGTGTGTGTGTGATGAGTGTACAAGTGTGCTTTATCATCAGTCTGGAAGGATCTACTCCTGTATACTTATACAAATGTTCTTCCTTCAAGAGGCATGCCGCATGCAAACGATAAACGCCAGCAGAAGTTATTGCCCTAGTGAGCTTAATAAATACTTATGCTAATTCGGCAGCCAAAACTTACAAATGTGGCCACTTAAGAAAAAATTGATGGTGTCAGATGATTTAAAGTGCTGTGAATTATGAGGCGGTAAATTGTAGACTCTCTCTCTCTCTCTCTCTCTCTCTCTCTGCAGGAGAAGAATTTAGTGACTGATCACTGTATAGCAACATTACACTTAAATTCAATAAAGACGATGTTACAGTGGTGACGAGAAAGTGACCGAGTATAAGGAGGCTAATTTTCAAAAACTGAATGAAAATGTAAATAAAAGTTACTGGAAATCCACAGTTCAAACACTGGCTGTTAACGAGCATGGAAAAGCAACTGAACAAAAGATTTATAAATAAAAACAAACGAAGATGTCCGAAAGTATAACATGAGCAGGGCTGAATAAACTTCAAGGAATTGTGAACGTCGAAAGAAACCAGGTGGAAGCTTGGGATAGGAAGAAACCAAATGTCTCCTCTGAAAGATGTTACTGGGGAAAAAAAATAAATCAAATGTGATCTAAATAGAATATATTTATTTCAAACTGTACAAGAGTAACATTGTGACCGAAGTGCCTGCTCAGTATAGGGAAATAGTGGACACAGTAAATCCCAGCAATGCAATTAAAAAAAAAAAAAAAAAAAAAAAACAGACTCCTACGATGAATGAATATGGATAAAGCAGGAGGTGAAGACGATCGCACCAATGATCTTCTTAAAGATACAGGTGACTTTGCAGGTGAAGACTTTTGACAAGATACTTAAACCAAAAATTAAGAAAAATTATGAGTTAGTTCTGCTATAGATGCAGAAAGCCAAGAGAACAAACTGTTTCGAAGCTACGCGATAGGTGACCATATTAAAGTTTTAAAGTAAATAAGAAAACTTTTAAACATGAAAAGAGAGTTTCCTGGATGGCTGGGAAAAAAGTAGCTAATATGAACAGGTTATCTCCCTGGTAGAGCAGACAACAGACGGACAACCAGGGCAACGGAGAGGCGGGCCCGAGATGAGTGAGAGGATGATCTAGACAAGGAGCCAAATGGAGGTATGAAATGCGGAAATTTGCTGGTATTCTATGGAACAGGCTAATAACCAACAGTGTAGGTTGGGATGGAAAAATATGAGAGAGGTCTTCGCCCTGCAGTGGACAGACTAAGGCTGTTGCTATGTATGTATATATGTATGTAAGTGCAGTAAGCATATTGTGTGTGTGTGTGTGTGTGTGTGTGTGTGTATTCACTAACGCGCTGCTAGTGTTGAATGTGTATCCAAGCACGTCTAAGTGTGCTGCCACACTTTCTCCAAACATTTGATCGACAAGAGGAAACGAGGCTCAGGGGTCCGTCCAACGTTAAACCTCAGATACTGCAGCACCTCTAACCCGATGCGTCGCTTCGTCTTGTCGATCACTGCATCGAACACGTGTGGCCGCACCTAACACCAGCTTGCAGGCTTCTGCTCCATATACTTACACATATGTTCTTCCTTCCACACACCTACCGCTGGCAAATGATTCACGCCACGCCTGTAGACGCTTATTAACTTTATTACCTTAGAAATTCTTTCCTGAATTCGCCACTTATCTTACCATTTAACCAATTACAGGAGTAATTGGCAGCGTCAGATGTCCTAATGTGTCGGGAATTATTACTAAGACGGGTATATCTGAGAAGGAGTGAGATGTATATGAGAAAATAAGTGATAAGAGAGAATTCAGGTGCGTGGGAGGAGGAGGAAATGAAAGGCAGAAGTTGGTGGAGGTGCCATTGATCGGCCGAGCCTGACTATAAGAAGTAATAAAATTGATTAGAAAGCACTCACACAGCGTTTACCTCTGCCAACGCCATTGCCATTAAAATGGATCCGGATCCGTGGATAAAGGATCCGGATCCACCCCAAAGTTTAATAAATTCTTTCTTGACCCATGGCCCACCTTTCCACAAACCTGCACTGAAATTCACAGAGAACTTTTGTAAACATTGTGTGGGATACACCGGATCCGGATCCGCCACCACATTTAATCATTTCTTTCTCGACCCATGACCCACCCTCTACAAAATTTCATGAAGCCGGTTCATAACTTTTTCAGTAATCCCAGATCCGGATCCGTGGATATAGGATCGGGATGCGGATTCATCCCAAATTTTAAATACTTATTTCTTCTTTCATGGCGCACCATTCCACAAAATTTCAGTGAAAATCATAGAGAACTTTTGGAGATATTGTGCGGGATACTCAAGATCCGGCAAAAAATTTAATAATTTCTTCCTTGGCTTATGGTCCAGCCTTTCACAAAATTTCATCCAAATCAGTTCATAACTTTTTCAGTAATCCTGCTAATAGAAAATCAACCACGGGGTAAAACATAACCTCCCTGGCCGAGGTAATAATAATAATAATAATAATAATAATAATAATAATCCATCCATCCATCATCAAACCCTATGCCCGATGAGGAGTGTAGGGACCAGGGGCTAGGCAAGTTGCTCCAGACATTTTAGATGAGTGATCGGCCTCACTCATCAGTGAGTGGCATTACGTGAGTAATAAGCCCCAACCATCCCTTGGATATAAACCTGAACAGCTTGAATCCGATCTGAGCGCCTTATATACCCACTAAACCACCTGTCGCCATAATTTAGTTATACGGTTAGCACCCTGAGGAGTAAATGGTTTCCTGGTGTAGAGGAATCCATTTGCCTTGTCTCTCAGTTTAGAGCCACCCATAGGCAGAACGAAGAGGAAAGAATGAAGGAAAGAAAAACAGAAGGGGGAGTGTAAAGTCACCCGTTGGCAGAAGGAAGAGCAAGAATGACGAAAAGAAAGACAGATGGGGAAGGAAGAGAGCAGAGGGCAGAAACCCAATAATAACAAATAATAAATGCAAGTACCCATCATTATCATCATAATAAGAAAGCACTGAGAGCTCACATACCTCCGCCAATGCCATTGCCATTAAAAAGGATCCGGATTCGGATCCGTGGATATAGGATGAAGACCCGGATCCGGATCTGCCCCCAAATTTAACCGGTTCATTCTTGCTCCATGGCCCACCTTCCCACAAAATGACATTCAAATTCACTGAGAATTTTTGCAGATATTGTTGGGGATACTGCGGATCCGGATCAGCTCTAAAATTTTATCATTTCTTCCTTGACCCATGACCCACTTATTCACAAAATTACATCAAAATCTATTCAAAGCTTTTTGAGTAATGAAGTTAACAGACAATCCAACGTTGGAAGAACCATAACCACGTTGGTGGAGGTAATAATAATAATGAGGACAACACTAGTAGTTCGGACTTTGATTTTGACCACCACTAAGAGGTGGTCCGAAAGTCCACTCCCCCAGTCTCTGTATACTCTTGCACCCATTACACACATTCTCATCCTTTCATCCACACACACATAATCAGTTATTGCCTTCCGATCATTCAGTTCACCATCCACCATTCTCATCACTAGCCACGTATACCTATTTATCATTTTGTTCCTGAAGAGGGTATTAGCTATCACCAACCCTCTTCCGGCACAAATGTCCAATAAAGCACTGCCATTGTCATCCATCTCTGCAGGCACATCCCACTCATCAACTACTCCATCCACCTTCACATTCCCTACTTTACCATTCATATCTCCAGTCAAAAACACTCTCTCATTCCTCTCATACTTTTCCATGCACGTTTCTACGTTTGTCCAAAACTCTTCTCTCACTCTACTTGTACGATCTTGTATTGGCCCGTACACGCCCACATTTGTAGTCCAACTTTCATTCTCACCCAGACAATCCTAGAGCCAACTGATCCATACTTTCTTATATTCTCCTTCCATCTGTTACTCAGAACAATACACATTCCTTCTTTTGCCGTCTCATTCTCACCTACTCCCGCGCATATACCCCATCCATACTCCCACATAATTTCAGATAAACAACATACATCCACTTTCGCACCTTCAGGCATCTGGACAATCTCTTTCACCTCATCATATGCACCCCTTACCTTCTAAGTTGCTATCTGTATCAAGTCCTTTGTTCGGTCCTTAGTCGTCAACTTTTGGTCAGCCCTGGTCCGAGGCTTCTTGTTCGTATTTTTAGTCGCCAAACCACTTGTTGTAACGTGGGGAACACGTGTTGGTTGGTTATAAGGTTGCCACCCAGCGTTGTAAATGTTTTCCTTGTTTACATGATTTTGGCTTGCCACTCATTGTAGAGCTACCCCCAAAAGAGGGTATCACTACACTAAGTGGGTGGATGATGGGCGCCCCCACCTGCATCACGTATGAATATGAATTATATACACTGCACATTATATGAAAGAAAACTGGCAATTTTTTGAAAAATGATTTAAAAATTAAGGGCTGAATGAATGAATGAACAGAAGAGTAGGGAATGAATGGATGAACGAATAAACAGATGAACAAAAAAATGAAGGAAAATGAATTATACAAAATGGACACCTTACGACAGAAAACTAGTGATTTTATAAAGAAGGAATAAAGAAAGATGAGAGAAAAAGATTAACAAGAAAAATGTTAAATCTAAAACACTGAACGAAATCATGAATAATAATTATATTAATCACAATATTTAGAGAGAATGACTTAATTTCAAGAGAAGGTGAAAAGGTGGCAAGGCAACAGGAAAAAATAATAACAAAAGTATTCAATGCAAGTAAGGCAGGAGATGTTGACTGAAGCGAGCGTTAGTTCGGAGTGAGGTGGAAACTCCACTAGTGTTGCCAACTGTGAAATACAAATCCCGCTAGATGGACCTCAAAAACCCGCTAGATGTTAGCACAAAAAAGCTAGATATGTTGACATGAACTATTATTCTATTATTGCACAAAAATGTTAAGTAACCACGGATTACATTTCGTTATTACTGTAGCTAGGCAATAAAATAGTGATACCAAAAGAAGACTATATATGGCATGTATTTGCAGTGTACCAGCGCTGATATTTAAAATGCAATCACCCCTTATTTAAGAAAAACTAAATTACTAACACTCACCTCTTAAAAAAAACAGGAACTTTGTGAAATCATCATCTTTATCTTGAGTTTCTGATGTGCTGGTGTAGTGCCACACATTTGATATTCATGTATGTGTTTAGTAGTACTGTAATTTTTAAGTTAGATAGGGTGTAACCTGAATATTAGTTTATAAGTTCCTACCCTAAGTAGTAATTTATATATTAATAATTACTGTAGGGTTAACTTTATTTTTATATGTATGTATCTCTGTATCTATGCAGTGGGTGATGTAATTGTGGATGTTGAGCTATGGGAATTCCTTAGTCAAGCCGAGTAATGAAAGACACATGCGAGCAGCTTATCCCCTCCCTTTGTGCGTCATTGCCGGGCGCCGAGTTTAAACGTTAAACAGAGTAATGATGAATATACAATTCTTTCCGTAACCTATTTGTGAAATGTTTGCTAATGAAGCTGTTAGAACACAAGTATGTAAGATTAACAGTCCAAAAGGCCTAAATAATGTCGTTTGTGAGGATTTAAAGTCCCGTTTATCTTGGCCGTCACTAGATGGCATGAGCTGCTTTCAGATTCAAATTGAAATAGTGATAGAATCAGTATCTAATTTAAGTAAGGATAAATCCCAAATTTTCCCTAATTCAATCAAAAGTCCTGGCGTCATGGGTACACTGCTAAATAAATTGTAAAGAGAATTGAAACCCCCCATATTTCAAAAATACCACCTCATTTGACTTGAGCAGTGGCGTCTTTTAGTGCCCGACATGCCCCACTTCCTGCCCAGACATCGTGTGTAACAGACGTTCGTTTAGGTGAGTCGTCCACATTTCTTCTTCCTCCCCCTCTTTTTCTTTGTTTAATCCTTACTTATTATGAACTATGAGAAGTAATATTGTTGAGAGTTTAACGTAGTGACTTGCTGCCCAGACATCGTGTGTAACAGACGTTCGTTTAGTCCCCAGACACCGGCGGCGACGTCCGTGGGAGCACGCCATTATTCCCAAGTATTGCCCATAGACTTTTACACTTACACTTACAGCACTCACGAGTTATTATTACAAACCGAAGGTATTTGTTGTGTTATTAATGATTCTATCAAGGGAATTTTTTTTTTGTAGATAAGGAATAGAAGTATAGAAGTGATATGTTCTGTAACGGAAAGGAAAATTCAAATTCATCAACTGTTCTCTTTCTTTAAAATTAGTTTATTAGAAAAAATTATAATCAGGAGCGTGGAAGGGAACTTACTGATTGTGAACAATAATGTGATATTTAAGTTGTACCTCGAGGCTAAATAAGCCCGAGTGATTGAGGTGTTCCTAGTGATTGTATTTCTTTTTTTAATTATTCCTCGAGGCTAGACAGGCCCGAGAGATTATGTATTTCTAGTGATTATATAACATTGTCGATGGTGAAACGTGAAAAACAATACTGATTTGATGTGAGAACCGAGAAAATTATATGAGGAGAATACCTTATATGGGTGAAAGATGAATACAAATAATCATTCTTATTGATACGAGGCTATGCCAGCCCGAACAGACAATTCATACCCGTAAAAGTGTCCCTGTCTTGAGGCCATTGTTGAGCCCAAGAGTAACGGCCAAAAAGAAAGTAAAGTACAATGACTCCATATCTCGCGTGTATCAAAATTGTTTCGTCTGGTAATAATGTTAGAGGAATGATCACCCAAAAGCCTTAGTAACATTTACAATCTTCTCTCATACTAAAAAGGGTCATGTAAGTAAAAAAATGTCTTTGTGGAAATTAACAGAATTATTAAAGTAAAGTATATAGCATTTTTTTCTTTTCTTATTAGTATACCTAATCACGGAAATTATGTCCTCAAGCCAAATTCACTCCCCTTCCAATTCAAGATTCCTTCGCTGAGGGAACGACAACCACCTGAGGTACCGACTAAATCTAAACTCGGCCAAACACTACAAACGCTACCACAATTCATTCTCTTCATAAATATTTACCATCCACTATACTAAGTCGAGTACCACTTGTATATCCATGGGTGAGTTGATCAATACCCACAACAGGTAAGAAAATACATACCACTAGCATCACACTGGTGAATACCGGTGGGGCAGCATTCATAGCTTTACACTGGTGTCAACTGGTGGGATAAAGTTTCAGGTTTTACACTGGTGTCAGCCAGTGGCATTAAAAATTCTTACCATTACACTGGTACCTGGCTATGGTTCACCTTCGCTGTAGGTTTGGAGAATTCCTATCTTGCTTAGAGCATCAGCTGGTATTTCGTACTCATAACAAGATTTTCCAAGTCTTCGGAAACCAGCTCGAACTGCTTTGTACTTTTTCCATTGGGAAATAATACTCATCCACTCCACGAAATTATAACGTATTTTAACTTGCGTTGTGCCGTACACCTGAGACGATTATGTGTACCGGTGAAGTAGGGGGTGGCTACAGGGAGGAAGGTGAAGGAGGCAGGGATGGCGAATTTTGGCTGATTAAGTGTTGGGTGATGACACTAATAATTCCGCGTCTGTCACTGAAGATGAAGCCAGGTGTGTGGGGGTAAGGCACAAAATATAACTGAGTATAATAAGTTCGCAGGTTGGAGATGAAGACAGAACAGGTTGCGATGGATCTCGAGTTGGGGATGAAGTGGGAGGAGGTTGAGAAGGAACTGGATTGGGAATGGTGGTTGGGAAGGACAAGGGATTGGGGATAGTGACTGAGATGCAGACATAATGGCGTCGTTGACCAGAACACACATATCCAAGAACCTCCCTGTAACCTATTGTACGTGACCAATCATTATACCGACGCCAGAGAAAATGGTCGACTAAGGAATATGCAATTTTTGCTGGCTAGATACAGGGGTATTTAATTTTCAATTTTACTTTTGTATTTTATGGTTCTGTACTTCTATTATCAGTAACACAAATGATAGTTTAATCGCTAGGTAAGTCAGATTGCTTAATAAAAAAAAGCTTGAAAAAAAAAAAACTAGCCACCAGATAGAAAATTTACCCGCCCCAGATTACAAGGAAAAGAGCTAGATCTAACGGGAAAAAAGTTAAATTGGCAACACTGAACTCCCCCACTTCTCTAGGAGTGCGGACTCTGGCGAGAGCGGGATGATGCAAGTCTTAACGTGGACGTTATGTGAGCGGTGACGTGGAATGCTGTGGTTGGTCACACACTCAGGCAGGACAGTGGGTGTAGGTCACTAAACATATTCAGCTAAAACAGTTTTGATCTGATATGACCAATGTTGGTAATTTGATTTTGAGAGGAATTTGTCAAAGGATTTGATCACGGGACAAAGTCAAATTTTCGGTCCCTCCCAACTCTCTCTCTCTCTCTGTCAGGACTCGATCTTAATACAATACATAATAGCCAGTAGTATACATATGTGGCTCAATCGGTAGAGAGGTGGCCTGCAGTCCTACCGGATCCAGGTTCAAATCCCCGCTGGGGCAGGGAACAGTTTAAGGATTTGAATTTCGTTAAATCAGACTTCACTGATCTACTAGAAGACCCGCCGACATGTCGTAAAAATACCCCCGCTAATACCAATACACCAGTCCTGTATGAGACAGCCCTAGCATGTATTCAATATGGACGGTGGGTGTTAGCGCCGAAGTGCTGACATGTAGAGGTGTATGATATGTAGGAGGACTACTGGGCCTTGATAGCAGGCTGTGAAGCCTATGCCCAGAGTCGGACACAAAAAAAAAATATGTAGTCTAGAAGCTGAGTCAAAGTCAAACCTCGGGGCCAGAGGAAGTGACGTTCGCCTCAAGCAGGTATGTCACACACATCACAATATGCCATACATCACCTTGTTACCATACATACATACACACACACAGACTTCTAGAACATCTGACGCCAGTGTAGCCCACGTGATGGAAGTTCTTATATACGGAAGGAAAGAGGAGAAGTCAGAAGGAATTAGGTGACTGGAGAGGAGAGAGCAAGAAGGGAGTCTAGAGAGAGAGAGAGAGAGGCGGTGGGCTGCATGAGAGTTAGCTGGCATAAAACTCTCTTGTGTTATACACTCAAGTGCTAATCTTGTGCTTTCCTTTTGAAAAGAAATAAAACAATCAACCCTAGACTCACCTTCAACTTCTCCCGTCATCGACTACAAGTGAGCTGAGGTTATCTCACATAATATCTACTCACTATTAACTACAGCTCGGTTACAACTACTATATAATCAATTACAAGACTGATATCACTCTCCACCAGCTCTGTCACGGGTTATCTGGAATCTGTAAATTTTTTGTAAGCTGTATTGTCACTACGGGATGGGAGGAAAGTGAGAATGTGAATAAGGAAAGAGGGGGGAGGTGTAGAGAGGAGGGTTTGAGACTTGGAGATGGGAGGGGAGGGGAGGCAAGAGAAGGAAGTGTGACAAGGGAGGGGAAGGAATATTGGAGGAAGGAAATACTGGAGGCACGGGGAAGTGGGTGTGGAAGTAGGAGGCGTGGGAAGAGAAAGAGGGACGAGGGACGGGAAAAGGTGAGACGGAGACAGAAAACTACTATAGGAGAAAGGAACGGAAGGAAAAGTTGGGGTTAGTGGGATGAGAGGAGACGGAACTGGGAAAGGTGAGAAATGAGGTGCCAAGAAAATGGTAGAATGTAGGGAGGGGAAGGAGAAGTTAGGGAATGGAGAGAGTAGGGGAAGAAGGAATGGGGGGAGGGGAAGGAAAAGAAATCGAGGGACATTACCTCATATCTCAGCAATAGAAATATAAGAGTAAAAGTAGATGATGTATATTCCACTTTCCACTCAGTTAACGCCAGCGTGCCACAGGGATCAGTTCTGGCACCAACCCTGTTCCTTGTTCATATTAATGATCTCTTACCTGTCACCCACAATCCCATCCATTCAGATGCAGTTGCCTCAACACTTCACAGTTCATTCACACTCAGACATCCATTTGCAAAGTCCAATATCTCTAACTCTCACCTCAGTACAGCCATCTCTTTAAATCAAGACTTATCCACGATCAGTGAATGGGGACAAAACAACCTTGTCTCATTTAATGCTAGTAAAACTAAATATATACAATTTACTAATAGGCAGGTATTGCCAGAATCGTACATTACCTTCAGCGCTACAAATATTCCCATTTCCAAAAATACTGACATTCTCGGCATCTCGCTCAACAATGCCCTCAGCTGGATCTCTCATGTCAGATCACTTGCTAAAACCGCCTCAAAGAAACTTGGATTATTGTACAGAGTCCATAACTTCTTCACTGACGAGCAGTTAGTTATAATTTATAAGAGTCATGTGCGCTCTCAGCTTGAATACTGCTCACCCTTGTGGAGCGGATGTGGAGAGGTTGCATTAAAACAAGCAGACAAAATTCAGAACAAAGCTGTTAGAATTATTAATAACCCTGCTATTACTAATAAACTACCTCCCCTACAAGTAAGAGGGAATGTTGCCTCCCTTGCTTTATTTTACAGATATTTCTACAGCAAATGCTCAGACGAAGTTGCGTCCATGGTGCCACCTCTCCATGCCTTCCCTCGTGCTACACGGGCAGCTGGTAGCGCTCATGACTGGAATGTCACTCAGCCATACTGCAGAACTTCTACCTATCAGAATTCTTACATTCCCCGAACTGCATCTCTCAGGAACTCGCTTCCACAGAGTTATTTCCCTCCAGACTTCAACCTACTGCTGTTCAAGTCTAACTGTTAGATATTTTATGAACAGCAACAGCAGTAATCTGGTGCATGGATTTGTTTTTTTTTTATTCATTTGTTTTTCCTTCCTCTGTTCTGTTATTTAAAAAAAATATATATATAAATATAATGGTATTCATGTAGTGCGTGTGGTGTGCAAACGCCTGACATAGGTGGACAAGTTTATTATACACTTTCAAGATTTATTTTTATTGGTTCCTGAAGACAATGGTCGTCCACGACAGAGCAACACCACCTTTTGTTACTGCAGAAGATAGCCGTACATACAGTATTGCTTCATGCACGAGTGTAGGGTGAGGAAGACAGAACCTATAAACAATTTAACGTAATATGAACCACTTTTCTATAATCATGTATTAGGTTAGTTTATTCTTGCTACTTAAAAGCGACTGAGTTTAATTTAGGAAAGACCTCTAATGCTGAAGGACTTGATGAAGGCTTTATATAATGCCTCCCGTTGACAATATATCTTGGAGAAACACACATTACACGTGAGTACACATGTGGAAAGTTTTTTTACGTTCCAGCTTGTAATCGAACCCGAGACCTCTAGGCAGAAGTCAGGCACTGTTAACACTACACAATGGCGTGGGGCTAGGCAAAAATCCTGATGTGTCTGAAATATGTATCATCATATACTTTGAGGTTGGAATGTATCCTCCCTCCCATAACGGATTTACCGGGTTCGTCGTTGAATTCAGGTGGTTTAGATTTTATCAGGCCATGGTGTAGTGGTAACAGTGCCTGACTTCTGTCTAGAGGTCTCGGGTTCGATTCCCGGCTGGAAAGGCATTAAAAAACTTACCACATATGTACTCACGTGTAATATATATACACATAAATATCACTTAATAACGCTTGATCCGTATATATGCTGATATCCATAAGAAAAAGAAACACAAAAAATCCCGAGCGCTTTCGTTTATTGTTTAATCACATCCTGAAAGGTGCGAATATATGAAAGCGCCTGGGATATTTCGTGTTTCCTTTTCCATATATATATATATATATATATATATATATATATATATATTGTTACATAGCCTATGAATTCATCATCCTTTGTGTAATTTTAACGCACAGTATCATGCATGTTTGATCACGAGCGTGTTCTGCCTCAGTCCCCCCCCTTCTACCGTTATAGTAGAGTAAGTCGCTCTTTCTGTTGTTCTGAGCAGGATTGTCAACTCTGTCCCCATGGCTTCATTTGCGCATCCTTCTTACAAGTTGTATCAAGCTTTGCCGGCCCCTATATAATGACCTCAGTCTCTGCATTATGGCCATTTAGATCTACTCCTCATTTTGTTCACATCTCTGTCCTCCCCTGTACAGTTGTTATTATTGTGAGTGCTCAGGAAGTCTCCAGCCATCTAGCAGCTGTGTAATTTGAGTATAAGTGATATTGCATTTTTTCTTGTACTGTGTAGCATAAGGTGTTAATTCTTAGGCCTAGTAAGGTCTTTGTAATTCATGTAAGGTTTTTTATGTCAGTCATCATTAATAATATTTTGTATCTGTAATAATTTATCTTGCATTAACTGAGCATTACCCAGTGTATTTTCATTTTATCAGGGCTGACTTAGGTAAATTTACTCTTGCTAATTTCGTGTTAATAGAGGCTATTGCAGTTAACCATATATTTAACCTGTTTTTTTTTCCATTACATTATCCTTATGAGTCCTGAATGTTTTGTTGTTAGTTTGAGCATTAAACTTTAACTTGTAATTTTACCTAACTCTTTTGTTTTGAACCTGGAACTTTACGGGACAGTAGTGATTATTAGTATTCTCACTTAAAGTGTACATTATCTTCCTCTGCTCCGTAACATAAATTTGGCGACCTCTTATCAGGATATTCAGGATATTATCATAAGGATATTGCTTGATATTTTGTGACTGTGATTTATTCATGATGTCTACTATTACTACGCTTGATGAAGCCAGAGATTTTTTGTCAAATGTGCAAACAGTGTGTGATGTAGAAAACAGAACAAAGAATGAACTTAAGCTTGTTGCTCAACAATTGGGAATTGCAGTTCACTCTCATCATTCTAAAGATCAAATTGTTGACATGATTAATAAAAGCTTGTTTAATGTAACTCCTCCAAATGAGCAAACGCAGATTGAATTAGCTAAGTTACAGCTAGCCCTGCAGGAGGCTCGTGTGAAGGAAGCTGAATTTCAAGCACGTGCTAAGGAGGCTGAGTCTCAGGCTAAGGAGGCTTGTGTTAAGGAGGCTGAATTTCAAGCAAATGCTAAGGAGGCGGAGTCTCAGGCTCGTATTCAGGAGGCACAGATACACGCACAAGTTGAACTTGCCAGGATTCAGGCAGACCATGAGTATCGCATGAAACAAGGTGGAATTGGATCATCTAGCTCTGATGATTTTGATGTGGCTAAAAATGTTAAACTTGTCCCTCCTTTTAATGAATCTGATTTAACAAAGTATTTTCAGTTGTTTGAGAGGGTAGCTACAGGTTTTAATTGGCCCAAAAAGTATTGGCCAGTACTCCTTCAAACTGTTCTCACCGGTAAAGCTCAAGTAACTTATGCATCTTTGCCTCAGGATCAATCTGATAATTATGATGTAGTTAAGAGCTTGATTCTTAAAGCCTATGAGCTTGTTCCTGAAGCCTATAGGGTAAAATTTAGGACAACTTATAAGCAAGATAAGCAATCCCATGTTGCGTATGCAAAAATCAAAGAAGATCTGTTAGAGCAGTGGTTAAATTCTAAGAATATGGATTCTGATTTTGGTAAATTTAAGCAGATGATTTTGCTGGAGGACTTCAAAAGGTGTATAAATAAAGATGTAAGCCTATATCTTGATGAGAAAAGAATAGATAATTTGTCTGATGCTGCAGTTTTAGCTGATGAATATGTTCTCACTCACAAGAGATATTCTAGAGAAAAAAGGAAAGCTGAGAGTAAGTACGATGCCTCTACTCAGAGTACAGGTAACAGGAAAGAGAATAAAGATGATGTTTCTCAGGAAGTAAATACCAGCTCCACCTCTAGATTTCAGAAAAGTAAATGTACTTATTGTAGTAAGCTTGGTCATACTACGGAGAAATGTTTCAGGAGACAGCGTGATGTGAACAAAAAGGAGTCTTTAAATATTCAGTCAATTGGTCTAGTGTCCACCCTTGAGAGTTCCCAGAATTTTTTAACTGAGTCAACTGAACCTGCTTTGAGGGGTAAATTAAATCCTCATGATGAAGCTCTTCTTTTGAGCAGTAACGTGGGTGACACTCTCAAGAGTTCATGTGCTAATTTCCTGTCTGATGGTTTTGTCAGTCCTCTGGACAGTAATGACAGGAAATCAGTTAAAATATATCGTGATACAGGTGCTTGCCAATCCCTTATGCTGACCAGTGTTCTAGGCTCTAATGTTAATTCCTCTGATGCAACGGTAATCTTACAAGGTGTAGGGAATAATTACTTCTCTGTCCCTCTGTGCAGAGTGAATTTAGAGTCTGGTTTTCTTAATGGTTCCGTTATGGTTGGGTTGGTTGAGACACTCCCAATGTCAGGTGTAACTTTCTTACTTGGAAATGATATTGGTGGAAGTCAAGTGTGTCCAGCTCCTCAGTTGTCTAGTGAGCCAGTGGCTGCGACTCGGGATTGTGATGTCCCTGATGTGTTCCCTGCATGTGCTGTCACTAGGGCTAAGTCTAAAGTTACTGGTGATTTAGAGGATAATGATGATGATGATGTTATCCTAGCTGACACTTTTCTTGCTAATTTGGACCACTCACCAGATGAGGCAGTACCCCGTAGTGTTGATAATTTGTCTCGTCAAGAGTTGGTTGAGTTGCAGGTTGCTGACCCTGAGTTGAAAGGTCTAGCTAACTCTGCTTGCAGTGAGGAAGAGTCAGCTGGTGCTTCTACTTGTTATTATATAAAGTCAGGAGTATTTATGAGGAAGTGGAGACCCCCAACAGTATCAGCTGACTGTGAATGGGAGGTTGTACATCAAGTTGTCATCCCTCGTGTTTGTAGGCAGGATATCATTAGAGTGGCTCATGATTCCAGTTTGGCAGGACACCTTGGAGTGAGGAAGACTGTGGCACGCATTTTGAAACACTTCTACTGGCCAGGTATCTTCAGGGATGTTTCCTGGTATTGTAAGTCTTGTCACACCTGTCAAGTTGTGGGGAAGTGTAATCAGACCGAAAAGGTTGCACCTCTAGTTCCCATTCCTCCTTTTGAGGCGCCTTTCACCCGTGTGTTGGTGGATATTATGGGCCCTCTTCCTAAGACTTCTTCAGGATTTTCTTATGTGTTGACCCTGATTGATATGGCTACTCGTTATCCTGAAGCCATTCCACTTAGAAATATCTCAACAAAGAACGTGGTTAAGGAAATGCTAGGGTTCTTCACAAAGTTTGGTCTGCACAAGGAGGTACAGTCCGACCGGGGAAGTAATTTTATGTCAAATGTTTTCAAGCAGTCTCTGAAAGAGTTGGACATCACCCAGATCACGTCTTCAGCTTACCATCCCCAGACCCAAGGAGCATTGGAGAGATATCATCAAACACTCAAATCGATGCTCAAGAAATACTGTTTGGAACATCAGAAAGACTGGGATAAAGGTCTTCCATTTGTTGTGTTTGCTGCAAGAGAATCTCCAAATGAATCACTGGGCTTCTCACCTTTTGAACTACTGTTTGGCCATGAAGTAAGAGGACCCCTTAAGTTACTCAAGGAATGCTGGCTGTCGGAGGAAGATGACGTCAACCTGCTGGAGTATGTGATGAAGTTCAAAGAACGGCTGTTCACTGCTTTACAACTGGCGAGAGAGAATTTAGGAGCTGCTCAGGAGAAGATGAAGACTTGGTATGATAAGAAGTCCAGGTTACGCCACTTTCAGCCAGGAGATCAGGTTTTGATTCTGCTACCGGTTCATGGGCAACCTCTTCAAGCCAAGTTTAGTGGTCCTTATTTCGTGGAGAAGAAACTCAGTGATGTCAACTATGTCATCGCCACACCAGATCGTAGAAAGAGCAAGCAACTATGTCACATCAACATGCTAAAGTTATATCACAGGCGGGACGAAAATAATCCAGTCTGCACTGTAGCTGTTCCACCTGAGTCTGCAAGTGAAGCTCTCTCATGCAGTATGAGCCTGAGTGATAGTTTGGGGAAGAATCCTGATATCATGAATGATCTCCAGACTAAGCTTTCTCATCTACCTCCCGAGGAAAGGCAGGAGTTTTCGGCATTACTGCAGGAGTACCCGCAAGTGTTCCGTGCCATCCCAGGAAGAACCACTGTGTTGATGTATGAAGTCGATGTTGGAGATGCAAAGCCAATTAAACTGCCTCCTTACCGTGTGAACCCAGTGAAAGTTCCTCTCATCCAGAAGGAGCTTGGCTACCTGTTGGAATACAAGATGATTGAGCCCTGTCAGAGCGAGTGGAGTTCTCCTGTCACTCTGGTCCCTAAGCCGGGTGGGTCACAGCGGCTTTGCATTGACTACAGACGCGTTAATCAGATAACTAAAACAGACACTTACCCTCTCCCTCGTGTGGAAGATTGCACAGACAAGATCGGAAAGGCTAGGTACATAAGTAAGTTTGATTTGTTAAAGGGATACTGGCAAGTACCTATGACTGAACGTGCTAGGGAGATCTCATGTTTTGTAACACTAGGAAAGACTTTTGCATGTTCTGTAATGCCGTATGGTATGAAGAATGCACCAGCCACATTTCAGAAGCTCATGAATGTTGTAACAGAGGGTTTGGCAGGGTGTGTTGTTTATATTGATGATGTATTAATCTTCAGTGACAACTGGAAAGATCACCTATGCCATGTCAGTAAATTTCTTGAGCGTTTAGTTCATGCTAATCTTGTAGCTAATTTATCAAAGTGTGAGTTTGGTCAAGCTAAAGTTCAGTACCTTGGGTACGTAATTGGTGATGGACATGTTACACCACCAGCAGCTAAGGTTCAGGTTATAAGTGATCTTCCCAGACCTAAAAGTAGGAAAGAGCTACAGAGATTTTTGGGAATGGTAGGTTATTACCGGAGATTTGTTCTTAACTTTTCAATTCTTGTATCACCACTTACAGACCTACTGAAAAAGGAAGTTAAATTTGTCTGGACCGATAACTGTGAATCCTCTTTCAACAAACTTAAAGCTATCCTATTAAGTCAGCCAGTGCTCACTACTCCAAATTTTGCTAAGCCTTTTAAGATTTCTGTTGATGCAAGTGATACAGGAGCTGGGGCTGTTTTGCTGCAAGAGGATGATCAGGGTATTGAACACCCTGTATCTTATTACAGTAAGAAGTTCACTCCACCTCAAAAGAACTACTCAACTATTGAGAAAGAGCTTTTGGCCTTGATTTTGGGTTTACAGCATTTTTCATTTTATTTGTGTTCTGGTTTTGACCCCATAGTCATTTATACCGATCATAACCCACTGAAATTCCTTAGTAAGTTTAAAGATAAAAATCAGAGATTGACAAGATGGAGTCTACTTCTTCAGGAGTATTCATTAGACATACAACATGACAAGGGGAAAGAAAATGTTATTGCAGATTGCTTATCTATACTTTAGACAGATTGTTTTAGAGTAATAAGAAATTTCCTTTGTAAATTTCTTTTTCTTTGTGGGGAGGTGTTACATAGCCTATGATTTCATCATCCTTTGTGTAATTTTAACGCACAGTATGCTGCATGTTTGATCACGAGCGTGTTCTGCCTCAGTCCCCCCCTTTCTACCGTTATGGTAGAGTAAGTCGCTCTTTCTGTTGTTCTGAGCAGGATTGTCAACTCTTTGTCCCCATGGCTTCATTTGCGCGTCCTTCTTACAAGTTGTATCAAGCTCTGCCGGCCCCTATATAATGAGCTCAGTCTCTGCATTATGGTCACTTAGATCTACTCCTCATTTTGTTCACATCTCTGTCCTCCCCTGTACAGTTGTTATTATTGTGAGTGCTCAGGAAGTCTCCAGTCATCTAGCAGCTGTGTAATTTGAGTATAAGTGATATTGCATTTTTTCTTGTACTGTGTAGCATAATGTGTTAATTCTTAGGCCTAGTAAGGTTTTTGTAATCCATGAAAGGTTTTTTATGTCAATCATGAATAATATTTTGTATCTGTAATAATTTATCTTGCATTAACTGAGCATTACCCAGTGTATTTTCATTTTATCAGGGCTGACTTAGGTAAATTTACTCTTGCTAATTTCGTGTTAATAGAGGCTATTGCAGTTAACCATATATTTAACCTGTTTTTTTCCATTACATTATCCTTATGAGTCCTGAATGTTTTGTTGTTAGTTTGAGCATTAAACTTTAACTTGTAATTTTACCTAACTCTTTTGTTTTGAACCTGGAACTTTACGGGACAGTAGTGATTATTAGTATTCTCACTTAAAGTGAACATTATCTTCCTCTGTTCCGTAACAATATATATATATGTATATATATATACACTGTATATATATATATATATATATATTAGTATGAAGAAACCAGGGAAAAAATAAGTCATTCTGAAGCTGAGGTGGTTAAGCACTACTTCGACGGAAATCTGCTTCGCTGAATAAAACAGTCTGGCAGTATCAAGAAGAGATCAGTAAAATGTGGTTATATACTATATTACCCTCTTCGACGTGTACGCACCCTGGGCCAGACTACCTTATTATCGAACACATAAGGGTATATGACCAGCCTTCGCACTTGGTGGTGTTCATGATTGAAAAGTATGTAAACTTTCTGGGATCCCACCGCATACCCCAAACACATGATGCTTAAGGGAAGGAATTGATAACCCACGTCCATACTCGTAAATCTTAGAGAGAGAGAGAGAGAGAGAGAGAGAGAGAGAGAGAGAGAGAGAGAGAGAGAGAGAGAGAGAGAGAGAGAGTGTCTGAAGAATGCGTAACGATACATTATTTTCTGTTCCAACTAGATCACTTCTCATTCAGTTCGCCTCTCATTTAGCTCCTCCATTTCTGTCTCTGTCTGTCTGTCTGTCTGTCTCTGTCTGTCTGTCTGTCTCTCACTCTCTCTGACACACAAGCCCATTGCAACAGTCTTCTCTGTTACAGAAATCAAATATAAGATAGTGTAGGACATTTCTTCATGTTCCGCCTTCCAACTTTTTCGTTTACTACCCTTTTACTAGCTCTCCCCTCCTCTGAAGGCCTGTAATTGCAGTGATACAATGGCCAGTATTTCTGTGGGCTTATGGGACTCTCTAGCAACTATTATGTACCATTTTTTTTTTTGTACGTGTGGTATGTGGTTCATTTGTCTCGTCACGCTGTTAATTACTACACCGTTTGTCATGTTTTCCTCTTTCCTTGCTATTTGGATCTTACCTCACCCCATTCCTACGTATGATAAAGAGTTCGATATGGTGATGACGTGAATTATATTTTTTAAACAAAACATTTGTGGTAGGTGGGGGCACTCACCATCCACTCACTCGATGTAGTGCTGCTCTCGGGTGTCTGCCCTTTCCTCTCCTCCATCCTTCTTTCCTTCCATCCTCTTCTGTCTTTCCTTCAGTCTTTCCTTGTCCTTCTGCCTAAGGGTGACTTTACACTCCCTCTTCCATCTTTCTTCCCTTCATTCTTTTCTCTTCTTCTGCCTGTGGGTGACTCTACACTGAGTGACAAGCCAAATGGTTTAATGTACACCAGGAAACCATTTACTACGCTGGGTGGTAACCATATAACCAAATTTTGGCGCCTGGTGGTTTAGTGGGTAATTATTGCGCTCTAATCGGATTGAGCCGGTGCAGGTTTAAATCCAAGGGATGGCTGGGGTTGATTGCTCGCGTAATGCCACTCAGGGATGAGTGAGGCTGATCACTGTCATCTTAAATGTCAGGACCAACTGCCTAGCCCCGGGCTCCTACGCTCCTCATGGGGCAACGTAGGATTGGGTGATGGATGTATGTATGTAAACAGAACATGGACAAAGGATGAAAAATCAAATGTAGGAAAAAATTTCATTCACCAGAATACAAAAGGTTGGGTGGAGTTTGAGAGAAAATCAATCTGAGGAAGTGAATTCCCAAGAGAAACAGTTCGGGAAATAAAGGAATTTCGGTAGGCAGACTTTGTGTAATATGGCGGTGTGTCAGTCAAGTCATGATTGTTACCAGATACCAGTGTAGCACGGAGCAAAGATGGCACAATGAATGCGACTTCATAAGAGCACTTGCCATAAAGGGAATGCAAGCGAGGCAACATTCCATATCTTATTTTGCGGGAAGGTAGTTCATTTGTAACTGCTGGATTATTATTTATTCTTATAGCTTTGTTCCGAATTTTGTCCAGTCGTTTTAGTGCAACCTCTCCACGTCCACTGCACAGGGTTTAGCAAATTCAAGATGAGGGCTCACATGACTTGTATATTATAAATAACAGCTCGACAGTGAAGAAGTTACCGTTTGTGTATAATAATTGTCCAAGTTTCTTTGTGGCCCTTTTAGCAAGTGGTCTAATGTAAGAGATATAACTGAGGGTGCGTTTAAGAGAAAAATCAAGAATATCAATATTTTTGAAGATACAAACATTGGTTTTATTGAAGGCATTAAAGGAATCAGGCAAAATCTGTACAGTAATTACTGGATATATCTGATTTTACTAACACTAAATGAGACAGTATTAATGTCTTCCCGTGTGATTTGTTGGTAATTTGATGTACCAAACTTTGTGAATGGATGATGAAGTTTGAGGAACTGAGAAGCGTTGAGTCACCTGCATGTGACTGACTGGTATTATGGGTGACAGACAAGAGATCATTAATAAGAATGTGGAACAGGGTTGGAACCAGGACTGATCCTTGCGGTACACCGGCGTTAATTGAGCGGAAATTGGAAGATACATCAGCTACCTTTACTCTTATCTTTTATCGCTAAGACATGAGATCAGTGGACAAAAGATGATAGGCCAGGGCAAGGGAGTCTATGTTACAGGGAACTGTCAAAAACTTAAGAAATATCATGGACTACCACTAGAGTTTTTCAAAAATACGAATTAGGATGGTTTATCTTTAGTAACTGATTCGTGTGAAAGTTGACGTGTTGTATTAGTTGTGTGTGTGTGTGTGTGTGTGTGTGTGTGTGTGTGTGTGTGTGTGTGTGTGTGTGTGTGTGTGTGTGTGTGTGTGTGTGTGTGTGTGTTCGATATCGACAGGGATGGTAGGAACATCTGCAGGCACATAACATTCTGCCCTTACCCACTCGCATCTTTGTGTCTCAGCTGATAACTTATTATTATTATCATTTTATTTACCGTGATTAGAACCAGTCGATTTCACTCACCCGTGGCAACCCTCCTGAGGTCCAAGGGTTAAATGTACACCATGACTTGAGTTTCAGACCCAAAATTTTGGGAGCAAGGCGATCACTAGACAAACACACCACAAGTGGTTATATCACACCTGCATTTATCATGAACATTAGAATGTGTTGTCACGTTTTATCGTCCTGTTATTCTTATCTTTCTTGCATATCACCCACCATGTCACTACATCATATCCTGTCCATTTCATCCATCCTATCTTTCGCAACTTTGTTTTTCCTTCTTCTTCTTACTCACATTGTGTTCATACCTCCTTTCCTTCCTGTTACTCAATCTCCCTTACTTTTTCTCCTTCCGTAATACCATTTTTCCAATCTCCTTCTCTTCCAGTTCCGTCTCTTTCCTGGAGCCTGGAATCCAAACTTCTGCTTAAACGTTTACAGAAATAAATGGGATGGAAGGGCGCTAAAGGAGTGAGCCCTAAGCGTTGAAAAACAAGTTCAGGTTACTCTTATTAAACTGGTGGACTTTTTAACGAACTACAGGATCCTTATAACTATAATCGGCGAAAGCGAAGTTGAAACAGAAAAGTAAGTTTTAACTGATCGGTTTCTGTCTTATTTGTTTGCGTAAATACTGTTTACGTAAGGTTATAATTGTATACAGATACAAATCCTGATTCTCAATAAGTGAACATGGCAAAGCCGAACGAGGTAGGTCGTGAAACGAAAAGAGAGTGAGACACGCACGAACACAGAATATCATATAAGGGTTAGAACCAGAGAAAGCCGAGAAAAGATTGAAATGAGACATATGACTGAATCATATTTCACGGCATGAAAGGAAAGAAAGAAATACAGTAAACATGAAGGATATAATAGAGGAAAAAAAAACTTGCTCTGGAGGTAAATAAAGAAAGCAGGAAAGCTGAGGCAATTCGAATAATAAAGCGATGAAAAAAGCAACAAGTGACTGTGACTGGCCACTGGAGTATATGAAAGTGGTAATAGTGTTGCCCGACGGGATGTTTTGATGGCGGAACATAACAGCATCGTACAATGATTATTAATTCCACAGTATGGTTGTAGCCAGAAATTATATGAGAGAGAGAGAGAGAGAGAGAGAGAGAGAGAGAGAGAGAGAGAGAGAGAGCGACGTTGGTCATTTGTGCCTCCCTTCTTTCCAGCCTCGTTCTTGATAAAGAATGCTACACTAACCTGGTGTTGTTATCACGCAGTCTTACTGGACCCATCGTATTTCTCGTCCTTGGAGGCTGGTTCACGTATGCAAGAGTGTGTCAGTGCTCAAGTTATTTGTCTTTTCACATATAATTAATGACTAACTAATATTTCCATATTATCAAGAAAATTCATATTTGGAACACTTTACAATTAAGAAATATTACTTCGTATATCATAGTGAAGAATCAGTTAGTGATAAATTACTGTCTGTCCAAATTTACCAAACAAATATTGTGTAATTTATGCAATATCTAAATGAAAATGTTGTAACTGCATCACTACATGTTAATAATTTATTCAAAGGGTAGTATTGTTACGTCCCCACTCCCACACTGCCACAGGCTCCAGAAGCAGTAGTTCAGTATAGGAAGGTCGTTGCCCAGTGAGTTGTTCTTCCTATGGTCAGCCTTTAGGTGTACAGTACACAAGATCAGCTGAGGTGTTGTAAATAGACACTGGCTCCTTAAGCTCACTGTCTTTATTTTCCAAATAACTACACCCAAATGCTTTCCAACTTCACTTCACTGTTTTCACAAGCACTGGATTCATACAAACTTTACTAACTGCAATTACACTTAATGCTTGACAACAACACTTCACTATTTTCACAAGCACTCAAAATATACAAACTGTACTGCACTGACCCTTAATGCTTGCCAACAACACTTCACTATTCTCACAAGCACTGGAGCTATACAAACTTTACTAACTGCAGTTACACTTCACTGTTTGCCAACAACAATTCACTATTTTCACAAGTACCGAAAATATACAAGCTACACCGACACTGTACCGACACACAAACTGAACTGAAAACCGACTGAACTCGTTCTACTCTCTTCCCAGCCTGCATTGTACTAGAATGATCTACTTCTCCACAGTCCTGGTATATTCCAGAGAGAGAGCACAGTTACCAACACGGAGACAACAAGAACATGCCAGTTTTTCTTACAGTAAATAACACTATAAATTATTTACCATGCTAACTTAAACTGAATTGCAAAACAATCACATAACTAAAACACTATTAAAGAGAAAGAGCACAAAAGTTAATGCATAACTTACGAAACAACTACTGTACGCTCACAGTAGGAGGCTAACTGGCAACTCTGACTCGTAACGGTAAAATACCAGGATCATCGAGAAACGTCCAGACTTCGTAACTAGCAAATCGCGCTTCTTACCACTACCCTCTCCATACTTCTTTGTCGTAATGACAAAACTACACAATATGCAAAAACATAACCCTTAATCCTAATGGAACATCTAACTATGCACAAAATAATCCTTCAACTTACCAGGTCTTCTTCTGTGCCACTTCCGACGACGTCCTTGTTCCTCCACACAGTCCACTCCTCCTTGAATGTCTTGGTCCTCTTCATGATTCACATCTCTGGGGAAACTGTCACCATCCTCTTGCACTTCAGCTCCTTGGTCCTCCTCAACATCCTCGGCTGCGGGAGAGCACGATTCCTTGGAGATGTCCAAGATGTACTGTCCTGGCCCATGGTACTGCCACAGACGCTTCATGTGTACCACCTATGTGCGAGACTTCCTGCCTCCCCGAATCCGATATGTCACGTCTGATAGGTAGTCCAACACAGTGTCAGGCTCGTACCACGGGCTCTGCAGCTTCGGTGACTGTCCCTCGCTGAGGATTGTATAACCAAACTTGTTCATCATCCTTGAAGCTCACCTCACTTGGCCTGGCATCATACTTGCACTTCATCACCTCTCCTGAAAACTTGAGGCTCCTCGCACTTGATGATGTACCTCAGCCAGCCTTTCCTGAAGGTGCTTCGCATAGCCGGTGGTGTCTGCAGGCAGCTCTTCACCAGATGGTCTTCCCATTAACAAGTCAATGGGTAAGCATAACTCGTGGCCTAACATCAGTTTTGCAGGGGTGTAGCCAGTAGACTATGGGGATGCACACCGATATGCCATCAGCAACACAGGTAATTTCTGTTTGTCCCTCTATGCAGTACTTAGCCAGTTCTTGTCCCAGGGTCCAATTGAATTTCTTCACCATCCCATCTGACTGTGGCCTTAGTGGGGTCATCCTGGTCTTCTTGATCTCCAGTAACTTTTAACTCTCACTGAACACAGCAGACTCGAAGTTTCTACCCTTGTCTGACTGTAGCTCTTGTGGCATCCCAAAATGACAGAAAAACTGATCAACCAATACCTGAGCAACAGTCGCAGCCTCTTGACTGGGGATGGCATAGGCTTCTGGCCAATTTGTAAAGCAGTCCATGGCGACATATATATACTGGTTTCCTCTTTCAGTGAGTGGCAAAGGTCCAGCAATGTCCACCGTGACTCTTTCCATTGGTGCACCCACTTGTTATAGCTGACGAGGGGCACAACCACGTTTCTTGGGTCCCTTCTTGGCACAACACACATCACAGGCCCGACACCACTCTTCAACATCCTGACGTATGCCAATACAGTAGAATCTCTGTCGCAGCCGGCTTAGGGTTTTCTTCACTCCCATGTGCCCACTAGTGATCTGCTTATGAGACTCATCCAAAATCTCGAACCTCATCTTCTTCAGAACCACCAGTTGCCAATACCTGTTGAAGCCATAGGGTGTCTCCCACTGACGCTCCAGTAGTCTGTTGTTTGAACGAAGAAGGTCCCACTGACTCCAGTAACTCCTGGTCGCAGGGCTTAACCTGAAAACTTCTTCCCAAGATGGTTGCACTGTACTCTGCTGCAGCCACTCTAGCACTGGTTGTCAATCTGCATCCTCCATCTGCATCCTCTCCTCTACTGACTTCTGGCCCAGAATTTCCACTGCAGCACCCTTGTGGCTAGTAGCATGCTGCATTGCCCTTTCATACTTCTGCTGCTCTAGATTGGCATCTACTTCCTCCTTAAGCTGTTGTTGTTCTTCCTTCATTTCCCCCATGAAAGCATCTAGCTGTCCTTGCATCCTCAGTTGTAATTCCCTCTGTTGCTCCTCTGATGCCTGTTGAAGATGCTCATATTGTTCTTTTTGTTCTTCATGTTGTGCCTCCAGTAGTTCCCTATTTCCCTTCAACAGTACACTTTGTGCTTGTATTAGTTCTTTGAGTTTTTCTGTCCTTCATTCAGTGCCTGTAATTGGGCACTTTGTGCTTGTAATTGTTCTTCGAGTTCTTTCTTCTGCGCCTGTAATAGCTTCACAATTGTCACCAGGGACATTTCCTCCTCCTGCCCAGCTGGAGACCTTGTCTGCACGCCTCCTGCTTCCATGTCGAAGGTTAGACTCACTGCAGCCCTGAATAATCAATACTCCTGACACAAGTGTTACATCCCCACCCCCACACTGCCACATGCTCCAACAGCAGTAGTTCGGTATAGGAAGGACGTTACCCAGTGGGTTGTACTTCCTACGGTCAACCTTTAGGTGTAAAGTACACAAGATCATCTGAGGCACTGTAAATAGACACTGGGTCCTTAAGTTCACTGTCTTTATTTTCCAAATAACTACGCCTAATGCTTTCCAACTTCATGTTTTCACAAGCACTGGAGTTATACAAACTTTGCTAACTGCAATTACACCTACTGTAATGTTTGAAAACAACACATCACTATTTTCACAAGTATCGAAAATATACAAACTACACCGACACTGCACTGACACTCAAACTGAACTGAAATCCAACTGAACTCGCTCCAGTCTCTTCCCCATCCTTAGATAAGCTTGCATTGTACTAGAATTATCTACTTCTCCACAGTTCTGGTGTATTCCAGAGAGAAAGCACAGTTACCAACTCGGAGACAACCAAAACATGCCATTTTTTCTTACAAAATATAACACTATAAATTATTTAGCATACAAACTTAAATTGAACTGCATAATTTTGTACCCCCTCCACAATATGTCTACCCCCGATGTATATATGTCCCCCCCCCCAATGCATACATGCCCCCACTAAACTTGCTAGGTCAGCACGTTTTCCCAGGGCCCCCACGCCTGAAGAAGTCGTGATTGCATCAGTTGATAGCAAGCAGCCGGGACGGGCAGACTATTTTACTGTGAGCTTGTAATAAACTCCTTATCTAGCTGTTTGTACACGGAGTTTCTATCACCAAAGTATTGCAAGTTACATTTGGTAGCAGCGGTGTTTCGAACCATCAGATTCTGACCGCCTCCACCGATTTAGTGACATCACAAGATACACGACGTCTCGCATCTCCCAGCCTCGCACCTCCTCAGTGCCTCCGACCCAACTCAATGAAGTCACGTCCACTCTAAACAATTTCACCAATATCTTACAACACCACCTTTCAGATCTCAACGTTATCTCTCAGTTCTTCTACCTCAAACTCAACATGGATAATCTCCAACTAGCCATTGACTCTCGCTTGTCTCAAGTCTCTGCCTTGGTTTGTATCCTGGTCGATGCTATCAATGGACGTGTCACTGCCGACTTAGTTCCTGTCTCAGCTCTCCGTTCTGTCCTGGAATGGGCTCACTCCACCTTCGGTCTCTCCCCAGTCCTCCCCTACTCCTCCCTTGAATATTATTATCCTGTTCTCGAAGCCACTCTTCTCACCACATACGTCGTCGTCCATATTCCTCTCCGTTCTGCCATAACCTTTAACCTTTTCCACATCATTCCCTTCCCTTTCCGCCTCTACAACTCCTTGTTACAGGTATCTGTTCCTTCAGAATATTTCCTCCTCTCCCATGATCATCTTTCCGTTGCCTTCCTTTCTTCCACAGACCTCCAGCACTGTTCCTCCCTTACTCCGACCTCTCGTCTCTGTGCTGCCCACAATTTTCGCTATCTTCCCTAGCAGTGCTACACCCTGTGAGTCTGCTTTAGTTCGCAACCATTCCATCTACTCAGCCTGTTCTTTTGTCTCAGCTCCTGACCTCCCGGTCCACCATGCTCACCTCAACCATGTCCAGTACTTCTTCTTTGCTATTCCTATCTCTGTCACAATCATGTGTCCTGGTTCTTCGGTTCAATCCGTCCCCGCTAGTGGTCTCTACAAAGCACCTGACTATTGTACCGTCAAATCAGAGTCCGTCATCACTTACGCCACTCGCTATCACCAAGCTGTCCGTAATCACCCCTATGACATCTTTCAACCACTCGACATGCCTTCAACCTTACCATCTGCCAACATTACCATCACCTCCCCTAACTTGTGCATGCTCACCTTCCTCAATGACAGTGATTTCATTATGGATCAATTTTCTCTGGCCTTCAGCCGTTCATGGGTTCATCCAACAGTTGTGTTTCCCCCTGTGGTTATCGCTTTCATAGGTTTTCTACTCATCATGTGTGCAGTGCATTGTTGTGTCAGAAAAATGGAACGTTGACTCCAGGAAATCAGAGTCGCTACAGGCATAGTACGCCCTACACACGATGTAGAAGCTCCCCGTACTTAGTGCCCTCACATTCAGTGACTACCAATGCCATCTGACAATTAACTAAACTGTGAACAGCACTCTGCCTATTAGAAAATGATGGTATTTCTTTAATGCATTACTGAGTGACAGTGTATCCTACAGACAAAAAAAAAAAAAAAACAATGAAGGAAGAACAACCATAGAACTCTCATATCTACTCCTTGTTTATCGTGTATCAAACTATTATTGTGTACTTCCCATTATGTCTTAATCCTTGTATATCTTATATGTATATATCCTTCTAATTCCCTCCCCTCAACATAGCCATGTCTCCCCTACTGCCCCTGTATCATGCTTATCCCTTGTACAAACCTCCCCGGTCCTGCCTTACTACTATAATCAAACACCATTTAACTCCTGGTGTCAGGAGCCACCATCTCAGCTACCCGGGGGAGTAGTGTACCCCCTCCACAATATGTCTACCTCCGATGTATATATGTCCCCCCCCCAATGCATACATGCCCCCACTAAACTTGCTAGGTCAGCACGCTTTCCCAGGGCCCCCACGCCTGAAGAAGGCGTGATTGCATCAGTTGATAGCAAGCAGCCGAGACGGGCAGACTATTTTACTGTGAGCTTGTAATAAACTCCTTATCTAGCTGTTTGTACACGGAGTTTCTATCACCAAAGTATTGCAAGTTACAATTTAACAATCACATAACTAAAACATTATTAAAGAAAAAGAGCACAAAAGTTAATGCATAACTTACAAAATAACTACGTTCACAATAGCAGGGTAACTGGCAACTCTGACTCGTAACCGTAAAATACCAGGAACAACGAGAAACGCCCAGACTTGGTAACTAGCAAATCCCGCTTCTTAACAGTATTATAACGTTGACGAATCCCAACATTTTGGTGTTGTTTCGAAAACTCTAAAGAACAGGGAAGAAATGAAACTAATTACTCCAATGTGACAAATAAAGTGGTAAATCCATTACATTTAGATGATTGTTTCCGAAACAGATTCCTTCGCAATGACATACTGGCTGTGAATGAGAACAGTTGGTTATCCAGAACTGCACTCTCAAGTTCAGCCAAAGCTATTATTGTTCTGTAATTGCTTAAGGTCTGATAATTACATTTCTAATTACACACTTGATTAATCAAGTTGTTGAGATCTACAATCCGAGCATAATGAGGTGTCCGAGTATGGCCATAACATGTGTCAGAAGGTTACTGTGGTGAGGAATTACCACATTAACAGACCACCATCGCTCCCACCACATGGCGTTCTCAGAAGCACACCATACGCACATGACTCAGTGTGGTTTACAGACGTAGGAGAGAAAATGTGATGGAAAAACGAAGGAAAAAGGAATTATATCCGTCAATTCCTTACTCCTCTTCTTGCATTCCATTCTCAGCATTTCTATCACCACTACCAGTGCCACCATCAGTATACTTTTTTCACTTTGTTTGGGAGTAATATTTTTATTGTCCATCAATGCTGAGTTGCAGCAAAATATTAACACGAATATTATGCTAAAAACCCTCTCATTCATTTTTTTTTTTCCCCATACCAGTCTCTTCCTTTCCACCTTCTTATAATTCTCTGTATATGATTCCATTTAATTCCTTCTTTAACCATTTTAAAGGGATCTAGCCAGTCGTTTTCTCTGTTTTTCTGCCCCAATATGTCGCTTTATTTGAATTTTTGTTGAGTCAGCTCTCCACCTGTTTTAGGCATCCACCAACAATCCAACATATTACACACACACACACACACACACACACACACACACACACACACACACACACACACACACACTGTACGTACAGTAACACTAGTGCACTAATACAGTATCGTCGATATTAAGGCATATTAAAGATAGCCCAGTCAGAATTGGAATCATGACTTTTTTTTTTTTTTTAAGGATATATTGGTGCACGGTATGGATTACATGTGAAAACTTGTAGCAAAATCTTACCACTCACATCCAGGAAAGCAAACATAATTTTGTGAACAAAAGTATACACATCTAAATAGTTGACCACCATCTGCCTTCCTTATTCCCACGGTGTCGTTACCAAAATGCCAGTCACATGTCAGAGTATTTCTTCCTTGACAAAGTATGACAAAACAATAACCCAAATGATTTCTCCATATAAGCAAAGTTCACACCATAAAACAAATGCCATCAAAATCACATCAGGGCAGTGGCGCCCACACACTGTTAATGTCAGTACTATTGCAGGGTGTGGCAGCATCACCCAGTGGCGCGGCGCCCCCCATTGTTAGTGTCAGTAATATCCCAGGGTGTGGCAGCATCACCCTGTGGCGCGGCGCCCTCCATTGTTAGTGTCAGTAATATCCCAGGGTGTGGCAGCATCACCCAGTGGCGCGGCGCCTCCCATTGTTAGTGTCAGTAATATCCCAGGGTGTGGCAGCATCACCCAGTGGCGCGGCGCCCCCCATTGTTAGTGTCAGTAATATCCCAGGGTGTGGCAGCATCACCCAGTGGCGCGGCGCCCCCCATTGTTAGTGTCAGTAATATCCCAGGGTGTGGCAGCATCACCCAGTGGCGCGGCGCCCCCCATTGTTAGTGTCAGTAATATCCCAGGGTGTGGCAGCATCACCCAGTGGCGCGGCGCCCCCCATTGTTAGTGTCAGTAATATTCCAGGGTGTGGTAGCATCGCCCAGTTACTGCCGCCATCACACTGTGAAATGGGCATTCTTAATCAAACCGCTGAGCCCATTACCTTGATAACGATCCTAATGACAGCAAACAATACCCAACCACAACAGCCAGAGACGTATTTATGTGTAACTGCTGAGAGATTAGGCGCCAGAATCGCTTACAAATGGCCAGTTTGGGGGCAAACCTCTAATTAGCCAAGGTATTTAATGCCTGCCTTTTAACTGAAAAATATCATAACGAATAAAACATAATTCTGGGTAAAAACTAAAATGAAGAATAGTGCATTGTTTTTTTGGTAACAAAGTAAGCTGCTAATTAAGATGGTGAAGCAACGCGAATGGCATGAAATAAAGGGAAAAGACTTACATTAGCAGATCCTTAGAAAAGAAGTAAGTTTAAGTCCGTTCCTGATGCGTAACGAAATTGATCAGTCTTCCTAAAAAGATTTAGGTTAAATTAAGTAAATACAAATACGAATTCTTGTAACAACTCCATTTGCTATCATCTGAGAAATTCTGAGTATCAATTAGATATCGAGACGATAACGACTTAAAATTATTTATTCACTCGAAATTTTCGATTGACAAATTATCCCGAGGCAATATTTCGTACATTATGTCATATCAACTGAGAAATGTTTTAAAGCAAACTACACTTGTTAGCACTCCAAATAATTCTGTGGACACGTTATCGGTATATTCTGTCTTTCAAAGAGATAGCTGATTATGACTGAGTTGGCATGAAATGCATTTACATATATGAAATCTGTATACAAAGTGTACAAATGGTACTGATCATTGATTAATTGTTTATAGCATAAGGTTTACAATATGTATTTAATTCAGAAAAAAAAAAAAAAGTAGAAACGCAGTGCATGCAGCTTACCCTGGAATGGCAGCTTCAAAGGATCAGACAGTTGGACGATGAAGGGAAGTAACTCTTGGCAGGGGCAGCCGAGGTAATTAGTGGTGATATTAGATGGGAGAACGGACACACAAAAGTGATTAGTCAGGTAACAGGATTTACAGTCAGGTGAATGTTGCAGAGTTTATCACATCCAAGAGCAAGTAGGATATTACAAACTTATCTTCCCCCCATCTCTCTCTCTCTCTCTCTCTCTCTCTCTCTCTCTCTCTCTCTCTCTCTCTCTCTCTCTCTCGCCTCCTCACTTTCTACATTCCCCTTCCACAAAGAACAACTAGAGTCCATTTGTATCCTTGCACTTACTTTTGCAAATGGCGGCCGTCTGCAGCTCCCATCTGCCCCACCTTTCACGCCTGTAATATACAGTAGGTATGGGCGTGGACTCAGCAACATCATGTTATCATAAACAATTTTACTGCATATTATAATCCAGTTTGATCGTGACCCAAGATATTACATATTATTTACATACCTGAGCACACTTCATGTCGTATGTATTTCTTATCACATTTAATCATTATCCCTAATGATAACAGGGAGATGATATTAACCACCCATGTGCGTAGTAGAGCTATCAAGTGTGTGGGGCCTCCAACACAACAGAGTGGACTCAAATGCTTTTCACCTCCCTTAACAATGACGACTCCCTTCAGGCTCATTCTTTTCACCAAAACATTGCATCTTTATCTTTTTACCGGTGTTCCTTTAGTGGTAACTGCTCCTCTGAACTGTTTGCATACAGTGGGCGCGTAACACTCCACTGGTAATGAAATCTCTTTCTTCTTATGTCCATTTATATTAAAAGAATTAACCGACACCCTTAATTCTTCATGAATGCAACAGGCAAACTCTGGAATTGTCTTCCTCATCGTTTGTTTTCCTCTGCCTATGACCCCAAGTCATTTAATGGAATTGTTTCCGGACACCTCATAATTAACTGATCTTGAATCTGGCTCTCTTTTGTTTAACTTCAACAAAACCATGTGTCCAGGTTTGTAACCTCTGATTCTCTCTCTTTTGCATAATGGGACACCAGCACACAGACCCGTCACTCACTACACCCCATGGGTGTTAACACCTCCAATCATCTATTTTCCCGCAATACCTCTTTACCCACTGAAAAATTCTTTCTTGTGGACCTATTTTCTCTAATGGACCTTATTGTCCTATGGAATATTTTCCTCCTCATGCCAAATTTATCCCATGGACCTATTTTACCCATTGACCCATATTCATTAAGTGACCCATTTTCTTTCCAAGGAGAAGCACCAAAGCAACACATAGATCTACTCTCTCCCATGGACCTACCTCACCCATGAACTTACTTCCACGTTGGACTTATTTTTACCCATCTGGCTTATGTTCGTACTTCGGTCAATATCTCCTCATGGAAGTATTTTCCAACGAATACCTTTTCCAGTCATGAATTTATTAATACCATGAACCTGTTCACCCCATGGACCCAGTTCTCATTCACACACCTACACGTACCTCATTCATACCTACCCCACCTCACTTCCCTACCTCATCTGTTCCTTCCTCCACCCTCACTCCATACCCTGTCGACCCACCCATATACTCCATCTGAGTTCACCCCACCCCACCCCATCGTATCCAATCATTCTGCCCATTCACCCCACCCCACCCCATCCCATCCACTCATTCTGCCCACCCACCCCACCGCACTACACACAATCCCATCCACTCATTCTGCCCACACACCCCACCCTACTCCATCCACGCATTCATCCTGCCCAACCACGCCTCCCCATTCACCCACTCACCATGTCAACAGACCCCACTCCACCAAATCCAAGCCACCCTGCCCACACACCCCGAAACTACTCGCCCTGCCCATCCACACCACCCCACCCCCTCCCTTTCCCCACCCACCTGACCCAACTCACCCACCCACTCACCAGAACAATTTGGCCCGCCCACCCAACTCACCTGACTCCCCCACCTACCACTCGCTCACCCAGCCGACCCCACCCCACTTCATCCACCCACACATTAACCTCACCGGCCAACCGCAGCCCACTCACCTGCCGTCCATCCCACATTCCACCTCCCTACACCCACCCACCCTATACCCACCCCACACTCACTCCTTTTAGCCAGCCCCACCCCCACCACACACTACCCTCACCACCCTCTACAGTTATCCCTTGCACTGGTCACCCTCTTCTCACTGGTACTGCACTCATCATTTTCCGTGTTTTTCACCTTCACTATACAGTTTTTCAATGAATTTGACAAAATTTTGCCGTCTCTCCATCTTGAATTTTGAGCTGTAGATTATGTTCCTAGTCACGGAGAAGTGCTGAAGAAAGAATGCAGGTCCGTAGCATCGTCTGCCACTGAGCTACGGAAAGTAAGCTGCAGGAAGGCGATAATGTAAACCAAGCTAATATAGCGGAAATATAAGTAACTGGTGTAGACGAAGTTAAGATAGAAAACTGGTTTCTCAGCCTCTTTCTTGTATCTCCCATTTCTCTTTACCAACCATCCCTTCCCGGCTCCCCTTCACTGGCCCTTTCCTTCCTTTCTGTCTTCCACGCTGTCTCGACACCCTTCCCTTTCCCTTCCTTCACCACCCGTCCCATCCATTCTATTCCTTCCACCATTTGAAGCTGCTACTAAATCCTACCTATCTTTTCACCACCTTTTCTTGCAATATTCTCAATACCCATTTCAGTCCATCCTTTTCCTCCCAAACAGACCCTTGACCCTTCTCTTCATCACCCATCCCTTCCCTTCTTCCCCTATTCCTTTATTCTCCTTATTTTCTCTTTCACACTGCTCTTTGATCCTCCCCTCCTTAACTTTTCCTCCACATCATTACGGTATATTAACTTTTTCGTCCCTCCTCTTCCTTATCTGCGAATTTCCCTCTCATATCCACCACTCTTTCCATCCATTCTCTTCTTTTTCTCATACTTTCACCTGACACTCCCTAACACTCCTGCGGTTATTACATCTCTTCCATCACCCCTCATATCCCTTCTGTCCTGTATAATACCATCCTTCCCTTCTCCCTCCTCTTTCGTTTTTCCCATCACCAGCACACACCCATTGCTCCTTTTCTCCACACTTCCATTTCTTTCGCTCCTCCACACCTCCACTCTTCCCTCTCTAAACCTTGGCATCCCCTGTCATATAAGGAGGCAACTGTGTCAAGGACCAAGACCAATATAAATACGAGAGAGAGAGAGAGAGAGAGAGAGAGAGAGAGAGATAATAAAGTGTGCAAGCACTGTGCTGTGGTGTACGGTACAGGTAATGATGTATACAGGTACCGTATTTAATAGTCAGGGTCTTCTTCTCTGGTTACATTTCCCTACCATTGCCTGTGTCATGATCAATATGTGTACAGTTAGGGACATCTCTCTATCTATCTATTGCCAGACGCCTCAATCCCGTTTGGGGTGGCCACAAACAACTCGCCTCCAAGTCGCCCTGTCCCCCGCCATTTCACTGCCCTGCTCCCAACTCACACCCCCCTCTCTCATATACCTCTCCACCCCATCCCTCCATCTCATCCTCGGCCTCCCCCTTCCTCTTCCCCCCTCCACCTCACTTACATACACTCTCTTCGTCAGTCTTTCACCCTCCATCCTCTCCACATGGCCAAACCACCTCAGCGTGTTCCTCATAACGCTTACTATCACATCCACATCCACACCACAACGCTCCTTTATATCCTCATTCGTCAGCCTGTCTCTCCATGTGACTCCACAGGCTCCTCTTAAATAACTCATTTCCACTGCTCTCACTCTTGACTTGTGTCCTTCCAACAAAGTCCAAGCTTCACTTCCATACGTTAGAGTTGGTATCACAATACTGTCATGTAGTAACTTTTTCACTTCCATGCTCACTTCCCTGTTTCTTATCACTACTTTCAAAGAACCAGCAACCTTTCTTCCCTGCTGTACCCTTTCAAGCACTTCACCCTCCAAACCTCCATCCTTACTCATCACACTACCCAAGTACTTAAACGTACTCACATTTTCCAATTCCTCACCATCCAACCTCGCTGTACATTCACTGACTTCACCTCTCTCAAAGACCATCACTACTCTTCCCTACATTCACCTTTAGATTCCGTTTCTTACACACTCTCCCAAACTCATCCACCAAGCCTTGCAGCTCCCCTTCGTCTTCACTCAACAACACAGTATCATCTGCAAACAACAGTACAGGGAGTTTCCAAACACTATCCTCTCTCACCAGGGCCACTCCAACATCCACTAACCTACCTTGTACCTCTTTTATTACCCCATCCATGTACAGATTGAACAACCATGGAGACATGACACATCCCTGTTTCAACCCAACTTTCAAAGAGAAAAATTCACTTAGTTCACCATCCACACGCACTGCAGCCTTCACACCATCGTACTTACTCTTCACAGCATTCAACAACTTCCCATCTACTCCATATATTCTTAACACTTTCCACAATCCTTGTCTATCCACCCTGTCATATGCTTTCTCCAAATCCATGAATGCCGCATACAACTTCTTTCCCTTCTCTAGAAACTCTTCCACTAAAGATCTAAGAATGAATATCTGATCTACACAACCTCTTCCCTTCCTAAAGCCTCCCTGTTCTTCTCCAACTAATTTCTCTGTTCTTTCTCTAACTCTGTCAATAAGTATCCTACCATACACTTTTCCTATAATACTAAGAAGACAAATGCCCCTATGATTACCACACACTTCTTTTTCCCGTTTTCCTTTGCACAAGGAAATAATTATACCTGACTTCCAATCCTCCGGGACTTTACCTTCCTCCCAGGCCAATCTGCACATCTTCCACATCCATTCTACTACTATCTCTCCCCCATGCTTCAGCATTTCACCACACACTCCATCAATTCCTGAGGCTTTCCCCGATTTAACTTTCTTCATTGCTTCCACAACTTCTATCCTACTGATTTCTTCCTGTCTTCTCACCTCCCTCCTTCTCCCAGCCATTCCCCAGCCACTTATACTCGCATTACTTCCATCCTCTATGTTCAACAATTCCTTAAAGTGTTCTCTCCACTGCTGCTACTCATCACTTAGAGATTATCCACCAGCACTATTTTCATCCCAAATGCATCGTGTCACAGGGAAATGAGAACAAAATATAGCCTCTCAGTTTCGGAAGACTGGTTAGCAAAGGCCAAAGAAGATCATCTTGAAAGCAAATTAATTCTACTAGGAGCTCATTACAACAGTATATTTGAATTCTTGAATGTATATGTCATATATGGATGAAATTTACAAGGTTTTGTAATTTTCAGTACCGGTACTCACGAACTGTGAAATTTCCGTTGCATTACTACATTTGTTTAGACTCCTGAGTACTGAGTGAAAGTTACTTGGGAGTTTAGTAACACAGAGAAATTCTTAAATAATGCCTCGGCGAATCTGTATAAAAAAAGTCGTTGAGAGATCTGTTCAACTGCCCCTCCCCCCACACACTCACGACCTCATTATAATTACTCATCTGGACAGAAAAATTAGTACCGGGTATAAATCTTGAGAACAAAATGTCTTCAATTGCATAGTTTTGGAATATATAGCAGCAGCGAGACCATTAGACTGAATAGAAATATATTCCTGGTACTGTTCTGGTGGCCACATACAATACTTCGTTGAGATATATCTTCTTTGCTACCAATAAGGAACCAAAGAACAAATGCCTTTAAAAAGCGGCTTACGGTACCCTACCAAGGAAAATTTAAGATAAGAAACCTAAATTAAGATCTAGTTCATTCGACAAGATGACTATTTTGGGATATTATTGCTGCCTCCAGACGAATTTTCATAATTTTGCAACGGCTTTCATACTGAACTGGTTAAAGTAGTCAATATCTAACTCCACCAGTTTGATACTGGAGTCCTAAACTTAATCAAATCATTTGGACACTGCGAGAAAGAAACGAAAATATTATCGGACAGAAATTGCTGAACAGCTTTACTATTAAGCTCAGGAAGACATCTCCTAGTGAAGGGCGTTACATCGGTCACTGCAACTTTAAAATCTGACATCCTTATTGCTGTCGCTTCCACTCCTTGTCACTCTGCCCTCACTTCCTTCTTCCCACATTTCCTTCCCTCCTCAGACTAACCACCTTCAGAGTTCCCCTAGTTGTGCTTTCCACCAGATTTCCTCCCTTCTTAAGATTCCTCTCCAAATCTTCGTTTCAAGTATCCCCTAGATTATAAACACTTCTTGCCCCGAATCCCTTCATATTTAGTGAACTTTTCTGTATCGATCATATTTAGAGTCCCTTTCTGTCCCGAATTCCTCTCTCTCTCGAACTCCTTTCAGTCTCAGATTCCTCCCTCTCTCCAATCCTTTCCTGTCTGGAATTGCTCCCCGAATTAAAACTCTCGCTGTCTCGAATTCCCTTCTGTCTGCAATTGCTTCCTGCGTCCAATCCCTCCCCTTCTCGAATCCTTCCCTACATCGAATCCGTCCCTACATCGAATCCGTCATTGACTTTATTCCCTTCATGTATTTAAACACTTCTTGTCGCGAACTGCTTCCTACCTTTCTCTTTCTAACTCCCTTCATCCTCTGACTCACTTCCTTTTCGTCCCTCAGCTCCCTCCGGGCCCCATCACCACCAGTCCCCAATTTGTATCTCCTGCTCCTTGAGCTTCCTTTCTTTCTTCATTTGTTTTCTGTCTCACTCATGTCTTTTATTTCTTGCAATTTTAGCTGGGTCGCTTAGTCCTGCTCAACTCTATTACTCTTTGTGTAAGAAGTCTACCAGCGTAGCAGTGGTAAGGGTATGTGGAGACCATGGGTGAATGTTTGAACGATAAGAAGCGTGACTACAAATACCTGAACTATGCCAGGGAATAACATTGAGAACCTCCACAGGAGTAGAAAAGTGAGGAAGCCATTGCTGGTTCAAAAGATGCCTAAATGATTCAGAGACCATGGTTTATATTTTCGGCTCGGTCAGTCGGTTGGACAAAACTGTTCCCCTTTTGCCTCTGTTCATCCAGCAGTAGAGTTGGGTACCTTGATGTTTAATCGATGGTTGTGTGATGCGTTCTCGAGGAAAACTGAATTAAAAAGAAAAATCATTGCCTTAATGTCCCTGGTGTAATTAATAGCCATTAATCTCAAGCCGCTTATCAGGGTTTTACAAAAATTATTATGTCCTGTATTGATATTCAGAGTTATCGGTGTCATGATTTGAGCAGCTCTATGTATTCTATTGCAGGCAACGCCAGACGGTTTTATTCAGCTGATTGAGTCATAGGAGCGTGAATGTAAATACTGGCACTATTAACCCGTGCTTGGTAAGGACAACCGTTTAGTTTCATCCAGATAACCAGATAACAACAGACGATTGTATTCAGTTGAGGGCGATTCATGAGAGATCAAGACCGTTTAACACAGTACTTAACCCTTTCCTTACCGGAGGTCTCCCGAGAATAATAAACTGTAGGACGTCAGAAAACGAAAATTCTTTAACCCTCCGATTTCACGTCTCCTCTTAACTAAACGAAATAAAATGACAGTAAGTGGAAAAAAAAAAAGTTAAGAACAGCTACCTTACAGAAAAGTCTATGGAACTTCATTGAAGAGTAAAGAATGCCTGATGCAGTCCTTAACAGTACCAGCTTCGCTATCGAGGCTGGTAATTCACTAAATGTGCAGTTCTTCCTGCGCGTACAGAGGAAGCATGAAAATTGCATAGCCAATCCTGCAACATGCACCGACTGGAAAAAAAAAACTACAAAATAATATTACAGCTTCATAAATAAAGCAAGTGTTCCAATTTAAAGATATATCATCGAAATGGTAGCATATGTGAAAGGGTAATATCTCAGGACACACTCGGTTAGTAGTAGTAGTAGTAGTAGCAGTAGCAGTAGTAGTAGTAGTGGTGGTGGTGGTGGTGATGGTAGTGGCAATGGCAGTGGCAGCAGTAGCAATAGCTGTAGCAGACAGCAGATGGGAGCGGATGAGAGCCTATTCTGCATAGTAAGATTTCAAAGCTACAGTATATCTGTTCTCCTACTCACACTGTGTAACCCATTATATTATGTAGGAGGAATAACCCCCCGAAAATACTAATGGAAACTTGTATATACGGTAACGTAATGGAAGACTTTATCATGAAAATAAACGAACTGGTCTGAGATATTTGGGTGAGTCATATTCTCACTCTCCCCTATTTATAGTTTTTTTTTTTTTTTTTCTGGGAGGGGACTGACTTCTCCAAGAATCGTGGGGGGGGGGACTCCTAAAATATCGCACTATTGATGGGATTCTATTGTACACTATATAGTAATATATCTAAGTCCTATCTGCCTTCCTTTCACTATTTCTGAGAATGTTTAATTTGGTGAGGCGAGCTGACACTCCTAAAGATCGTAGTGGGACAACTGCATATTGTAAAAAACCTTCGGGGTAGCCAGACGAACTGGCCTGATAAGTATCATTCATATCCATTAAACAGCCTACGAGGAGTTAAGACACGGACACACAGACCGGCGAACAGACAGACACACAAACAGGCTGAATCTCGCACAATGGTATAGGAGTGATAAAATACTGCAATAGGTGTCTTAGTAAAAATAATGACTGAGTGCATTCCACTGTATGTAGTCCCCTCTCTGTATCTCATTATTCTTCTCTCTGGCTCATTTACTTTGCCCCCCCCCTCCTCTCTCTCTCTCTCTCTCTCTCTCTCTGTGACAGGCTGACAGACAGTACAAAAAGCACTATCAAAGGCCGTCAGTCAAGAGTGCCAAACAGCAGTCAAGACAACACAGATACCGTATACGTCAAGGGAGATACACCACATATAACCAGAGGCAAACACACAACAAAAACACAGCCCAAAACACAATGAACATGAAGTATACTATTAACACAGCAAGGACTTAAATGCATTTCGTACTAGTGAAGAGTTTCGGATTAATGCTATTACTTTGAAATCTTTAGGGACATTAAAGAAAACCTTTGACTGCACTTTGACAAAATTTGAACTTACAATAAATAAGGCAAAAAAGAAATGTAAAACCCATTTTTTGTGTCATTTTGATACGCATATTTTTTTTTTTTTTTTTTTCAAAACGTAATGTGGGACAAACTATTTGAGGTAGAGCTGATATTATTTTGGTGAATAGTGTATATCCCATTGGAGCCCAGTGTCCGGAATATTGGACAGAACTGGGATTTTTCAAGTCTTTATAAAGTAGGGAACCCCCAGGTAGGGACCTATGAGCTTTGCGACTATGAGCCGATAGGCGGAGGGCGGTACGCTTAGTACCCACCCAGCGCCATGCCTCGCCCAGCACCCCTGGGATCCAATAGGTTAATGACTGGCAAATGAGCTTCGCGACTATCGGCCAATTCCACAAGGCCTCTAGTTGTGGTAAGCCCCATCACCATCCCCACCTAGTTATCGGGCCAACCCAATCATCCATTTCAATTCCACAAGAGCCATAGTGATGGTATAGCCCTCCCCTAGCATGGTATTGTCTGACACCAACAGCGCGCTCCAAAGTCGCATCGGTTGGTAGCCCTGGAGGTGAAATGTTTACCACCCTGAGTAGGTCCAAGCAGGACGAACGTAAACAAAGCACAGCTGACGGCCTGACTTTGCTCACGTGAACATGGAGGATCACAACAAAGAGAAGTCTCCCCCATTAAGTTACGACCAGAAATTAACTCTGGTTAAATTAATAAAAGCTAAGCCAGTAATCCTGGATAAAAGTGGGGACTTTACAGCCACCACCAAGAAGAAATTGGCGTGGGACTCTGTGATGCAGGGCTTCAATTCAGCTTATCCCCTGCTGCAGCCGAGGACGACCACACAGCTGAAACGTGCTTGGGAGTACATAAGAACAAAGTAAGTTAGAATCTATTTTTGTGTTGAAAGTATAATAGGCAAATAAAAACAGGGCACAATGTAGGGGTAAATATTGCCGTTTCTTATTTTTTTTTTTTTCCAGTTAAGTTTCTTTTTAGTTCATTTGAGTATTTTGAGGCCTCATTTGTTGTGCAAATGAATAATAACCGTAATATGATTGTAGTTACCTCCTAACCCTGTGGGAGCTCTTGATTGCCACCTAACCAAAATAATCTAATCTAACCTAACCTAATCTAACCATCTCTAACCAAACCAAACCTAACCTAACGAACCCTAACCTAACCTGACTTAACCTAACCAAACCTAACTGTAATAAAAAATATTAAAAATAGAAATATTTGCACACGAAAAAAAAAAAAAAACATACAGGCATACACTGTATGATAGCACCAATCCATTGGGTATGGTAAGATTGTCCGCTAAAGAAACGGCAATAAAGTCAATAAATACCAGTGTAGGTATGCTAGCTTATAGATACAGGATGATACAAGCACAGGACCATTTGAAATACTGGTATGCTTTGTTGGTAAATTTTTACAAGTACACCACCTCCAGTTTTTTCGATGAAACGTGTTTGTTTTTTCCCTACTATTTTCCATGTGATTCATAAAATTTTGACAGACATTTGGTATGGAAATTTGGTTAGGTTAGGATTATTAAAAGTACCAATTCAGCTTTAAATGAGTGTCAGAATCTCATGAATAAAATGAACATAGTAGGAAATGAACATAGGATGGGCCAGGGTGTTTTCCCAAGGTGAGGTGCAGGGAAAATTAAGTAGATTTGGCTCCCTGGCACATACCTGGGGTCCACAGTGCCACCACATGTAGGCTTCTCATCATTGCTGCATTTGTACGTAGTAGACTGAACTATTCACAAAAATTGTGATTCCATATTTAGATACAGTTTTCAGTGGTTAGGTAACAATAGGTTATGAACAATTTTATGCCATAATATTGTACAAGCTACAAATTTTCACGTTATTTTCAGAGTGAAAAAAGATAATGCAGATTTTGTGAAAAAGAAGATGGCTACTGGTGGAGGACCCCCGCCAACTCCACCCAAGATTACGGAACTCTGTATACTGGTGGCCGATTTGATCCATGTGGAGCTTGGATTTGCGGAGGTGCAGTATGATAGCGACCTTCGGGCTGATCCTTCACCACTTGTCGTTCAGGACACTGATATTGGTTAGTAATGCCAAGAGCTTGATTATAAATTATTTTCAGATTTTTTTTTTTTTTATAGCTGTTTCATGCTAAAACCTTTATTGCTCGAACATTTTCTTAAAGTTCTGGACAGTAACGCAGAAATGGGTAAAGGTTATTTCAGCCTATGTACCCTTTACATCTCCACATGCAAATGTGTGGCTGCATAGTAATACTCCTGTACTGACAGATCCGGTGTGTAAATGTGTGTAGTACACAAGTGTGTTCTGTAGTGATTTTGCCCTTGTGTTTTAGCCATTGCCAGTTTTCTATGTAGTGCACGTACAATATTTTGAACATACAAACAAAGGACAACACTGCATAGGAAGATTATTACTTAATACCTATTTACACTGTACTGTAATACATATGACGACTGTGACAAATGTGTACAAAAGTTCATATTATTAGTTAATTTCATAAATCTACCTGCTTAGGAGTCAAAGCAACGAAAAAAGACCTGCTCCAACCTGGATGCAGTGCTTATGAAAGTGGAAATGATGGCACCAATGCAATATGTCTAATTTCAGAGTGGATGCCTGATGATGATGATGATCCCAATATCACACAAGTGGACTGGATAGAGGAGCAGACAGACATGCCAGTCCAGATGAGCTCCTGCAAACCTGGTCCATCTTCATCATCATCATTATCAGGGGCATCAACAAGCACCGAGACACCAACATCTGAACCAGCAGTACCTAAAACTCGCTCCCCGCGGATCTTAAATGGCAGTAGCAGGAAACGTAAGCGAGAGGCAAGTTTTCCTGGGTCCGGAAAGGATGAACTGTATAAATCATTGAGAACTGGCCAGGAAGAAGTAAATCAGGAAATAGTGACACAAGTTAGAAATGTAGGAGAGGCAGTTGTAGAGGTGTGTAATGAATTAAAAGAGGTCCTAGGGCTAGCTAAGACATTTTTAAAACAAAAATTAGAAAAAACTGATGTAAATACTACAGAATAAATGAAAGTTTACTCCTGAAACAGATATTTCAGTTGTATCCCAAATATATACAGTACTATACTTTCAGTTATCGTAATATACACATGATAAGAATATCTTTTTTCAACAGTACCGATATCGGCTATATACAGTATTATGTATGAAACTAAAATGCTCTCTTCTCTCGGTTCGGCTTCCCGTCCCGAGGGGTGCAGAGCAAGTGGTTAGGTTCGTTTCTCAACTGGAGTTAGGAGGATGAATGCAAACACTGGGAGACCGTACCACAATTTGTATTGGTTAGAATTACAACAGTGGAGTGAAGTACACTGCTACAAAAACAACAACCATTCCACTCTATTAAAAATGAAAATAAAAATTTCTCTTAAAAAAAAAAAATCTTGAAACATGACAGCCTGTAGTGATACAAGTTAGCAAAAGGCTGAAACATGAACACAGTTACAGTACCGTATTAAAAGTCACATGAAGACATGTCCAGCACTTGGTGTTAAGAAAAGTGTACTGAAAAAGTTCAATATACTGAATAATTATGAAAAATTACTGATGATATGTCATCATACTAAATACATAAAGTTAGTGAAGATATATAAAAGTACTGAATAATTAAGACATGCTATCATCAGCCAGGTCTGCATTACTATATACTGTATTCCTTTTACCTATTTACCCTGGGTCCCTGGAACCACTGCTCAATTACTCTGTTTCTCACTAGTACCCCAGCCTCCGCTTGTTCTCCATTGTTGCCCTCTCTCCTGCCTTCCAGCTCCTCTACCTGCAATGGTTCTTCAGGTTCTGGCAGCTGCACCTTCTAGTGATGGCAATGTTATGCAGCACAGCACAAGCCATAATTATTGCCCGTGTTGTTGAAAGTTTTGTGCGGATTGGGATGCTTAAAATGGCAAATCTCCTTTTAAGCACCCCAAAAGCACGTTCCACAACATTTCTAGTTTTTGCATGAGCAGCATTGTACCTCCCTCTGTTCTTCACGTAGATTGCCTGTATCTGGAACTGGGGTTAGTAAATACGGCCTGCAAGGGTATCCACTGTCTCCTAACAAATACCCTCTATATCCCCCTCCTTCTAGCCTGGCACACAACCTTGAAGAATCAAAAATTCTTGCATCATGTGTACTACCCGGCCAACTAGCAACAATGTTGACAAATTTCAAATCTGCATCACAAGCACCCTGAACATTTATAGAATAAAATCCTTTACGGCACCTGTAATACTCTGCCGCAGGGCCTCCTACACCGATAATAGGGACATGGGTTCCATCCACACAAGCAAGAACCCCTGGTAGATGAGCTATCTGAAAGAACTTCTGGCTGTACACATGCTCAGTGGCTGGGGTTGGAAAGGTGATGTAGTCCGGTGCCAGGTGTGCGATCAGCCTTGATATTCGTGCGACACTTCTACAGGCAGAAGAAGTTGCCATAGTTAGCAAGTCTGCCAGACAAATCTGAAAACTGCCAGTAGCCAGGTACCTCAGTGTCACAAGAACTTATAGGTGCAGGTGTATAATCCAGTCTAAAAAGGAGAGAACAGAATGGGTAGGTACCGGTAGTACATTTAACACAGGAACCATTGACAGTATATAGCTACCTGAAGGAGTTTTGTAGACTAGTATAACTAAATGTATTTTGCCAGAACAAATTGAAAAGTTGAATGCTAAACATTAAATAGTAATGAATTAATTATGAGACTAAGATGACAGTTGTGGGTGTTACACTGGTATAGTTCATGCTTATGCACATTACTACAGTATCCTCTACCTAAAATGTTCTGGTGTATAATTTGGGATGCACTTAAGATTTTCAAGAAGCTTAGCATTCCAGCAGTAATGGGTTACATTTGTGGTTACAACTGTGAACAAAACATCCTATAATAACACACACAATAAATAAAAAGAGGGAAATATACCTTTTCCAGGTTGAGGTCTTGGTGCACGAGGTCTTATTTCCTCAGTAAGATCGTGTACGCAATCTTTGGGAACTCTAAACCGTTTGATGAATTCATCATCACTGACAGATGTAAAAGGATCACTCCTATCTCTCAGGACAACCCTTGGTACTCTCACTTCTATTTCTTCCAACTGTTCAAGTTGCCGGAGTTGAAGATTTTGTATAGCAAACATCGTGATCTGTAAGAAAAGGTTAGGTTAGGTTAGGAAATGTCAAAATCAACCAAAAATCATTAAAAAAAAAAAAATAGGAAAAACAGTATTTTCACCTCAATTATATGGCTTAACCTATCTAAGCTAACCTAATATGGCAATCATTTCCAACAGAAGAACCATAGGAAAAATATATTCACCATCCATTACGGTATGAGAAAGGTGTATTAATATAGATTTACCGATAATGCTAGTCCAGTTATTATAATACACTTGTCAAACATGCTCATAGCTACAATTTGTGTGGCACATTACCAGTAGCTACCAAATTTGGCTTAGGTCATAGGTCCCATTGTCATCTGTGGGGTTTATACACCGTGTATCCCATTTTCGAAACCTAACCTAACCTATTTTAGATACAAAAGCTGCTTATAGGCTCTCTCCATAAATATCAATTTTCACAAGAAATACCATGTAAAAAATCAAGTTGGAATCAATTTTTACGTTTATTCTGGAAGTTCACAGGGACGAGCAATCTCATTGAAATATGTTTTTCTGATGGTTTTTAATGTGCTTTGAACGATTCTGGTATTCATTTCCATTGCAAATTATTTTTATTTTACTCTTAGGTTAGGTTAGGTTGAAATCAAGTTATTTATATAGCTTTTGATGTGTTCTGAATTATTCTGACCTTCATTTTTATTGCAAATCACTACTTTTTTGTGATTTTCCTCACCCAAAACCCCTGGTTGCAACCCCTCCCCCCATTATTGTTGGGGAAGGGGGTGTTGGATATCTCAACAAGTACCGTACTGATTTAGGTAGAAATGAAAGTCAGATTCGTTCAAAACATGTAAAAATCCATTGGAAAACACCTTGGTTTTACCTAATAAGTCCCTGTGCTCATCTACAAAAATACCAAATTTGTGGTACCAGTACTGTGTATACCGGTAAGAAAAACCAGTTCTCAGGTTCAGGAGCAGTGTTCTGTGCGACTACAGCCGTAATTTCCCTATGCAACCTGTACTATGATAATAGATAACAAGTAAACAATTCACACTTACCGACTATTGGGGTCACAATAATTCCAGTGATTTTCCCAACTTTGTCGGTCCGCCGAGGTTTGTTGTTGTTGGTGGTGGCAATTTCTGAGGAGTTGTAGATGTTCTCCTAAAACACAGAGAAGGGCGTAGCAAATGAACAACGTCTGTTTACCTACATGTTTTTTTTTTTTTTCTCGCTGAAGTTATACAACAAGAAAATACTTTTTACATATTTCAAAACCATATGAAATAAAATTCTGTTCCACGATGCACTGTTGGGGGTAGGTAGACATCCCCAGAATTCCATCCCTAAAGTTCCAATATTGTGGTAAGGGCTGGTACCAAACCGAACGCTGTGAGGTGGACAAAATGTCTTGTGGAACGCAAATGTTCGGGATGGAAGCGTCTTGGTGTTAGGGATCCCCGATACAAGGCCTTGTGGAATTGGCGGTATGAGCCGATAGGCGGAGGGCGGTACGCTTAGTACTCACCCAGTGCCATGCCTCGCCCAGCACCCCTGGGATCCAATGGGATATATGTTAAAGTGTATACAGCTTTTGGGCATATGCACTCTAGCAGTTATAAAATAATGATTCTTGCCAAATTTTTGTTTGGGTCGCACAAGCAAATAATGATGTTTAAAAATAGCTGGTGCTACAGTGAGTCAGTTTCTACGGATGAGCTGTTGACAGTTTTTGCAGAAAAGCACTGGGATTTAAATGAGACCAAATTAACAAAGATTGAACCAGACATGGAGTTGTTATTTCAGTTTAAGTCTGGAAAACTTACTTTCGAGAAAACGTGCGTCAAAGTTTGCGTTGTATGTTTCTGCGGGTGTAGTATGTTGTATGGTATTTGTAATATTCTTAGGTCTTTACCGGTTATGCTAACCTCACCGCTCAGGCATCATAGAGTTAATGTTTCAATGGATGAGGTTTTCTTTTTACCAGCAGTGGACCTCTTCCCCATCCTCTACAAAAAACTCTAGCCATGATCAGTGATTAGTGCATCCCTGCAGCATAGTGGGGATCTGCTTCTATTTTCCTTTTCTTTCTAGGTTTTGCTGGAAGATCCCTCTTCCTAACCTTATCCAACCTCCTTAGGAGCTTGATGGTCTGTTCTGACTTTGGGATCCCAAGTTCTGACCCCAAGTGACCTGCAACATACCCAACATTGTAGTGAAGCACTGCTTGGGCTATTTCAAAATCCAGTATGGTTTTGCTGAGGTTTTTGACCTTTGGGCAGTACTTCCAAATACGCTGATGGAAAGATTCATTAGGATTTTGAGTCTTCCCAAGGAGACATCTCTCCAAGAGACTCTTATCTGTTAGTCTAACATATACCTGGCGAAGTCTTTCCTTCGCTTCTTCATTCAGAGAGAGGTGCACCTTCATTTTAGAGTGAGACAATATGGCTGTGTTTGCTCCCTTTGTGTCTGCTGCTGATGCCACAGTCCTCTGCCAAAAGCAATATGACTTTTTCCCTTTGGGGCACAGCTCATGAGTAGGCTCTTCATCTGTTGATGTGACATGAAAAAATGATGAGAATATGTCATCACGCATACTTTGAACTGTCTTGTTCACATTTTTCTTTACTGCTTTTCCATAGTAGTCAGTCAACTTCTGTATAACAGCATCAGCTAGCTTTCCTCTGCCTGATAAACGCTTCCTCTGCTTGATTTTCCCATCCTTTGTTCTGTATTCTTCCGTGTACTCATTTACCAAATTACTTAGTGCTGTTCCCATCCTTTTATGCACATGGTTGATGCACTTGGCTTTCACAACAGGTTTTTCTTAACCATAGGGTTGCACCATCATTCACAAGGGTTACTGCTTTATAAGCAGAAGCATCACCATCGCCTATAAATGTCACATGTCTGAGTTTATGGTCTAGGTTTCTGTTCCACATATTCACAGCGGCTGTTTCTTCCATCCCTCCAGATGTCCCAACATAGTTCTTTTTACATGCATTGTCAGTTTTATGTTTCTCACACCAACGCTCATACTTTTTTTTTTTTTTTTTTCGTTTTTCAGTTTGTTTTCCATTGTTTTGCACATCATGCATTTCTTTGATATTGTCTCAAAATCAACCACAAAACCTGTATGAGCATCCAACACCACCACAACCCAGAGAAGATGTGTGCCCCCTTGTGTGCCATGACCCTGCAAACAAACATTTCAAAATTTGTAGACAAAATATATTGTAAGTCAAAGACATGAGTAATGAACGTAGGAATGACAAGAAAAAAATATAATAAAGATGTTTCTTACCATCATGGCTGACGTCTATGTCAAGTACACCATCATTTTCAGGAAGTCTCATCACTGTTGCGTAGTATTTCTCTGATTTTTGGCACACACTCTTCTATCATTTTTCTTGCTTTCAAGCTGGCCACATCAACTATGAGGTTTTTGTACCGGATAAGGGTACAGGACTCCATCACACGATGCCCTAGGGAAGTACAGAATCCTGACACAGAGTGATAGCCAATTCCTTCGCACAGAGCACCATAAACACATTGAAAAGACTGGGGATAATACTTGAACTTTCCTTCTTTCTTTACAGGCTCGTTGTTAGTGTTATACAGGTCTAAATTACACTCTGTGCAAAATACTCGTACTGTAGTGTCAATACCACTACCAGAAAGTGTAATGTCACAGATAACTTTTCCATAACAATTACTGCACACCAAACTTTCAATGACTCTACATAAACACTTTTCTTGATGAGTATTGTGTCACTATCCTCACTTTCAACCACTTCTTCGCCTTCAAAGAATATTCTTGTCCATTTCTTTGCAGTTGAGACATGCACTGTAGCAACAGGTGTTGTGGTTGAGGGTCCAGGGGTGAGGGGAGATTATAGAGAAGGAGGGGTTGTGACAGGCTGACCAGCTGATTCCGCTTCCTCTCTTTCTTGCCGCCTGCGTTTCTTACTCTCCTCCATTATTTCTTTTCTGTCCTTACACCTCTTGCGTCTCATAAGCATCTTCTTAGACTGACGAGGCATAATGGTTGCAAAAAATGTCACACAGTACAACTGAAGTGGCAAGCGAATTTTGACTTATGAAAAATTCCACTTACAAGCAGTTTCTTGGAACATGACGTGTTCGTAAGTAGGGGACCACCTGTATATGAAGCCATGCTTCCCCACAAGGAATCCCTGTGTTAGCAAATCAGTGCAAAAATAATATCGCCAGTAATCAAGCAACACTAACTCCTCAGTGCTTCAGGCGGGACTAGGGACGGCGTCCCTGGGAGTGGGACGCCGAGTACAGAACAGTGTTGCCACACTTGTAGATGAGAATTATCGTACCAGCCCCTCAAAATTATCGATTTTTCGTTGGAATTATAGTATATTATTATTATTTTTTTTAATAGTTTAAGAATCTGATGCAGCCTATTTTAAAACTGTTGCCGATGCCTTGGTTATTTACTGAAAACTTACCCATTACAACCCATTGCAATTATCTTGATCAGAACCGTCATTTTGACGTATACTCAGGTGTATATCACTTTATTTTGTGTTAGAATTGGAGCATACCATAAAAATCTCATAATGATAATTTTACGATAGTATAATCATATCTTTTATTACAAAAATAATATTACAAGGAAAAGAAATAGCCCTAGTGCCACTCTAGAAAATCACTCTGACTAGCAGCAGAATGCAGTCCATAGAATTAAGATAATTCATAGAAATGTGCTTACTCTTGCAGGTAATAACTCAGTAAGACCATAACAAAAATATTTTCAGTGATGACCATCACATTAGCACTTAAGATCCTCATCTGTCAAGTTGTGGGACAACTGTGCATGATTAGCTATGCGTACCACAAAATTTACTGCCATCCTAGGTTTCAATCCAAAATTGTCGTACAATCGTGTCGTACATCGTACCAGAGGCAATATTATCGTACGTATACGACAATTGTCGTCCGTGTGGCACACTGGTACAGACAGAAGTAGGCCAAGGCCATCACATTCAAACGTGAGCTAAAAGTTCCATATGTCACCAGAAAACAAAAGTAAACCGGAAAATTAACTAAAGAATAAAGAAACCAACTGAGAGCGTAAATGTTTCTTTGTTGACATCGCAAAACTCGCAATTCTTTAAATATAAGCCGGGAGATTTAAATTTGACGACGCCAAGCAACTTTTCTCCCTCCAAACGATTCCCTGGAGATGGTACATGATTATGGCGCGGTTTTCTATTTTTTTCATATTTTTTCGATATTTTCGAGTTTTTTATGGACCTGCTCCCAGCTAAGCAATCCACCATAGTCAAACACACCACCACCACAACCAAACACACCACCAACACAACCAAACACCACCAACACAACCAAACACCACCAACACAACCAAACACACCACCAACACAACCAAACACACCACCAACACAACCAAACACCACCAACACAACCAACACAACCAAACACCACCAACACAACCAACACAACCAAACACCACCAACACAACCAAACACACCACAAACACAGCCAAATACACCACCAACACAACCAAACACCACCACCAACACAACCAAACACACCACCAACACAACCAAACACATCATAAACACAACCAAACACATCACAAACACAGCCAAACACCACCAACACAACCAAACACAACCAACACAACCAAACACTGACACAACCAATCACCACCACCAACACAACCAAACACTACCAACACAACCAAACACCACCAACTCAACCAAACACCACCAGTAACAACCAAACACACCACCAACACAACCAAACACACCATCTACACAACTAAACACCACCAACAAACCAAACACACCATCAACGCAACCAAACACACCACCAACACAACCAAACACACCATCTACACAACTAAACACCACCAACACAACACACCACCAACACAACCAAACACACCACCACCATCATCACAACCAAACGCCACCAACACAAACACACCATCAACACAACCAAACACACCACCAACACAACCAAACACACCACCAACACAACTAAACACCACCAACACAACTAAACACCACCAACACAACCAAATACACCACCAACACAACCAAATACACCACCAACACAACCAAACACCACCAACACAACCAAACACATACGAACACAACTAAACATACTACCAATACAACTAACATAACCAATACACCCAAACACACCTCCAGCACACCTGAACACACCATTAACACACCGAGACACATTAACACAACTCCTCAGCAACACAGGACACAAGCCAACATTTAGCAAAACAACTACACAACAACGCATCTGCAATGAGGGACAGAAACAAACACTCAGCAACACAGCTAAACAACAATATGTCTGCAATGAGGGACAGAAACAAACACTCAGCAACACAACTAAACAGCAATACATCTGCAATGAGGGACAGAAACAAACACTCAGCAACACAACTAAACAGCAATACATCTGCAATGAGGGACAGAAACAAACACTCAGCAACACAACTAAACAGCAATACATCTGCAATGAGGGACAGAAACAAACACTCAGCAACACAACTAAACAGCAATACACCTGCAATGAGGGACAGAAACAAACACTCAGCAACACAACAACAATATGTCTGCAATGAGGGACAGACACAAACACTCAGCAACACAACTAAACAGCAATACATCTGCAATGAGGGACACAATATCGCCATAAATAAACTTTAAAACAACTTAAGACATCCAAGCACAGAATCAACACAACCAAGTATCCCAAAACACAACAATTGGTGCCAGGCACAAGCCTCGCCCGAAGCAGTTATTTTATTTTCAAACGTTTCCAAGTCATAGCCATCTGAAAATCCGTGATCTTGGTTTTGACCTTTCAATGTCACTTAAGGTCAAAGTCATGGTACCTACTAAAAACCCATATGGGACTTCCTGAATGTTGATAATAGTAAATAACTCCCTTGCTTCAGAGTTTCGAGTTGCAGCCCCCTGAATATCCGTGACCATGAGTTTGACCTTTCAATGTCACTCAAGGTCAAAGGTCTTGGTGCCAAATGAAAACCCATATGGGAGTTCCTGTATATAATAATAGTAAATATCTCTATCTTCAACCGGTTTCATGTTATAGCCCTCTGAAAGTGAGTGACCTTCATTATGACCTTTTAGGGTCATTCGATTACCTCCAAAATTTAATCACTTTCTTTTGGGACCAGTGCCTACATATCATGAAAATTTCATTTAATTTCATCTGGCCGTTTTTCCGCAATGGTGTAGAAAAAGAAAAAGAAACAACACCAAAAACAAAACCTCGCCGTACTCCGTCCGGGCGAGGGAATCAAACATCCCAGCCATATGCGTGCCTTGGAGGACAGAACACAACACAACAAACACCATTGGTATATCAGTGGGTGGAAACTTACTAATTAATAATGATGACTTTGACGATAACAAACACGGTAATGTTGACTGAAATATGGTGACAGGTCTCCCGTGTGTATTTGAGAGAGAGAGAGAGAGAGAGAGAGAGAGAGAGAGAGCAGGGAAGAGGTAAAGTTATATTGCATGTGGTACGTATTTTAGTGGTCGATAAAAAATCTAAAGGAAGCAGGGGATAAAAGCCTGGGATAATGCAGCTGTGAGAGAAGGCATCAAAGGCAGAATAAATGCACACTGTAAACCTTTTACAACCTATACCAGGAAAACATTGTAAACATAAATACCGAAAGAATGAAGTCTGGTCTGCATACCAACATATATATAAAACATATATCGAAACATATATCGAAACACACTATAGTTGGTTTCATGTAGTCTGATGCACTGATTTTGCCAGCCGAGGACAGGTAACAGATTTGGTAACACTGCGCGATGCACTCGGGAGGTGATTGGTGGATTTCCGTTGTGTTTGAACGTACACCAAATTGACTTTGTATTCCAACCAAGGCACCTCATTGTTTGTAAGATACCGGAATATATAGATACAAATTAAAGCAATGATATCTTTAATGATAAGTATATGCCCTCGAAATACTAGAGATAAACTTGAACGACAGAGATAACAAAACTAAGTAAAGTTGCGACTGGATGCATACGAACACAATTAGCTACTGTGGCAGGTATTAGAACGTTCATAGCGAGGTGGTTCCGAGGTCCTGTGAAGGCTCGAATGTTTTTCCCACCACTACTACACAATGTCACAGTCTACAGTCTACACCATGCCCTTCATTACCTCATCTGCTAATATACAACCTGATCCTACTGTAGATACGCTTAGCATCTAATAATTATAATTTGTGTGACACACACACACACACACACACACCTCACTGGGGTCAATACATGCTATTCTCAATACATATAGTGTACATACACATTTTCATTACCTTCATAGGTAACAGTAGCTTTAAAAATCTGCATTTGTTTGTATTCCCAGTCAGATTCAGTAAAATTATTTCTTACATGAATAAGTTTGGTGTTTGATTTTCCCAGTCATTTTCGTATCATGAGACAGACATACATACAGACAGATGGACACCCTATCCCTGGCCACCATGCACCCTCTCCTCAAGCATTATCTCTGTCCCCTCGACAGACAGCCGTCGGCCGGGAAAGTAATGGATTACATCACTGTAGAATGAACCGAATTTTTGTTAATGGTGGAAGAAATGCAAGTAAGATAAACGCAAACCCCATGAGAAAATAACAGTTGAACTCTGCTGCTGTAATAAAACCGCGTGCAGTGTGAACGAAATCAAACATAATGAAATGAATTTAAACAAATAAATCAGTCGCTGACTCTTGTCCGCATACGTCCAGTCGCGACTTTACTTAGTTTTTGTTATCATTGTCGTTCAGGTTTATCTCTAGTAATTTAAGAAGCACATATTTATCATTAAATGTATCATTGCTTTAATTTGTATCTGTATATTCCGGTATCTTACAAATCAATGAGTGCCTTGGTTGGAATACAAGGTCAATTTGGAGCACGTTCAAACAACAGAAATCCACCAATCACCGCCCGAGTGCATCGCGCAGTGTTACCAAATCCACCTGTCCTCGGCTGGCAAAATCAGTGCGCCAGACTACGTGAAACCGAGTATAGTATATCTAAAAAGTTGCACTCAGTGAGAATTATAATATTCTTTTTTCTTTGTACAAACTATGATGGCACTGGGTGAAGGCAATGGGTTGAGATGGTGGTGGCCGGTGAGGCAATGGGTGTGATGGTCCTGAAGTGGCCTCCATGAACTGAAGTGGCCTAAATAGACTAACATGAATGAATTGGAATGGTCTAAATGGCCTGAAATTATATTAATGGACTAAAATGATAATAATGGACTGAAATGGTCTAAATGGACAGAAGTGAAGTGAATGGAATAAAATGACTTGAATGGACTAAAATGGTTATAATTTGTCCTAATTAGTTCTGAATGAAAACAAAATGACTTAAAATCTCCATGTTGATTTGGGTGGACTGTAGCATCTTAGTAAACCTGGTGTGAATGAACGGGGACTGACATGACTGGGCCATATGGACGTGGATGGCGTCAAGTAGCCTGGTGAAAAAGACACGTAAATAGACGGAGGGCTGGGTTGTACAGTGTTCCTTGCATGGACTGGTGACATGATTAGGGGTATAAACAAAAGGATCATTGAACACAACTATGACATGAGCAGATTCAGCGTAAGCAATGCTGTTGTCAAATATTGCAGTGATACTAGCAACTTTATTCAAGACAATGGAATTTTTGTGTTAGCCAAACCCTTGGTACGCCTGGTCAACTAGCGGACAACCTATTCAGCTTCTTTGACGTAAAGAATGTTGTCACAACTCTGGCCTACATTTCTGAAGGCAATCATTGTGTCAGTACACTTGAAGTCCCGTGTTCGACGCCCGGCCCGACCACTGGTAAGATTTTTTTACCCCAGTCTGTTGGCACCTGGAAATGAAACAGGGATCTGGATTTGTAAAGCGACCGTTGCATGGCGTAGTGAGTGGGAAGGTTGTGATGTTTTCCTTGTCAGTCACGCAGCTCCCAACACGCAGAGAGTACGTGAATATAATTACGTGTACATCTCATGCATTTCCTGTGAAGACACTAAAAATGACGACTCCCCCAAGTGTGAATTATTTCAAACACATAATCACAACACACCAGAATCTTGCGGGGTGGGAGAGGGTGCGGTGAGTTTTTGTTGAAGGATGATTTGTGTTGTGACAGTGAGTGTGTTGTGGTGTGGGTGGCTGCATTGCGGTGTGGGCATAGTGGATTGTTTGTGAGTTGTATGTTGGGATGGTATTGTAGCAGGGAAGGGTGAGGGCCACATCGTAGTCTGTCTAAGTGCCCTGGTGTCTCTCTGGGTAGGGTAGGATCTGTGGGGTGGATGTCTGATGGTGGTTCAGGAAAGATGTACGGTACTTTGGCGGCAGGTTTTCCATGGATGTGGTGGCTGTGTGTTTTTGTAACTTACTGGGTATGTGTTTGTGAAGTGTAATGTTGGGTGGAGGAGTAGGGTTATTACTGGGGCATTCTGTACCGTGTGTGTGTGTGTGTGTGTGTGTGTGTGTGTGTGTGTAATTTACCGGGTCGGTCAGGATCACTTGATGGTCGTGATCGTCAGCTTTTAACCTCTCGGAAGGGAGCTGAGAGCTCATATAGTCCAATCTAAGGGCAAGGCTATGACTTTCACACTCGCACACACCCGTCCCCTCGCTCAAGAGGGACAGTAACCACCCACTTCTTCAGTGAAACTTTTCGCAACCTGAGCAAGGCTCGAACTCCCGTCCACCAGATGGCAATCGAGAACATTACCACTGAGCCAGCAATGTGTGTGTGTGTGTGTGTGTGTGTGTGTGTGTGTGTGTGTGTATGTGAGATAGGTGGTGGCGCTTGTGGTAGGTGGGGGCGCTCATCATCCACTCACTTGATGCAGTGCTGCTCTCGGGCGTCTGCCCTTTCCTTTCCTCCCTCCATTCCTTCTTTCCTCTTCTGTCTTTATTTCATTCTTTCCACTTCCTTTTACCTACGGGTGACTTTACACTCCCGCTTTTGTCGTTCTGTTCTTCATTCTTCCCTCTTCCTTCTGCCTGTGGTGACTCAACACTGAATGACAAGCCGAATGGTTTCCTGAACACCAGGAAACCATTTACTACGCTGGGTGGTAACCTTACAACAAAATTATGGCGTCTGGTGGTTTAGTGGGTAATTATGGCGCTCCAATCGGATTGAGCTGGCGAAGGTTTATATCCAAGGGATGGTTGGGGTTATTGATCACTTAATGTCACTCAGGGATGAGTGAGGCTGGTCATTCTCAGCTTAAATGTCAGGACCAACTTGCCTAGCCCCTTGCTCCTAAGCTTCTCATGGGGCAACTTTTTTTTTTTTTTTTTTTTTAAATAACAGAACGGAGGAAGGAAAAACAAATGGGTAAAAAAAAAATAATCCATACACCAGATTACTGGTGTCCTCTGTTCATAAAATATCTGTAACAGTTAGACTTGAACAGTTGTGGGTTGAAATTTGGAGGAAAACAACTCTGGGGAAGCGAGTTCCAGAGAGATGCAGTTCGGGGAATGAAAGAATTCTGATAGGCAGAAGTTCTGCAATATGGTTGAGTGACATTCCAGTCATGAGCGCTACCAGATGCCCGTGTAGCACGAGGGAAGGCATGGAGAGGTGGCACCATGGACGCAACTTCGTCTGAGCATTTGCCAAAAAAATATCTGTAAAATAATGCAAGGGAGGCAACATTCCTTCTTACTTGCAGGGGAGGTAGTTTGTATGTAATGGCAGGGTTGTTAATGATTCTAACAGCTTTATTCTGAATTTTGTCTACTTGTCTTAATGCAAACTCTCCACAACCATTCCACAAGGGTGAGCAATATTCAAGCTGAGAGCGCACATGACTCTTATAAATTATAGCCAACTGCTCATCAGCGAAGAAGTTACGGACTCTGTACAATAATCCAAGTTTCTTTGAGGCGGTTTTAGCAAGTGATCTGACATGAGAGGTCCAGCTGAGGGCACTGTTAAGTGAGACACCAAGAATTTCAATACTTTTGGAGATGGGAATATTAGTAGCACTGAAGGTAATGTACGAATCTGGCAATATCTGTCTATTAGTAAACTGTGTATATGTAGTTTTACTAGTATTAAAAGAGACAAGGTTGTTTTGTCCCCATTCACTGATTGTAGATAGATCTTGATTTATGGAGATGGCTGTACTGAGTTGAGAGGTAGAGATATTAGACTTTGTAAATGGATGTCTGAGTGTGAATGAACTATGTAGTGTTGAGTCATCTGCATATGAGTGAACGGGATTGTGAGTGACAGATAAGAGATCATTAATATGAACCAGAAATAGGGTTGGCGCTAGAACTGATCCCTGCGGCACGCCGGCGTTAATTGAGTGGAAATTCGAATATACATCATCTACTTTTACTCTTATTTTCCTGTCACTAAGATAAGAAGAAATCAAAGGAACAAAAGACGCTAGTCCATAGCAAGGGAGTTTGGACAGCAGGGAACGGTGCCATACTCTGTCGAAAGCTTTAGAGATATCAAGAGCTACTGCATGAGTTTCACCAAAAAGATCAATTGATTGATGGATGGTATGAGTTAAGAGATTGAGTATGTCAATGGTGGATCTTTGGTGGCGAAAACCGTATTGTCTATCACTAATTAAGTTGTTGGATTCAAGATGTTTAACAATATGCTTATTAATTAAAGTTACAAATACCTTACCAAGAGAAGATGTGACAGCTATTGGTCTGTAATTGGAGGGGTCAGACGAACTCCCTTTCTTCGGAAGTGGGTGGATATTGGCTTCTTTCCATGAATTTGGGAATAAAGAAGTACGTATGCATAGTCTGAATAATTTAGCTAGGACAGGGGCAAGTTCAGGGGAACACTTTTTCAAAACAATTGGCGGAATTCCATCTGGGCCTGGAGCTTTGTTGGTAGGTAAATTGTCTAGGATGGTTTTTACGTATCTTGTCTGTATTTTAAGTGGGGCAATTTCGGGAGAGTCAAGTTCCAGTACTGAGACATTCTGGCTGGTATATATCATCTATGGTAGAATTTCTGGCAAAGGTACTAGCAAAGATATCTGCTTTCCCACGTGGGTCATTTGTAATATTGCCATCTGAAGATTTTAGTGGGGGAATGGAAGATGACTTGTTAAAGTTATTATTGAAAGAATTAAGAGTTGACCAGAATATTCTATTGTCATTAGCGTTGTTAAGTAGTTTTGATGCTTGCTTTTGAAGAAAGTTTGATTTAGATAGATTTAATACAGCTTTTGCATGATTTCTAGCAATTTTAAATTGCGAGAGTGATTCAGATGTTTTTGATTTTAAGTAAGAGTTATATGCTAATGACTTTTGGGCTGTTGCTCTGGCACAATTGCCATCAAACCATTTTGGAGAGTTTGATCTTTTAGTGAATTGTTGACTTGGTATGAATAAATCCATACCAGCTAGTATTAAGTCGCAAATGTGGGACTGGGTAGAATTGGGATCACTAGAAAAGAAAGACTGCCATGGAACATCAGCAAGATAATTTCTAAAACGTAGGACTGGATGATATATATATATATATATATATATATATATATATATATATATATATATATATATATATATATATGTAATTCCATTCGGTGCACCTTTTGAAATTTATTCTGAACACAATCAGGAGATTCAGTTCAGTTTAAGGAAGACTGTTCGAACTGAAGAGGTTACTTATAGGTTTCATTCTCCCCGTCAGTATGATTTTTTTTTTTTCAAAGCTGAATAAAAGCGTCTAATGTTAACTGAATTGAAAGATAGCTTCGGAATCAGTGCGTTAATATCTTCACTACGACTACGTCTTTCTTTTATTTTAATCTTGTTACCTCAGGGGAACTTAGTCAGTATAGGTAAGACCCTCAGTGTTGAAGCTGGTTAGTGAATACCTGACTACAGTTTTGCTTCAAAATGTCTCGTAAGGTGAATGTAAATTTTCTTAAGGGTGTAGCAAAAATCTAGAGAATAATGGCTTTTGTATTTTTTTTTTTAATATACACGGGAATGGACTATACTATTTTCACCTTAATTTGGCCCAGATTTCCGTCATTTGTCATGATATTTGACGCAGCTCATTGCAAGAATCACAGTACAACAGCAGTGGCTCTTTCCGTAGTACTTCTAGTATTCGTGTTAATCTCTGGTTTTAAAAACTTGAGGATGGAAAGATGGAAATTTTAGGCCAAGTTAAAGTAAATTTGGAAATTATTTTTCTTCTGTCTGTGCTTTAGCTTCCTTATTGCCCCTGCCCTTGCAACTCCCCCCCCCCTCCTTTCCCCTTCCCTCTGTGACCTCTGGATTACCCACAAATTGTCTCGGGAATATAGAATGTCTGAGAGAGAGAGATGGGGGGAGTGGAGGTGGCATGAGTGTACTTGTTGGTTCCTTGCGTCTCATTCGGCCTCACAGTCGTCACGTAGGGGAGAAGACATTTGTGTAGGCCGTGTAGGTGAAGGCAGACTTGGATGGCGTGAAGGATGGTGAAGACAGTGTGGCAGATCAAAATAGTAGGAGGTAACCATACTCGACCCACTTCAAGTTGACCTAAAAGTACCACCTTTCTATTTTTAATGGTGAACAGCAGCAGGATATCTCTGTGAGTTTTACGCCAGGTCCCCCTTTTACGGATAAGGGCTAAGGCGTTGCCCCTGGGTAGAGGACTTTGGTTTGGAGCGTGTAGTATTTTATGACAGGAGATATCCTGCTGCTGTTCACCATTAAAAATAGAAAGGTGGCACTTTTAGGTCAACTTGAAGTGGGTCGAGTATGTTTACCTCCTACTATTTTGATCTGCCACACTGTCTTCACCATCCTTCACGCCATCCAAGTCTGCCTTCACCTACACGGCCTACACAAATGTCTTCTCCCCTACGTGACGACTGTGAGGCCGAATGAGACGCAAGGAACCAACAAGTACACTCATGCCACCTCCCCCCCCCCCTGTCTCTCTGACCTTCTATACCCCGGGGAAATTTGTGGGTAATCCAGAGGTCACGGACGGAAGGGGACAGGAGGGGGGGGGGGAGTTGCAAGGGCAGGGGCAATAGGGAAGCTAAAACACAGACAGAAGAAAAATAATTTCCCAATTTACTTTAACTTGGCCTAAAATTTCCATCTTTCCGCCCACAGGTTTTTAAAACCAAAGATTAAAACGAATATCAACACTAAAATTGGTGCTAGTCACAAAAATCGATGTAAATCCGTACTATTGCCTTATTTACCTGTTGAACTGTGGAAAATAAGCTGCCAAATGACACAAATCTCGGCTGAGTTAAGGAGGACGACCAATAACGAAGTAAACATTCACGAAACTAACGATTCCCTGATACCGGTACTTACTGTAGAGGTATAGCAGTTATCCCTTTATCATGAGGCGTTGTGAATGTGGTGCAGTGCTTTGGTAGTAGTAGTTGCAACCCCAGGCACATCGGGACGTGAACCCGGTGGACTGGAGGCTGAGACTGCCCTCTGCTTGCAGTCCACCATCCTCTTTTCGGAAATAGAGAAAGGGACTGAAGGACGTTCGTATAAAGGGACAGCTCCACCGCCCAATTATATCGATGCTACTGCGTGAAGTCGTCCCTCTTAGCACCGATTAAGTGATTTACAGAAACGCTAAGGAAGAATTGCTAGACAGCCACCTTACCCGACGAGAATACGGGCCAAGAAGGTCGATGAAAACAGCTCTCGTAAACCTCGATAAATAAAGCCCACGTAATGTACCTTTCCTGTTAGGGTTCTCAGGCTGTCAGTCGTTATTTTTACCACAGTTATGTTACAAGGACTTTACTGACTGTCATGATGGTGTGTTCCCCTTTGCCTAATGGGGATCGTGGTGGAAGGCGCTGTTATTTCTCCGTACGTCCTAGTCAAGCCAGATCAAGGTTCAGTGTAGTTTACGTTTTTCGTTTTGTACAGGAAGTAAAGTGTCTCATCATCATGATAAATGACGTGGGTGGGGTGGCAGATGCGAGGGTGGGGGTGGTGTTGTAGTGTAAGGCGTTTGGAGTAATGGTGGTGGAGCTGGTGTTCTTCTGCTTTTACACGCCCACACGAATGCCATCTTTCACACACACACACACACACACACACACACACACACACACACATGGAACTTGAAACTGGAGGATATAATTGGAAACAATATTTTTCGCCATACACATTTTACTTGTGTGTGTGTGTGTGTGTGTGTGTGTGTGTGTGAGAGAGAGAGAGAGAGAGAGAGAGAGAGAGAGAGAGAGAGAGTGTTAATAGCATGCATCCACCCTTGTAAATATATGCTTATTAACATGCATACATACAGAGACACATACCCAGCTTTTTGGAATTTATAAGCCAAATGGAATTACATGGAGTTAAATCCCCATTAGATATATAAATCTTCCATTCCATGTCAAACTGTAGCCATTTGATGAAGGAAGTACAGTAGTTTGGCTGTCAAGAAAATATAATTTTCTTAAGTTTTCTTGCCATCCAGGTGACGTTCTTTGTATATTAGAAATTCTTAACTGTTCATTTCATCATTCGTGGTGCCTCTTCGTGCTACACGCATGCACGACCAGTCGAACCTAACCCATTGCTTTTTTTTGTCTTTCTCTCTCTCTTTTTTTTTTTTTTTATTGTAACTGCAGTATAAATGTATACAGCCCCCCTCCTTTTTTTTTAGTTTTATGCCATTGAAAAATTTGCACCTTTAATGGAATATATTTCACTAATCCCCCAGTATTATAAAGGTAAGGCTTACATCTCTTCCGGTATACCAAACAGAAGATCCCGCGGACAGAATATTTGCACAGACACCAAATTGTTGTGTCAAACCGAATTTTTGAAATGGCATAACCTGGGAACTTCGCCCATGAGCTATAATATTTTGATGCAGCATAACGTTTGGGTGGGGTTGAGGGTACAGTGGATAGCAGACGCAGCTTGCAAGAGAGGAAACACAGGTTATGTTTCCCGGTCAGTACAAACTTATTTATCCCAGCGCCAAGAAGGTGTAATGTGACTGGTTGTTTGCGATACCGTAGCATATACTGCACGATTTCTTACTTCGTCACACTATGGGGAAACTTGCTGAGTATGAGTGAAGAAGCTTGTAGGCTGGTACCTTAGGACATCTTCACTTGTTACACTGAGAGACATTAGAGCAAGGGACTCTTAATAAGCTAAATTGTATAGAATCGCCTGGCATTAGCGAGAATATGAAAGAAATCGGGCTTATGAAGTTTCTCCAAATCAAAAGAAAATCGTCTGCCGGTAGCAGGAATAAGACAAACAAAAATGTGATTGCACTGAAGGGTTTAAGAAAAAGTGAAGACGTAAATTATAATGCATTTTAAAAAGTGATTGGTATTAACTGCAGCCTTTCATACCTTACTTAGAAATGAATGTATGGTGAAGTATTATAAGATAGACGCACTGTATACTTTTATTAGATTTTTTCGTGAAGCACTGCAGACTATACCTAGTTTTCTCTTGTGAGTTTACCTCCTGTGTTGTTGAGAAATTAGTGTTGTTGTAAATTATTTGCAAAGAATTTTTAGTACAGTGTTACATAGTCTATGATTTCATCATCCTTTGTGTAATTTTAACGCACAGTATGCTGCATGTTTGATCACGAGCGTGTTCTGCCTCAGTTCCACCCTTCTACCGTTATAGTAGAGTAAGTCGTCATTTCTGGAGTTCAGAGCAGGATTGTCAACTCTTTGTCCCCATGGCTTCATTTGCGCGTCCTTCTTACAAGTTGTATCAAGCTCTGCCGGCCCCTATATAATGAGCTCAGTCTCTGCATCACTGCCACTTAGATCTGCTCCTCATTTTGTTCACATCTCTGTCCTCCCCTGTACAGTTATTATTATTGTGAGTGCTCAAGAAATCTCCAAACATCTAGCAGCTGTGTGTAATTTGAGTATAAGTGTTGTTGCATTTTTTCTTGTACTGTGTAGCATAAGGTTAATTCTTAGGCCTAGTGAGGTCTTTTTGATTAATGTTGGGTTTTATGTCAGTCATTTTTGATAATAGTTTGTATCTGTAATAATTTATCTGGCATTCACTGAGTATTATCTGGTATCTCATTTTATCAGGGCTGACTTAGATAAATTTACTCTTGCTAATTTCGTGTTAATAGAGGCTATTGCAGTTAACCATATATTTAACCTGTTTATTTGTCATTACATTATCCTTATGAGTCCTGAATGTTTTGTTGTTAGTTTGAGCATTAAACTTTAACTTGTAATTTTACCTAACTCTTTTGTTTTGAGCCTGGAACTTTACGGGACAGTAGTGACTCTTAGTATTCTCACTTAAAGTGTACGTTATCTTTCTCTGTTCCGTAACATAAATTTGGCGACCTCTCATCAGGATATTCAGGATATTATCATAAGGATATTGCTCGATATTTTGTGACTGTTACTTATTCATTATGTCTACTATTACTACACTTGATAAAGCCAAAGATTTTTTGTCAAATGTGCAAACAGTGTGTGATGTAGAAAACAGAACAAAGAATGAACTTAAGCTTGTTGCTCAACAATTGGGAATTGCTGTTCGCTCTCATCATTCTAAAGATCAAATTGTTGACATGATTAATGAAAGCTTGTTTAATGTAACTCCTCCAAATGAGCAAACGCAGATTGAATTAGCTAAGTTACAGCTAGCCCTGCAGGAGGCTCGTGTGAAGGAAGCTGAATTTCAAGCACGTGCTAAGGAGGCTGATGTTAAGGAGGCTGAGTTTCACGCACAAGTTGAACTTGCTAGGATTCAGGCAGACCATGAGTATCGCATGAAACAAGGTGGAACTGGATCATCTAGCTCTGATGATTTTGATGTGGCTAAAAATGTTAAACTTGTCCCTCCTTTTAATGAATCTGATTTAACAAAGTATTTTCAGTTGTTTGAGAGGGTAGCTACAGGTTTTAGTTGGCCTAAGGAGTATTGGCCAGTACTCCTTCAAACTGTTCTCACCGGTAAAGCTCAAGTAACTTATGCATCTTTGCCTCAGGATCAATCTGATAATTATGATGCAGTTAAGAGCTTGATTCTTAAGGCCTATGAGCTTGTTCCTGAAGCCTATAAAGTAAAATTTAGGACAACTTACAAGCAAGATAAGCAATCCCATGTTGAGTATGCAAGAATCAAAGAAGATCTGTTAGAGCAGTGGTTAAATTCTAAGAATGTGGATTCTGATTTTGGTAAATTTAAGCAGATGATTTTGCTGGAGGATTTCAAAAGGTGTATTTATAAAGATGTAAGCCTATATCTTGATGAGAAAAGAATAGATAATTTGTCTGATGCTGCAGTTTTAGCTCATGAATATGTTCTCACTCACAAGAGATATTCTAAAGAAAAAGGGAAAGCTGAGAGTAAGTACGTTGCCTCTACTCAGACTACAGGTAACAGGAAAGAGAATAAAGATGATGTTTCTCAGGAAGTAAATACCAGCTTCACCTCTAGATTTCAGAAAAGTAAATGTACTTATTGTAGTAAGCTTGGTCATACTACGGAGAAATGTTTCAGGAGACAGCGTGATGTGAACAAAAAGGAGTCTTTAAATATTCAGTCAATTGGTCTAGTGTCCACTCTTGAGAGTTCCCAGAATTCTTTAACTGAGTTAACTGAACCTGCTTTGAGGGGTAACTTAAATTCTCATGATGGAGCTCCTCTTTTGAGCAGTAACGTGGGTGACACTCTCAAGAGTTCATGTGCTAATTTCCTGTCTGATGGTTTTGTCAGTCCTCTGGACAGTAATGACAGGAAATCAGTTAAAATATATCGTGACACAGGTGCTTGCCAATCCCTTATGCTGACCAGTGTTCTAGGCTCTAATGTTAATTCCTCTGATGAAACTGTAATCTTACAAGGTGTAGGGAGTAATTACTTCTCTGTCCCTCTGTGCAGAGTGAATTTAGAGTCTGGTTTTGTTAATGGTTCCGTTATGGTTGGGTTGGTTGAGACACTCCCAATGTCAGGTGTAACTTTCTTACTTGGAAATGATATTGGTGGAAGTCAAGTGTGTCCAGCTCCTCAGTTGTCTAGTGAGCCAGTGGCTGTGTCCCAGGATTGTGATGTCCCTGATGTGTTCCCTGCATGTGCTGTCACTAGGGCTAAGTCTAAAGTTACTGGTGATTTAGAGAATAATGATGATGATGATGTTATCCTAGCTGACACTTTTCTTGCTAATTTGGACCACTCACCAGATGAGGCAGTACCCCGTAGTGTTGATAATTTGTCTCGTCAAGAGTTGGTTGAGTTGCAGGTTGCTGACCCTGAGTTGAAAGGTCTAGCTAACTCTGCTTACAGTGAAGAAGAGTCAGCCGGTGCTTCTACTTGTTATTATGTAAAGTCAGAAGTACTTATGAGGAAGTGGAGACCCCCAACAGCATCAGCCGACTGTGAATGGGAGGTTGTACATCAAGTTGTCATCCCTCGTGTTTGTAGGCAGGATATCATTAGAGTGGCTCATGATTCCAGTTTGGCAGGACACCTTGGAGTGAGGAAGACTGTGGCACGCATTTTGAAACACTTCTACTGGCCAGGTATCTTCAGGGATGTTTCCTGGTATTGTAAGTCTTGTCACACCTGTCAAGTTGTGGGGAAGTGTAATCAGACCGAAAAGGTTGCACCTCTAGTTCCCATTCCTCCTTTTGAGGCGCCTTTCACCCGTGTGTTGGTGGATATTGTGGGCCCTCTTCCTAAGACTTCTTCAGGATTTTCTTATGTGTTGACCATGATTCATATGGCTACTCGTTATCCTGAAGCCATTCCACTTAGAAACATCTCAGCAAAGAACGTGGTTAAGGAAATGCTAGGGTTCATCACAAAGTTTGGTCTGCCCAAGGAGGTACAGTCCGACCGGGGAAGTAATTTCATGTCAAACGTTTTCAAGCAGTCTCTGAAAGAGTTGGGCATCACCCAGATCACGTCCTCAGCTTGCCATCCCCAGACCCAAGGAGTGTTGGAGAGATATCATCAAACACTCAAATCGATGCTCAAGAAATACTGTTTGGAACATCAGAAAGACTGGGATAAAGGTCTTCCATTTGTTGTGTTTGCTGCAAGAGAATCTCCAAATGAATCACTGGGCTTCTCACCTTTTGAATTACTGTTTGGCCATGAAGTAAGAGGACCCCTTAAGTTACTCAAGGAATGCTGGCTGTCGGAGGAAGATGACGTCAACCTGCTGGAGTATGTGATGAAGTTCAAAGAACGGCTGTCCACTGCTTTACAACTGGCGAGAGAGAATTTAGGAGCTGCTCAGGAGAAGATGAAGACTTGGTATGATAAGAAGTCCAGGTTACGCCACATTCAGCCAGGAGATCAGGTTTTGATTCTGCTACCAGTTCATGGGCAACCTCTTCAAGCCAAGTTTAGTGGCCCTTATTTCGTGGAGAAGAAACTCAGTGATGTCAACTATGTCATCGCCACACCAGATCGTAGAAAGAGCAAGCAACTATGTCACATCAACATGCTAAAGTTATATCACAGGTGGGACGAAAATAATCCAGTCTGCACTGTAGCTGTTCCACCCGAGTCTACAAGTGAAGTTCTCCCATGCAGTATGAGCCTGAGTGATAGTTTGGGGAAGAATCCTGATATCATGAATGATCTCCAGACTAAGCTTTCTCATCTACCTCCCAAGGAAAGGCAGGAGTTTTCGGCATTACTGCAGGAGTACCCGCAAGTGTTCCGTGCTACTCCAGGAAGAACCACTGTGTTGATGCATGATGTCGATGTTGGAGACGCAAAGCCAATTAAATTGCCTCCTTACCGTGTGAACCCTGTGAAAGTTCCTCTCATCCAGAAGGAGCTTGGCTACCTGTTGGACCACAAGATGATTGAGCCCTGTCAGAGCGAGTGGAGTTCTCCTGTCACTCTAGTCCCTAAGCCGGGTGGGTCACAGCGGCTTTGCATCGACTACAGACGTGTTAATCAGATAACTAAAACAGACACTTACCCTCTCCCTCGTGTGGAAGATTGCATAGACAAGATCGGAAAGGCTAGGTACATAAGTAAGTTTGATTTGTTAAAGGGATACTGGCAAGTACCTATGACTGAACGTGCTAGGGAGATCTCATGTTTTGTAACATTAGGAAACACTTTTGAATGTTCTGTAATGCCATATACAGATTGTTTTAGAGTAATAAGAAATTTCCTTTGTAAATTTCTTTTTTCTTTGTGGGGAGGTGTTACATAGCCTATGATTTCATCATCCTTTGTGTAATTTTAACGCACAGTATGCTGCATGTTTGATCACGAGCGTGTTCTGCCTCAGTTCCCCCCTTCTACCATTATAGTAGAGTAAGTCGTCATTTCTGGAGTTCAGAGCAGGATTGTCAACTCTTTGTCCCCATGGCTTCATTTGCGCGTCCTTCTTAGAAGTTGTATCAAGCTCTGCCGGCCCCTATATAATGAGCTCAGTCTCTGCATCACTGCCACTTAGATCTGCTCCTCATTTTGTTCACATCTCTGTCCTCCCCTGTACAGTTATTACTATTGTGAGTGCTCAAGAAATCTCCAAACATCTAGCAGCTGTGTGTAATTTGAGTATAAGTGTTGTTGCATTTTTTCTTGTACTGTGTAGCATAAGGTTAATTCTTAGGCCTAGTGAGGTCTTTTTGATTAATGTTGGGTTTTATGTCAGTCATTTTTGATAATAGTTTGTATCTGTAATAATTTATCTGGCATTCACTGAGTATTATCTGGTATCTCATTTTATCAGGCCTGACTTAGATAAATTTACTCTTGCTAATTTCGTGTTAATAGAGGCTATTGCAGTTAACCATATATTTAACCTGTTTATTTGTCATTACATTATCCTTATGGGTCCTGAATGTTTTGTTGTTAGTTTGAGCATTAAACTTTAACTTGTAATTTTACCTAACTCTTTTGTTTTGAACCTGGAACTTTACGGGACAGTAGTGACTCTTAGTATTCTCACTTAAAGTGTACGTTATCTTTCTCTGTTCCGTAACATAAATTTGGCGACCCTGCCAGGTGTTACATAGCCTATGATTTCATCATCCTTTGTGTAATTTTAACGCACAGTATGCTGCATGTTTGATCACGAGCGTGTTCTGCCTCAGTTCCCCCCTTCTACCGTTATAGTAGAGTAAGTCGTCATTTCTGGAGTTCAGAGCAGGATTGTCAACTCTTTGTCCCCATGGCTTCATTTGCGCGTCCTTCTTACAAGTTGTATCAAGCTCTGCCGGCCCCTATATAATGAGCTCAGTCTCTGCATCACTGCCACTTAGATCTGCTCCTCATTTTGTTCACATCTCTGTCCTCCCCTGTACAGTACAGTTATTATTATTGTGAGTGCTCAAGAAATCTCCAAACATCTAGCAGCTGTGTATAATTTGAGTATAAGTGTTGTTGCATTTTTTCTTGTACTGTGTAGCATAAGGTTAATTCTTAGGCCTAGTGAGGTCTTTCTGATTAATGTTGGGTTTTATGTCAGTCATTTTTGATAATAGTTTGTATCTGTAATAATTTATCTGGCATTCACTGAGTATTATCTGGTATCTCATTTTATCAGGGCTGACTTAGATAAATTTACTCTTGCTAATTTCGTGTTAATAGAGGCTATTGCAGTTAACCATATATTTAACCTGTTTATTTGTCATTACATTATCCTTATGAGTTCTGAATGTTTTGTTGTTAGTTTGAGCATTAAACTTTAACTTGTAATTTTACCTAACTCTTTTGTTTTGAACCTGGAACTTTACGGGACAGTAGTGACTCTTAGTATTCTCACTTAAAGTGTACGTTATCTTTCTCTGTTCCGTAACATAAATTTGGCGACCCTGCCAGGTGTTACATAGCCTATGATTTCATCATCCTTTGTGTAATTTTAACGCACAGTATGCTGCATGTTTGATCACGAGCGTGTTCTGCCTCAGTTCCCCCCTTCTACCGTTATAGTAGAGTAAGTCGTCATTTCTGGAGTTCAGAGCAGGATTGTCAACTCTTTGTCCCCATGGCTTCATTTGCGCGTCCTTCTTACAAGTTGTATCAAGCTCTGCCGGCCCCTATATAATGAGCTCAGTCTCTGCATCACTGCCACTTAGATCTGCTCCTCATTTTGTTCACATCTCTGTCCTTCCCTGTACAGTTATTATTATTGTGAGTGCTCAAGAAATCTCCAAACATCTAGCAGCTGTGTGTAATTTGAGTATAAGTGTTGTTGCATTTTTTCTTGTACTGTGTAGCATAAGGTTAATTCTTAGGCCTAGTGAGGTCTTTTTGATTAATGTTGGGTTTTATATCAGTCATTTTTGATAATAGTTTGTATCTGTAATAATTTATCTGGCATTCACTGAGTATTATCTGGTTTCTCATTTTATCAGGGCTGACTTAGATAAATTTACTCTTGCTAATTTCGTGTTAATAGAGGCTATTGCAGTTAACCATATATTTAACCTGTTTATTTGTCATTACATTATCCTTATGAGTCCTGAATTTTTTGTTGTTAGTTTGAGCATTAAACTTTAACTTGTAATTTTACCTAACTCTTTTGTTTTGAACCTGGAACTTTACGGGACAGTAGTGACTCTTAGTATTCTCACTTAAAGTGTACGTTATCTTTCTCTGTTCCGTAACAACAATCATCTGAGTTCATGTTCCCTGTTTTGCTAAGAAATATTGCACATTATATAGTATGCTTGTATTGGTAGGATACTTTTAAAAAATCCAGAAGTGAAAATTGAATGTTGTAATGTTTTGTTTTTCCTATGTTGTTTAGAAATGTAGCTAACCTTTTAATATGATTGTATTGCCTTTATTTTTGTCCGGTCCCGAAAGTTAAGTATAGTCATATATTTTTGTCGATAAACATTCTTACTTAAACTGACTGGAAACCTTTATATGTTGTCGAGGATTTGCATATTTGCCATTAAGAAACATCAGCGAAGTAATATTGAAAGACATCGTGGGAAACAATATCTCATAATTTTCAGTTTATCATACTACTTCCAGCGTATTTTAGCTTATATATATTTACGTTTATTTACAGTATAATTACTCTCAGTGTATGTTACCGCTCATGTGTCAGGTTTTAATCGAGTTTGTCTGAAAACATTACTCACTTTTGGCAGTTTTTTCCGGGCTGCTAAAAAGTATATTACATTAGAACACTGCCTTTGAGCGAGCTGTAAGTAGATCAGTTAATTTACTCTGTCCTTCGAGATGCTGTCCATGTTCTTGACGCCTATTTTCGCTGGTAGTTTTGATTCATCTCTTTTTTTCGTGATTATTCTTTTATATCCAGGTACAGCTGAAGTCACAAGTCCATAATACAGTGGGGGAGAAATGAGTTTGTGTTAGTCATCGTGTATCTAAAGGAGAGGTCCCAAGCAGCCTCTTTATTCCTACAGTCCCGAAACTCTTCTCTTTTCTCCATTTAACGCCCTGAATCCGATGACATTTTTATTATAGTCTTGTTACTACCAGACGATTATATTCACCCTATTAAGGATCTTACGCAAAGATTCAGTTAAAGAAGGCTCCATTAAACATCTGCAGTTGGAAAAAAATTAAGTAAAATCGTCTGGAGATAGCAAGAGTAAAATATAAATTACGTGATTGGATTGAAGACTTCAGATGGTTACTAAAATCGTCTGACGGTGACAAGAATGAAGAGTGATAATGGGATTTGTGATGATGGTGATGATGATGATGATGATGATAATGATGATGATAATAATGGAACATACTTTTTTTTACACCTGTGGTTGTATTCTTAAACTCACCTAAGCTAGAGTAGATGTTAGAAGGGTTGTATACCTCCGTTAGTGGGGTTTATGTTCTACTCGACGTTGTGTGTGTGTGTGTGTGTGTGTGTGTGTGTGTGTGTGCGTGTGTGTGTGTGTGTGTGTGTGTGTGAGAGAGAGAGAGAGAATTTTGTGTGTGTGGGAATTAGTGTGAGTGGGTGTTATGGGCGTGTGTGGGGATACAGTGTGTGTGTATGTGTTATGGGTGTGTGAATGGGCAATTAGTGTGAGAGAGCGTTAGGGGAGAGTGAATGTAGGGAAAGATGGTGGTAAAATAGCCAATATGTTGATGTTCGGTGGGTGTGGGATGAGTGTGTGGGAGTGTGGTGAGTTCAAGAGAAAATGGCGAAGGCGTAGTGATTTCGTTGGGAGGATCTGTGTGGTGGTAGAGAGGAGTGTGCCGTGTGTGTTGAGGTGAGAGAAGAGGAGTGTGCCCTGGGTGTTGAGGTGAGTGAAGATGAAGATGTGGGGTGGATATCTATCCATCTATATACCTAGGCTGCTTCCCCCAAGGAAAGGGAGGTAGTCGAGACTGGACGACACACTCCCAATTTACTCACCCACTCAAACACATTCCTTCGCATCTTAGCCCCACAGGGAAGAAGGGACAGATCCTCACTGCACCACACCACACAAGGGTCAACTGCGCAGTGCAGTCAGTGACATCCGCAGCAGGGCCCGACAGCAGAGCTGATTTACCCCTGCCGCATCATAATCGACTCATTACCTTACCCGCACCTGACTTGATCAGCTGATCAGACAAAATGAGGGAGAATATCCCCTCAGGGCCGCGTCATCATTTATTCATTCACAGTTTCTCTCCATTCTTTTCTATCACGCACAGCCACTCTTCCTTGCTCAATAGACATCCCTCTCGCAACCAACGCTCTCTTCACATTGTCCGTCCATCCTATTCGTGGTCTTCTTCCCCATGTGGCGGGGGGGACACAATCTGGCCGCACTATGGGATGGTACTACTACTCTGCGGTCAGGATGTGTTACGAAGAAGACTGCCACCGTATTCCCTGCGTGTCGTAAAAGGCGACTAAAAGGGGCGGGGTGAGGGGACTAAGGACCTCCTCTTCTATTTTTAGTTCCTAAAAAGAGACAGGCCAGAGAAAAGAATTGGGGACTGAGTTATCCCCGTACCTGAAGATTGGGTGGGTGTATGAGCAGCAAACCTAGATGGATGGAATGATGGTGCTTTAACGGTATTAGGACAAGAGAGTGAGTTTGCAGATATCTAGGGGAACAACTCTTACCGGACCATAATATCTAATCTTAAGCAGTTCAGTCTGAGGGTGTCATATGTGTTGCTGATTTTATTCAGCTATGGAGAGTCTTGGTTCCCTATAAGATTATTAAAATCGTCATAAGATAGCAAGAGCTAGAGGGATTCGATAAAATTTTCCGTAGCACCATCATTGCAAGAGGTCCCCATTAAGCTAAATTAAATCCTCCGGAAGTAACAATAAGAAGCTAAAATAAGACGTCATTGGTGTCAAGAGGTTAAAGCAAATCAAAGTTACCAAGTGAGCACCCTGAAGAAGCAAGCGGTCGCTTTGAGATCGAGAACAACAATAGACAGCGACACAAAACAAAAGGTACAAGTGTGTACCAAGAAAGACGTGAAGGAGAGGGGAATAGGATTTGAGGGGAGAACAGCAGAGGGTGAAGGTGAAATGTGATAAAGAAAGGATGGAAAGTGATAAGTAACAGGAAGAGAAAAGGGGAAAACAGAGAGGTGAGGGAAAGATACGATACTGAAATTGGAAAGGGGAAGAGTGAAAGGCAGTAGAGGATGGGGGGTTACAGTGATAAATGACGAAGGATCCGACCTTTCATGGCTTAAGAATGGCCCTTCCCACCCTATTTTCTTATCTTTTATTCCCGTACCCTTCCCCCCCCCCTCTCTCTCTCACACACACACATATACTGTGTACATATATATTACATTATATATATATATATATATATATATATATATATATATATATATATATTTATATTTATATATATATATATATATATATATATATATATATATATATATATATATATAAATATATATATATATATATATATATATATATATATATATATATATATATAGAGAGAGAGAGAGAGAGAGAGAGAGAGAGAGAGAGAGATTTATATATATATATATATATATATATATCCACTTACCTTTTTGTCTATCTGTCTGTTTGTCTGTCTGTCTGTCTGTATATATCTATCAAATAGTATCTGTTGTCCATATAGATATAATAAATATTATTTTCTCGTCGAGGTATCATTGTTGACGTGATGGTTATGTCAAGGAATGACCTGAATAATTAAACTTTTAAGACATTATTTTCATACGGTTCCTGCGGTAAAAGCAATTGTGTTAGTGTTTTCAGAAAGTAGTTTAACCCTTTCACGACGAGGACGCACTTGTATTCAGATGCTGGAAGACTTTTCGAACTAAACAGTGTAAATATATAATTAATTAACCCACTCACTACCAGACGTCAGCCTTAAGCTGAAAGAGTGGTCTGTATGTACCAAGAATTAGAGACTGATTAGGAGAGTGTATGTGAGTGACGTGAAGGGAGGGGGGGAGGAGACAAGTTGAAATGGGGAGATGGGGTGGAGAGGTATACTTTTATAAATGTGAGGGGTTTGAGTTAGAGATAGGGCAGCCTGATGGCGTAGGACATAGAGGCGATTTGTTTGTGGCCACCCTTGCCTGGCTGTGGGCATCTGATTAATTAGCTCTATTCAGGTAGATAAGTAGGAAGAATAAAATGTATACGCACTTGGTCTAAAAGAGTTAAAGACGTATCAGAGTACTGTAAGTTTAGAGAAGCCGAATTTTGGAAAGCGAATGCTTGTAAAAATGACCGTCTGACCTTAGCCTCGTTATCAGCTATCCCTCAGTTTAATATAATCGTTTCGTGTGAGCCAAAACAATAAACCTAAGTGGGTCAGTGGTGGTGAAAGAGATAATTATTTTGTTGTGTGTGTGATATTGACATTTCTCCAATATTCCCACACCTTTATCAACATCCCGTCGTCGTCTCCTTCCCTTCTCATGGTGTCTCACTCTCACCTGTCTCCACTCCACTCTCACGATCCACCCCACCTCTCTTCTCCTCCCCTCACACCTCCCATCACTGTCTCTCCACCACTCACCAACTCCACCCCCACCACCTCCCCAGTCGTCTGTCGTACTCTTACTTTATTCTGTGCGTCCTCACCCTCTCCTGTCGTTGCCTTTTCTTTCTTATCTTACCTCTTTCTCTTCTTTGTTCTCTTTTGTGCACTTCACTTCTCTCTCTTCTCTTCTATACTCTTCTGCTCTTTCTTTTGTCTTCCATGTCTTCTATGTTCTTCTCTCCTTTCTCTTCTCCACCTCCTCCTCTTCCTCCTCCTTCCATATGAGGTCGTGGAGGTGGGGACGAGAGCGTAGGTCAGGGGTGATGGAGGGACTGGAGTCGTGAGGAATGTGATGAGTTATTTCGCCAGCATGAGAGAGAGAGAGAGAGAGAGAGAGAGAGAGAGAGAGTCCTCAGAAGGTGATGAGAAAGAGAAGGAAAATAAATAATAGACCACTGGATGCGTATATGTTCACTATTTTGTTCACGACCCCTCTAACTGCCTCTCAGCTGGACACAAAGTTATAACTTTTCCAGCATATATATATGTATATATATATATATATATATATATATATATATATATATATATATATATATATATATGTGCATAGGAGTTGCAGTAAAATCACACCAATGTAGATAAGTTTCCATACACAAGCCTTAAATTCACTCATGGTAATGTTGAACCTTTAGTGGTTGGCTTTCACCCGACAGCACTGGGCCACTCTCACCTTGAATACTTAGCCATGTCACTATGAAACTCAGTGAGGCGTAGTTATGAGGTAGAACGGAATGCTTGGTTACCTGTCAGATCGATCATTCAGTCAGACTACACTTGTCCGTCAACTGAGCTGATATCGGTAGGGATCTTCGCCAGGGTATAAAAAAGGGCTATACACATATTACGTTGATAGGAGATACTATTGATGGTTATGTATCCAGCTGATATTTTTTTCCTGTCCAGGATAAAATTAAGTTGCATGAGAAGGAGTGTTTAATATTTTAGTAAGATTACGTGGTACATGAGATTGAAGTTATATTAGTACTTTTTTTTTTGTGTCCGACTCTGGGCATAGGCTTCACAGCCTGCACTCAAGGCCCAGTAGTCCTCCTACATACATACACCTCTACATGTCACCACTTCGGCGCTAACACCCACCGTCTGCTTTCATGTTGCCGGTAATTTTCATCATCATTACCCTAGCCATCGTTCTCACCTGAAGATGGTAAAGCAGGTACCGCAAACATGAGAGCAAAGTACAAGAGAAGGGACACTAACAAGAAGCATGGCCCGTGAAATGAGCCACACAGTCATCCACATATCATTCATACCTTGGAATCCTGGCTCCAAATAACCGGTTTTACTGTCTACACATTTTTCATTGCTTGGTAACTACGCTTAATATACTGGTGTCGTTAACCACCACATTTTAAGATGTGTGCAGATCACTTGTCATGTGCTCTTCCATACATACGTTATCCAAGCAGTTCCATCCCATGTCAGTTCCCTATACACACCTTCCAATAGCTAAGGAAGGTAGTCTTAAGAAACCACAATGTAATAAAGTAAAAGAAGGAAGATCGTGTAAGAAATAAAAGAAGGAAGAAGGAAGTTACTGAAACAATAAGTGATGTTGCTGCAATCAGAGGAAGAAGATAGATGTGAGAAAGTAAGAGAAAGAAGGAAAGTAATGATGCAAATCTGTTGTGCAATTGAATAAAAGGAAGAAGAAATGTTACGCAGCAAAGGACAATTATAGAGCAAAAGAAAGATGAGTGTAAAAATGCAGCAAGAAGCAGAAAGTTAATGAAAAAATTAATGGAGGAAGGTTGGTGGAAGAGAATAAGAATAAGGAGAATGATACTCAAACAAGAAGCGATGGAGTAAAAGACGAATAATAGGAAAAGGAAGTTAAAGTGAATAAGATACAGAAGGAGGAAGACACTGAAACAAGAAATGAAGGTGTTAATAGTGTATTATGAGGACGACGGGATGTACGAAAATGAATAAGAAGAATGATTCTGAAACGAGAAACGCTGGTGTAGCCTAATGGTTATATGAGGAAGAAATAAGGTGACAAATGGAGTTAATGAAACACAAGACGATGGAAAGAAGAATTGAGGTACTGAAACAAGAGTGGACGATGTTTGCAGAGTAATAAGACGAAGAAGGAAGGTAAGTGTGTGTGTGTGTGTGTGAGAGAGGGAGAGAGTGAAAGAGAGGGGGGGGGAAGGGGCAGTGTCGTCAGTAGGGATCATCGCCAATCAAGGGGTGTATTCTTACCAACTGAAGGACATCATCACTTGTCTCCTATTCTTGCCTCTCCCTCACGTTTACTGGACTCTACTCAATTGCTTGCTTTTTCAGTTAACTCACTTTGTGTGTGTATGTGTGTGTGTGTGTGTGTGTGTGTGTGTGTGTGTGTGTGTGTGTGTGTGTGTGTGTGTGTGTCCGGACGCGCGGTGCTCGCTAGCCATTACTTCAATGTAGCTAAAGAGTGGAGATAATTCTGTTGCCACTGTATTACTTAAGAGAATGTATCTGTATAATCACTTCCCAAACTTACACCGTATTAGAAGTTTTTTATTAGTTTGGATTTATAATGTCAGATTCGATGTTTTCTTTCAAAACTTTCCCATGTTACTGAAATGTGCTGTCCTTTGTAGTGGTCAGCATCAGTGTATCACTGATGGTCCCTCCAGCATGGGCAACTGTTCTGCTGAGGCCAGGGGGATCTCCTCTCGCTGGAATAATCCCCCACAATGACAGTGTGGTTCCCCTGTGAGAGGGACACACACACACACACACACACACACACACACACACACACACACACACACACACACACACACACACACACACACACACACACACACACACACACAGATTTATTTATTGTTTGTTCATTATTTATTGGTATGTGTTTACTTCTTGCATATGTTTTAATTCATATTCATAAGTATTACAGATAGGTGTAATGAAAAAAATCAATGTTGTGCCCATACTTGAAAGAATATATTGGGCTAATGACTTTCAAAAGTTAAATCACATTAAAAAAAATAACTCTAATTATGATTACCATTGGATGATAATTTAGATACGTAATGTTAAATTAGTTGATGATCTTGAAAACACATCACGTTTATTAATGAAATATATTGTCCATGGCAGTGATCAACATCAGTATCATCACAATATAGAATGTAACATTGTGTGTAGCAGAGGACACACTAACCAAGTTAGGGTTGCTAATAAGCCAACGGCAGTACATGCTGTAAATAAACCTTAGTAGGTTGGACAGTACATGTAGCCTCCAACATTTTGCCCTGTTTATCCTTATCACAAGGGTGTTTACAATTTGGGCTTACTGTTTCTCTGAATATAGATAGGTACTTTTTGATACTGGTGAAAAAGATGGGTGATATATTATATCAAACAGAAATATAATATGAAGCTAATGAAATAATTGGATTATGAAGAAGCAAACCTAAATATTCTTGATATTACGAATCACAAATCATTTCACCAATCTAGGCGGCTGGATCTTGCTGGAAATAGATATAGACATGATGACAGAGAAGGGTATCTCAAAAATTGCTTTTGTTTCTTGACATCAACAAAGATAATTTTCTGAATCAGTAATGGAAGTGTAGGCTGCTGAGGCTGTTTTGTACTGGAGATGAAATCCTTGTACAACCCAACCACCTTTATTGAACCTGGATCTCCTCTGCCCACAACTTCTCTTCTTTGTCCACATCTACGTCACTGGTTGACAATTATTTGTTGTTACTGCTGCCGCATTGAAAGCTGAAAACACAGTAAAACTCATGACAGTGAACTTAAAATAATAAGCTTTAGACAACTTATTTCAGGAAAAAAAATCTTGTTTTCTGTTACACGTAACCAATACCTTTCTTCTAGCGTTATTATGTTACTAAATATCCGAAAAAAAAAATGAACCCAACTATTGTTCTAGCAACACGATATTCATACACATTCAAAGAGACACGGTTATTATTTCCAAATGCTTTGTAAATTCTATACTACCGTATAAGTTCAGGAGAAAAATAGAGTATTGGTTGGGAAGTGTATAAGAAAAATATTTTTTTTCTTTTTTAACAATATACAGCGATACGGCGATACAAGACTTACTTGGAACACAGCAACTGCATTTGGCCTTCGCTCTGCACCAGCAGTTAAACTTCGTAAATAATGGGAGACAGTCCCTGGTGTTTGTAATGCAATATCCCCCTTTTTCAAGGCACGCGTTAGTTATACACCGCTTCAGACACTGACACCCATTGATGCACCTGTTTCTGTTAGGGAGGTAGGAATCTGTGCGGAGCAGGACAGCATTGTTGGCTTCCTCAAGGCATACACACGACCCATTTGGGTCCGTACATGCTGTTTCTTGGGAACAGATGAGACTCCTGAAAAAGAGGAAAGATAAAAGAAAAATAAATATCATGCAAGAAAAACCCTTAGACACGATACTATTCTTAATAAAGAAATGAATTGTTGATATGTGTTGTTGTTGTTGTTGTTGTTGTTGTTATACTGATGGTTTAATAATGCACTTGCCAAGTATAATATGTTGTAAAATTCCGGTCCTTAAATTTAAACATAATTTTCCATCATTGAAATACATTTGAAGTTCTTAATCTCAGATTGTTGGTCGTAGTTATGTATCATATTGTTTCATCTCCAACATGGTAATGAATTGATTGGTATTAACAACATGAGAACGTCAAGATTGGAAAGATGGTGCAAAAAATAGAAATGGGTGAATATCTTAGGAAGTTGCGGGCAGAAAAGGCCTTCTGGTAATTAGACGGTTACATAGGTCTACTTGCTGTTGAGTTATAGAACTCTGTAGCTTATTAAATTGTTCATGTTATACATATACATATTCAGCAGATATACAGTAGGAAGGGGTAAAATTGACACTAATTAGTATAGAAAATAAGCCTCTTGACCAACACAGCTGCCTTGACTTACGACGTGAAGATTGATATATAGGCAACTCCACCAGTGTTATTGCAGGTTGGGCTGGGTAAGAGAGTCCTACTCTGGTGCTCATATTCCATGTCGTTCAGCGTCCCATCTACAATGTCGTCTACTTCGTCGACTTGATCGACCTCCATCTCCTCGTTTTGGAGGTTCTTCCTGACCGCGTCAACTTGAACATTCTGTGAGAGAGAAGTAACAGCTGAATGTTTTACCTGGCTAATCAAAGACTTTAGCCGGATAATAAAATGGCAAGGTTATTTACGTATATGCATCAGCTTTTATCCCTGTTTGATGGTGGGTTAGCCAGTTCTCTCAGAGTGAGCTGACCCATCAACCACAGGCCGGCAACCGCCACTGTAGGGCACTCCTGTACAGTAAAACGATATTCCCCAACGGAAGACAGCGCCTTGCCACAACGAGACACTTTGAAGTGTGTGAAGATTTGGCTTCCCGGATGGATGCTGCATTAGCTTCCCTCGTCCCAGGATAGATGGTTACCATATTAGATTCCATATAACTCCATTGTATGGCTTTTTTTATTTAATTTCTCTATCTACCTTTCTGCTGTGTGTGTGTGTGTGGAACATATATATATATATATATATATATATATATATATATATATATATATATATATATATATATATATATATATATATAAGGAACTTTATAGTGTGGTGATGGCTCTTGACGACAAGTATTTTATCTCGTTTGAGTAAAGTTAGCTGATGGTGTTCAAAGTAAAGGTCAAGGCAAATCCATTTCTTTGACAGGTGTTCAGTAATGAGGAGGGTGTAGGTTGTGGGTACTCTTACCGCGGACTGGGAGACGGCCACCAGGAGAGTCAGTAACAGAAACACTTGCATCTTGCCTCTTGTCTCTCGTTCCTCTGCAAAGATCACAGGGATTATAATCTGTTGTTCTGAGTTATTTTTTTTATTCATATACATTGTTGTCCATAAATATTCCTCTTTCACTCCACCTGGCTGTTTATCCATAAAACAGTTATTCTTCAATATCGCTAAATCTACAAATTCAAGTAATAAAATAAGACGCTGAAAAAGGACTGTGAGTTGTCATGTGGGTTTTTGACGAGCCGACCAAGAGGAAACTTTCATCAGAAAGGAATTATTCAAGTTTGCTATCTAAATAATTTGGTTTAAAATGGATAAAAATAATTTGTTTAAAACTGGGTTACCCTGGACCTCACTTGCTGTTGCCTGATAGACTTCCATACCTGGCGTGCTAAGGGTTAAGGCAAATATTATCCGAGTCGATGTGATATGTTTTGTAGTAACCATTGTACAAAAACCTTCCTGTTGTAATAACCTGCTACGTCACTTAAACTGTGATAGGAATAAAACGTATCTGGGGACATGGAAATGAGGGATAGTTGCAGGTAATGTTCCTTTATATAGTCTTTGCTGGAAGTTGAATAAATTTTACGAATTATTTCATTCACGTAAATGGATGACTACCCTTGTTCATTGGCCAGTCAGTCGTAGCTAACTTTTTTATGACATAGTTTTGTGAGAAGGTAGTGCGACTGAGAATGTAAAAGAGGATTTATATTACTGATTCCTTTACTACCGGTATTAAAGAAGTCCAGGTTTAGACATATACAGTTATTTGGGGCAACACTAGATATAATGATGTATGGATGAATGGCTGTTTGATCAAACAGTTCCTAGTAATGGTATGAACCATAACTAACAACAAGAAGGAATCAGTGCCTGCAGCAGCGCCAGTACAAATGGTGTAAACACCGAATATTTGATTTTGAACAATGACCTTCACCTTCCAGAGATTAATATCAAATTCCTCCCTAACTTTCTTCCGACATTGGCTCCAAAAAAAAAAAAAAATCAGTTTGAGTTGACATTCCCCACTGATCTTAGCCTTTGACGTGTTATATGACCAGGACTTTTCATTAAATTCAAAATCGAATCTCTTCATCCATGTTTTAGTCCAACCCCTTCCACGAAATTCAGTCTACATCGGTAAAAGTGGTTAAGTTGACTTTTATATGTCGCACTGACTTTGGAAATATTCTAGTAAATCAGTAAGCATTTTGAGGGCTTCTTTGAAATATTCGTGTGGAAAATGTGTTAACATTTTGTGTTACTCTTAGCTCATCCACCATGTTCAATCCAAATCAGATAAAAGCTCTCACTGTTATTCTCTTGTCACACTGACACACGGGGTTAAACTTTGCCTTTGCCTTATGAACTTGACATTTGACTAATTGGTCACAAACTTTAATCCCTTTGCTAATGCCTGATCTTTTTTCCTTACTGAGTTTTCTTCCCACGTGAAATCAAAACAAGTACCTTGGCCTTTGACCTCTTTCATTTACTTTCGCCGTAACAAATTATCTTTAAAAATCAGATGTTAATATTCTTCCCTTAGCCTTATCGCTTCCATAATGTTTGGTCTTAATAGGATACAAACAATTTAGGGTGATCTTTACTTTGAACCAAACGTTATTGTTAAAAAGAAAAAAGGTTTAGATACAATCTGATTATTACTTTTTTATTTAACACACTCACTCACACACACACACACACACACACACACACACACACACACACACACACACACACACACTGATCTTAACATCGGTTCTTGGTTCGGGAGTAGCGGATACAAAAGAGATCTATCAGGCAAAACTGGAATGGAAGTTTTTGTGTTTTTATAATAAGTCACCATTAAGGCTTCAGGCCGTCTAACAGTTCTGCTTTCCCAGGGAATGAGAAATATTCTTCAAGTGAACTGCATCTCACCTTAAGGGACGACTGGTGGAGTGAGTGGGAAGCGTGTAGACTGGCTGGCTGTCTGAAGAGAAGTGAGGTGTGCAAAGGAGTAACAGTCCAACCATTTTATACAGACACTGAGTAAACAGGTGTTCTGCTTGGTGGGTGTTAGCAGGCTACATGGAAGTAAACTTGGTGTTCTAATATTTCTTTATTATGTTGTACTAACAAGAGCACATAACCTTTGACACTCCCATATACGTTCTGTGGAAATACTTTGCCTGTTAAAGAACGTAGTTCTTGCTTGTATTTCCACTGTGTTGGTTTTCTACTTAAAAAAAAAGAGTTCAGGTAACCCTCACCCAATCAGAAAACGTTTCGTAACCCTGGCAGGTGCTCCTTCATTATTTTGCTCATGCGTCTGTACACGTGATGTCGAGAAATGTGAAGTGGAATAGCCAACAGTGGATATCTGTAGAATAGGATAATAATGTAGGTATAATTGCGACATTTATTAGGTGAATATTTATCGTTTATGACATGATTATAAACGCGTTACATTTACTAAGGAATTTTTACACACCTGTACCAAGATACGAATCATAGTATGATATATATATTTTTGGAGAAGTAATTATTTTGTTACCATAAAAATTTTATGAAATACCTGATGTGTTGCTCAATACATTGTGGATATTATCTATCTATCTATATCTATCTATCTATCTATCTATCTATCTATCTATCTATCTATATATATATATATATATATATATATATATATATATATATATATATATATATATATATATATATATATATATCATCTCATCAGCCGTTAGTGTGTCCACTGCAGGACCGTCCTATCCCGAGCGAAGTGGGGACTATACAGCCAATGTATCTCCACCAAGTGGCTTAGGCTGTCTGGTAGAGATTGTACTTAGCGTGAGAAGTGCTTGTAAGTGCAATAATTGTAGTGTTGGAGTGGCTTTGGATGTGTGTGTAGTCTGTGAACCAAGTGTCATCGGCCCGCGCAAGCCGATTGGGTGCAAGCATACTTTATAGTATGCGACACTGGTTCAACCACAGCACCCCTTGTGTCCCCCAATGCAGTTCGTGGCCTGAAGAACGCTCCCAAAGTTTATCATCCTGGCGGGGCCCTAACCCTCGTTCTTCAGTGTACGAACACACACACTTTACCACTGTACCACAGAGGCTCCATATATATATATATATATATATATATATATATATATATATATATATATATATATATATATATCATCATCATCGTCACCATCATCAGCCATTATAAGTCCACTGCTGAACAAAGGCCTCCCCCAACCTTCTCCACGAATTCCTTGGCTGAGCCAATCTTTGCCATGTTTTCCCTGCAAATTTCTCTGTCTCATCTCTCCACCTCCTGTCTGGCCTTTTTCTGTTACGCTTACCATCTGTTGGTGTCCAGTCAGTCAACCTCTTGTTCCATCGATTATCCCTTGTTCATGCTACATGGCCTGTCCACCTCCATTTCTGTTCTTTTATAACTTCTATAATATCTTTGAATTTAGTCTGCTCTCTCACCCAAGTTGATCTTTTCCTGTCTCTTAAAGATATTCCCAACATTGACCATTCCATTGCTCTCTGAGAACGAATTAATTTATTTTCCATCGATTTTGTCAGTTTTCAAGTCTCACAACCATACGTCATAGCTGGAATTATACATTCGTTATATACTTTTCGTTTCATACAAACTGGCAAGCTACTTTTCATAATGTCTCTATGTTTACCGAAAGTTTTCCATCCAATTGTAAAGCGTCTTTTTATTTCGCTATCATTATCTTTCGTTAATTTTAGTATTTGTCCCAGGTAATTGTACTCCTCAACTTCTTCAAGAATTTCTCCACTTATTCTTATGACGCTCTTTGGTGTTTGAGGATTAAACATTACTTTAGTTTTACTCCGGTTCATCTTTAGCCCTATTTTGAGACTTTCTCTGTTCAGGTCATTTAACATTTCTTGCAACGTCTCTGCTTTTTCTGAGATTAGGACAATGTCATCTGCAAATCTTAAATGGTTTAGCTTTTCTCCATCTATGTTTACTCCTTTGTTTTCCCAGTCTAGCTTTCTGAAAATACTTTCTAGACATGCTGTAAATAACTTTGGTGAAATTGTATCTCCCTGACGCACGCCCTTCTCAATCTTAATTTTCTCTGAGTCCTTATGTAATTTAACTGTAGTAGTTCCCTTTTTGTATATGTTTTCGAGCAGTTTTACAATGTTCTCATTCACTCCTTGTTCTCGCAATATATATATATATATATATATATATATATATATATATATATATATATATATATATATATATATATATACTGTATGTAGATGATCTGCTGTGACAAGTGAAAATGTTGGATGAGATTCAGAGGCACAGGTAAGAGGTTCATTTGTTTATTTTTTGTAACATTTCGGACTACACAAAACTCATTTTCAGAGAGTTTGACCAAGAAGTAACAGATCCGAGATATTAATAAACCTTGGCATTTCCGTATACCTCCAGTGTCGCAGCCTGATTTGCTACATGAATGAGAGTTCCGTCGTCCAACCCCACCTCTGATTGTGACATTAGTGCTATCCTTGTTGTATTTACAAAGGAGGCTGAAAAAATCTCTAACATCGGTTTGATATTATTTATTTTTTTCACACGAGTGTTCGCTGCTTCCAGGATTTTTCTCATTTCTTAATTCACATCATTCTCAGTGATTGTAGCTTCTGCCCACTCGGGCAAATGATTGTGCTGATCTATGTGCAACACTACGGAGTACTCTACCATACATCTGCTTTGTGTTCTGGTATCCTTTTATCCTTTCCTCGTCCTGTTTCCCTCATGTTCTTTATCAAGCATCCGCTGCACGGTATTCTGTGTACTACACTGTTCTCATTTTTACTTTCATATACTTTCGTTTTATTTCTCCTATTTTGCATCCTGAGGATGGAGTGATTCTGAGAGCTTCTTTCTGTGAGTATTTGTTAATAGCCAAAGCTTTGGATGAGTCGGGAACAGGTACATCTGTATTATCATCGTTTGACTGAAAATGGATATTATCTCTTTTCTTTTCCACCATGTGAATTGCTTTCCTTTTTAGTGTCAACAACATGCCTAAAAAATTACATAACTTCTTAAAGTTTTTTATTCCTGCAAATTCTGTATAGCCACAGGAAAAATGTTATAATCACTCCAGACTTGGTGCTTTCGGTATATGCAGAGAGACAGTGGATAAAGTAATCTTTGTTGGTTTACTATACACAGAGTATATAACTCCCTCTTCTGTTCTCCATATTCAAGAATGGAAGTTTTTTTTTTTCTTTTTCTCTTCTACTGTGAGTTGATTGTCATCATTCACGTTCTTTAACATTCCCAGTTTATTCAAAATACTTGTGTCCATATGCATAATTACTAAGATATCGTCCACATATGCGTGCCACGTAACACCCTTCTCCATGATCCTTTAACCCCTCCGTGGCTGCAGGCGTCGAATGACGTTTAGCAGATAAATGGCCGCAGGCGTTGTTTGAGTGCGGCCTATAAAAAACTGCAAAAATCTCTGGGAAGTGAATGAACGTTCTGAACGTCTTCAAACTGACCTACATTACTGTACTGTACACTCCCATACACTCTATCAAGCAGTTCTGAGCCTGCTGCTGTGGTGAGTGGATTTTCGATTTATTTCGCTCCTGGCCATGCCTAAACAAGCACAACTACACCCATTATCTCGACAAAGGCCGAAAATATCATTTTTGTCCTCTCTCGCAAAATACACAAACACCTGTTTATGATACTGAATTAATACAGGCACAAACAAAAAAGACATGATAATAAGTGACAAATACATTTTTGCCTTGGTATCTTTACCGATTTGCTCAGCTTTGTTGTAATGGTTTGGATCATTCGATTCTGTGCGACTTGTAGAAAGCTGTGAAAACTTTCTGGAAGTGAACGAACAACTGGGACGTGAGACTGACCTTCATTTCACACTCACATATCATGTCAGTTCACCACCTGCTGCTGTGACGAATGGATGTGCGATTTTTTCGCTCGTGGCCATGCTTAAAAACACATAGTTACACCCATTATCTCGACACAGACAGAAAATATATTTTTCCTCCCTTGCAAAACACACACAACCACCCTGTTAACGAGACAGCAGCATATATTGCGAAATTAACAAAGCAAAATCATAGAGACAGATGAACGTGTTATTACGGAAAAAATACGTTTTCCCTCATCTGTAAATGTATTTTTACGTCCTCGTCCCACACTGCCACAGGCTCCAACAGGAAGAACGTGTCCCAGAGAGTTGTTCTTCCTATGATCAGCCTTTAGCTGTACAGTACAGATGATCAGGTGAGACGAATATAAACACTGGCTTCTTAAAGTTCACTGTCTTTATTTTCCAAATAATTCCACTTAATGCTTTCCAGCTTCACTGTTCTCACAAGCACTGGAGCTATACACACGTTACTAACTGCTAGTACGCTTAATGCTTAACAACACTTCACAGTTATTACACTTAATGCTTGACAATTTACTGTTTTCTCTAGTAACAATGATATACAAACGTCAATAACTCGTCACTGTTTGCCACTGTTTTCACAAGTACCTAAAACGTACGATCTTCATTGACACTGCACTGATACTGCACTACACTCAAACTGAACCAGAAATGACTGCACTTCACTCAAACTGACCTGACACCCGACTAAACCTGAAACAGTCTCTTCCCCATTCTTATATAAGATTGCATTATTCGAGAAAAGTCTACATTCAGCAAGAACAACAGTTGCCAACTCAGAGATATCAAACATGCAAGTTTTCGTACATTACATAACAATGTAAATCATTTACCATACGAACTTCAATTACGTAATATAACAAGCAATCACATAAATAAAACATCATAGAGAAAAAGAGCATAAAAATTAATGCATAACTGACGAAATTACTACACTCACAAACAACAGGCAAACTGGCAACTCTGACTCGTACCGGAACCGGAACTAGCTACCGTAAACATCGGGAAATGTTGAGATGCTTCTCGAGCACCTAACTGACAAATCTCACTTCTTAACACTACCACCCTCCCTAGTTCTTTGTCGTCCTGACAAAACTACACAGTATATACAAACACGAACCTTAATCCTAATGAAACCTCTCACTATACAGAAAATAATCCTTCAACTTATCAGGTCTTCTATGTCACATTTGACAATGTCCTTTTCTCCTCCACACAGTCCACTCCTCTAGGAAGGTCTTGGTCCTCTTCTAGATTCGCTTCTTCCCTTGGGAACTGTCACCATTCTCTTGCATTCCAGTTCCTTGATCCTCCTCAACATCCTCGGATGCGGGAGAGCACAATTCCTCGGAAACGTCCCAGCTGTGTACTGTTTTGACCCATTTTACTGCCACAGACGGTTCACGTTTACCACCTTTGGGCGAGACTTCCTGCCTCCCCGAATCCAATACGTTACGTCTGATAGGCGGTCCAACACAGTGCAAGGCACGTCCCATGGGCTTTGTAGCTTCGGTGACTGTCCCTTCTGTCGCTGAGGATTGTATAACCAAACTTGGTCACCATCACTTGAAGCTCACATCATTTGCCTTGACATCATACTTGCACTTCATCATCTTCCCTGAAAACTTGAGGGCTTATCTCACTTGATGATGTACATCAGCCAGCTTTTCCTGAAGGTGCATCGCATAGCCAGTGGTGCCTGTAGGCACCTTTTTCCCCAGGTGGTCTTCCCATTAACAAGTCAACTGGTAAACGTAACTCGTGGCCCAAGATCAGTTTCTCAGAGGTGTAGCCTTTAGACTCAGGGGATATACTGATATATATATATATATATATATATATATATATATATATATATATATATATGTCATAAAATGACTAAATGTCATAAAAGACTGTGTGGTTCCTTTGTGGTTGAGTTATATATATATATTTTAGACTTGTGGACGAGCGGTTTTTATATCTTGGAGTAGCTTCCCATTTGCCATGTAGTGACAGGAGAGGTAAAGAATAGTATGGGACTATTTTTATTTGTCTTAGAAATATTAACAAGACTCTCACACAGAGCGTAAGTATAGAGTCCCGTCCCGCTAGCTATTTCTCTGTCTAGCTCTCTCTGTCTGTCTGTCTCTCTCTCTCAAGTTGCCAAGCCCTTCTCCCTGTGACCTGTCTCTTCTAAGGCCTGTCTCCTTCTGCTCCTGCCTGTTCTGTGGCTAACCTCCGTCTGAGCTCTCTTTCCTAAATTCTGGTGTAGCAGGGGTGTGTCACGTGTGTTCCTTGTGAGTGGAAAGTTCTAGCAGCCTGTGTGTGAGTATGTGTGTATGTGTGTGTATGGTCACTAGGCGCTGTCGTGTGCCTATCAAGCATTCCTCGAGTTAAGAGTGTGTAAGCATGTTTAGCACTGCTCGATTCTCGCAGACACAATACCTTCTCATCATCTGACTCCCTGCTTCTATCTGTCTCTCTATCTATCTATTTATCTATCTATCTATTATGATTTGTAATTATAATATGTAGTCCAGACATCTGCTTGGCCGTGCGAAAATGGCGTACCATCGACAGTTAATAGTCCTAACATATTAATACACATTATATACACATTATAATGAACTTATAAGCTAATTAAGTGAAATACATAATATTGTAAAAGTAACATAATTGTATGAATATTGTATACATATATTATTCATAGTAAATAGTGATTATTCAGTAATATTACATTTTAAACAAGTTGTATACATATTTGAATAAATGGAATGGTTGTTGTATAACACTTTGTAAGACGTGCATGTACAACAGACGTACGAATATAATTGTACAATGGTAATACTGCTAGGTTATACATTACATAGAGTTATCACTTTAGTAATGTCTAATATCACCTAACTTGTATGATGATACTGGTAATACAGAATTGTGCTATAATTGTATGACTTATAATATTGTATTAACATTGTGGTACTACATAATTGTAACATTGTATGAATTGTTACAAAATATTGTGTTAATGCATAATTGTGTTGGCCTTATAATTGTAGTTACATTTGTTAATGCAACTCTTACATAAGTGTCTTGGCCTTATAATTGTAGTTAAAGTTACATAAAAGTTACATCTTGTTAATGCAACTGTTAATTGGCAAAGTGTAGTACACTTATTTTCATTTGTTTGTTACGTGATCTTACTCTATCTCTCTCTTTTCTTTCCTACTTTTTCTTTCTTTTCTTTTTCTTTTTTTTTTTTTATGTATTGAATTTCTATAGTTTGTTTTTCTTTGCTTGTGTACGCTTTTTCCTATGTTGTTCATGGTTGCATAATTGCTGACTAATTTCCTTGAGATACTTTGTTAAAGTTTAGTTTATATTGCACAGGTATTACTGAAAATGATATTATATAGTCCCATATTTTGTTATTTTATATAAAAAATATATATACATATATACAGTATTAACTATATACACTGACTTGTTGTTCACTTGTACCTATCGTGGGTAATATGTGTGTCAGCACTGTGTGGAAATCATTGTCTTCACGATTGTGTTGAAGATGTTCACTCTTGCTAACGTCATTTGTGTTGGCCATTTTTTTTTTTTCTGGTTTTCCTTGTAACTTAATTTATATGTTTCCACTAGGTAGCTTTAATTAATAAATGTTTAATGCAGTTCTTTTAATTGCTCACTGAGTAACTGTGATGGTATATTTTCTTTATTACTTTGTAGATGTAATAATGTATAGCTGTATGAATGTAACACGTATTTTATGTAGGTATAAATGGTAACACTCGTTGATAGTAAATAAATGTTATAATAAATGAATAAATATATACAGTGTAGAATATTTATTGTTGGTGATTATTTAGTGTTTGAGTTATGCAGTTAACTGGAGTAAGTAAGTGTATTTAAGCTGTAACTATACAGCACGTTTTATATGTTTGTGCAGAAGCTTACTGTCTATCACTGTGTATTGTATAAATGAAGTAACTATGTAACTCGCTAATTTTTACCGTAGAGGAAATGGTGTGAGTGGTGTTGCACGTGGTGATAGCGTTGTTCTTCACGGGTTGATTGGCGTGTTGTCGTCTCAGCACATGGTGACGTCGGCTTCCCACACTGGTAGCTGTGGTGAATACTGAGTAGCGATGCTTAAGCTGGGTGAAGAAAGGTAAGTAAGTCGCGTTATAAATGTGGCTCTGGTGTTTTGCTGCGTGTCTTGACCTCTGCGTCAGGCGTAGGCGGGAGTGAGTGGTGGGGGATTTTGTGTGCTTGTTGGTCTCTCCTCTTCTTTACTTGCTTTGTTTTATATTCTTCTTGTTGCTGCTTGAAGTTACGTGAAGATTATAGAGTTATTTTGTAGACCCTTAGGCTATTTGCATTGTAGGCTGTATTTTGTAGGGATTCACTGTAGAACTGAAGCTAATCTTGTAGAGTTTCGCCTGCTTTTGTAGAAATTTGCTTTTAATTCGGAGATGATGTCCGTAGATTCGCTGGTTCGTCGTAGAAGTTGCAAGATCGTATCAATATTTTGTTAAACTACTTGAAAGGCGTCGTGTGATCTCTTGACCTCTGCATCAGCATGATGATCGGGGAGACGGAGGGGGCTGGTTGGAGAGAAGTGTCAGGAGCTGGTTGTAAGTTGTTGGTTGTGAGAGGTATTCTTTTTGTTTTCAATCTTCATATTTTGTAGGAATTCAATGTTGATTCGTAGACGAGGTTCGTATATGTTCGCTGCTACCAAATGTCATAAAAGGCTAAATGTCATGAAAGACTTTGGGTCATAAAATACTTTGTGGTTCCTTTGTGGTTGAGTTATATATATATATTTTAGACTTGTGGACGAGCGGTTTTTATATCTTGGAGTAGCTTCCCATTTGTCATGTAGTGACAGGAGAGGTAAAGAATAGTATGGGACTATTTTTATTTGTCTTGGTAATATTAACAAGACTCTCACACAGAGCGTAAGTATAGAGTCCCGTCCCGCTAGCTATCTCTCTGTCTCGCTCTCTGTCTCTCTCTCTCTCAAGTTGCCATGCCCTTCTCCCTGTGACCTGTCTCTTCTAAGGCCTGTCTCCTGCTCCTGCCTGTTCTGTGGCTAACCTCCATCTGAGCTCTCTTTCCTAAATTCTGGTGTAGCAGGGGTGTGTCACGTGTGTTCCTTGTGAGTGGAAAGTTCTAGCAGCCTGTGTGTGAGTATGTGTGTATGTGTGTGTATGGTCACTAGGCGCTGTCGTGTGCCTATCAAGCATTCCTCGAGTTAAGAGTGTGTAAGCATGTTTAGCACTGCTCGATTCTCGCAGACACAATACCTTCTCATCATCTGACTCCCTGCTTCTATCTGTCTCTCTATCTATCTATTTATCTATCTATCTATTATGATTTGTAATTATAATATGTAGTCCTGACATATATATATATATATATATATATATATATATAGAAAGAGAGAGAGAGAGAGAGAGAGAGAGAGAGAGATAATGTATGTATACATCTATCTATCTCTAATATATATATATATATATATATATATATATATATATATATATATATATACAGTATATATAATAATTTGGTTTTACGCCAGGTATCCCCGAAGGGCTAAGGCGTTGCCTCTGGGTAGAGGACTTTTGGACTGGAGCATGTAGCATTTTATGACCGGATGCCCTTCCTGATGTCTACCAATGACCCTTGGGTGGATTCGATCCTCCGACCCTTCGGCCAGAGCGGAGCGCTCTAACCCACTGAGCCACGGCTGATATATATATATATATATATATATATATATATATATATATATATATATATGTAAACCTCTCTCTCTCTCTCTCTCTCTCTCTCTCTCTATATATATATATATATATATATATATATATATATATATATATCCTAGGAAGAAGGAACCAAAGGCCACGAGCCCACAATAAGAGTTCCTTCCGAGAGAAAAACAAAATACAAGAGAGAGCCAGCTTCAAGATCCGATCATTTCGAGATGCCTGGACACACTGTGTTTGAAGGACTGGAGATCATAACTACCAAGAAATAGAGGCAGAGAGAGACAGTTTCAGAGTTGGTCTGTTGCATACATGAAGGACTGGGAGCAACATTTAACCCTTGCATCAGAGAGTTGGACAGAAAAGGGATGAGAGTTTGCAGCTAGATGGGTGCTACGCACCCGTCGTAGAGGTGCAGGAATGCAAGCAGACAGTTCAGAGGAGCAGTGACCATTGACGTAGCGATAGAAAAGAGGAAAAGATGCAACAGTGCGGCAAAGAGACGAAGGTTGAAGGGAACCAGTAAGAGGAGAGCCAAGTCAGATATTAGGTGTGCCATAGCCTCATCCCTCGTTTGTTGAAGTAACTGCTGAGATGGATGTTGCAGGAACCGAATGTGGAGGTAAAGGGTGGAGTCATCAGCATACGAGTGGATTGGGTTAGATGTACAGCTTAGAAGGTCATTGGTAAATAAAAGAGAGTTGGTGATAGGACAGAGCCCTGAGGAACACCACTGTTGATAGATCTAGGAGGCGAACGATGGCCGTCTACAGCAGCGGCTATAGAAAAACCAGAAAGGAAGCTGTAGATGAAGGCACAGATAGAAGGTTAGAAACCATAAGAGGACAGTTTGGAAATTAAAGATTTACGCCAGACCTGATCGAAAGCCTTTGAGATGTCAAGTGCAATGGCAAAGCTTTCTCCAAAGTCCCAAAAGGAGGATGGCCAGGAGTCTGAAAGGTAGGTGAGAAGATCGCCAGTGGAGCATCCCTGACGGAACCCATACTGACGATAAGAAAGAAGGTTGTGACAGGAAAGATGCTTTTCAAATTTTTCTGTTAGGAATTGACTCGAAAACTTTTGAGATATAGGATGTTAAAGCAATTGGACGATAGTTAGAGGGTTGGGAATGGTCACCCTTCTTTGGGACTGGCTGAACGAGAGCAAACTTCCAGCAAGAAGGAAAGGTACAAGTTGACAGACAAGGCGAAATAGTTTGCCTAGGCAGGGTGTAAGCACAGAGGCACAGTTCTTGAGAACAACAGGCGGGACTCCCTCAGGCCCATATACTTTATTAGTATTGAGGCCTTTGATGGCAGAAAATACATCAGCTGAAGAAATTTTAATGTCAGCCATGAGGAAGTCAGAGGGGGGAAGTGATGGAGGAACAGCACCAGAATCGTCTAAGGTGGAATTCAAGGAGAAAGTCTGAGTGAAGAGACGTGCTTTATCAGTAGAAAAAATAACTACAGAGCCATCAGAGTAGAAAAGAGGAGGGAAGGATGATGAGGTAAAGTTGTTAGAAAGGTTTTTGTCACTGTGTCAGAAGGAGCGGGAAGAATTCGAGTTGGAGAGTTGAGAGCATTTAGTACAGATGAAATTATTTTCTAGAAGAGTGAAGAACAGATTTAGTACGATTCCGGTCAAAAACGTACAAAAGATGTGATTCAGGGGTGAGTTGGCTCCGGTACCTTTTATAGGCCCTCTCCTTGTTGCGGACAGCATTAGAACAAGCGTGATTAAACCAAGGCTTTCTTGCACTAGTCAGAGGATATGAGAAAGGAATGTATGCTTCCATGCCCGAGAGAATAACCTCCGTAATGAGCAAGGCACACTCAGATGGCTCCCGGCCATGGAAGCAAAAATTATTCCAGGGAAAATCAAAGAAGTACTGCCTGAAGGCCTTCCAATCCGCAGCTCCAAAGTGCCACAGACGACGTTTCTTTGGTGGATTATGTTTTACCTCATGTTGGTTTCTATTTCTGTTTGCAGGATTACTGAAAAAGTTATGAACTGATTTTGATGAAATTTTATGTAACGCTGTGCCATAAGCCAAGGAAGAAAATATTAAATTTTTTGCCTGATCCGTATACGGATCCAGAGTGTCCCGCACAATGTCTCCAAAAGTTCTCTATGAATTTCACTGAAATTTTGTAGAATGGTGCGCCATGGAAGAAGAAAGAATTATTTAATTTTGGGAGCGGATGCGGCTATGGATCCTATATCCACGGATCCGGGTCTGGGATTACTGAGAAAAGTTATGAAACGGTTTTATGAAATTTTTGGTCCGGATCCGGGGTATCCCGCACAGTATCTCCAAAAGTTATTCATGAATTTGACTGAGATTTTGCGGAGTGGTTCGCACTGAGGTCGGATCCGGATCCGGATCCTGTATCCAAGGATCCGGATTCGGGATTGCTCAAAACGTTATGAACATATTTTGATGAAATTTTGTGGAAGGTGGGCCGTGGGCCATGGAAGAAATTATTAAATTTGGTGGCGGGTCCGGATCCGGTGTATCCCGCACAAGTCTCGAAAGTTCTCTGTGAATTTCAGTGCAGGTTTGTGGAAAGGTGGGCCATGGGTCAAGAAAGAATTGACTAAACTTTGATATGGATCCGGTTTCTTTATCCACGGATCCGGATCCATTATAATGGCAATGGCGTTGGCAGAGGTATACGCTGTGTGAGTGCTTTCTAATTAATTTTATTACTTCTTATAGTCAGGCTCGGCCGATCAATAGCATCCCCACCAACTTCTGCCTTTCATTTCCTCCTCCTCCCACGCACCTGAATTCTCTCTTTATCACTTATTTTCTCATATACATCTCACTCCTTCTCAGATATACCCGTCTTAGTAATAATTCCAGACACATTAGGACATCTGACGCTGCCAATTACTCCTGTAATTGGTTAAATGGTAAGATAAGTGGCGACTTCAGGAAAGTATTCCTTAAGGTAATAAAGTTAATAAGCATCTACTGGCGTGGCGTGAATCATTTGCCAGCGGTAGGTGTGTGGAAGGTAGAACATATGTATAAGTATATGGAGCAGAAGCCTGCAAGCTGGTGTTAGGTGCGGCCACACATGTTCGATGCAGTGATCGATAAGACGAAGCGACGCACCGGGTTAGAGCCGCTGCAGTATCTGAGGTTTATCGTTGGACGGACCCCTGAGCCTCGTTTCCTCTTGTCGATCAAATGTCTGGAGCAAGTGTGGCCATAAACTTAGACACGGTTGGATAGACATTCAGCAGTAACATAACATTGCTGCGCGCGCGCACGCACGCATACACACACACACACACACACACACACACACACACACACACACACACACACACACACACACACACACACACACACACACACACACACACACACATCAACAGCCTGAGTCAGTCCACTGCAGGGCAAAGACCTCTCTCATCTTTTTTCATCCCGTCCCATAGTATTAGCTACTAGCCTAGTTCATCGAATACCAGCAAATATACACATTTCACATATCCATTTTCCTCTTTGTCTGGCTCTTCCTGTCACACATGTCGGGCCTGCCTCTCCGTTGCCCTGGTTGTCCGACTGTTGTCTGCTCTGCCTGGGACTTGACCTGTCCATATTACCTACCTTTTTCCCTTATCCACGAAACTCTCTTTTCATGCCTAAAAGTTATCTTAATTATTTGGTTAATAACTATGATGTGGTCAACTGTCGCGTAGCAATGAAACAGTCCAGTTTGTTCACTTGGTCCGTCTGAATCTACAGCAGAACTAATTCATATATTTTCTTAATTTTTACTTTAAACATCTCGTGAAAAGTCTTTGTCTTTTGTTCAGTGTAGTCACTTGTATCCTTAATAAGATCCTTGGTGTGATCGTCTTCACCTTCTGCTTTATCCATATTCATTCCTGCTAAGACTCTGTTTACTTCAGAAATATTCTATTCAGATCACTATATATATATATATATATATATATATATATACACCTCCAGTAGGATCATTCAGAGGAGACATTTGGTTTCTTCCCATGCCAAGCATCCACCTGTTTCCTTTCAACTTTCACATTTCCTTGAATTTCAACCCTCCCCATGTTGTATTTCCGGACATCTTCATTTTTCTCTTTTATTATCATTATTATTATTATTATTATTATTTTTTTTTTTTTTTTGTTCATTTCCTTTTTTGTGAGCTCGTGTTCGTTCAGTAACGTTCTTACTTTTCTTTCCAGTTCCTTTATACTATCAGAAAGTTTGCTGTTGCTCTTTAGAAATGTCCTTCTTTCTACTTGTACATGTGTTCGGTACCTGTTTTTATAAACTGCTCTCTCATTTGCTCTTTGTCTTGGTCCACTTCATCCATCAACTGCGAATATTTACTCTGATCTAACAAACTAATTCTCTCTCTCACAGCTACAAGATCTGACTTCACATTGGATTAAGCTCTCGCCTCTTCTAAGATCCGGTACCACGTAACCCCACTTTCTTCTTGTTTACGTCTTACTTATGCCCCGTTCAGTGCAGTTATATTTTTCTCCATAATGGCGTGTGTTGTGTCAGTGTAGGTAAACTCTATGTCATTCTTTGTTTCACTATATGGTCCATTCCAAATCCACTTCCTACTCTGCTTGCCTTGAAGGAAGGCATTAATCACCTTAAATTTCATCAACAGAGTCTCTCAAGAATTCTGATAACCCAAGACCTACAGCAGCCTAATCTTTCTTTTTCTTACCTGCCATAAGTTTTATGTCTCCCATCACAAACGTATGCCAGGTCATATTAATTTCAGGGTTTCCTTTAATCTTAATAAAATTTCCTCTCTCACTTCGAACATATAACCAGATGTTGAAACATATACTTGGATGTTATTTTTCCCTCTTTTTTTTTTTTATTTTTTTTTTAATGCTATTATAAGGTCTCCTGTTGTTTCATATACTTTATACTAAAGTCTTTTTTATTATAACCACTCATTATTGACGAAAAATCATAAGTCATGTTGCATCCTTTCATGTTTGCCTTTGCATCGCAAGACATAAATATCAGACAGTTCTACAAATGCCTCACCAGGTGTTGTGACCTCACTAAGACCTGTGATATCTTTGTTTACATCACTTGCATCCCTGATAAGAAGCAACTTGGCTTCACAGGCAAGAATGAGGACGTTTCAAGTCGCATGATTTAGTTTCCAAAGGCAGCTAGACTGAGAAACATAGACATTTTTCGCGCCCTTTCAGGGTAGGTTTGATCACCTTATGGCCAATTTCTCCATTGCTGTTAGGAACTGTGGCCCGTGATTATGTGTTTAGCTGTGCGTTGGTTGCTCACTGGGCCAAGTCAGCCACTTACTGCGAGGTAAGATTATTCTTGTGTTGCCTAACAAGGAACCTGTCTAATATGGCTGCACCAGACTAGTATAGCTCAGCTGATGACTGAGATGCACAAGCTTCCTCGCCACGGCGAGCTTGTGTTCCTTTAAAGAAGTACCTCTAATAGATTACATAAAAAATATGAATATGTTAATTTATTAGTATTATTTGGACTATTCTTTGCGTGTGTGTGTGTACCTTTAGATTTCTGTAAAAAAAAAAAAAATAGTTATTACCATTCTTTAAAACTATTTATTAAACTACAGGGTCTTTGTAATACTGAGGTCACAAAGAAATGCACAAGATACATACAGGAATTTATTCATGAAAATACAGTTATAAATCGAAACTGCATGTTAGTCCAGAAATAAGCAATAATACCACTGATATGTGTATGGTGTGGTGTGGGAGCGTAAAAGGTGAGAGGAAGAGGATGGAAGAAAGAGGAGAGGGGTGGTGAAAAGGAGAGGAAGAGGGCCTATGGAATGAAGGTGGAGAGGGGAGAGGGGGGAGATGAGCGAAGAAGGAAAATGGATGACGGGAAGGAAGGGAAGTAGATAGATGAAAAACAGATAGAGGAATAATATTTGTTAACTACAGACACACTACTGATACTGTACTATACGTTGTTTTACCCATATTTACAATACTGTAATGTTGTCTGGGGAATCGCTAATAAAACTACAATTCAGTCTTTAGTGCTACAACAAAAAAGAATTATACGAACCATAGGTCAAGTCAGTAATCAGGAACACACTACTCCAATATTTAAAACCTATGATATTCTTAAGATTCCTGATATATACAAACTTGAGTGTTTGAAATTTATTTATGACCAACTTCACAGACATAATCTTATTCAATTAACAACAGCCTTTGATGTACAAAATATAAATACTAGACGCAGACACAACCTCAGACCAGCATTTCCCAGTTTAGAAACACAGAAGAGATTTGTAGGCTATTATGGATGTATAGAATATAATGAACCTTATGACAACCTCAAAAATAGTACTATATATTGAAAACTAATATAAGGAAATGATTAATACATTTATATTGAATACAGTGCAGATGTACAAGCAGATTCGATTGTATAAGTATGTCAAATGGTTTATCTGAGTATGCGTATTACGTATTATGTATGGAGTATTTGTACTGTTTTGTGTAAAGTGTAATCCCATGCCTAAAAGTACAGTACTCTACGTGTATGTGTAGGTGGCCGTATGTATATATGTATGTGACCGTGCCTGTGATGGTGTTTGTGTTTGTACGTGCCAATGTATCGGTGTGTGTGTGGGTGCTTTGAGATACTTATTATATGTAAGAACAACTCGATATATTACCTTACCAGGTTTGGTGTGCATACATATCAGTTAAGTAATTTCATATAACAGGTGTTGTTTGGTTATGTGTTGTGCATGGTTGTGTGCGTTTAGATATGTGTGATATGGGTGGTGTGTGATTATGGGTGGTGTTTGGTTATGGGTGGTGTTTGGTTATGGGTGGTGTTTGGTTATGGGTGGTGTTTGGTTATGGGTGGTGTTTGGTTATGGGTGGTGTTTGGTTATGGTGTTTGGTTATAGGTGGTGTTTGGTTATAGGTGGTGTTTGGATATAGGTGGTGTTTGGATATGGGTGGTGTTTGGTTATGGGTGGTGTTTAGTTATTGGTGGTGTTTTGGCTATGGGTGGTGTTTGGTTATGGGTGGTGTTTGGTTATAGGTGGTGTTTTGGCTATGGGTGGTGTTTGGTTATGGGTGGTGTTTGGTTATGGGTGGTGTTTGGTTATGGGTGGTGTTTGGTTATGGGTGGTGTTTTGGCTATGGGTGGTGTTTGGTT